>NC_092781.1:62563841-63292634 GCF_047496795.1 Chiloscyllium punctatum
ATGAGATGTTTCACAGTTTAGGTGGTTTGTTAGGACTGCAAAAGCTTAGTGAGTTGGGGAGGTTTAAGCACTGGTGGGTATTACATAAACATGTGATTTTAGTTGCAATGCATGAAGAGGATTCAGGAAGCTGGAGAGTATGGGGTCTGAACGAGGTTACACAAATGGGAAGAGTTGTCAGGAGAGGAGGTGTTTACAGAGACAGCAATGGTCTGATCTGGAGCAGAGGACCCAGATTGGGAGGAATATGGGGATGAGAGGTAGTTTCACCAAGAGGGAGGACCATAGACCCACAGGAGGTCACAGAAATATGGAGAGCTGTAGGGCTGACGGGCTCATGGAGTTGGGAATGTTGGGAGGGACAGAGAAGTTTTCAGGGATAAGGATGTTTGTAGGACAAGGCTGGATTACACAGACAGGGGCTGTTTTAGGGAGCTGAGCAGATTACAGAGATAAAGAGGCGGAACAGAGTCAGGGAGGGATATCAGGACAGGAGGATTTTGCAGAAATTAGGAGAGTTGCAGTGCCAAAAGGAGGCTTCATCAGAGATATCATCTGGCGGAACAAATAGAGATATGGAGGGTCATCGTGACTGAAGATATTTATAGATATAGGAAGGTTTAGGTTCTGGGGGTTATTTAGACAGGAAGGCTGTGGAATCTGGATTATTTTTTGAGAGAATGGGTAGCAAGATTGGTTGGAGACAGTTTCACAGATAAGGGAGCATAGCACAAACAGAAGGAAGTTCCTGCAGTAGGGAGGGTTCGAGTGGAGAGTGATGTTTACACAGATGGGGGTAAGAGCTGGAGAAGGTTATGGAGATGAGTAAATGTTTGGAGATACAGGAGGAGCTTACATTGACAGGGTGGGTGATAGTGACGGGAGGATGTTACATTGTTAATGAGTCTTGTTGCAACAGGATCGGGAGAGGCACAGGCATTGAAGTGGGATCTACAGATCTGGAGTGTTGCAGGGACCTGAGAGGATAACACAGATAGGGATGGTGGTAGTGTCTCCAAACACTGATGGCGTTTTAGGGACTGGAAGAGGTTTGGTAGATAGGGAGGGCTGGAAGAGCTGCAGGAGCTGATGGAGAGTTGAAGAGTTGGAGCAATTCACAGAGGGAGGGTTCTCTGACAGGAATAGGTCGCAGACAACGAGGGACGTGTTGTCTGAGAAAGTTAAAGAGAAGGGAGTTTTCGGAACTGGAAGATATTATGCTGACAGGGACATTTGAAGAGACTGTAGCAAAAATGCATGGAGAAGGTTACACAGATAGGGAGGTGAGTAGGGACTGAAGGTGAATACAAAGACATGGAGGGTTGTATTGTTAGATGGAGCTTAGAGGGATAGGGACTGGTGTAGGGATTTACACAGATAGGGAAGGTTGTGTTTTTGGTGAAGGTTACACTGATACAGACAGTGTTAAAGAGTGTTTAATGGACTACAGAAGAGCTCAGAGAGAATGTATTATGGGGAGAGGAGGAGATTACAGACACAGAGATGGCTGTCGGTTTGAAAAGAGCTTCACCAGATCCTCAGTGCTGTAAGGCTGAAGGGAGGTTACAATAATAAGGGTTACCTACACTTAATGACTTTTTTGATATAGAGATGTCTCAGAACGGGATTGTCAAAATGAAGTATAGACAATCCAGATGAGTTTACAGAGATATAATTGTTTTTGGGGGTTACAGGATGGAACAGTGATTGGGAGTGCTGTAACGAATGGCAACAGTTATAGGGATTGTTCGAAAAGCAGGAAGAGGTGACAGTCATATCGATCGTGATAAGGACTGGAGAAGCTGACGTAGGCAAGGAATATTTTAGAGACTGTTGGAGATTAAACATATAAGGAGAATACTGGGGATGAGGCAAGGTTCAAGAGACAGGGCTGGTTGACAGGACTGGACAATAACCCGAATAGAATCTCCACAGCCCAACAAGTCCACACCAACCCTCTAAAGAGCATCCTAACCAGACCCATCCCTCTCCCTGTCCTATAAACCCTGCATTCCTCATGGTGAATTCACCGAAACCACACTTGCCTGAATACTACAGTCAATTTATGATAGCCAATCACGTATCGTCCAAATGTTGGACGATGGCAGGAAACCAGAGCACCCGGAATAAACCCACGCAGTGGCGGGGAGAACATGCAAAGTCCACACAGACAGTCGGCCAAGGCTGGAATTGAAGCACAGTGAGGCTGATTATACAGAGCACTGCAGAGATTGGACTAGGTCACAAAGTTCACAAGGGTTTATTGGAACAGGATGAAAATATAGTCAGGAACAGGAGAAGCTAACATAGATCGTGTCCATAAGAGGGACTGGAGGAGGTTAACACAATAGGGAGGGTTGTGCATTCTCTCGACAATTAGAGGTAGGTTCGGTTGCGGAGACTGGATGAAGTTAGTCATACTCAGAGTTGTACACACTCTGAGTAATGGCAGATGGAGTTTACTTCTGATCACTGTGAGGTAATGCACTGTGGGAAATCTCATAAGCGAAGGATATACATCCTGAAGGGTAGGTCCTCTTGGAGAACTGAGTAACACCGGGACCTTGGTGGGCAAGTCCCTGGATGTCTGAAGGTGTCAGCACAGGTTGACAGGGTGGGGAAGGCACCTGAACTGGGAACAGGAGGGGGACCCACATCCTGATGGGGCAAATTGTTAGAGCTGCTTGAGAGGATATAATCGAATCTGGCAGGGTTTGCACCTTAAACATTCATAAGGCCAGAAAGAAGATTAAGGTCGGTGCACAAATTAAAGACAGCAATTTCAGCAGACAAGGCAGGCAAGAACATAGCAGGAAATGGGGGAGGGGGAACTGAGGATTAAACTGCATTTATTTCAATGCAAGGGGCCTGACAGTTTAGGAAGATAATCTCAGGGCAGGGATTGGAACATGGGACTGGGATATTATAATTATCACAGAAACACTGCTGAGGGAGGGCAGGGCTGGCAGTTCATTGTTTCAAGGTGGAAATGCTACAGGAAGCATTGAATGGGAGGCAAGAGAGGACGCGTGGTGGTGGGTTTTCATTGCATGAATCATTACATCAGTACCTCGAGAGGATATTCCTGTGGGATCACGCAGTGACACTATGTTAGTGGAACTGAGAAATAAGAATGGGTCATCACTCTGACACGATTGTCCTACTGACCCCGAATAATCAGGGGCGGACTGAGGAACAAACATATCAAGAGATCTCAAATATCAATCATAATAATAGGGCTGTTATGGTTGGGGTTTTTAAATTTTCCAAATCTAGACTGGGACTGCCAGTGTTCAGTGTTTGCAAGGGAGGAATTTGGTAATTGCGTTCGAGAAAACTCCCAATCAATATGTAAATGGCCTAAAAAGAGAAAAGGGCAAAACCTGACATCCCCTTGGGAAACAAAGTAGGAAAAGAGACTGAGGTATGAGTGGGAAAGCATTTCGCCAAAGTGACTCAAGTCTATTAGTTTGAAAATAGTGATGGAAAAGGACAGGGCTGCTCCACAGGTTCAAGTTATAAAATGGGGCCAGACTAATCTTGACAATATTAGCCAGGAACTCTCAAAAGGTGACTGGGAGTCTATTTGCAGGGAAAGGGAAGTGAGAATATTTTAAAAGTGAGATAAACTGATCAATCAGCACCAGCATGTTTCTGTTTATGTGCAGCTCAATGCTGAGAGCATTCGGAAACACTGACTGTCTATTAAGAGTCTGGTCAAGGAAAAGGGGGCACATGCCAGGTATAGCCAGCTGGATCAAGGGAATCCCTGAGGACCACAAGGACTTTAGGAATACACTTTGGGTAGAAATCAGGATTGCAGAAAGTGTACATGCATTACCCTTGGCAGAGAATGATCAGGAGAATCCAAAAGTGATTGTATAAATATATTGAGTAAAAGAGTAACTCGAGACAAAATGCTGTCCCTTGAAGATTAATGAGACCACTGATGTGTGGAACCGCAGGATATATCTAAGACCTTGAACACATTTTTTTCTCCAGAACCTATTGTGGACAAAGACTGGGGAACTCAGGGAACAAGAGTAATACGTTAGACGACATTTGGAGTTCTCTGCAATTCCAGTATCCCCGATATAGGAAGGATGTTGTGAAAGTTGAAAGTGCTCAGAAAAGATTAACAAGATATTTCCTGGGTTGTTGCTGAATAAGCTGGGGTTAATTTCTCTGTAGCATCAGAGACTGAGGGGTGACCCTGCAGAGGTTTATATTCTGAAGGGTCTTGCCTGATACGTCGATTTCGCTGCTCTTTGGATGCTGCCTGAACTGCTGTGATTTTCCAGCACCATTAATCCAGAGAAGAGGTTTATATAAACATGAGGGGTATGGATAGGGTAAACATTCAAGGTTTTTTCCCCGGGGTTGGAGCGTCCAAAACTAGAGGGTATAGGTTTAAGGGTAAACGGGAAAGGTTTAAAAGGGACTGAAGGGACAGCTTTTTTATGCACACGGTGGTGTGTGTATGGAATGAGCTGAGAGAGAAAGTAGCAGATACTGATACTATGACAACATTTAAGAGATATTTGGATGTGTATTTGAATAATAAGGGTTTAGATATACATGGGCCAAATCCTGGTAAACGGGATGGATTTATTTACATCTTCTGGTCAGCATCGAGTTGGACCAAAGGGTCTGTTTCCATGCTGTACATCTCTATGACTTGAAAAGAGTGCATGTTATCGAAGGTTTTAAAACACAAAGCTATGGAAAGCCCCAGGACCTGATTAAGTGTATCACAGAACATTGTGGAGACCCGAGCAAAGATATTTGTACCATTGATAGCCATGTGTGATGTGCTGGAAAGGCTGGAGGGTGGCATAGTGGGCAGTGAAGACGTTGTAATCCAGGATAAAGCGGATGGCCCTCAGGACAACTCCATACAACCCTGTTACAGTGGACGCTGCAAGACGTGTCAGATTGTGGATATAGATACCACTATTACACGTGGGAAAACCTCCCACCTTGGACATGGCAGGTACTCATGTGACTCAGCCAATATTGTCTACCTTATACTTTGCAGGCAAAAATGCCCGGAGGCATGGTACATTGGGGAAACCGAGCAAAGGCTATGACAACGGATGAATGGGCACTGCACAACAATCAACAGACAGGAGGGTTCCCTTCCAGTTGGGGAACACTTCAGCGGTCCAGGACATTCAGCCTTGGACCTTCGGGTGACCATTCTCCAAGGTGGACTTCGGGAAAGGCAGCAGAGAAAAGTGGCCGAGAAGAGGCTGATAGCTAAGTTCGGTACCCAAAGGGAGGGCCTCAACCAGGACCTTGGGTTCATGTAATATTACGGGTGATCACCATTGCACTACACACATACAGATATTCCTACACACACACACACTCACATACACACGGACACAGGTACACACAGACGGGCACACAGACACCCACACACACTCCCACACTCACACATGCACCCCCTCACAGACGTAAGACACTCTGCACTCACTACCCACACACTTTCTCACACTCACAACCCCCACCCCAGTCAGACACACACAGACAGACAAAAACCCACAGACACGCATATTTTGTGGGGTGAATTTTTACTTGCAGGATTACATTGTACTTTGCTCAAAAACTGCATGCATTCATGTCGAACTCTGAGCTCAAAACCTGCATGAATTTATGTCAAACTCTTTTCTCACTTTTTAGATTAGAATCAATATAAATATCAGGACATAGACAGAACACAGGGGGCTAACACCTTCACATATTGTCTAGCTATCACCATTATTAACAGCTAACCCGAGAATGCAACTTTAAAAAAAAGTTTTGTGATTTACACATGAAAGAACTGAAACTATCACTGTATTCTAAACGATGAAAGGCTTAACAGACAATCAATTTTTCAATGCATAATGTCAGTTACATCACACTGTAATTTTTTGCTATAAATTCTGTGTTACGTTCGAGCTCTCCACTATCACCTGAAGAAGGAACGTCGTTCCGAAAGCTAGTGTGCTTCCAATTAAATCTGTTGGACTATAACCTGCTGTTGTGTGATTTTTAACTCTCTTCAATAAGGTAGATTGATTTGTGACACAGAGATAAAAGAAATTTAGACACCACAGAGACGTGGTTACAGGGCAAACAAAAGGTGGACATAAATATTCAATGGATCACAATCTTGTAAAATCTCAGGCAAAATGTGTAATGCTAACAATAATGGATAACAAAGGCAGTACAGAGAAATCATTTGACCACAGATCATGAAGTAGAGTCAGTCTGAATGTACATTCTGGCTACTACTTGCCAAGGACACAAGCAGCAGAACAGTTTTAGGCCATCGAACAGCATTCCATTGCTCATCACTGCATTACAGAGGAACTCATTGGAATTTTTTAACAAACACTTTGTGATAATTTTGGGAAACTTCAATATTCGCATAATCTGGGACAGTCACACTAAAAACAGTGATATTGGAAGAGTAGTTCAGAGAATTTTTTTTCAGTGTTTTTTGAATAACAAATTGTGCAACTGGCTAGGGACATAACTATCTCAGAGCGATCGTTGTGTGATGTAACTTAGTGAATGAGTAATGCCACCTGGAGAGATCCTTCGGGAAACTGTGATAAAGTGCAGTTTAAAGAAATATAAAGTTTTAAAGTGAATCACAGAAAGGACACGCTACAACTAGAAACAAAAATAGCCAATGACATGGGTTTGAGAGGAGAACTGACCAAGGTAAATAGGCTAAACAGACTGAAATATGTGCCTGTAAATGAACAGTGGAAAACATTTGAAAGGACAGTGTAAATCATAAACAAAAGAACATTCCACTGAAACAGACAAAACCTCAGCAAGAAAATCCCACCGGCCCCTCACTCAGGACAAAATGTATCATATTAGATTATCGGGCTGAGAGGATCACCAAAAAGTACTTAAAATCCTGAAGTGAGAGAGTGTTTTAGGAGTAAGTGTTAAAGGGATTGCAAAGGGTCTGCTAGCAGGAGTTGGGCAGTGGGAAGGGGAATCAGAGTCAGGGTTCAATGACACAAATGGAACCGGGAGAGGTGAAGGTGCCGGAGGTGGTAAGAGTGTTACTGAGAGTGGTCAGGGCCTGAACGATGTTACAAAACCAGTACGGATTGCTGCAGCTGGAGGGGTTTGCAGAGATAGGGAGGGACATATGTATTTTTATTCATTCATTCATGTGATGTAGGTGTCACTGTTAATTACCCAGAGGACAGCTCAGAGTTAGCCATATTGCAATGGGTCTGGGGTCACATGTTAGCCAGGCCAAGATAAAATATCAGATGGTCTATACAAAAGGAGGTCAGTTAACCAGATGAGTTCTTCCCACTGATCAACAACGCTTTTATGGTGACCTGACCAATGTCTTGTACAGATACAACATGACATCCCAAATCCTACTCTCAATGCTCTCCTCAATGGAGGTAACCATCCAAAACATCTACTTCACCAGCCTGTCTACCTGTGACACCACTTTCAAAGAACTGTGTACCTGCATCCCTGGGTCTCTGACTGACAACACTACCCAGGGCCCGAACATTAACTGTACAGGTCCCACCCTGGTTTGTTTCACCAAAATGGAACACCTCACATTTATCTAATTAAACTCCATCAGCTATTCTTCAGCTCACTATCCCAGCAGTACTGTTCATCCTGTTGTATCACAGATAAACTTCATCACTGTCCTGTTTACCACCAATTTCAGTGTCACTCAAAAAAGAATTATTTAACTTACTTAACAATATTCCCATCCAAACCATTTATCCAAATGACAAACAACAGTGGACCCACTCCACCGCTGATCAAATGCCTCTAGTCAGAAAAACAATGTCTCCCACCATCCTCTGTCTCCTACCATCAAGCCAAATTTTCTGTCCAGTTGACTAACTCCTCCTGAACGCCAAAACCTTTTACACTGATCTGAGCTTATTACCCAGTTTACCATACGACACGTAGAACAGAGAACAGTATGGAACAAGACCCTTCGGCCATGATGACATGCCAATCTTTTATCCGACCATAAGATCAAAAATAAAAGTGTTAGATAGAGTTTAATTCAGATAAATGCGAGGTGCTGCATTTTGGGAAAGCAAATCAGAACAGGACTTATACACTTAATGGTAAGGTCCTCGGGAGTATTGCTGAACCAAGAGACCTTGAGGTGCAGGTTCATAGCACCTTGAAAGTGGAGTCGCAGATAGATATGATAGTGAAGAAGGTTTTTGGTATGCTTTCGTTTATTGGTCAGAGTATTGAGTACAGGAGTTGGGAGTTCATGTTGCGACAGTACAACACATTGGTTAGGCCACTGTTGTAATATTGCGTGCAATTTTGGTTTCCTTACTATCGGAAAGATGTTGGGAAACTTGAAAGATTTAAAAGCATGTTGCCAGGGCTGGAGGATTTGAGCTATAGGGAGAGGCTGAACAGGCTGGGGCTGTTTTCCTTGGAGCGTCGGAGGCTGAGGGGTGACTTTATAGAGGTTTTCAAAATTATGAAGAACATGGAGAGGGTAAATAGACAAAGTCTTTTCCCTGGGGTTGAGTGTCCAGAACTAGAGGGCATAGGTTATGGATAAAAGGGAAAAGGTATAAATGAGACGTAAGGAGATACCTTTTCATGTAGAGAGTGGTATGGAATGAGCTGCCAGAGGAAGTGATGGAGACTGGTACAATTGCAACATTTAAGATGTATTTGGATGGGTATATGAATAGTAGGTTTTTGGAGGGATATGGACCGGGTGCTGGCAGGTGAGACTACATTGGGTTGGGATGTCTGGTCAGCATGGACAGGTTAGAATGAAGTGTCTGTTTCCATGTTGTACATCTCTATGACTCTAACTTCGAAACCCTTCATTTTATTATCATCCATGTGCCTATCCACAAGTATATTAAATGTCCCTAATACATCTAATTTTACCACCACCGCTGGCAGTGCATTCCACTCAGCCAACACTCTGTATGTAACGAACCTACCTCTAAAATCTCCCCTTAACCATCCACTAATCACCCGAAAATTATACCCCCTTGTAATAACTATTTATATGAGGGTAAAAATATCTCTCTCTATTCACTCTATCTATGACTCTCATCACCTTGTTCACCTCTGCTTAGTCAAACCTCACCCTTCTTAAACCTAATGAGAAAAGCCTTAGCTCCCTCAACCTTTCGTCATAAGACATGCTCTCCAGTCCAGGCAGTATCCTGATAAATCTCCTCTTTATCCTCTCTAAAGCTTCCACATCCTTCCTGTAATGAAGGGACCAGAACTGAACACAATATTCCAAGTGGGGTCGAACGAGGTCTTGATAGAGCTGCAGCATAACCTCACAGCTTTAAAACTCAATCCCCAAACAAATGAAATCCCACACAATATTTTTCTTCTTAACAAGCCAATCAGGTTGTGTGGCTACTTTGAGGGATCTATGGACTTGGAACCCAAGATCCCTCTGTTACTCCACACTGCCAATGATCGTACCTTTAACTCTGTATTCTGCATTCAAATTCAATCTTCAAAATGAATGACTTCACACTTTTCCTAGATTGAACTCCATCTTCCACTTCTCAGCCCAAATCTGCATCCTGTCAATGTTCCTTTGCAACCTACAACAGCCCTCCACACTATCAACCACTCCACCAACCTTCATGTCATTGGAAAACATACTAACCCCTCTTTCAATCACGCATCCAAGTCATTCATAAACTCACAAAGAGCAGAGGTCCTGTAACTTCTCCCTGCAGAAAACCACTGGTCACTGAGTTCCAGACTGAATGCTTTCCATCAATCATCACCCTGTCTTCTGTGGGCCAGTAATCCTGTATCCAGACAAACAGGTTTCCCTGTACCCCATGCCTCTGTACTTTCTGAATGATCCATAAAGATGTTTTGTCACATTCTCTAAAGATTCAATAAGACTTGTAAGGCATGACCTGCCCCTTACAAAACCATGCTGACTATCTCTAATCAAACTATGGTTTTCCAAGGAATAATAAATCCTGTCTCCCAAAGTCCTCTCCAATAATCTACACACCACAGACATAAGACGGATAGGTGTGCAATTCCCAGGATTATTCCTATTCCCTTTCCAGAACAAGGGAATAATATTTTTCTGCCTCCAATCATCTGGTCCGACTCCAGGGGACAGTGAGGATGCAAAGGTCCTAACCAGGTGCGCAGCAATCCATTCCCTCGGTTCCTGTCGTAACTTTAGACGCAGTCTGGTTCAGGGACTTATCTATCCTTACCTTTCACTAAATTCTCAGCACATCCTCCTTCGTTACATCCACGCTGTCCTCATAAACGACAAGATCCTTCTCAGCAGTGAATACTGAGACATAGTATTCATTAAGGACCTCCCTACCTCCTGTGACTCCAGGCACAAGTTCCTTCCACTATCCCAGATTGGCCTTATCCTCACTCTGAGCATGCTCTTGTTCCTCGCATAAGTGGAGAATGCCTCACGGTTTTCCTTAATCCTTCCCAACAAAGAATTTTCATGCACCCTTCTAGTTGACTTATGTCCATTTCTCAGTTCTTTCCTGGTACCTTCAGAGAATCCCTACTGTGTGGAAACGAGCTATTTGACCAAAATACCTCCATATCAACCCTCCAAACAGTTTCCAATCCAGCCCAATTCCCCCACCCTATTACTCTCCATTTGCCCTGACTAATGCACCAAACCTACCCATCCCTGAACACCAAGGGTAATTTAGCATGGCTGAGTCACCAAACTGGCACATCTTTGTGTTATGGCGGGAAACCGGAGCACTGGAGGAAACCCACAGGGAGAATGCGCAAACACCCCACAGACAGTCGCCTGAGGCTGTAATCGAAATTGAATCTGTGGTGCTATGAGGTAGCAGTGCTAACCACTGAGACACTTTGCCACCCAATGAAAGTCTCTGGAGCCCTGTCTGATCCTTTCTTCCTCACCTTAAGTAAGCTTCCTTCTTCCTCTTGACTAGAAGCTAAAGTCAATGTGGACAACGTTGACTGCTCTGCCTTCATCTAAGTTTGCCCTTCCTCGAAGAGTCAATCCAGTTTGAGAAACATGGTTATCCACTCACAAAGCCATGCTGACCATCTCGAATCCGCCCTTGCCTTTGTAAATGTGAGGAGCTCCTTTCTCTCAGAATCTCCTCCCACAACTTCTACATCACTGGTCTAACTGGTCTGTAATTTCCTGGCTTTTCCCTGCAGCCCTTAAGCGATGGAACATTACTAGCTAACCTCCAGACTTCCAACATCTCCCTGTATCTCTGTAAGGGACACTACAATCTCTTCCCTATCTTCCCTCAATATTCTAGGATCAACTTAATGAGGTACTGAAGATTGATCTATCTTTATTTGTTTTAAGATTCCAACAGTTTCTCTTTTCTGGTGAGGATTCTTTCCAAGACATCACTATTTATTTCCACATGTTCCCAAGCTTCCATGTCTTTCGCCACAGTAAATACTGACAAGACTATTTTGTCTCATATATCACCCACCTCCTCTGGTTCCACCTTATTGATCTTTAAGGGGCCCTATTCTCAACCAAGTTACCTTTTAGCCCTTATTGAAACTTGCATAAAGGCTTCTGGTAAATCAAATACACCATATCCCCTATACCACTACACCCCTCCTGCAAACTTACAATTATGTCATTTATATTCACACCAACAATTTGAATCTAACAGACTCAAAAACAAATTCTCTTTTATCAAATGTGTTTCTAAGTGGCCATTTATTGTATATTGATATATCCTTTCTAACAATTCCAGGATTCTCCCGACTTACTGTAAGGCTAACACTGTTTGGTTTCAGACTGGCAGCTGAAAGGGTTGAGGGAGTTCTTGTTAATCAATCTGAAAAAGGTAGCTCACATGGCCAGCAGGTAGTCGAGAAGGCAAATCAAATGCTGGCATTTATTACAGAGGGAATGGAGTCTAAAAATAGGCAGGTCTAGCTAAAACTATACAAGGTACAAGTCAGACCATCCCTCGAATATTATGAACAGTGTGAGTGCCCGAAGGAAAAATAGTGTCGCATTGGAGGCAGGTCAGAGAAGGTCACTCGCCTGATCCTGGTAATGTAGGGATTTTCCAATGAGATGGTGGAGTCGGTTGAGGTTGAACCCATTGAAGTTTAGATAATGAGAGAGAAATAGAATGAAACATCCAAGAGTCTGAGCGGCTCTGATCGGGCAGATGCTAGGAAGTTAGTAAATATAACAGTAGAGAACAGTAACAGGCCCTTCGGCCCATCACGTCTATGCTGTCCAATATACTATTCTAACTTATATCATCTGCCTGCACATGGTCCATATCTCTCTATTCTCTGCCTGTTCTTGTTTCTGTCTAAATCCCACTTCAAAACTTTACTCACATTTCTGCTTCTAAGACTTCCCTGGGTAACATCCAAACGACATAAAAAAAAACTTGCCTCAAATATCTCGTTTAAACTTCCTCTTTGTCACCTTAAACCTATGCGTTCCAGTATTTGAAACGTACACATTGGAAAAGAGATTCTGACTATCCACATTATCTATCCCTATTCCAAATGTTATATTCCTGTACCTGGTCACCTGTCAGCCTCTGATACTCTCTCAAAACAATCCAACTTTGGTTAACTTCCTCTTACACCTAAAACACCCTTAAAAAACCCTAACACAGGCAACGTGCTGATAAACCCCTTTTGCATCCTCTCCAAAGCCTCTACCTCCTTCCTAATATGTGGCAATAAGTACTGCACACAGTGCTCCAAATGTGACCAAACAAGCATTTTATACAATTACAACATCAGATGCAAATCACTATACTTAACCTTGTGACCGATGAAGTCTAGTGTTCCATTTGCTTCCTTCCCCATGTGAAACACTTCTGTTGCCATTTTCTGGGAGTTACTGACTTGCACCAAGATCCTTCTGTATATCAATATCCCTCAGTATGCTAACTTTCGACTTGGATTTGACATCATCTCACACTTCTCCAGATTAAACTCAATTTGCCATTTCTGTCCATCTTTCCAACTGTTCTGTAACCTCCTGCAGATTTTAATGAATCAGGGAATCAAAGGTTTTGAGGAAAAGGCAGGAAAGTAGAGTTGAACAGTATCAGATCAGGCGTGATCTTACTGAAGGACAGAGCATACTCAATGAGCCAAACGGCCTCATTCGTCTCCTACATCTCATAGTTGAAACACAAACTCAATATATCCTGCATAATATTATGGGTCTCTGCTCACAAAACGCCTTTATAATGGGATTATTGGATATTTATTAGTACACAGCATTTGATCTACAAATATGATATGATGTTATAGAAAACCATCTCACATACAATCCAGGATTCCATCCATCACAGCACTGAGAGTCAGGCCATGGAGAATGCCAGGTTGCTGGGTTGGAGACAGGTACACAAATTGGGAGGGCCTAGGCCCTTCGGCCCACCATGGCTGTGCTGACCATGATGCTATTCTAAACTAATCCCATCTGCCTGCACATGGGCGATATCCCTCTATTCTCTCCCTGTTCATGTTTCTGTCTAAATGCCCTTCAAATGTTTGCTCTTGTTTCCACCTCTCCCACCTCCTGAGCAGCTTCCACCCACTCGGTAAAGACAACTGGGCTCATTCATCTCACTTAAAACTTCTCACGCTCACCTTAAACCGAGGTGCACTAGTATTTGATATCTCTACATTGAAAGAAGGATTCGAACTATCCACACTATTCACGCCTCTCCAATGCTATATACCTGTACCAGGTCACCCCTCAGTCTCTGATACTCACGCAAAACAATCCAACTGCATCCAACCTCCTTACAGTAAACACATTCTCATCCAGGCAACATTCTGGTAACCCCCTGTTTCACCCTCTCCAAAGCCCCCACATCCTTCCTTTAGTGTGGCGATGAGAACGACACGCAATATTCCAAACATGGCCGAATGAAGTTTCATTCAGTCACAACATGGAATGCAAACGTCTGTCCTCAATACTGTGACCAATGAAGGTAAGCATACCTCCTTTACAACCACATCCTGTTGTGTTGTTATTTTTAGGGAGCTATTGATTTGTTTCCAAGTTCATCTGTTTGTCAATGTTTCCAATCAGTCAATTAGTGTACTTTTCTCTTCCATTTGACTTCATAAATGCATCACTTCACACCTGTCTCGATGAAATTCGATTTGTGATTTTTCTGTCCAGCGATCCAGCTGATTTACATACTGCTGCAACCTTGAACACTCTTCCTCACTATCCACAATTCCCCTAACTATCCCTAATCATTACATGCCTTGCCAAATGTCATCTGCAAAATACTAATCAAACTGCTGACCTTTTCTTCTGAATCACAGATATAAATTACACACAGACATCGCAGCACTGATCCTTGTGAAACACCATTGGCCACAGACGTCCAATCAGAAATTCACCACTCCACATGCCTCTGTCTACTATCAGCAAGAAAATATTGTATCCAACTTAACAACGAGCATAGATTGTGATTTGTTCTTCAAGATTTTCCTTGCTATTTGGAAGCTGTCCATTCAAAATGACTCTATATTTTGATTCCCAGATTAAATTGGCTGTCTCACTAATGCACTGACTGCGTCCTTTCTTCACAACAAAACGGGACCTTGTTTGGTTTTTTGCTGATCCTGCCTAAATCCCTACAACCCCTCAATAATCACATTGCTGTCATGGTCATTCTGCAGCCACCCCTCCACAATAACATTTCAATCCTCTCTGTTCCCTTCAGTCAATGCTGTCATTCCATCTGCCTTGTTGCAAATGCATGGCGCATGTCACCGAGAGAGGGCCTTTGAGGGATGGTCAGAGGTCACAGAGTGGGGGAGATGTTTGGGGGCGCGACAATGTCGCAGGGATAAACATAGTTACAGTTGCTACAGAATGTCCGCAGGAGAAAACATTTTATTGTTTGGAGGAAGTTAGAGAGATAAAGCGTCTTTGATTTGATTCCAGAGATAGGGATATGTATCGGGTTTTGGATCGTTACATGGACTATCTTGATCAGGGCGTAGAAACATTCACAGGATTCCAGGATGTCGTACATTTAACAACAGTTGTGAGATCTGGAGAATATCACAGCGATAGGGAGGATTGTATGGACTGGAGAATATTACAGGGTGGTATGCACTGGAGAATGATGCAGGCACATGGAAGATGATATAAACTGGAGAATTCTGCAGAAATGGAGAGGAGCATATGGACTGGAGGATGTTGTAGGGACAGGGAGGAAGTTGGAGACTGGATAAAGTTAGAAGGAGAGATGATTTTATGCACTGGAAGGTATGTCAGAGAGAGTGAGTGGTGTGCATGCTGAAAGATACGACAGGGATAGGGAAGCTTGTAGAGACTGAGGAGAGAGTGATAGAGTCTTGTGAGAGACCAGTTTGACTTATGAGCATAGGATGTGCTACAGTGAGCAGAGCCTTTTGCAGATATAAATGAGGATACAATGGCCACAAAGCAGTCACACCTCTCCATAGGTATATAGGAACTGAAGGAATAGAAGAGATTACACAGACTAGGAATATTGTATGCAGTGGAGGAGATTAACCTGACAGGGACGGTTTTAGGGACTCAACAATGTTAGGAAATAATGGGAGTTGCAAAGGTGAGAGCAGGTTTCAACAATTCGGAGGATATAGACCTGAAGGAATTTTGACAGATAGCGATGGAACAGTAAAGGGAATTGTACTGGCTTCCCTTTCATAAGCAATCCATAAGCACTTAAAATAACCTGTTTGACATGTGCATTATCTCTCGATCATTCATCAGAGAGCGCTGCAAATATTTCACTGGCTCTGCCTACCAGCTTAGACTGAACTAGTATTACCCAGAAGACCTCGGGCCACTCTAATCTGTCTATGCAATTTTTCAAATGAAATACTGAGTTCCTTGACAGTACAGTCGCAGGTAGTGAGGATAGTGAAGAAGGCGCTTGGTATACATTCCTTTATTGGTCAGAGTATTGAGTACAGAAGTTGGGAGGTCATGTTGCGGCTGTACAAGACAGTGGTGAGGTCACTTTTGGAATGCTGCATGCAACTCTATTCTACTTCCGATCGGAAGGATGTTGTGAAACTTTAAAGGGTCCAGAAAAGATTTACAAGAATGTTACCAGGGATGAGCTATAGGGAGACTTTGAACAGGTGATGGTTGTTTTTCATGGAGAGTCAGAGGCTGAGGGTGACCTCATAGAGGTTTATAAAATCAAGAGGGGCAGAGATAGGGTAAAGAGACAAAGTCTTTCTCCTGGGGTGTGCGAGTCCAGAATTATAGGGCGAGGTTTAGGGTGAGAGTAGAAAGATATAAAAGATAAAAAGGGGCAACGTTTACACTTGGAGGATAGGACATAAATGGAATGAGCTGCCAGAGGAAGTGGTGGAGGCTAGTACAACTGCAACAGTTAAAAGGCATCTGGATGGGTATATGAATAGGAAGGGTTTAGAGGGAGGTGGGCCGGGTGCTAGCAGGTGGGACGACATTGGGTTGGGATATCTGATCTGCTGGATGGGACCAGGAATGGGTTTATTAACCTGGAGGATGTTATGATTTGAACCTCAGGTAATGTTTGATTGGATCTTTCAGCCAATCTTACAGATGGTACAATTGCAACATTTAAGAAGTATTTTGATGGATATATGAATAGAAAGGTTTTGGAGGGACATAGGCAGGTACTGGCAGGTGCGACTAGATTGGGTTGGAATATCCTGTCGGCATGGCTGGGTTGGAATGAAGGGTCTGTTCCCATGCTGTACGTCTCAATGACTGTAAGATCGGCTGAATGGTCCAATCAAAAATTACCTGTGGTTCAAATCATAATATCCTCCAGGTTCCACGAGCCATCCCCTGCCCCATCCTGCAGGTTCAATGAATCCCGGAACCTCTAAACTTCTGCAAGTCCCACGTCCCTTCCGACATTTGTACCATCCTCCAGATTCTGCAGCCCTTCATACCTCGTAACATGGCCCAGACTCTCCAACTCCTCCTTCCTCTGCAATGTTCCCCAGAAGGGCACTGGAGGATGGTGGGGGTTACAGAGATATGGAGGGACATCAGGATGGGAGGATATTGCGGACATGAGGAATATAGGGTCTTGCGGAGGTTTCACAGTTTATGAGTGTTGTAGCGACTGGAGGAACTTACAAAGATAGGGATAGTTTTAGATTGGAGGATTCTGCAGAAAACCTTTACGTGGTTAAAGGCAGGATTCTTAGCAGCGTGCAGGAACAAAGGGATCCTGTGTCCCTCAGGTTACCACCCAAGTTGACAGGGTGTTAAGAAGGTGGATGGTGTGTTGGCTTTCATTAGCAGGGGCATTGAATTTAAGAGGTGTGAGAGTTTGCTGCAGCGCTACAGAACCCCAGTTAGACCACACTTCAAATATTGTGAACAGTTCTGTTCGCTTCATTGTAGGAAGGACGTGGAAGCTTTAAAGACAGTGCAGAGGAGATTTAGCAGGATGCTGCCTGGACTGGAGGGCATGCCCATAGAAGGTAGGTTGTGGAAGCTAGGGCTCTTCTGATCACAGCGAAGGAGGAAGAATGGTGACTTGATAGAGATGTACAAGGGAATGAGAAGCATAGATAGAGTGGATAACCAGAGACTACTTCCCATGGCGAAATGGCTATAACAAGGGGACATAAGTTGAAGGTAATTGGTGGAAGGTTTAGCTTAGATGTCAGAGGGATATGGGCCAACTAGATTGGGTTGGGATATCCTGTCGGCATGGAAGGGAATGGCACGTTATTGACACAGAGTGTGGTGGGTGGTTGGAATGGACTGCCAGCAATGGTAGCAGATTCAGACACATTACAGACATCTAAGCAACTCTTGGATAGGCACATCAATGATAGTAAAATGTAAGGTATGTAGGTTCGTTTCATCTTCGGAGTAGGATAAAAGGTCAGCACAATATTGAGGGCGGAAGGGCTTGTACAGGAATGTGCTATACCATGTTGTAAATAGCAAGGGTTATGATGGCGGCAAGAGGTTTCGGGAAGCGGGAGAGGATGCGATCTGAATGAAGTGACACAAATAGGAGGCATTGCTAAAGTTGTATGAGCTAACAGAGACAGCAATGGTCTGAGCTGGAACAGGTGACCAGACTGGGAGAATTGTGGGGACTGGAGGTGCTTTCACAGGGAGGGAGGAGCAGAGAGCCACAGGAGGTTACAGAAATGTGGAGAGCTGTCGGGCCGACAGGAGGACATGGAGATGGGGAGGTTGGGAGGAATGGAGCAGTTTACAGGGATAAAGATGTTGGTAGGATGGGGTGTTTTACACAGACAGGAATGTTTCAGGTGAATGGAACCGAGTACAGAGATAAAGTGGGTTGTTCAGATCAGAAAAACAAATAGACATACGGAGGGTAGTCGTGCATGAAGATGTTTATATTTACAGGAAGGCTTAGGTTTTGCGGGTTATTTAGATAAAGAGGGTGTGGAATCAGACAGATTCTCCAAGTGATAAAGACAACAATTTTGGTTGGAGACAGTTTCACAGATTAGGGAGCATTAGTAACCTCCTCCAGTTTGGTCAGAGTGGGAAGGGTTGTAGGGAAGGGGGATGTTTACACATTGAAGAGCTGGAGAAGATTGTGGAAATGAGTAGATGGATGGAGACACTGGAGGAGCTTACATTGACAGGGTGGGTGCTGGCAATGAAAAGACATCACATCGATAGTGGGTCTTGTAGGAACTGTATTGAAAGAGTCACAGACATTGTAATGATTTCTGCATATTGGGAGTATTACAGGGACTGAGAGGATTGTAGGGTCTCCACAGATTGATCGTGTCTTTAAGAATATGTAGATACGGAAATCGTAAACCCAATGCATGCAATCTTCATTTCAAGACCAGAACCTTATTATCCCTCATCAGCCAAGGATCCCTAACCCTGCCAGCTTTTCCCTTTACCCTAATGGGGCATACTAGTCCTGGATTCTTGAGATCACACTTTGAAAAGCCTCCCATTTGCCAGTTGTTCCTTTTCCTTCAAACAGACTCACTCAATCGTTTACAATCATAACATAGAGGTGCCGGCGTCGGACTGGGGATGTACAAAGTTAAAAATCACCCGACACTCGGTTCCAGCCCAACCAGTTTATTTGAAAGCACTAGCTTTCAGAGCACTGCTTCTTCATCAGGTGGTTGTGGAGCACAATCCTAAGGTACAGAATTTATAGCAACAGGATGGCAGTGTCATGGAATATAATATCAAACAAATTTAGTTTAAGCCTTTCATCTGATACAGTGATCACCAGCCCTTCCAAAGCGAGTTGGATTATAACTGGGCGTTGTGCAATTTTAAATTCACAGCATTGACGCTGGCCAGATCCTACAGAATGGCCCCAAACCTGGCCCTGTTCCAGTTTTCCTCTTCAATCTGTGGACCTGCTGATCTTTCTCCATAACATTGTTAAAACGAAGACAGTTGTGGGCACTGGACCCAAAGTGCTCTCTGAATGACACTTCAGTCACTTGCCCAGCCACGTTTTCTGAGGGGAGGTCCAGTGTTGCATCAGCCTGAGTAGAGTAGGGCCCTCTGCATATTGATTTAGGAACCTTCCATGGACACACTTGAAAAATTGCCCTCAGTCCAGGTCTTTTTATACTCTAGGTGGCCCAGTCAATACAGACAATATTAAAATCTCCAGCCTGCACTCCTCTATTATTCCAATAGTTATCTGCAATCTCTCCACACAGCTGCTCCTCTGGTATCTGTTGGGTCTGCAACAGTCTACAATACAGTCCCAACAAAGTGACTCCTCCCCCCCCCCTTCTTCTTTCTAACTTCTAACCATGTGGAATTTTAAATGAATATATGTTTTAAAAATCGGAATTAACAATCCATAAATATGTATTGATAAAAATCCAAACACTTGACCTTCAGAGAAAGACAACAGTTCACTCTCACGTGGTCTGCACGACATTCCCACAGCAAAGTGTTTGCCTCTCAATGACCCTGTGAAATGGGCGAGCCAGCTGCTTAGCTCAAGGGCAGCAAGGGATGGGCAATAAAGGCTAGTCAGCCAGAGACACCCACATCCCATACCTGATTTTTTTAAAAAATCCATTCAGATTGGACCCAACACAGTTCCAGTGGAACAATGACCTGGCCAGTCACGTTGGTAGATTTATGGACAGGACTTTAAACTGACAGAGAGGATGCAGGGACAGGCTTCAGGTGAAAGGAGCTTTCCAAATCCAAAGAGAAAACGTGAAGCATCAGAGCATCGTGGGAATGTGACTGAAGACAATAGAAAGGAACAGGATGGAAGAAAGTTTAACTAAAACTGTAGATCAGCAAATCCATTTGTGACAGGAAATTGTGGAAACGAGTAAATTATGTTTTTTATTAATGGTCAAAGTCTCTGCAACAAGGTCGATGGATGTGTGACACAGGGATAAAAGAGATTTAGACACCAGAGAGATGTGGTTACAGGGCGAACAAAAGGTGGAACGTAAATATTAAATGGATCACAACCTTGTGCAAACTCAGGCAAAATGGACGACGCTAACAATAATGGATAACAAAGTCATTACGGAGAAAGCATTTAACATCAGAATATGAAGTAGAGTCAGTATGAATGTAATTTCTGGCTACTACTTGCCAAGAACACAAGCAGCAGAACAGTTTTAGACCACCCACCGAACAGCATTTCATGGCTCGTCACTGCAATAAATAGGAATTCATTGGAATGTTTAATACAGGCATGGTAAACATTTAGTGAAATTACAATATTCGCAAAGTCTGGGACAATCACACTGACAACAGTGATACTGGAAGAGGAGTTCAGAGAATTTTTTCAGTGTTTCTTAGAATAACACATTGTGCAACTGGCGAGGGACATAACTGTCTCAGAGAGACTGTTGTGTGATAAAACATAGTGAATGAGTAATGTCACCTGGAGAGATCCTCTGGGAAATTGTGATAAAGTGCAGTTTAAAGAAATGTAAAGATTTAAAGTGAAACACAGAAAAGACAAGCTACAACTAGAAACATAAATAGTCAATTACATGAGTTGGAGAGGAGAACTGACCAAGATAAACAGGCTAAACAGACTGAGACATGTGCCTGTAAATAAACAGTGGAAAACATTTGAAGGAACAGTGTAAAATACTCAACAAAAGGACATTCCACTGAAACAGACAAAAACTCAACAAGAAATCCCCTGCGGTCCCTCACTCAGGACAAAATGGATCATATTAGATTATGAGGCTGAGAAGATCACCACAAAGTACTTAAAATCCTGAAGTGAGAGAGAGTTTTAGAGTAAGTTTTCAAGGGATTGCAATGGGGCTGCTAGCAGGAGGAGGGCGATGGGAAGGGGAATCGTTGTCAAGGTTTATTAACACGATACGAACATGGAGAGATGAAGGTGCTGGCGGTGGTGAGAGTGTTACAGAGAGTGGTCAGAGCCTGAACGGTGTTACAAAGCGAGTACGGATTGCTGCAGAGGGAGGGGTTTGCAGATATAGGGAGGGACATATGTATTTTTATTTGTTCATTCATGGGATGTGGGTGTCACTGCCTGGACCAGCATTCTTTGACCCCATGCTAATTGCCCAGAGATTGTTGGGGCCCTGGTGGATAAATATAATACTTTGCTGGCCACAGGTGAAGTGCTGAATGACTGGAGGATCGCTAATGTGGTTCCTTTGTTCAAGAAGTGCAGCAGGGATAGGCCAGGTAATTACAGAGCAGATAGTCTGACAGCAGGGGGAGGGAAATTATTGGAAACAATTGTGAGGATGAATCAACACTTGCAAAGGTAAGGTTCAACTCGGTTTAGTCATCACGAATTTGGCAGAGGAAGATACTGTCAGAGGAATTCAGTTCAGTTTTTTTGAAATGGTGCTTAAGTATATTGATGAGGGCAGTGCAGATGATGTGGTTTACACGGACTTGAATAAGTCCTTAAACAAGATCCAACATGGAAGGCTGATCCAAAAGGACTGGGTTCCAAGGCAAGTTGGCAAATTGGATGCAAAACTGGTGGATAGAATACTTTCACCAGTGGGTGTACCACAGGGAACTGTGCAGGAAACATTGAACATGAATAACACGGATGTGAAAGCAGAAGGTATCATTAGTCGGTTCGCAGATGACATGAAAGGTGAGGGTGTTGTTCACAGTGAGGAGGATGGTCTCCATCTGCAGTCCGATGTCGATCGGATGATAATCTAAGCAGAGTTTAGTTCTGATTGAAGTGAGCTACGATAAGCGAAGTACAGACATAATGAACGGTAGGTCCTTGCGGTGTACTGAGGAATACAGGGACCTTGATGGACAAGTCCATAGATCCCTGAAGGTGTCAGCACAGGTTGACAGGGTGGGAAAGGCACCTCAACTGGGAGCGGTAGAGGGACCCATATCCTGGTGGGGTGAATTGCTCGAGCTGCTTGAGAGGATATAACCTTGTCTGGCAGGGTTTTCGACCTTAAATAAATGTAAGGCCAGTAAGAATATTGAGGCTGGTATACGAGTTAAAGACAGCAATTTCAGCAGACAAGGCAGGCAAGAACATAGCAGGGAATGGGGGAAAACTGATGACTAAACTGCATTTATTTCATTGCAAGGGGCCTGACAGCTAAGGAAGATGAATGCAGGACATGGATTGAAACATGGGACTGGGATATTATAGTTATTACAGAAACACAGCTAAGGGAGGGGCAGGACTGGCAGTTCATTGTTTCAAGGTCGACATGCTACAGGAAGGGGAGGCAAGAGACGCCGTGTGGTGGTGGGTTTTGATTGCATGAATCATCACAGCAGTACTTAGAGAGGATATTCATGTGGGATCGCCCAACGAAGCTCTGTTAGTGGAACTGAGATATAAGAATGGGTCATCACTTTGATACGATCGGACTGCTGACTCCGAATAATCTGTGGCAGACTGAGGAACAAATATGTCGGGACATCTTAAATATCAACCATAATAATAGGGCTGTTATGGTACAGTTTATGAACTTTCCAAAGCTAGACTTGGACCGCCAGTGTTCAGTGTTTGCAACGGAGGAATTTGGTAATTGTGTTCCAGAAAACTCCCAATCAATATGTAAATTGCCTGAAAAGAGAAAGGGGCAAAACCTGACCTCCCCTTGGGAATTAAGGTAGGGAAATGGACTGAGATGTGAGTGGGAAAGCATTTTGCCAAAGTGACCACAGTTCTAGTCGTTTGAAAACAGCTTTGGAAAAGGACAGGCCTGGTCCACAAGTGTAAGTTATAAAATGGAGCCTGACCAATCTTGATTGTATTAGCCAGGAACTTACAAAATATGATTGGGGAAGGGAATTATTTACAGGGAAAGGGAAGTTTGGCAAATGAGAATATTTTAAAAGTGAGATATATTAAGTGATCAGCGCCAGCATTTTCCTGTTTGTGTGCAGGTCAATGCTGACAGCATTCGGAAACACTGGCTGTCTATTGAGGGTCTGGTCAAGGAAAAGAGGGCAAAATGTCAGGTATAGCCAGCTGGATCAAGGGAATCCCTGAGTATCACATGGGCTGTAGGAATACACTTTGAGTAGAAAACAGGAATGGAGAAAGGCTAAATGAAATAGCCTCAGCAGAGAAGGAAAGGGGAATATAAAAGTGATTGTATCAGTATATTAAGAGTGCATAAGTAACTCAGGACAAAATAGTGTCCATTAAAGATCAATGAGGCCATCGATGTGTGGAACTGCAGGATATTTGCTAAAATCCTAAACAATTTTTTCACTTCAGAAATTACTGTGGAGAAAGACTGGGGAACTCGAGGACAGGAGTAATACATTAGACCACAATTGGAGTACTCTGCAATTCCAGTCTCTCTGCTACAGGAAGGATGTTGTGAAACTTGAAAGGGCTCAGAAAAGATTAACAAGATATTGCCCGGGTTGTTGCTGAATAAGCTGGGGTTACTGTCACTGGAGAATCGGAGAGTGAGGGATGACCTTACAGAGGTTTATATAAACATGAGGGGCATGGAAAGGGTAAGCATTCAAGGCCTTTTCCCAGAAGTTGGGGAGCCTAAAACTAGAGGGCATAAGTTTAAGGTTAGAGGTGAATGGTTTACCGAGGGACTGAAGGGACAGCTTCTTCACACACATGGTGATGTGTACATAGAATGAGCTGAGAGAGAAAGTAATGGAGACTGATACAATGACAACATTTAAAAGGTATCTGGATGGGCATCTTAATAGTAAGGGTGTAGACGTATATGGGCCAAATGCTGGAAAAGGAATGGATTTATTTAGATCTTCTGGTAAGCCTGTACGAGTTGGGGACCGAAGGGTCTGGTTCTATGCTGTATATCTCTATGACTTGAAAAGAGTGCATGCTATAAAAGAGGTGGTGCTGGAGATTTTAAAACTCAAAGCTATGGCAAGTCCCGTGAACCTGATTAAGTGTATCACAGGACACTGTGGGATGCTAGGGAAGAGATTGTGGAGCCCCTAGCAAAGGTATGTGTACTACTGACAGTCATGTGTGATGGGCTGGCAGGCTGGAGGGTGGCATCATGGACAGTGAAGGATGTTTTCTGAGATTACAAAGGGATCTTGATGAAGGGAGTGAATGGGCTGAAACACTAGAGATGGAATTCAATCTGAATAAATACGAGGTAATGCATTTGGTAAAACAAACAAGGGAAGAGCTTATACAATTAGTGTTCGGGCCTCGGTTAGTGTTTTAGAGCAGAGGGCCCTCCGGGTTCAGGTACATAATCCTTGAAGTTTACATCACAGGATGGATAAGACAGTGCTTGCCATGCCTGACTATTGCTCAGTCCATTGAGTGGAGGATTTGGGACGTCATGTTGAGATTGTACAGACATTTGTGAGGCCTGTTCTGCAATACTCTGTCCAGTTCTGGTCGCCCAGTTAACAGGAAGGATATTATTAAGCTGCAGGGCATTCAGAAGAGACTTACCAGGATATTGCTGGGTATGGAAGGCTTGAGTTCAGAAAACTGGCTGGATAGGCTGAGTCTTCTTTCACTGGAGCCTGGAGGTTGAGACATGACGCTATAAAGGTTTATGAAACAAAATGAGGTATATAGATCAATTTAATGGTAGTTGTCTTTTCCTCAGGATGGGGGAGTCTCAAGAGGAGGGGCCACATTATTAAGGTTAGAGGAGAGAGATGTTCAAAACAAAGATATGGGGCGATTTGCTACACAGAGGGTGGTTTGAGTGTGGAATGAACTTCCTGAGGAAGGGGTTGATGTGGTTACAATGACAACATTTAAAAGATATTTGGATAAACAGGTGAATAGCAAAGAGTTGGAGTGATATGGGCCAGCAACAGGCAGCTGGGAAGAGTTTAGTTTTAGATTATGGTGGGTATCAACTGAAGGGTCAGTTTCCGTGCTGTATGGCTCTATAACAAGAATATGGTTTGATTCCATTATTGAAGAAAGGATCGGGGCTTGGTCCACTGATGGGCATCATCTACATAAACGATTTGGTTGAAAATATAGGAGTGATTGTGCGAAAGTTTGTTGATGATTAAATGAATGGTGTAATGGGCAGTAAATACGGTTATCAAAGGGGATACTGACCAACTGGGCCAGTGGACCAAGGAATGAAAGATGGAGTTGAATTCAGCTGTTGGATTTTGTTAAGACAAACCAGGGAGGACTAATACAGTTAATAGAAGGGTTCTGGCCAGTGGTGTTGAACAGAGACAGAGAGAGAGAGAGAGAGACAGAGAGAGAGAGGGACCAGGGGGTGCAAGTTACATTGTTCCTCAGAAGTGGCATCATATGTGGACAGGGTGGGGAAAGCGACATTTGGCACATTTGCCGACATTGGCCAGCACTTTGTTACATACATTGGAGATATTTGTAACATTGTCCTAAATGTTTCCCTTGGGCAGAGGAGGCCACGGGGTGACACTAAGAATGGTGAATAACCAAGGGTAGGTGAGTCCAAAACTAGAGGGTATAAACAGGAGGTGAGAGAGCAAAGATTTAAAGAGGGAGCTGAGGGGGAACATTATCACACAGAGGATGGTGCATAGACGGAACAGACTGCCTCAGGCAAATGGGAGGAACAAGAACAATTACAGCATGGAAAAGACATTTGGGCAGGTACATGGAGAGGAGAAGGTTTGAACAGACAAGGGCCAAAGGCAGGCAAATGAAACTCATTCAATTTAGGTAACATGGGCAGTGTTGAGGGGTTGGACCACAGGTTCTGTTTCCATGCTGTATCACTCTGTATCCAGCTAAAGAGGATTGGTGTACTAAAATAAGGCATGTTGTAGACACTGAAGCAAGTTACAGCATAGGAATGGTAGCCTGGAATGCAGTATGTCTCAAATATGTGGAGGGACTATCGGGAAGGGAGGAGGTTACAGAGACAGGGACTATTGTCGGAGTTAAAAATGACTGAAGACACTGCTGCACAAACCATGCCACAGATACAGTGTTGCAGAGTAGTGAGTCTTAGTACAGTGTTGGAGGGAGAACACAGAACAGAAAAATCCCAGGCAGCATTCCCAACCTCTCGTCGGAGGCCTGCTTGCCCCTCTGTTGTCCTGATGCTCACTAAGACAGCACAGGACTGGATTGATAATTCTGAACACCCGATGCTCTCTCAGTGCAATATAAGTTAAAGTGGAGTTGGTGATTGAGCATGGGGTGTGTCTATACTGTGCTCCAGATCCAGCACTGTATCTATGTCATGTCTTGTTAGCGATGTTTGGAGCCTTCTCATTGCTCTGTGCACTGTGAGTGATCTTACCTCACTGCAGGATTTATTGAAGGCTCCAGATCTCCCTTCCCTTTGTCTCTCTGGCTGACCAACCATCTTCAATGAAGTGATGGATGAGACACACAGCAGTTGAGAAGTCTATTGAGTCAGCAACTTCCTGAGTACCTACAGGAGACAGAGAGATAGACAGAATGAGAAATTAGACTGATGCAATGAGGGTTACACAAGGAGAATTGAAATGAGCCCCACAGATATCTGGAAAATCCCAAACTCCATGCCTGGCCTGTGCAGCTGCGTCTCTCTGGAGTGAAGAATTCTGTTAGCTCAGGATCTAGAGTAGCTGCAAGAGTGAGACGCTGACAGAGGCAGCAATTATACCCACATTGAGGGATACCAAGGATCTGTTTCCATACTATACACCTCCATGACTCTATCACTCATCGAGGTTATAGAAATAAACTGTGTGGTCGCGTCTGGAGGAGATTAAAGGTATAAAGGTTTGTAGTTACCGAAGGAAATTACCTCAATTGGGACCAGCAGAGTTTACAGAGACTGAGTGAGTTTTAGAGACAGGAAGAGTTCATAATCAGTATTAGAAATGCAGAAACTAATTTATGAGAGAAGCAGGGTCACTCTGCTTTGTGCCCAGAGACAAGCAGGAGCCTAACAGCTGTAGGAAGTTACTAAGGTACAGAGCTTTTTTGTTGTCGTGACGGGATGGTTACAGAGATCATGAAGGTAGTAGGAGATCAAAAAAGTCACAAAGACAAGGAGGTTTCTCAGGTCTGGAAAGGACTACACTGAACAGGATGGCTTAAGGAACTGAAGAGTTGTTTTTCTTCAGTTAAGCAGAGATGTGACAGAACCCGGGATTAAAGGCAAAAGCAGAAACTTGGAGAGTTTTACTGATATGAGGAGCTTACAGGGATAAGCAGGATTGTAACGGCTGATAGAGATAGGGGAAGTGGTATCGATGAAACAGACAATGGAGAAACTGACAGACATAGGAGGTGTTCTGTGGAATAGATGAATTTACAGACAAGATGGTGATCATGAAGCCTGAGACTTTTCTCATGTTCCTTGCCCAGCATTGTTCCTGCATCATGCCCTCAGGGTCTGAATTAAAGCCCACTAACTCCTCCCTGTGCTGTTTCCTGGGAGTGATCTTACCGGCTGCAGGATTTACTGAAGGCTCCAGATCTCCCTCTCCATCTCTCTCTTGCTGACCAACTGTCTTCAATGTGATGGACGAGACAGGAATTGGGAATTCTGCTGAGTCAGGGACATCAGGAATACCTACAGGAGACAGAGAAGTAGACAGAATGGGAAATTAGACTAATGGGCAATGAAGGTGACACATGGAGAATGGCACTGAAGCCCACAGAGATCTGGAAATTCCCAGTCTCCATCCATAGCCAGTGCAGTTGCTTCCTTCTGGAGTGGAGAATGCTGTTGGCTCAGGATCTGGAGTAGCTGCAAGAACGAGAGACACAGACAGAGGCAGCAATTAGACCCACACAGTGAGGGATATCACATGTAGAGAGTCAGTGATATCAACACAGTGCAGGAATGTATCAGGATCACACAATGGTATCATCAGAAGTGGTTCTGACCAGTGAGCACTGCTACCAGTAATCAGGGAAGACTGAGCTATTTTACTGAGATAGGCTCCTCTGGTACCAGGATTAAGCAGTGTGGTATAAACGGACACAGATGAGGAGGACGACAGGTCTGAGATGAATGGAAATTCCCAAGTCCAAAGAGAAAGGTTGAAATATTGGAACACCATGGAGATGTGAATGAAGACCAAAAGGAAGAAACAGTAAGGGACTGAGTTTAATTAAATTACGACATTGTCAAACAGATTTGTGACAGGAAATCACTGGTTAAAATAAAGTAAATGCCAATTCCGCCCCTCACAATTCCTCGTACACCACAAGTGACATCACTTCCGCCCCTCACATCATCGCTGATGTCACACACTCAGTGACTTCCACGCCCCCCACTGCCGTGTTTGCCACCACTTGCGCCCCCACCAACGCCACTCATCTGCATTCTGCTGACACCACCCCAGGTCCCACCGTCACCATCCCTGTCCACAGAACCCTGAAGGGAACACCACCCCTGCTCATGACTCCATCCCCATTCACCCTAACACCACCCCCTCTCCTGTTACAGGCTCCATCGCCTCCCACAGCTCCCAGTCCTGCCGAGTTTTCACCATTCCCCTGACCTCCCCCTCACTGAGGACGAATGATCAGTCCTCAGCAAAGGCCTCACCTTTATCCCCCTCCATCCACACATCAATGAATTTAAGACACGCCGTGACATCGAACAGTTCTTCCACCACCTCCGCCTCAGAGCTTACTTTTACAATGAAGACTCCCGCCTATTTTCTGAGGACCCCTTTGCCGGCCTCCAACACACTGCATCCACCTGGACACCCCGCGCTGGCCTATTTCCTGTATTCGATTTCTTCATTTCCAACTTCTACCGAGACATTAATCGCCTCAACCTATCTACTCCCTCCCGCACTCCAACCTCTCACCCTCACAACGTGCAGCCCTCCACTTCCTCTGCTCCAATACCGACCTCCCCATCAAACCAGCAGATAAAGGGGGTGCAGTCGTAGTCTGGTGCACTGACCTCTACACCGCTGAAGCCATGATGCCAACTCAAAGACACCTCCTCCTACTACCCCCTCTACCATGACCCACCACCCATCACCAAACCGTCATCTCCCAGAGCATACAGAACCTCATCATCTCAGGAGGAGATCTCCCACCCACAGCTTCCACCCTCATTGTCCGGGATCCCCCACTGCCAGTTCGACCTCCTTCCCAAGATCCACAAGCCTGACAACCCTGGCCGACCCATTGTCTCAGCATGCTCCTACCCCACTGAACTCATTTCTACCTACCTCGACATTGTCCTATCCCCCAGTTCAGGAACTACCCACATTCATTTAAGACACCACTCACATCCTCCACTCCTCCAAGACTTCCGTTTCCCTGGCCCCCAACGCCTCATCTTCACCATGGATATCCAATCCCTCGACACCGCCATCCACCATGACCAGGACCTCCAAGCCCTCCGTTTCTTCATCTCCCGACGTCCACAACAGTACTCTTCCACCGACACTCTCATTCGTTTGGCTGAACTTGTCCTCACCCTTAACAATGTTTCCTTCAAATCCTCCCACTTCCTCCAGACCAAAGAGGTAGCAATGGGCACCCGTATGGGCCCCAGCTATGCCTGTCTCTTTGTTGGCTACGTAGAACAGTCCATCTTCTGTAGTTACAATGGCACCACTCCCCACCTCTTCCTCCGCAACATTGATAACTGCATTAGCACCACCTCGTCCTCCCTCGAGGAGTTTGAGCAATTCATCAACTTCACCAACACATTCCACCCTGATCTTAAATTTACCTGGACCATCTCTGATCCCCTCCCTCCCCTTCCTGGACCTCTCAATCCCCATTAATGACAACTGACTTGACACCGACATTTTTTTACAAACCTACCGACTCCCACAGCTACCTAGATTACACATCTTCCCACCCTACCGCCTGCAAAATTCCCAAACCCTATTCCCAACTCCTCCGCCTCCACCGTACCTGCTCCCACGCGGGCCAGTTTCACTACAGAACACATCAGATAGCCTCCTTCTTTCGAGATCGGAATTTTCTTTCCCTCATGGTAAAAGATGCCCTCCAACGCATCTCGTCCACATCCCACCCCTCCGCCCTCAGACCCCACCCCTCCAAACGGAACAAGGACAGAACGCTCCTGGTGCTCACCTTCCACCCCACCAACCTTCGCATAAACCAAATTATCCACCGCCATTTCCGCCACCTCCAAACGGACTCCACCACCAGGGATATATTTCCCTCCCCACCCCTCTCCACTTTCCGCAAAGACCATTCTCTCTGTAACTACCTGGTCAGTTCCATGCCCCCCAAAAACCCACCCTCCCTTCCTGGCACCTTTTCCTGCCACTGCAGGAATTGCAAAACCTGCGCCCACACGTCTCCCCTCACCATCACCCAAGGCCCCAAAGGAGCCTTCCACATCCAAACTTTTACATGCACATCCACCAATATCATTTATTGTATCCGTTGCTCCCGATGCGGTCTCCTCTACATTGGGGAGACTGGACGCCTCCTAGCAGAGCGCTTTAGGGATCATCTCCGGGACGCCCGCACCAATCAACCCCACCGCCCTGTAACCCAACATTTCAACTCCCCCTCCCACTCTGCCGAGGACATGCAGGTCCTGGGCTTCCTCCACCTCCACTTTTTCACCACCCAACGCCTGGAGGAAGAACGCCTCACCTTCCGCCTCAGAACACTTCAACCCCAGGGCATCAATGTGGACTTCACCAGTTTCGTCATTTCCCCTTCCCCCATCTCATCCCACCTCCAGCCTTCCAGCTCAGCACCGCCCTTATGACCTGTCCTAATGGCCCATCTCCCTTCCCACCTATCCATTCCACGCTCCTCTCTGACCTATCACCCCCATCCCCACCCCCATTCACCCATTGTACTCTTTGCCACCTTCCCCCATCCCCACCCCCATCTCATTTAACTCCCCACTCTGCAGGCTCCCGGCCTCTGTTCTCGATGAAGGGCTTTTGCCCGAAACGTCGATTTCCTGCTTTTCGGATGCTGCCTGACCTGCCCTGCTTTTCCAGCGCTACTCTCATCTACACTCTGGTTTCCAGCATCTGCAGTCACTGTTTTTACCTTATTGGAGGAGGAGACTACCGAGATAAGGCATGTTGTAGACACTAAAGCAGGTTACAGGGATAGGGATGGTAATCTGGAATGCAGTACATTTCAAGTATGTGGTTTGACTATCGGGAAGGGAGGAGGTTACAGCGATAGGATCTGTTATAGGAATTAAAAATTATTGAAGACACTGGACCACAAGACATGCCATAGATACACTGTTGCAGAATAGTGAGTTTCAATATAACAGAACTTACATTGGGTGGTGATTGAGCCTGGGGTGTGTGTGTACTGTGCTCCCCTCCAGCACTGTATCTATGTCATGTTGTGTTAACAGATGTTTGGAGCCCTCTCATTGTTCTTTGCTCTGTGCACTGTGTGTGACCTTACCTCACTACAGGATTTATTGAAGGCTCCAGATCTCCTTTCCTTTTGTCTCTCTCTGGCAGACCAACTGCATTCAATGAGGTGGTGGACGATCCACCCAGCAGCTGGGAAGGCTATTGAGTCAGGACTTTCCTGAGTACCTACAAGAGACAGAGAAATAGACAGAATGGGAAATTAAACAGATGCAGTGAGGGTTACACATGGAGAATGGCACTGAGTTCCACAGAGATCTGGAAAATGGAGCGATATTAAGTAATAGTCCCAGATTGCTGGAAGATGTCAGGATCACACAATTGTGTCGGAAGAATGGGTTTAGCTTCATGATGCCCTGGTATCAGTGCTCAGGGATGAGCACCCAGTGAGCAGGTGAAGTAATGGCCTAGTGATAGTATTGCGAGAGAATGTATCCAAAACCTCAGCTAATGTTCAGGGGAGGCAGGATTGAATCCCGCCATCAGAAAAGGAGACATTTGAAATCAATAATTTTAAAAAGAATAATTAACAATCCACAAATAAGTATGAAACCATTACTGATGTACAACAAATCCAAACACTTGTCCTTTAGAGAAGGACATCTGCCCATCCTCACGTGGTCTGCACGACATACAGCAAAGTGTTTGCCTCTCAATTAGCCTCTGAAATGGCCGAGCAAGTGACTCTGTTCAAGGGCTTCTAGGACTGGGCAACAAAGGCTGGTCAGCCAGAGACTTACACATCCCATACCTGATTTTCAAAAAAATCTATGAGGATGGTCCCCCTGGAACTGTGCTGGGAGCAGTGTCCTGGCCAATCATGTCGGTAGGTTTATGGACAGGGCATTAAACTGACAGAGAGGATGCAGGTGAAAGGAGCTTTCAAATCCAAAGGGAAAAGGTGAAGCAATGGAAGAGCATGGGAATGTGGCTGAAGACAAGCAGAAAGGAACAGGATGGGACAGAGTTTAACTAAAATTGTACATCAGAAAATAGATTTGTGAAAGAAAATTGTGGAAGAGAGTATATTATGTTTTTTTTTAATGGACAAACGTTGCAGCAATAAGGTCGATGGATTTATGACACAGAGATAAAAGCGATTTAGACACCAGGGTGACATGGATACAGGGTGAACAAAAATATTCAGTGGTTGGTAATCTTGTGCTAACTCAGGCAAAATGGGCAACGCTAACAATAATGGATAACAAAGGCATTACAGAGAAAGCATTTGACCTCAGATCATGAAGTAGAGTCAGTCTGAATGTAAATTCTGACTACTACTTGCCAAGGACACAAGCAGCAGAAACGTTTTAGTCACCAAACAGCATTTCATTGCTCATCACTGCATTAAACAGGAACTCATTGGAATTTTTTAACAAAGGCATTGTGATAATTTTGGAAAACGTCAATATTTGTACAATCTGTGGCATTCACACGGACAGCATTGATATTGGAAGAGGAGTTTGGTTAATTTTTTTTCAGTGTTTCTTTGAAAAAAACATTGTGCAACTGTTAAGGGGCATAACTATCTCAGAGCGACCGTGTGATGAAACTTAGTGAATGAGTAATGTCACCTGTAGAGATCCTCTGGGAAATTGTGATAAAGTGCAGTTTAAATAAATATCAAGTTTTAAAGTGAATCACAGAAAGGACAAGCTGCAGCTAGAAACAAAAATAGCCAATTACATGAGTTGGAGAGGAGAACTGACCAAGGTAAACAGGCTAAACAGATTGAAATATGTGCCTGTAAATGAACAGTGGAAAACATTTGAAGGAACAGTATAAAACACAACAAAAGGACATTCAATTGAAACAGTAAAAACCTCAGCAAGAAATTTCCACTGATCCCTCAATCAGGACAAAAAAGGAATCATACTAGATTATGTGGCTGAGAAGATCACCAAAAAGTACTTAAAATCCTGAAGTGAGAGAGTGTTTTAGGAGTAAATGTTAATGGATTGCAAAGGGTCTGCTCGTAGGAGGAGGGCTGTGGGAAGGGGAACCACGGTCAGGGTTTATTGAAACGATAGGAACAGGGAGAGGTGAAGGTGCTGGAGGTGGTGAGAGTGTTACAGCGAGTCGTCCAGGGCGTGGTCAGGGTGTTACCATGCCAGTACAGATTGCTGCAGCTGGAGGGGTTTGCAGAGGTACGGAGGGACATAGGTATTTTTATATATTCATTCATGGGATTTGGGTGTCACTGCCTGGAACAACGTTCTTTGACCACACTGCTAATTACTGAGATGGTAGCTCAGAGTCAGCCATATTGCTGTGGGTCTGGAGTCACGTGTCGGCCAGACCAGTTTAGAATGTCAGATGTCCTTCCCTAAAGGAGGTTAGTGAACTAGATGACTTCTTCCAACTGCTCAACAATGTTTTAATGGTGGCCCCACCAATGTCTTTTTCAGCCACAACATGACATCCCAACTCTTATTCTTAATGCTCTCCCAAATGCCTGCTTCACCAGCCTGTCTAACTGTGACACCATATTCAAAAGAACTGTGTACCTGGGTCACTGGATCTCTGGCTGAAAATACGACCCAGGGCCCGAACATTAACTGTACACGTCCCACCCTGGTTTGTTTCACCAAAATGGAACACCTCACATTTATCTAATTAAACCCCATCTGCTATTCTTCAGCCCACTGTCCCAGCAGTACTGTCCATCCTGTTGTTTCATAGATAACCTTCTTCACTGTCCACTTACCACCACCTTCAGTCTCACCCAAAACAATTACTTACCAGGAAACCAATATTACCATCCAAACCATTTATCCAAATGACAAACAACAGGGGACCCACTCCACCGCTGGTCACATGTCTCCAGTCAGAAAAACAACATGTCTCCAATCACCCTCTGTCGACAACTATCAAGCAAATTTTGTATCCAGTTCACGAGCTCCTCCTGAATGCCATATCCTTTTACACTGATCTGAGCTTATTACCCAGTTTACCAGACAGAACACAGAACACAGAACACAGAACAGTTCAGCCCAAGACCCTTCGGCCATGATTTCATGCCAACCTTTTATCCGACTGTAAGATCAAAGTAAACTACATACCCTTCATTTTACTATTATCCATATGTCTGTCCAAGAGTCTATTAAATGCCCGGGATGTATCTAATTTTACTACCACCATTGGCAGTGCATTCCAACCACCTACCATTCTCTATCCTTTTATCCATCCTCCATTTACCTGAAAATTATGTCGCCTTGTAACAGCCATTTATGCCATAGGAGGAAACGTCTCTGACTATTCACTCACTCCGTGCCTCTCATCATCTTGTTCACCTCCACAAAGGTGCCCCGCCCCCTTCTTCACTCCAGTGAAAAAAGCCTTAGCTCCCTCAACCTTTCTCCGTAAGAACTGCCCTCCATTACAGGCAGCATCTTGGTAACTCTCCTGTGTACGCTCTCTAAAACTTGCACAGCCTTCCTGTCAACAGGGGACCATAACTGAACACAATATTCCAAGTGTGGTCTCACCAGGACGCTATAAAGATGCAATAAAACCTCACGGCTCTTACAGTCAATCCCCTTGCTAAGGAAAGCCAACACAACATATGCATTTTTAACAAACCTACCAACGTGCGTGGCGATTTTGAGGGATCTATGGACACGGACCCCATGATCTCTGTTCCTCCACACTGCCAAGTAGTCTGCCTTTCACCCTGTAATTCTGTATTCAAATTCGACCTTGAGAATGAATCACTTCACACTTTTCCAGATTGGACTCCATCTGCCACTTCCAGCCCAGCTCTGCGTCTTGTCAATGTCCCATTGCAACCTACAACAGCCCTCCACAGTCCCCACCACTCCACCAACCTTCATGTTATTGGCAAACTTACTAACCCACTCTCCAACATCCACATCCAAGTCATTTACAAAAATCACAAAGAGCAAGGTCCCAGAGCCGATTGTTACAGAACCCCACTGGTCACTGAGCTCCAGGCTCAATACTGTCCATCTGCTGCCATACTCTGTCTTCTCTAGGCCATCCAATCCTGTATCCAGACAGACAGATTTCCCTGTATCCTAATTTTCCTTCTTTTCTGAATGAACCATCAACATATTCTGCCATATCCGCAAATAATTCAATAAGGTTTGTGAGGCATGACCTGACCCCTCACAAACCCTTACTGACTGTGGCTAATTTAACTATGGTTTTCCAAGTAGTCATAAATCCTGTCTTTAGAGTCCTCGCCAATAATCTGCACACTACATACATTCGACCAAATCTGTAATTCCCAGAATTCTACCTTGTAACATGGCTCGGACTTTACAAATCTTCCCTCCTCTGCCATGTTCCCCAGAAGGGCACTAGAGGGTGGTGGGGGTTACAGAGATAGAGAGGAATATCAGGACAGGAGGATTTTGCAGACAATAGGAGGTTTGTAGTGCCAAAAGGAGGCTTCAGTAATTGTGAGATTTCATGGTGATGAAGGTATTTGAGGAGGGAGGGAGGATTGTAGGGAAATGAGAGGTTTCACAGTTTAGGTTAGGACTGCAAGAGGTTACTGAGTTGGGGAGGGTGTAAACACTGGTGGTGGTTAAATAAACATGTCGTTTTGGTTGCAATGCAGGAAGAGGATTCAGGAAGCTGGAGAGTATGGGGTCTGAACGAGGTTACACAAATGGGAAGAGTTGTCAGGAGTGGAGGTGTTTACAGAGACAACAATGGTCTGATCTGGAGCAGAGGATCCAGATTGGGAGGGATGTGGGGACTGGAGGTGTTTTCACAGGGTGGGAGGAACATAGACCCACAGGAGGTTACAGAAATGTGGAGAGCTGTAGGGCTGATGAGCTCATGGAGATGGGAATGTTGGGAGGGATGGACAAGCTTACAGGGATAAGGATGTTTGTAGGCCAGGGCTGGATCACAGACAGGGAGTGTTTTAAGGAGCTGAGCAGATTACAGAGATAAAGGTGTTTGTATCGACTGGAAGAACAAACAGAGATATGCAGGGTAGTCGTGACTGAAGATGTTTATAGACATAGGAAGGCTTAGGTTCTGGGGGTTATGGAGGCTGTGGAATCTGGATTTCTTTTCAGAGACTGGGACAATTTCAGAGACAATTTTGATCAGAAACAGTTTCACAGATTATGGAGTATAGCACAAACAGGAGGAAGTTGTAGAGGAAGGTTTAAACAGATAGTGGTGTAACAGCTGGACAAGGTTATGGAGATGGGTAGACGGTGGAGACACAGGAGGAGCTTACATTGACATGGGGGTGATAGTGACAGGAGGGTGTTAAATAGATAGTGAGTTTTGTAGGGACTGGATTGGCAGAGGCACAGGCATGGAGTGAGTTCAACAGATCAGGATTACTGCAGAGACCTGAGAGTATTACACTGATAGAGATGGTGGTCGGGTCTCCACAGACCGTTGGTGTTTAGGGACTGGAAGAGATTTGGGAGGGATGTAAGAGCTGCAGGAGCTTGTGGAGAGTTGAAGAGTTGGAGCAATTTGCAGAGGTAGGTTTCTCAGACAGGACTAGGTTACAGATAGTGAGGGTTGTGTGGTCTGAGTAAGTCAAAAAGAGGAGAGTTTTCACGTCTGGAAAAGGTTACACTGACAGGGACAGTTGATGAGACTGAAGCAAAAATGCATGGAGAAGGTTACACAGATAGGGAGGTGAGTAGGGACTGAAGGTGAATACGCAAACATTGAGGGTTGTATTTTTAGACGGAGCTGAGAGGGATAGGGACCAGTGTAGGGATTTACACAGATAGGGAAGGTTGTGTTTTTGGAGAAGGTTACACTAATACAGACAGTGTTAGAGAGTGTTTAGTGGACTACAGAAGAGCTCAGAGAGAATGTATTATGGGGAGTGGAGGAGATTACAGACACAGAGATGGCTGTTGGGTTGAAAAGACCTTCTACAGATCCTCAGTGCTGTAAGGCTGGAGGGAGATTATAACAGTGAGTGTTGCCAAGACTTAATTACTTCACTGATATAGAGCAGGTCTCAGCACATAACTGTCAAAGGGAAGTTGAAACAGTCCAGATGAGTTTTCAGAGATACCCATGGAGACAGACAAATCTCGATCAGCAGACGTTGTCTACATGAAATTCCGTGAAGTCCACAATGTTCCACATGATAGATTGGTAATAAGGGAAAGTCACAGGGGATCAGAGAGAACTAGCCAATTAGATGCAAAATTGGCTTGAGAGGAAGAAACAGAGGGTGCTGAGAAAGGTTTATTGTTTCACTGGAGACCTGTGACCAGCCGTGTACCACAGGAATTGTTCCTGTGACCACTATTGGTCATTCGTTTTATGTTTGATTTGGGTATGAAAACAGATACCATGGTTGGTAGGTTTATAAGATGACACTAAAATTGGTAATATCATGCACAATTCGAAAGGTAATTTAAGAAAACACTGAGATCTTGATCAACTGGCCAGTAGGCTGAGAAATGGTCGATGGAGTATAAAGACAAATGTGATGCGTTGCATTTTGTAAGACAACCCATAACAAGATTTACAGTTAACGTTCGGACCACGGGGAGTGTTTTCAAACATAGGCATCCAGATAGTTCCTAGAAAGTGGAGTCGCAGCCAGACAGAACATTTCAGAAGGCAGTATATACACTTAACTGCATCTGATAGAAAATTGAGTATAGAGTTGAGGCATCATGTAAGGCCACTTTTGGAGTACAGAGCAGAATTCATACTGCTATAAGAAAGATGTTATAAATATTTCAAATGACGTGATAGAGATTGGAGATTTCGATATACATGTATCCTCTGGATAAACACAATGTCACATTTTCCTTGACTCGGTAAGGAGACCAAACCTGAACATATCACTGCACAGTGTTCGAGATGGGTTCTAACTGAGGCCCCGTACAGTGCGGTAAAGCACTATTACTCCTGTCCTCATATCCTCTTGAAATGAAGTTCAACATATCATTTATGTTCCGAACTGAGTTCTGTTCTGTAATATTGCTTTCAGTAACTGGTGAACAACGACATTCTTTTTATTGCAATGTTACAGCTGCATGCTTGGTGACTCTACATACACTGATTTGTGTGCAAATGTCATGCCCATTTTTAACTTCTGTCTTCAGAACTCACAGTGCTGCACATACCTCCAAGGTCTGCGCAGATGAAAACAAAACAACGTATGTCCCTTTATAGAATAACATTTTTAGCAAAACCGTTTTCAAATGTTACACTGCTGTTCTATATTTCCAAACAAAGTGCCCAACGTCACATCTAACCACGTTGCTCTTCATCTGGCAAACATTGGCCCATTCACTCTGCCTGTCTCTGTCACCATGGAGCGTTTTTTCCTCCTCCTCACCCACTCCTCCTCATATCCAACAACGCTTTGTGCTGTCTAAAGACTTGGAAATATTGCATTTGATTCTCTCAACCAAATGTTGGATGTGTATTGGGAATAGCTTGGGCCCAAGCCCCGGTTTCTCTGATACTCCACAAGCTTTCATCTCCCATATTAGGATCACTTTATTCCGGTGCTTCCAGACGAAGGGCTCCTGTGCTGGACCTTGTTCACTCCAATATCTTTTCTTTTTTTTGAATTTCTAACCCTGTCTTTTCTCTCTATCACTTACTGACGTTGTAGCTTGGACAACATCTGCACCAGCGAGATCCTAGAATTTGAGCAGACTCAGGGCGTGGGACCCGAGAGGCCTCAAGCTGGGCACAGGGTACGTACCTCGAACTGGGCCCAATCCAGAGAAGACTGAGTCCCGACCTACTTTTATGGAGCAAGCACGGGACGTGGAATCAGCAGCAGGTACATCAGCAGAGGCGATGTGGGCAAGATAGGGCCCAGCAGCAAAAGGTGATGCCTGAGGACTGGAGACTTCGTTTTTAGTTGGATCCTGGATTGGCCTTGATAAAGCAGATGGTGGAACAGCATCATGGAAACATCGATGAGGGGGGCGCAGCGGTAAGCAATATGTTTCTGACTGTGGCGACGAGGCGGTGATGGAGGAGTAACGATCCAGCAGCAAAGATGGTTCCTGAGGATCAGCAACATCGATGTTGGGAGGGTCTGGTGTCGGTGATGATGAGGCAGTTGTGGAAGGATTGAGGTGCAGTGCCATCGATGCTGAGGAGATGCCGCAGAGTCCATGGTCTATTTTCAAGCTCCATCTTTTGTTTCTTCCATTTTTAAAATTGTTCTCATCAGCGCTATTTTGTGGCGATAAGTTTATTTTATTCTACTTTTCTTGCAAAATACACCGGTGATAAACTTAAAATCAAATCAAAAACTTTGACTCAGTGTTTCCTTGCCAGCTCTCCCATTCTAAGTCAACATCTATTTATAAGCCTCAATATCATAAAATTTGATTTTGCACTCTCGGCTTGGGGTTTCATCAAAAGGTTTTCTGAAAATCGCAACACATTGCGTAGAACGTCTGCCCATGATACATCTACCCGTCAGTTTCTCAGATATGATTCCCATTTCAAACTCTTCGTTGACTGTGTCTATGCTCATTAATTTTAGTCCAAACAATTTCTCCAAAACCATTCATTTACAGATTTCATTCTCATCCTTTTGACAAACAGCTTTGAAATTATGACATTAAACGTTACAGTGCAGCACAGATCCTTCGGACTTTGATGTTACGCTGATCTATGAAAATAATCTGATGTCCATTTAACCTACTCAGTTCCATTCTTAAAAGTATATCTGCCCAATGCCATTTAAATGCCATTACCATGGGCGACTCTACTACTGTTGCAGGCGGGTCATTCCATGCTCCTACTACTCTCTGAGTGAAGAAAATACACCTAATATCTGACCGAAATCTATCACCCTGTAATTTAATGCAATATTCCCTCGTGTTAACCTTCACCATCCGAAGAAAAAGGCTCTCACAGTCCAGTCTATCCATCCCTTACATTTCCCAGTTTTCTGGGAAGATTTTTTAAAAAATTCTTCTGTGAAGATAGAACTGACATAGTTTCTTCATAGTCTGCCATTTCATTGTTATACATTCTCTGGTTTCAGACTGTAATGAAACTGTGCTTCTTTTTCTGTTCCTATTACATCGATATAATTTTAGAAAGCATTAGAGCTCATTTCTATAACCTTTGTTACTGTATTCTCCGGTAGCACAAGCAATTGCTGTCTTTAGCTTCACAATCATTTACTTTCCACAAACGCAGAAACATCGACTCTGTACCATCAGAAATACAGCTTGATTCTCATCACTCCCACTTTCCGACAGGAGACCAATAACCTAGAATGTTATGAGACTTCAACTTCTCATCCAAGTTCTTCTTAATGGTTGTGGTGTTACCGGTGGCAACCACCGTCTCAAAAAGTTCATTCCAGACCCCAAAATCATACGGGTGAAAAACAATTTGCAAATACTCTCTCGACATCAAACGCTTCACTTCAAAAGTGTGGTTCCTTGTTCTTGGACTTCTGACTAAATGAACAGCTGCTGTATGTCCACCCTGCCCTTTGCCCTCGAAATCTGAGCCTTCTGAAGCACATCCCCTCAGCCTTCCTTGCTCCTCAGCAAACAACCCGAGGTTATCCAGCAAGGATTTCATGGCTGAGATAATCCATCCAACCGAACACACTGGTGAATCTCCTCTGCACCCCCTCCAGTGCAACTACATTCTTTCTGTAATCTGACACCCAGAACTCCACACCGTATCCTAGCTATGTCCTAACCAAGTCCCTGTATGTCGTTAATAATCTATATCTCGCTGAATGAACGCGAGCGCCACGGAAATGGATGACTTCTTATCACACCTTTTTCCCTGGCCAGATACATTGAGACCCGTGGATAAGAAACTACGAACTTCCTCGTGTGCTGCCATTCATTGATTACTCCTTTGTCCGGTTAATTCTTCCAAAGTGCATCAGCTCTCTTTTATCATGTTTACATTATTTCGGCCATTGATCTGCTCATGTGACCATTACATCTATATCTTCCGATAAGGTAAGATTTCCCCCCTCACTCCAACAAGCCGGCCAATATTTGCGTCAAACTCAAACTTATTGATCGCACTCTCCCCTGCCCCCGCCGCCCCCCAACCATTACATCAGCATGAGTTATGAATATCACAAATAAGACGGGACAGAGCACTGATTCCTGTGGTACACCAGGGGACACTGGTCTCCAGTCACACAAACAGCCTTCTATCGCCAGCCTCTCTCTGCTGCACCAAGTTGAAATTGGATGCAACTTGGTAAGTCATAAATGGGCCCTATCTGTTCCTTGATTATTCTGTTCCACTTGATATGTCTGTAGAATATCCGGGGATCTTCACTAATCTTGCCTGCCAACGGTTTCCATGCCATTTTGTTTTGCCATGACCCTCCAAGTGAAGGGTTTCCTCCTTCTTGCTGTCTTATATGGTCTGTCACTTAGACTTGAATTATTTGCCTTCAATATAGAGTAGGAAGCTTAGAGAGACATTCTTTTTATTTGTGAATTTACTAAGTTTCACTCGTTCTTTGAAACTTTAGAGGACACAGGCGAGTTTCCTCATCAGATAATCTCGCCATCAGAGGGAGAAACTGGGGAATATTCATTGGACTTCGTCTGTGGGCAGTATAAATGTTCTGAGATTAGGACACCAAAGTTGTACACAATACTCCCGATACAGTCTCACCAACACTCGGTGCAGCGGCTTCAAGATATATTTACTTCTACATTCCGATTCCATTCAATGAAAGCCAACCTAACTTTCACTTTCCACTTACACGTATTTCTCCAAATATCATTGGCATTAATTGCATTGAAGAACTCATTACCAGTGAGTCCTTATCAGTCTCATAGCCGTTCTTATAAGCATCATAATTTTTCAGAATTCTCTGGTTTCCACAAACTCTGGAATTCCTTTGAACCCACTTCCTTTTAGGAACACAATCGCTAATTTCTTAATTTAACCGTTCTTGTGTCACCTTCATTTTTTTTACTGTTTGTGCCTTAGAAAAATATAAACAGTTTTCAGACGTTGCAGCAATTCTAAAAGTAGCGAACACTGCTGTCTACCACTGAATATTATCTTATACTTTACCAATTCACTGTAACCAACTTGACCCTTCAGCCTTGGGGTGTCAATCTAGATTGACGGTAATATTCAAACATTCTATGTTGTGTGCAGTCGCCGAGTAAAATGTAATATATCGTTGTCATTATTGCGAAAATACTGCCTCATAGCAAGTTTATTAATTAATCATTCTGACCACGCAACACCAAATGTTAAAAGCCTGGTGTCTAGTTTGGTTCACAACATTCTCTTCAACCTCCCTCATATACACTATGGAACTCACTTTTCACAGTTTAAGCAGTCACTTAGTTAAGGATTGTTCAGATGTAACTCGAGATCATCCAGTATTACTGCAGCGCACCTGATACTGGATATCAAATTTCCAGAGCGCATAATGCACAAAATTTGTGCAGCAGTTTTCGACAATGTTTGCTTTACCTTGCTGTTTGTAATTTCCACCTAAACTGATTCTGTGTAAGATGCGGGGTATGGTCTGTGTCGTTATCAGTGATAGAGTTGGACAAGACATTGAGTGAGGCTCACCTCAACACAAAGAAGATCTGAAGAAATGTCCAGCAATAGAGGACAAGCAGTAATAAGCATCCCCGCTCTGCCAGCATAAGTTCGAAGATATGCTCCCTGCTCTATCACACTCACTGTATATCCGTTATAATACCTTCCCCCGAACGAGGCAATGTTCCAACATTGTCCCCCTTGAACGCAGCACAATGCTCCCCTCACTCTCTCTGTCGCTTTCACGCTATTTTGTCCTAATAACACTGTATGGATTCAACACTGTGGATTAACCACCTTCGGACACCTCACTGTAAAGCCCCATATCCCACCCGTTACTAGTTAAACCAGCATGAACAGTAGGGCCACCCACTTGCATTCTTACTCACTACCTGCCTTCCTCTCATTCCAGGAGCAATAGCCTGGGAGTAGGACAGAAGGGTGCAAGCCAGGTATTGGAGTGCCCGATGTCCATTCCTTCACACTCCTCTCCCGCTCCTTCCACCCACCCACCCCCCCAATCCCAATGTAGATTCGAGCCTGACACATGCCGGAGTTGACCGGAGCGAATCGTGTGGACATTGCGAATCATCCACGTCCAAATAACAATGTTCAGTGGAGGACATTTCTCACTTTAACCACTCTGTTCCGATACTTCTCTCCCTCTCAAAACAACAAATATCTGATCACAGAGTTATACAGAGACATGTGTAAACACCACAAAAAACTAACACTCTGATTACATACATAGAGATAGACACGCACACATGTAGAGGCGGACATAGATATATACAATCACAAACGCCCAGTCCGTGACACAGATGGACAGATATGCACACAAAATTCACAGTCACATTAACCAATCGACAAATGCACTCATAGAGCCACACGCAGATATTGGGTTCTTTTAGACAAAGAGATCAGGTTTTGATCAATAACCGGTTCAAGGGTTACGGGGTGGAAGCAGGAGAATGATGTTGAGAAACATATAAGCCATCATTAAACGGCATATCGGATGGGTTGGGCTGAATGGCCTTGATCTGTTCCAACTTTATGCGTATGTGGTGTCATGCTAACTGGTATTCTCTTCCCGAGATAGGAGCGAAGGCTGAGTTTGATCCATGTTTGCTGGAAATAGTAATGTGAGACAGATTTGATCAGCTGAATTGAATTGCTAAGTATTGCCTCCTTAGTTTTCAAAAGAGGTGGCGATGTCATGTTAGGTTAACTCAGTTATAAAATTAGGGCTTCAGCGTCTTTAATGTTGTGTTACCTGTGGTGTCCTCATCCTCAGGGAGAAGTGAAGATTCGGTTATTGGAGTTATTCAAGGCTGAGCTCGACTGATATTTGCTGGGCAATAAAGTCAATGTTTATTAGGTCCAGACAGGAGGGGGTTGGTCAGACACAATCAGATCGTCAGATATAATCGGATAGTGGGATTCAATTGGATGGTCAGAGACAGTCCGACAATCAGATATAATCTGATCTGCCATGAGGATTCTGAATGGTGCAGACAACTGGCCAACTACTGCCTCTACCCATGTGTTGGTCTCTCAACCCACCCTTCGAGGTTGTTGCAGAGGGAGAGGACAAACGCGTTCAGCCAGTAAGGATCTTTATAATAAGACGAGGGGAAAGAATTCTGCCCCTCGAAGACGTTACACAGGAATAAAGACTGACGTCATTCAGTTTATTGAGTACATTATGCAGCCCAGGAGAAGGCCATTCACCACGCCTGCATTGTGAAACAGGAAGCTGTCACGAACAAGATAGAGAGCGTTGTTTATTTTCAAGTGGCAAAGTTGTTTCTTATGTTAATGCAGGAGATATAAATATGGATCAGTAGTGATCAATAATCATCATCAAAGACTTGGATGAAGTGACTGCATGGATTGAAGCTCAATTAGTTTGTCAGCCAAAATGCTCTATCATTATGTCATCAAATGGAGGTAGTGAATCAGCAATTTTGAGGTAGACATGGAAGGTTACTGACCAACCCTTCTGCAGAAACAACAGACCTATCTTCACAAGAAGGATATAACAATGATAAACAATTCATATAGAGAGAGATTGCTGAGCTCTGTGATTCAGACGGTTTCGTTCTCCTGGTTAATGAAACATGTGAAGGTATTTTGCAGATAAATAAGTATTTTGAAAGGTAAATGGAATGATGCAGGTTTATTCATAGACTATCAGGTTTAATAGTAGGAATGTTTTATTTCATCTGTCCAGGGAGAATCTGACGACAGCAGATGCTGTAGATAAGAGTCGAAAAGTGTGGCACTGGAAAAGCACAGCCGGTCAGGCAGCACATCAGGAACAGGACAGTCGACGTTTCGGGCATTAACCCTTCCTCAGGAATGTTCTGGAAACCTCAACTCTCTTGCTGCACGGATGCTGCGTGACCTGCTGTGCTCTTCCAGTATAACACGATTCGACTCCGCATCCGTCCAGCGCATTGTGTGCATTTTTGATTCCCGAAACTCAAGAAAAATTTAAAATTCATTCAGAAGATTTTCAAAGATGTTTCCCTGTATGTGTTAATGGAATGAAGGCCTTTTGATATGAAGCATTATTTGATTAAGTCTGAGATGAGAAATCTTCTTGAACCATACACGATTTTGAGCAAAGAGCATCAGATGGAAAGCTATTTTCTCTTGGAAAGGAGACCAAAACGAGGGAATATTTATTCCAAAATCAATATATTGATTTTAACGCAGATATAATGAAAGCATCAAACAATTTAAAAAAATACCTAGATCGATATAAAAATCTCATCAAATTCTAAAGCAGATGTTCTTTTTGATCATGAAAGGCACTGTGTACGAAAACAGCGATGATTCACATTCATATAGTCCATAATTATATACTCCAGAGAATGTCCATGAAGAGCACATAAAGTCCCGTTTGGTGTTCAGTTGACACTATTGTATGTTTCAACACGGAAAGGATGATAAATATTACCTGCCTTACGAGGAGCGATCTATTGCTCTCTTTCATCTTACTTTGTTCTGGCTGACAGCAAAGTGTGAGAGCACAAAATCCCTGAGTCATCTCCACCACTCGTGGAGATATCCTGATGAGGATTCATTTGAATCTGTCCACCAACTTCAGCGAAGGGAATTCAACCAAATTCAACTTTCCTGGGAAGAAATCTCTTTACCCGCAGCTTGTGTGAGCAGACTTACCTCAGATGACATAATGACATTTCTACATTCTATTATTTTTCATTTGTTATGAATTCAACTGTTATGAAGCTATGGAACATTTTCATTTTCTGTTTGTCTTAAGATGTGTGTGTGCGTGTGTGTGTGTGTGTGTGTGTGTATGTGTGTGTGTGTGTGTGTGTGTGTGTGTATGTGTGTGTGTGTGTGTGTGTGTTTGTGCCTGTCTCACATCTTACAAGAAATTGAAACAGTTGGAACTTATACCATTCGCCTTATAACGAAACTTTCAAATTTGTTGCAACTAGTGGTGGAGTGGGGCTGCAAAAGGTATGAGTGATATGGAACATTGATCACAACGCGCATACGGAATTCTGAAATGGCTGTACAAGTAGGAATTCCCTTTCCCAGACGTTTGTGGTGCCCAGTGTTTGCATTGATTCAAAGTTACGTTTGTTAAACATTTCACAGACAAGTAAATGAAGGCAAATGGTATACGAGAGAAAATGGCTACTGAGACCACAATCTGATTAGCTGCGAGCTTTGTGTCTCCTGGAGCTGTGACAAAGTGTCCAATGACCCACTCCTCATCTGTCAGTGATCCCCCTCACTGAGACGCTCTGGCTCAGTCCTTCACACACACAGTGTTTAGGGATGGTTAACATTTCCTGCTGCTGTTGGCCCAGTTGGATTAAATTTGCCATCTTCTCCCTGGAACCAATCTATTGGTCTTCTGGAATCCGTTTAGCTGTCAGCAATACAGTTCTGTCATATTATTGGAGACAAATGATCTGGAATTTCAGCCAGTATTACCAGGGTGCTCACAGGCTAAGTCAACAGAGAACGGGATGCAGACCATGAGAGTTTCTAAATAAAATTTCCATCTCATCTAATTCTCCTCATGCTGTCTGCTAATCTGTCTAACTTCACTCTCGTCCAACACCCCTTCCTCTCGCCCAGAGTGTCACTCCCTTTTTCTCTGCACTTTGTTCATTGCCCTTCATTTTCTTTCTCTCAGTCTCTCTCTCTCTCTCTCTCTCTCTCTCTCTCACACACACACATTCTCACCTCTCGAATACCATTCACTCTGTTTTCAGATCGTGCAGCTGGAGAGCTCATGGAAGCACGATGGGCTGAATAGATTCCATCTATGGTCTGAATGTTCTGAGCTTCTGTGACCCACAAAAAAAAATCTTCAGATCCCTGCAGAGACAAACTTACCAGTGAAGAACATAGTGCATAATCAACTATTATCTCCTCTGTTCCCTGATACGCAGGGGCCTATGCGTTCAAACAATATCGGTTAAAGTTCGAGCAGGCAGTAGGACGTTCCCTAGACACTATTGCAATCAGGATGCAATAAATTGTTCCCACATATCAAATGTATGTTTCTCTGATAGCTGCTCCTGCCAAATAACTCCCACGAGCTCCCGCCTTGTACTGACATATTTGCCTTCCCCAAATTCAGAAGCTTCACCCAACCCCCTGACTTATCCATGATCTTAGCTATCTTAATATTAAGGAGATGTAATCATCGTTTCCAAAATGCTCTCCTCCTGCAAGTTTAGCCACCTGACTCACCTCATTAGCAAATACAAGATCCAATCTAGCCCATACTCTTGTTGGACTATTCACAAGCTGTTGAAAGTTGGCCTCTTGAACGTATTAACAATTTCTGTCCCGTCTGAGCCTCTTTCTCCAAAGTAGCTCCAGTCAATATTGTGGATGTCCAACTCACCCACTATGACCAGTCTGTTTTTCATCCACCTTTCAATAAGTGGCTGACATATTTGTTTCTCAATGTCCCGGTGGCTACTGGAGGGCCCCAAAGCATAATCCTGATATGGTAATTTCATCCATTTACATTTGAGCTCTACCTGCATTGCTGTAGTGGTTGGGCACTCCAGTATATCCTCTATGTGTGCATTTTCCCCGATCCATAATGTAACTCTTCCAGCTTTCTACCTTGCGTTTTACGTCATCTAACACAACAAGAACCTGGAAAGTTGAGCAGCCAGTCCTGTTCCCCTCTCAACGAAATCCATGCATTGGCCATACATACTCCCATGTAAGGTTTCAGGCTCTAAGTTCATCTGCATTAATCTGTGATGCTCCTTGCATTGAAATAAACACACTTCAGCCCAACTCCATCAGATAATGACCTGTTAATTCGTTTGAATTTCCCTCATGTAAATAATTCTACTCTACTGTCCGTTGGCAGGAGATTACAAAAGACTGAAACAGGAAACTATTGTGAACAGACAATTCTCATTTCCTCTCTTGTCCCTTCAGTCTCAAGTTTGGATTATGCATGTCGTCGAATTGCAATAAGGTGTTGCATAATAATTTTGAATAATATTTATTCAAGCAACTGTATCCAGCCACTCACTGCAACTCTTTCTGGACCAATTGGATTAACTGGTCAATTTTTCGTCTCTCAATCAAATCTCTGTAATATTTTAATGTAGTTATATATACTCGACTAAGCTTCACTTTCATCCCTCTAACCTGTCATAAACCTCACATTAAAATCAGCACACTTCAGACTGCCAGTCTGACTGTTTTCAGTAACTTCTGCCTGTTTGTTGTTGGTCTAAGCTGTACGGATGTTAGTCTCTAGCTCCTCCTCAATCCCTGTACTTGTGTACCTACTGCTTTGGTTCCCACTCCCTCCCGCCACACTCGTTTAAATCCTCCTGATTGACAGTAGCAAACCTGCCTGCCAGGAGATTGCTGCCAGTTCAGGTGTATCCCGTTCTTCTTGTGTAGCTCCTCCTGATACGGGAATCCCAATGATCCACATGTTGGAACAGCTGCCTCCTCTTCCTGCAATTTGGCCATGTACATTGCTGTCCTCCAATTCCGAAACAATCCGACATTGGCATATTCCAGTCGTTCCCAAATTCAAATATCATTTCAGCACAACTCCAGCAACAATTTGCTTTCAGATTGATCGGTTTGATAATTACAACTTAAGTGTGACCTCAATAACCAGGAAGAGGTGTCTGGAGAATCACTCCAATGACCACAGGATCTGATAACTATGACCTCCATGAAACCTATTTGACGAGCCATACAAATGGAACAACTTCTTGCAGATGGACAACGATAAGCAGAAGCTAATCCATAAGATCAGAAAATGTCAGGGCACAGGAGTGCCATTAGCCTGCTTACTCTGCTTATTATTTAAAGGGCTATTAGTTACTCTATTGGTCTAAATTGGAGGGATTTTACTTCGCATCCCTAGAGAGTCAGAAAGTGCCCAGTAACTTTCAGTGTGCAGCCATGCGGAGAGAGTAACCACCGACAGGCGATGGGTTTTGGAGAGTCGCAGGGCTGTCAAGGAAAAGGCTGCATGTCGTAACGGATTGGCTGAAGCAGTGAGAAGACAGAGTGTGCAGTCGGGAAAGACTGCACTAACACAAGTGGCCAAGCAAGATTCCCAAACACCCAGGGGAGCGCGAGCACCGGGGCTGCTTTTATAACAACCTGCCGCATTTACAACATTTCTCCATAAAGGAAAATCAAAAATACTGCAGATGATGGAAACCGGAAACAAACACGGAGACATTCTGTGTAGAGAGAAAATATGAAGTGGATTCTTCTAATGCAGACACGAGGGAAATGTGCAGACTCCAAGCCAACATGCAACTGAGATTAGAATTGAATCCGGGTCCCAGGCTCTGTGGTGCAGCAGTGCTGTCCCAACGTGCCACGCGATAATGAAATTCGGGATTATTATAGTTACATACTTACTTTGCAATTTTCATTCACTGGAGTACTCTCACTCAGTCGGTGTAAGATTTTGAAACTTTTTTTTACCGCAGCAGAGGACAAGTAAAAACAAAACAAGGTGGAGAAGATGAAACTTAATACCTAGCTCGCCATAGAAAAGGAGATTGCAAGAGTTTTGTTCAGAGAAATCAAAGGAAGCAAGAGGGTACTTTGGACCACTGGCAAGTGACGCTGATGCCAGAGAAGCAGGGAAGAAAGAATTGGGGAATGAAATAAACAGGCACTTTGTGTCACTCCTCACAATCAGAGACACGAGTCGCATTCCAGATCTTCAAGAAAGTCAAGGGCAAGAAATGAGTGCAGTGATCTGCACTGAGGCGAATGAGCTTGGGAAGCTGCAATGTTTGACGATCGACAAAACACACGGGCAGGAAGGGTAAGAAACAAAGGCTCTGAATGATCGAACGGAGTAGATTGTGGATGCACTAGTTGTGAATTTTCAGGGAAAACTGCCTTCAGAGAGAGTCCCAGCGAAGTGGAAAACGAAAATGCAAAATTTCTGTGAAAGGAAGGAAGGCTAACGCCAAAAATAAACATCGGCTAGTAAGCCTGACATCAGCCATTAGTAGGATTTTAGAAAAAATTATTAAAAGTGAGATTGCAAAGTACTTGGAGGTGCATAGCAATACAGGGCTGAGTCAGCATGTCGCTGTCAAGGAGAGGTCCCACTTGACAAGACTGTCAGAATTCTTTCTGAAGAGAATGGGCAAGTTTGCAAAGGAGGTCTGTGATTTGTGTAGCTAATAGTCAGTCCATTAATTTTTATCTGCTTTAAATTGAATTTTCTTAATTTATTTGTTCCAACTTGCATAACCAAAGATTCAAAAACAGATATTTTAAAAAAAAACTAAAATTCAACACTGGTTAAATAAAATAAGTATGGAGAGTGAGGTAATAATTTGTTTCTGCATGGTGTGGGAGACAGTGGACCCTATTGTGGCTCACAGTGATCATTTATGCAATAAATGCTGTTTGCAGGAAGAATTCCAGCTCAGAGTCGATGAGCTGGAGTCAGAGCTACAAAGCTAGCGACATATCAGAGAGGGGGTGTGTTACCTCGATGCTCTCATCCAGGAGACAGTCACGCTCCTTAGATCAACTAACTCAAATTCTGCCAATGGTCAAAGACAGGCGGGTGTGGCTATAAATAATTCAGGTAGAGGGTTTCTGGAGGTAGAGTTTCAGGACCATCAGCCCCTGTCTGTGTATAACAAATTGAAGAGTCTTGATCCCTGTGTGGCTGGAAATGGGGTCTGCCGGGAGTAGGAGCCGATTGGCCGCAGCACCAAATTTAATAAACCATTAGAGGAGAAGAGAAGAGAAATATTGTTGTAATTGGGGAGATTATGTTTAGAGGCATAGACACTGTTCTCTATGATCAGGATCGATGGTCCTGAAGGTTGTGCTGCCAGCCGAGTCTTCGGGTTTGGGATATCTCATCTGGGCTGCAGATGAATGTGGAGTGGGAGGAAAAATATCTATTGGTCGTGGTCAATGTAGGCAACAATGACATAGAGAAAGCTAGGGCAGAGATTTTGCTAATTGATATGAACAGCCAAGTGCTAAATTAAAAAGCAGAACTGTTTTGCTAATTTAGCCAGGCGTTAATTGGCACAGTGTTAACAAACATTTGCAGGTAGGTGCGTGTCTGAAAGATTGGTATGGGATAAATGGGTTTCAATTCATCCGACATTGTCACCTGTACTGGGGAAGAAGGGACCAATTCCGATGGAATGGTCTTCACCTGAAACGTGCTTGGATGAGAGTACGAGGGAATGACACATCTAGGGTTGGAGGCAAGGCATTGTACTAAATGTGATGGAGCTGTTATATGGTTATAGGGGAAATTAGAAAACCTGAATTGAAGAAGGAGGCAAGAGTGCAGAAATCGGTGGTGTTATTAAAATCACCAGCACATACGCATATAGGACACAGGTTTAACAATCACATTTTAAGCACACTGGACAAACTTAAGGTAATGAGAACTGGGATAGGAAATGCCAGACTGAAGGTATTATATCCAAATGCATGTTGTATCAGGACTAAGGTAAATGAGGTTGTAAGGCAGATCGAAATTGGCAAGTGTAATCTGGAGGGTATCACGGAGACGTGACTGCAAGGGGTTCAGGATTGGTAGCTGAATATCCAAGGCTACACGTTCTATCACAAAAAAGGCAAGTGGACAAACGTTGTGGGGTTGCCATATTAGTAAGAAATGAAATTAAATCAATAGTAAGAAACGGGGTAGGGTCAGATGATTCAGACTCTGTCTGGGTAGAATTAATGAACCAAAAAATGTGAAAAACACAGTTGGCATTATGTAAATGCCTCCAAACAGTAGTCAGGAGCTGGGGCGCAAAATACACAATGGAGTCGAAAAGATGTGTTAGAAAGGCACAGTTATCCTGGTGGATGTCAATGGGAAAATCAAGTTAGTACTTTATTGAAACAAAATGATTTTTTGGAATACCTGGTGAAGGGAGATGGATAACTGGGGCCCACGTGAGAACCATGCCCTCCCCTCACCTGACAAAAAAGGAGGAGTTTAAAACAGAAGTTTTTGTGAACGAGGACGGGCTCAGCCAGACTGAGGATGGTGGTGGCGGCTATGTGCGATCCAGCCCGGTGCTCCAGGAAGAAGCAGAGAATCCTGAGATCATCCTGTTGGGCGATATATGTGTAAAGCGACTGCACATTCATGGGAAAGAGAAGGGGCTGGAGGTTGCAAAATGGAAATTCCGAAATTGGTGTGAATTGTCAGCGAAATCACGGATGTACAGGGACAGGGACTGGACCGTTGAGAAAATACTGAGCCAAGGCAAGAAGTGTTGAGTTGAATGACGCAGGAGAAGCTGAAGCAATGGATCTGCCCTGGCATTTTTCTCTGTGAATTTTCTGGAGGATATTGAAGTAAGCTGTGCTTTCAGAGGATCATCCGCTTGGAGGATGATGGCTGAGAGGGGCAATGACCTGATGAAGTGTGGTCAGTTATCGCAGTTGATACAATGGCCCCAAGTTCCATGGCGGGGTCATGCTCCAGTGGAAAATAGGAGGAAGTATCTGAGAGTTGGCACTCAGTCTCTGGAATGTAGGGGCCAGTACACCTGAATACAACATTACTATCCTGATTGGCACATGTTACATTTTAAAGTCAAAGTTGAAACTAAACACACAGATAGTCACAATTTCGGGGCAATATAGGTTCGTTTGATTGAGGGCGATGCAGAAAGACTGAGGCAACCATTGTCCTGAATGTATTGATCAAGTGCAGATAAACGAGCAGAGGGCGGAGTTCAGGTGGAGGGGAAGCTTTCGACCTGGGCCAAGGGGGTCCGTGAGATGGGGAGATTACTCTTGCCCAAAGGAATCAGCACTGAGGCGAACACAGCAGAAGAAGAGTTCAATTCCGTGTCGGGTTCGAAATTCAGTAGTTTGGGACCGGAGAGGGACAAAACTGCATCATGGTGTGATATTTCACGAGATATCATGCAAATATGAAATGATTGGTGGAGGGGATAGCGTCAGATGGCAGGGGTGGGGAAGATAGGAAGGTTCCAGACGGACATGGGCATCTCTAAGATGTTGCACCTTGTGGGCCTTGATGCCTCAAAGGAAAATGAAAAATTTCTGGTTAGCACGGCGAAAGAGCAAGAAAACTGTGGACTGGTGCAGCTTTGAGCCAATGTAATGCGACACTGATGGAGAGAGAAAATGTTGAGATCAGTTGCATTGACATCACATGATCAGTTTTCAGAAAGTAACTCACTGTAAATAATCGGGATTGTAACCGTGTTGCAATGCCCTAATGTAACTGGTGTAACACTCAACCAGCAAGTACTTACGTTTCTGAGACGTCAGACAAAACTGTGAAAACATCATTATATGTTGATATTTTTAAATAGGGAAATTTTATCCATGGATTCTGGAAGGCATTCGCAGAGTTTATTTGTCAATCAAAAAAGCTCTAGGGAAGCTGAAGCGTGCCGTCTTCTCCCCCCACCTCTGTTTAATCTCAGCGGATTCACACTCAGATATAATGGGATTCCAAGCTAACAAACAATAGTGAAAGAACAAATTATAAGTCCCAAGTCAGAATCGTATGCTGCTTGGAAGACAACTTGCACGGGTTGGTTTTCCGACTGTTTTCTGAGAAAATTACCAGGACAGACTTTACTCCGATTCCCATTGATCACAGTTTTCTCCAGGTCTTTGATACAACATAAGTCAAATACTACTTCGATGGGAAAGGAGATGACTCTGATCCCATCTGACATAACCTTGGAGCATCAGTTACAGTAACACCAAGCCAATGGACAGAAGACAGCTTGCTTGAACAATGTGATTGCTCTCCTCAAAATGTTTATAGGAAAAGTGGTTCATGGACTTCTGATACTGAGGAGATGAGCCTCACTTTATGATGAGGCTCTTTGGTTAAGCACTGTGACAGAGAGAGAGAAAGCTCCACACTGCTCCATGGGGAACAAATATACACTGTTCAAGGTGCCTCGGAGAGGGAGAGACACACACTATTGTCAGTTCCTATTGTACAGTGCTCATCTCAGTTTCATCATTCACTGATGACCAATAGCAACACGGATGTCAGCAGATTGTGTAAGCCAAATTGGAAAACAGAAAGGGAATGGATGCCCAGGGTAATTGGGAGTAACTGGGAACTGGTATAAGTTACAGCAGCAGTGGCAGTGGCAGCAGAACCGTGTGAATAGAGATCACTTGGTAAAGAGTGTATCGCAGCAGAAGGGATACAGCAAGGGTAGAAGGAATATAAGGAAACAGAACGAAGGAGGAAGACGAGTGGAGGATGAATTCTTAATCACAGTACAAAGCTTGTTTTTGGACTCGGGAGTTTGGACATTAAAACATCACTGTTCAGGAAAATCGGTGTCGGATTTCTGTTGAAAAGTAATAATTTTGTTTCCACATTTTTTCTTCCAATTGATTTTTGTTCAGATTGCACATTACCTGTATTCTTGTAACTCTATCAAATGCAGAGAATATGATTTCTTTTCTCCCTGACTGTGACGTCTCAACATTGTTTCACTTTCCTTTTTTACCGTACGAGAAACAATGGGCGTTTGTTCGAACAATTTGCTTGCAATTTAAGGTAGAGAAGAGAATATAATATGCTCTCCTGATATGGGTCCTTAATGTAGAATTTAATTGAATCTCTATCCTCATCACACATGCTCTGTCAAACCATGAATGAGTCCGTCTCCATCCTGCAGAGGAAAAATGGTCTTCAGCTCTGAATATTGCCGTGAATGTTACAAAGAACATACTTCAGTGCCACATGAAATACAAATGTTGTAGTGCAAGGTGCAAATCTCCAGACCATCCTAAATTATTTATAAGCTTTATGAAAAGTACATGCGGATAAGCAGAATGTAAAACGTCAATTCAGCTTCTGTGTTCACCTTTGAATTTCCGATTTGTAAATTCTATTTGTGGCTCCCAACTGATAGGACTTAACGACATCAATGTTGAAATTTAACAATAATAAATGTGACATGTTACACGTCAGAAGGAAAAAAGACAAGGGAGTACTCAAACCATGAAGGGGCGTTAAATTTGTTCAGGATGCAGGTGTACAAGATCATAAGGATATGGAGAGGATGAACACCCAGCAGCTGCTTCCCTTAGTCGAAGGGTCAAAAACAAATGAGCACAGAGTTCAAGAGAAAGGCAAGAGACTGTGAGAGCATTTGTGGAATTTGCTTGCCACCGAGAGGGTGGTTTGTTTCTGGAATGTTTTTTTTTTTCTGGGAGGGTGGTTGATCCTGACAGACAGTGTTAAAAAACCGTTGGATATGCAATTGGTGGTGCAGACTCATGGTAAGAAGCGATATGTTCTGATATATATTCTGATTTATTTTGAAACAATAAACAATGGTACTTCCCTTTTTGTTCCTTTGACTGTAGTCAGTAAGTGGCTATATTACAAATCAGTGACATCTTCTGGACTATCAATACTTACTCAAGCTACGTTAACCCAGCCCCCTCTTGGATCACGCAGGATAATTCACATGCTCAGTTCAAGTTGTGTCCAACAATAATATCAACATTATTTCAGTTTTTTGCAACAATTATGATAACTTCAGCAATAACATGGATGCGGTTTTCCCTTCATTATAATAGACTTCCAGCTGTGACCGTGTTATTTCCCTGAAGCGTAATAAACTACTTCCCAGGTATGTGCTTGGACAAAGAGCAAGTTCTCCAGTGTTTTACTGTCAGGTAGTCATCATAGCATTCACCACCCCACTCAACCCCACTCCGCCCAGCCTCCAAGGCCTAATGAATTATCAATTGATCCCTTGATGAAGTTCCATGTTCCTGTGACTTGACCGAGTGCATCCAAATAGAATGTTGGTGTTTACGTAAGACCGCACTGAGAAGGAAGGAAAACACCAGTGTCCCGATTGAACCCAAATCCATCCTTCAGCACCATTTCACAATGCTCAAGTACTGCACATGGCTATGTCCCTATTCCAAAATATGTGGACACCATTTAGGTTTAGCGATGAGCAGCAAACTAAAATATATCTGTAGTTTGGTCAGGCAGTAAGAATCTCAAACAGGAAAGAATCCAAAAGCCTTTCCTTGAAACCAGACATTTAACTGGACGAGTCAAGTAAACTCAGCATTTCAGATGCTGATAATTCCGTCATGAGTCATTCGTCTCCTAAAGCTCTCCAATTTCTCTCCATTATCTAGATGGCACCTGGCCAGGGAATGTGATGGAATTCCTCCTGGTCCCCGGATGAGTGCGAATGCAACAACTGGTATCGAGGAGGAAGCAGGAGCTTGTTTAACATCTATTATCAGTAATACTACCTCCTTGAAACATGACACCAAAGATGCACTGCTGGGACTTTGTCCCAACAGCACTGTGGATTATCAGCTGGACCGGAACTTCTCAACGGCAAATAACAATGGTCTTGTTCCGTTAAAATCTCAAAGGATTTCAAAAGAAAACTCAGTTTTCTCATAATCATTCAACAATGATGAGCTTATCACTATCTCTGCAATTGTATGATTTCAGAAACCTTTTCGTGCATAGGTTGAAATTAAAGTCTAACAGACAGCTCAGGTCACAAATAATACAAGATAACAGAACACTTAAGAAGCTGCTCTCGACAGTCTTAAAATATCAGGACATATCAGCTACAGATCTAAAGTAAAGAGGATTTATGAAGTTTTTTTTGTTTCTGGCTGGAATAGAATTGTTGGAGTGAAGGGAATCTTTGCATGCTGTATGCCTCTATGATATTAGGCTTTGAAAACATAAAATATAGTCTCACTATTTGTAGCGCTGTGTGCGTCACATGGTGAGGAATACCATCTCCAAGGTCACACTGCATCCTAACCTGAATCTATACCATTGCCCTGTCACTGTCTATTGTACAGAACCTTGCGCCTCTCTTTGAAATATATTTGTTCGTGTCCCTGCACCACGAGGAAAGCTGGGGTTCACCACCATATTCTGAATGGAAATTAGACACAGGCAATAAATACTGGTCTTGCTCACGGAATTTACTTCACGAGAATAACTGAACGGAATCTGCATTCTAAAGATATCCATTCGACACCATCTGATTTCTAACGCAGTTGTAATGAGGCTTTCACTTTGTATTAAAGTCTCTGATCTTTGTAAAACTATAAAGCTTCCGGAAGTGCTTTCCCAGTGCTGTGTAAACATCGACGTTGGAGGTTGTGCTCATAATTCAGCAAGGGAGATTCTTTGTGGACATGAGAATGCTTTCCTTATTTTTCAGTACCTACGGACAACAAAAATGTCGATAATAATATCAGAAGAACGGTCTTGGCCATCCTGAACAAACTCTGCAATGGGGGAAGATCATTGAAGGTCGGACTGTGGCCTCAAAGTCACATTCCAGGCAGAATTTTGCCAAAGACTGTGGGTTTGTAGAAAGCTTACATCAGGAGTCTGTTCTGTGAGTTTGCAGTGATCTGCTCGGACGAGGAGACACGCCACTCTCAAGCATCCCAAAAGTCCACCTTTTTGGAACACCATGCGTTCCCCCCTTTCATTCATTCTCCATTCCTCTGCTCTAAACAACGTCGGCAAAAATGCAATAAAGACAAGTCCCCCTTCTCCTCACTTGCCAGACTATCTGGGTCCGCATCCAATGCATCATCCTAAAACACGTCTGCCACCTCCAACTAGAACGACCACAAAAACATCTTCCCATCCCAACCGTCCTCCACCTTCTGCAAGGACCGTTCCTTCAGACAACTCTTGGTTTCCGCCACGCTCCCCACTAAACGCCCTGCACCATCATGTACCTCACCCAGCAGACGAAGAAAATGTAACACCTGCTAGTACACCTCCCCCTCACACCAATAAAAGGCACCAAACAGTCCTTCCACGTGAGACAGAGCTTCTCCATTCTACATCCAAACTAGGAAAAAGCGAGGACTGCAAATGATGAAGATCAGAGTCGAGAGTGTGGTGCTGGAAACCACATCAGTTCAGGCAGTATTCGCAGAGCATCAGAATTGAGAATTTGGGCATGTGCCCTTCATCAGGAATTATTCCAAACGAAGAATGTATTTCAAAAATGTCATTTCCCCTGCGCCTTGAACCACCCTGACCTGCTGCACTTTTCAAGCCAAACACTCTAGAGTCTCCTCCAAACTACTTTACTGCATCAGGTGGTCACGATATGGTCTTATCTACATCGGGGAGACCAGATTGTATCATAGGGAATGTTCCACGAAGCATTCCAGCCGAGCCCAAAGGGGAGGACCTGACATCCCAGTCACCGTCCATTTCAATTCGCCCAATCACTTCCTTTCCGACATAACTATCCTTGACCTCCTCCATTGCCAAAACGAGGCACAGCGTAAATTGGAGGAGCAACATCTTAGCTTCAGCTTGAGTAGCCGACAGCCCAGACGACTCCACATTGAGTTCTCCAATATAAAAAAACCCTTCAAATCCTGCGACTATCTTCCCACCTCGTCGCCTTCTTCTACTCTTCCCTGCCACCGTCTGAATTCATTCCTCACCTTGACCAACTAAGTCAAACACTCGAACCTTCTTCACCTTCCCCCACTTCACCACCCTACCGCCGCCTCCCTCTTTATCTGCAGCTCCCCCTGCCACCGCAGCACCCAAGTCCTGAAGAAGAATCCAAACTGACGTCTGGGTAAAAATGCTTTTGGGCCTGCCAACTGAATTTATGTTGATACCTTGTGTCAATTTGGGCACTTGCAGACTGCTTACGCACAGAAATTTTTTTCTGTTTAATACTCTGAAATGAAGTTTACTTCTTCACAGGGCGTCAGAAAGCTTTCCCTGATTTTAGAAATTTACAACTTTGGCACACCGATTTCATGACAATTGACTTATGTCCACTACATATTGCCCCTTGCCTACGTCTTCAATGTTGACATTCTTCCATAGTACAGTCAGAATGTTTTGCCTAAAATGCTGCCACATTCCAGTGGAATTGACAATGCAATATTTTTAAACCATTTTCAAACCCATTACCCAGTTTCCAAACTGCAGTTTCAGAAATTAATGTTTAAATTGTAAAAGCATGTTCAACACACTTTCACTTCGATCGAACTGGTCATTTTCCATTTTATTTTGAAAGGAACACTTTATTTAAGGACTGTATATCTGACCGTAACATTTGATTTCGATTACACCAGGCAATGAAACGACACGAATTGGGATTGGTAACAGGCCATCTAGTTTCCAGGCCTGCTCTGACGGCCAACAGGACTTGATTGTGATCTTATCGCCACATGCTTGCATTATTTCCAATACAGCGAGCAGACATGAGCCTCCATTCACCAAAACCATTGGGTCCCACTAACCTTAACACCAACGATGTCTAAAAACCAAAAGGAAAGAGGATGGAACAATATAGAAAGGTAGGAATAAAGAGTTGCAGCAAATCATTCAGCCCTTGCTATCCACTGCACCATTCAATGTGATCATGGCTAATTTAACCCGAAAGCCATTTACCTTGCTTTTCATCAGAAGCACACATATTTCTTTGTTTAATCTGCCATGTGATTTCTTTGTTTAATCTGTGATGTGATTCCGACTCCACGACACATTGGGACGTGCATTCGATAGATTTGTGTGTGGTACAGTGGCACAGTGGTTAGCACTGCTGCCTCACAGCGCCAGAGACCTGGGCTCAATTCCTGCCTCAGGCGACTGACTGTGTGGAGTTTGCACATTCTCCCCGTGCCAGCGTGGGTTTCCTCCCACTGTCCAAAAATGCGCAGGTTAAATGAATTGGCCGAGCTAAATTGCCGTAGTGTTAGGTGTAGGGGTAAATATAGGAGAATGGTGTCTGGGTGGGTTGCGCTTCGGCAGGTCAGTGTCGACTTGTTGGGCCGAAGGGCCTGTTTCCACACTGTAAGTAATCTAATCTATTCACTAACCTGTAAAACAATAGTTTCTCCACAAATCAGTTTTGAAAATTCCTTCTCTCATTCGATATCTATGACAACACTTTCGAGATGGTCCAAAAAGGGAATATCTTTTCAACGTTCAGCTTACCATTCTCTTTTATCATTGCATATAAGTTAATCAGACACACCCCTTCCCTGTCTCATTCTTCTGAATTCCACCCAGAGGAACCCCATACTATTCATCTTCTCTACGTACGAGAGCGATTTGATGCCAGAAATAAACCTGGTGGCCTTCCTTTGATCTGCTGTCAGTGCCACAACATTCGTCCTTATGTAAGGAAAATTTTGACACGGAGAATTCCTGCTGACTCCCTTGCCTCAGCTGCTGGATCAGTGTTGCTGCAAGGAGAACAAATGGAGGAAGCTCTGAGAATGTGACAAACTGGAGATTGTATACGAGGTGGGTCATTTCAAAAGAACCACTAAGAGGGGCTCAGTAGCAGCTTTACTGATCGAAGTGATCGGGTCCAAAAGGACACAGATGCTGGACTGGGTCTGCACCGGTGTGGGGGGGGTGGGGGTGGGGTGGGGTGGGGGAATGACTCAGTTCGAGAAACATACTTCAACTCATCGCTACCAATCGACAGAATCCAGACACACTGATCGATTGCCTTTTTATTAACAGTGTCTACTGCACACATTATTTCCAGAGACAAAGTTCCGCTATTACATTGCCAACAATGTCTCTGTGTGGCACTTTTACCATGCTAAATGAGACAGATTTTGATAGATTTAGTAACATTGCACTAGGCTGTGTGAGGTGATTCGGGTCTTTACCAACAGCAGCAGAATTGTACCCCGGCACAAGATGCACTCTCACTGTCTATCATATGCCCCACATTACCCTGATTATCAAGCCAGAGGATAACACTTTCTTCAGTGGAGAACAGAGGAGCGCCTGGTAAGCGAAGCACCAGGTACACCTCAAGATGAGGTGAAGTGACCAACCAGGACCACTTATTCACAAATAGCCAAAGTTGAAAATGATCGACAGAGCTAACCAATGAATCAGACGTAATCTCTGCGTTGCTGTCACATGCAGTCAGTGTGAATGGTGGTGGCCAGTCCAAAAACTAATGAGAGGAGGAGGATCCACAATTGTAAATTTGCTTAATAATGGCAGAGCCAACAATAGAAAGGGCGAGACTGGGATATTCATGGCAATGTCCAGACAAAGTGATTTATTTTGGATGGCAGTCTTATCATACACCAATTCATTTTGTGTCGTATCTACAAACGGCTGAAGGAATTTGATCATGCAAAGGTTATCGGCACTGATAATATTCTAATCAAGCTTTTCCTGCTGGGCGACTGCACTAGCATCTACCTGTCAATGTGGAAAACTGGGTTTGCCCTGTGCACAGACAATCAATGACTGCCCAATTGCTCTAATCATTACAATTAACAAAGTGATGAATGATGCCATCTACAGTGCTATCAAGCATCACTTCTTCAACAACAAACTGTTCACTGAAGCTCAGTTGGGGCTTGCCAGATACAGTCGTCCCTTGACGTCATTGAAACCTTTGTTTAAAGGTAGACAACAAGAAAACACACAGCTTCACTCTATAAGCTCGGCGAGAGTGACAGCGCTTAGCATTATCACACCTGCATTTGATCAAGTGTGGAATCAAGGTTTCATGACAAATCTGGAGCAAATGAGGATCAGGGAATCCTCTGCCCCGTTTGAAGTCAGGCCTGGTACAAAGAATATGATTGGGGTTGGTTGAAAGCAGCCATATCAGCTCCACAACAGGTTTGCAGCAGTTCCCTGGTGGCGGGGGTAGCTATCCCGGATAAACCTGTAGGTCAGATCGGGATGATCAGGTTGTTCCCTCGTTTAACGGAGATGACTGTTATGAAACAGTCATCATGCCTCAAGTAAGGCTGAGGGTGAATGTGACAATCCATTATACTCACTTTCGACAGTGCAAAATTAAACCCAGACTGTTGGTATTAGTCTGAATTACAGATTAACCGTTCCACCAAATGAGATAACCAAGTCCACATTCAGTTCCTTCTGGTAGATATTTTCATATCAATTTGTTAACATTTATTGTAACACACCACTGTAACAGGTGGAACTTGAAGAAGATTTCCGAGCTCAGAGGGAAAGATATAATCTGTGAGTTAGAAACGTGTTCTCGGTCCAAGGATCAATAATTCTCAGTTGCCTCTTAGTTGAACATCCCTCTGTCGTAAAGGCACAATTGGGGATATTTGCCAATGACTGGACCGTTTTCAACACCATTTGCGATTACTCAGATCTGCAAACTATGATGGCGTGAGCTTAAAAGTGGCAAGTAGCATTTGCATTACACACATGCTTGAAAAGGATCAACTCTACCAATACAGAATTAAACTATCATGCTCTAACATCCAATGCCACTGTCAGCACTTAACTCGCAACTACCAATGTCCTGATAATTAATATTAACTCGAACAGGAGTAGCCAGATAAATTCATTACCCATCCTCTGAAGAGCCTGTGCCCGAAATGTCAACTCTGCTCTGCCTCAAAGGCTGTCTAACCTGCTGTGTTTTGCTAGAAACACACATTTCGGCTCATATAAATTCATGGCATTCAAGAATTTGTCATAGGCTCGGAAGTTTGCAGAAGTAACTTACTTATGATTTCCGAAAGGCTGCTCACCCTCTATAAGACACAACTTGAATGTTTTTGCGATGACATACCGCGGAGAAAGTGAGGACTGCAGATGCTGGAGATTGGAATCGAGCGTGTGGTGCTGGAAAAGCACAGCAAGTCAGGAAACATCCGAGGAGCAGGAGAATCGACGTTTCGTGCATAAGCCATTCATAATTATTCCTGCTGAAAAGCTTGTGCCCAAAAGGTCAAATTCCCTGTTTCTCGGACGCTGCATGACCTACTGTGCTTTTCCAGCATCAATGCCATCCATTTCTCTGGTTTCACCCCTCATACACAGACACTCAGGAGCCGCAATGCCTGCCATCTGCATGGTGCTCTTCAGAAATCTGCCAAAACTCCTTACAAAAATGTTGCCTCTGGAATCACGTACAGGAAAACGGACAAGAGCAGCAGATGTATGAGATCACCATTATGTTCACATTCCGTTCCAAGCCACACACAACCTTGATTTGTAAATGCATTATGCTCCTTCAGAGTCACTGTTTCAGGTACCCTCCCTCATGGTATTGTAAGTCTATGTACATCACTGAATGGAGCGGTTCAATGTGGCAGCTCATCTCCACATTCTCATGGACAGCAAGGGATGGGAAATAAATACGGGACCAATCACATTCCAGGAATAAATTAGAATGAAAAAGATTGTCCAAACATGCCCATTGCTGAACACGGAGTTTGTTTATTTTTTGAGCGCAGGCTGGTTGAGTCCAGACAAAACACTCTTTGTTGTGAACAGCTGGACGGATTTGCTGTTTGAAACAAGCAGTCAGTCTTTCAGTGGTATCTACTATATACTTAGCAACACACAAACAGTGCCATTTCGTAAACACATTACTGAACTGTAGGATAGACAGAAACAATTGAAAATGTACTCATATCCGAATGTAGAATGTTTTGATACACAGTGATATTGTTGCCATGAAAAGTATTGCTGTGAATATTCGCGCACACTATTAGTACAAATTAAAAAGGCTTGTGTACTTAGAAAATCCTGGGACTTCTTAGTAACTTGTTCTTAGGTACGGTAATGAAAGTCGTCATTACATAGCCGCTTACTGTGATTTGGTTAAAGTTGTCAGCATGTTGTCTTAAAGGTAAACTGAATACATGGGCGGATTATGTGCTTATTGAGCAATCGAAAATTGCCTATTAACAAAGCATATAGTATTTTCTGTTAAAAATGTGTTAGTTGTTGATGTTCAGCGTAATGCTGCGAACAGGTACATAGAAATGTCTCTCCCAAATCATGCACAAGGACATTGGGCTGGGATCAGAATGGCCATCAATGCAGCTGCATCATTCTTTTTCGGTACTGAAGTTGTTGAGCTGACAGACACGGAACACGGTTTATGAGGGTTACGATGTCAGGCGCTACGTGCTGCAGGGGTCTTTCATCTTTATGATACCTTCATTCAGAATGGGGTCCAAGGTGCAGAGTTACTCAGTTTTCTTGGTACACCAGAAGAGGTCAAATTGCAAGACTTGCTTGTTTTCAGGCCTTTAATACAAATGTTGAAATGTGTTTTCCAGCACCAAGCCCTGTACGTGTGCATTGGCCAGCTTGGGCCAGACATTTCCCTGTTGTTCCGGTATGTATATAATTGTCAGTTGTAAGGAATTGTGTGAGTAACTGACCAGCTCCAGTTTCGAAGCTCTCTGGACAGACTTTAGAGATGGTGTTTTGGAGGTAGTGGCGATGCCCATTTGCTCGGTGTCCGAAGTCAGGCATTTTTTTTCAAAGTTATTTTCCACAACTTTGCTGACTAGAAGATGGTGTGTTCACTGACCTGAACATGAATCAGCCGTTTTATACAGTTACTGATTTGTGTAATAGTTAGTTTTATAATCTGGTAATTTAATTATTGTTCACGGCATTAAGTTTTAACTGAAATACAATAATGGTTGGTCTATTTTGAAAAATGTAAGAAATAATGTCATATTAACTCTTCATTGTACAAGATGTAAAGTTGACCTGCTATATATTTTCCTCAAACATATCAAGCAACAGTCCAGCGTTGCAAGACAGGATTCAGTAAACAGGACTTTATCCTCAGCAAGATTATCATCCGCTCTGGTCAGTTCTTTCCTGCCGACAGGACAGAGCCAGACACATGGGTAGGGGGGTGCAGCTTCTTCATAGATATTCAATATAGAGCTTTGCATCGATGCTTGGGTCTTGGCCAGGGGGGCAAGTTACATTGATAAGCGACAGGTGAATACAGAAGGTTGGTGATTGTGATTGGTTGATGATGAGGATGGAGGAGATAAGGAGGAACCAAAATGGGCAGGTGGGACAGGTCTAGAAGGCGGTGCTGAGTTAGAAGGTTGGATTTGGGATGAGATGGAGTCGGGAAGATTTGGAAACTAGTGAAGTCGACATTAATGCCGTGTGGTTGGAGGTTCTCAATGTTGAAGATGAAGTGGTTTTCCTCCAGTCGGAGCGGAGCCTAGATTTGGCGGTGGAGGAGTCACATAACTTGCATGAAACAACGCCAAGGATATAGTTCCCTGCCCACCCCTATCAGAATTCCACACAGACCATTCACTTTGGTACTCCCTCGTTAAGCCCACGCCGTGCACCAGCACAATTTCCATACCTGGGACCTTCCATTGCCACCACAAGTGTTGTAAAACCTCTGCCTAAACCTCCCCTCCGCTTCCGTCCATGGTTCCAAAGGTCCTTTTGACACCTGGCAGAGATTGTCAAACACATCTACACACTTATTCTACAGTGTCCTTCGTTTTCAATGTGGTCTCCTTGATAGGAGGGAGACAGAACGCTAACTAATGGTGCGTTTCAGGGAACACCCACACCAAACAGCCCCACAGCACTGTGGCCGACCACGTCAACATACCATCCTACGCTGCCAATGGGCTTCTCCGCTGTCACATCCTAGCCAACAATGCCAGAAGGAAGAGCGCATCATCTCCTGCCTTGGACCCTGCAGTCACACAGCATCAACGTTGAAATCACGAGATTAAAAATCTCCCCTCCCCTACCTCATCCCAGCTCCAACCCTCCAACTCAACAGAATCCTCTTGACCTATCCCAATTGTATATATTTTTCCATCCAATCCGCTCCAACTCGCCATAGCCCTATCACACTCGCGTCCACACCTGCATCCAACTATTGCCTTCCGATTTACCTTTCTTCTGGATCCATAACCACCCCCCTGTATATATCGCAGCACCATTCCCCCTGAACATTTCTGATGAAGGGCTCATGCGTGAAACGTCGACTCTCATGCTCCTCAGATGCTTGCAGATCGGCTGTACTTTTCCAGCAACACACTGTTTGAATGCTGTTGTCTATCGCAGGAAATCCTCTTCTCGACACTATTGACAGCCAGTGCTGCTCTCCATGCAAAACAAACTGACTGTTATTCTCCATTTTATTGCCAGGGACTGATGCTCCCAACAATATTCTCAGAGACGGCTGCTCACTCCAACAGACAGAAGAACTGCTGTTCTCCTCAATATAAACAGAACTGCTGTTTTCTACGATGTACACAAAGACTGATTTTCACTGCATGATGCGCATGGACGCCTGTTCTCCTTACTGTACAAATAGACTGCTTTTCTCGACCAAATACACTGGTACTGACGTTCGCTCTAGATACACATGGGCTGTTTTTATCTGTATTTTACATAGATTTTGCTGCCCTTTGTGAAATGCACAGTAACTTCTGTTTTGTGCAGTGTCATGGGAACCTCTGTTCTCTGACATGTGCACAAGGAGAGCTGTTGTATATAACAGAACAGAGAAGCTGCAATATGCACGGCCGCTGCTATTCTTTTTAATGTAGACTCGGACTGCTATCATTTGTAATATACACAGCGATTGCTTTTCTTTTTCACATACACAGAAACTGTTCTTCAGTATAGTATTCACAGCGGTGGGTGTTCTCGATAGTATACACGAATGTTGCTGTTCACTACAATATGCAGAGTAACTGCTCGGAACTGCAGACTCGTGAAACCATGCTGAATCCCATCTAACTTCCACGAACCCATTTTCCTCAAATTTAAATCTCCTTAGTACTCGCTGAATAAAGCAACTACCTCCAGCATCTGTCCTCTGTCAATCCCCCGTCAATTTAAAATCATTTATCATCGTGCCAACCATTGTCATCCAAGGTAAAATGTCTCTCACTGGCAGTTCTATCTAACCCTCTTATCATTTTATACATACAGTTACCTCTCAATGTTCTTCTGTTTAACAAAAACAGCCTCATTCCATCAGCCGTCCCTCATATGACATTCCCTGCATACCAGGCAACATCCTTGTTAATGTCCTCTGCAACCATCCTATTGCTTCCAAGAATTGTACGATCTACCCCAAATGCGGATACACCAGATATTTCTCCAGCTGCAACATGGCGTCATGGCACCGTACCTCATTCAATCGATCAACAAAAGCTAACACAATGTACGCATTGATAACAAATCTATCGAATTGGGTGGCAACTTTCAGGAATCTATTTACATGGACCCCGAGATCTCTCTGCTCATCCATACTACCAAGAATCTTACCATTAGCCCAGCACTCTGTATTCCTGTTATGCATTCCAAAGTCAATAGCCTCGCACGTGTCTGCATTTAACTCTCTTTCCACCTCTCAGCCAAACACTGCGGCTTATCTATGTGCTTCTGTGATGTGCAACATCCTTTGGCACTATGCACAACTCCACTGATTTTAGTGATATCTGCAGGTTTACGCAAATATCTTCTCCACACAAATCCAGGTCGTTTATATAAAATGATAAACAGCAGTGTCCCTAAAACAGATGCTTGAAGTAGACCACGAGTAACTGAACTCCAGTATGAACGTTTCCCATCAAACGCCATCCTCTTTCTTCTTCCTGAGAGTTAATTTCTGATCCAAACCTCTAAATCACCCTCAATGCCATGCCTCTGTAATTTATGCAATAGCCTAACGTGGGGGACACTTTACTGAATTATTAGCGTCGCATCAACCGCTTTGTCCTCCTACACCTGTTTGGTCACGTCTTCAAATAATGCAATTACGTTTGTGAGGCACGTCCTACCCCTCACAAAACAGTGTTGACTGTCCGTAATCAAAATATTCCTTTTTAGATGATAATAGATCCTATCACTTATTATCCTTTACAATACTTTACCACAATTGCGAGACGCTCACAGGTCCATAATTATCAGGATTTTCTTTAATCTTCTTCATGAACAAGGAGACAATACTTGCCCTCTGCTCGTCTTCTGGCAGTATCCCTGTTGACAATGACAACATAACGATCAAAGCCAAAACCTCTGGAATCTCCTCCCTCGCTTCCCAGTGAATCCTAGTAGAAATCACATCCGCACCTCGGGACTTTGTTAGTTTCACATCTTCCAAATTTGTTCACACGTCCATCGTGTAAACTTCAATCCCATCTAGTCTAATACCCTGCATCACAGTTTTCCACTCAACCGCATTGTCTTTTTTCTCTGTTGGCACTGATGAAAACTATGTATCTCCTACCTCTTTGGACTCCACACCCAACCTCCCAATACTGTCCTTGATAGGCCCGAATATTATGTTAGTCATTTTTAAAACTATTCCTGACATGTCTGTCGAAAACTTTAGGATTCCCTTGATGCGATCTGTCAAAGATTTCCCATGTCCCCTCCTGGCTATTCTTAGCTCTATTTTAGGTCCTTCCTTACAAACTTGTGTCTCTTAACCGCCCTAACTGAGCATTCATGCCTCATCTTTACATCAGCTTCCTCTTCCTCTTGACAAGAGACACAACTTCTCTACTCAACCGTGGTTTCGTCGCCAGGCCATTTCTTCCCTGCCTGATAGGTACATACTTATCAAGGACGCGCATTTGCAGTTCCTTTAACAATCTCCATACTTCAGTTATGCCCAACCCCTGCACCTTCCTTCCGCAACCTATGCATCCTAACTCTTGCCTAGTCGCCTCATAATAGCGTTTCCCCAGCAGTACCTCTTGCCCTGCAGCATATACCCACCTCTTTCCATCGCTAAAATAAACAACCGAATTGTGGTAGCTATCACCAAAGTGCTCACTTACCATCAAATTAACATCTGGTTACGCAGTACCTAATTCAATATGACTTCGCCTCTTGTTGGCCTATCCACATTATGTGTCAGCTAGCCCTCCTGCTCACATTGCATATAAAAGGACCAAAGTAAACTACTCAAACCATAGCGTTTCCAGTCAACATTTGCATAGTTAACGGCGCCCATAACTATTAGGAGGAGAAAGTGAGGACTGCAGACGCTGGAGATCAAAGCTGAAAATGTGTTGCTGGAAAAGCGCAGCAGGTCAGCCAGCATCCAAGGAACAGGAGAATCGACGTTTCTGGCATTAGCCCTTCTTCAGGAATGAGGAAAATATGTCCTGCAGGCTAAGATAAAAGGTCGGGAGGAGGGACTTGGGGCGGGGGGGAGTTGAGAATGCGATAGGTGGAGGAAGGTGAAGGTGAGAGTGATAGGCTAGAGTGTATCACACTCACCTTGACCTCCCTCCACCAATCGCATTCCCAACGCCCCCCCCCCCTCGCCCAAATCCCTCCTCCCTACGTTTTATCTTCGCCTGCTGGACACATTTTCCTCATTCCTGAAGACGGATTGATGCCCGAAACGTCGATTAACCTGTTCCTTGGATGCTGGCTGACCTGCTGCGCTTTTCCAGCAACACATTTTCAGCTTTGATCTCCAGCGTCTGCAGTCCTCACTTTCTCCTCCTAATAGTTATGGGCGCCGTTAACTATGCAAATGTTGACTGGAAACGCTATGGTTTGAGTAGTTTACTTTGGTCCTTTTATATGCAATGTGAGCAGGAGGGCTAGCTGACACATAATGTGATGCTGCCTGACCTGCTGCGCTTTTCCAGCATCACATCTTCAGCCCATAACTATTACCCTGTTACTTTCGCTCCGATCCAGAATTATCTTTACAAACCTTTTCACTGCATCTTTTAAGCTTCTCGGAGACCTATAGAAAACTCTCAATGGAGTGACCTCTCCTTTTCAGTTTCTATTCTCAGGCCATGTTCCTCATTAGACCAATTCTCATCAAACGTATTTTCTTCCGTTGTAATACTGTCCTTGAATAACAATGCCACATCTCTCCATCCTTTTCCAAATTCCCTGATATTACTGAAACAATAAAGCTCAGAATCTGCAACACCCATTCCTGGCTCTTGGCTTGCCCCTGTTAAATTGTTCTCATGGCTCACTGCAGCCACCATATAAAGGTTCCCACGACACAAAGTATGATGACCCTTTTACTTTCCATCATATCTGTGATTGGCTCTGCAAAGCAAGAATTTACCAAGTGCTCTGTGCAACTATTGTACTTAGGGCCAACTGATTTTTCCACATACCATTAACTAATTCCTTCATGTTCACTGAGACCAAGTGACAGCTACATATTAAGAGCAACGGCATGTCCATATGCTGTTCAACATTGCCAGCGCATTTATCAGGATATAAATCAAATAGCCCATTGAAATCTAGACGGACTATTTGTGCTGATTTCATCAAAATCATGAACTTAACAACTTGTGTTCTTGACTTCTGCTGTAGTAACACGTATGCACAAATAAATGACATTACCATGGGATATTATCTCGATCAACCTCTTCCTAACATCTTTATTAATAATCATACGTAACAAATCTTGATTTCATGCTAATTATCTGCTACCCCCTGCATATTTCCATTATATTGATGATATATTTGCAATATTCGAATCTGAATTAAAGACAATCTTGATATACCTCTATGATCTACACCATATGCTGAAATTTATCACTGAAACGGAATAAGATTTCCGTCATAGTTTCACTGAGAAACAGGCCAAACTGTTTCTCAACTCTGATTTACTGTAAGCCGACACTCACTGGTTAGCATACATGTTCGGATTCGTACAGTTCCACGAGATCATTCATGTCAGCATATTGATGAATATGGTCCTCACCATCCTCGCACTATATGGACTTGATGTTCCGAGAGTGCCTATCAAAAATAGTTATTGTGCTTATACATTCGCTGATTCTCATCACTCTCCGTACATTGTAAAATCCCATGAATGAGCTTCCAACCACCAATTTGACTCTGTGCAGTTTTATTATGTTCAATATCTGGGAAGGGCAATGTTATAGAATCATAGAGTCACCGAGTTCAACAGCATGAAGACAGTATCTTTGGTCCATACAGCTTCATGACGACCAAAAATAATCGTCCACGTTAACCCTATTTCCTTTCATTTGAACAGTATTCCTTCTAAACCATTCCTCTCCATGTATTTGTTCAAATGCTTTTATTGTTGTTAATGTACTCAGCACAAACGCTCCTGCTGCTAGCTCTTTCAATATGCATACAAGGTCCCCTTCAGGTTTCCATTTCATCTTTGCCCACTAACTTCAGTATGATTCCTTCAAATCCTCAATTCCACAATCTTTTGAAAAAGACTTGGAGCATTCACCCTATCCATGCCTCTCATGATCTTGTGCACTTCTATAAGATCCACTCCCAACTCCCCCTCGGTCCCCTGCTCTCTGAAGTAAAAAAGAAGTCCTTGCTTGTCCAACGTCTCCCATAACTCAATCCTGTGAGACCAGGCAACATTCATTTAAATTTGTTGCACACGCTTTCCAGTTGAATAAAAAATTTCCTAAAGCAAGATAACGAAAACTGAACGCAAATGCACCCTCACCACCATCATTTACAACTGCAACATAATTTGCCAACTTCCCCATTTCCGATACCCTGATGTATAAACGCCTTGTTTACTGCCCTCTCTGTCTGTGACTACACTTAGAAGAGAACCATGCAACCGAAATCGAAGTTCCTTCCGTTCCAATACAGTCCTTCACGCCCGAAACTCAACATGAAGTTCCGACATTGATTTGAACACTTTTTTTCGAAATGCAAGATCTCGCACTTATCTTTGCACCATTTGGCATTGTTTAGCCCACTACTCCAGTGTATAAAGTTCCTACTGAAAGTTTTGACAGCTTTTCTCAATATCCACGACATCACCTGCAAATTTAAACATCTTGCCTTGTACATTGTTATCCAAATCATTGGTCGAGCGAACAAAAAGCAATGGGCCCAGCACAGAACCTTGATGCCACCAATCGTCACAGGCATTCAGTTCAACAAGCATTCTTTCACTATTACACCGAGCTTCCTACCATCAAGCCAATTGTGTATCTAATTTTAAAGTTCGCCCTGGATATCTTGCGGTCTAACCTTAAAGACCAGCATACCATGTGGAACCTTATCAAAGAGCTCAGTGAAACCTATATATCGTACGTCTACGTCCCTGCCCTCATGAACTTTCCTGATAAAATCCTTGCTCTCTCGAAATAGGCCTTTGGCCTGACTGGTCCACACCTCCCCTCTGAAGATTAACCCACCCAGTCCCATTCGTTACACTATTATTCTACATTTCCCCTGACTAACGCACGTAATATACACTTTCCTGAAAACGATGGGTAATTTATCATCGCCGATTCACCTAACCTGCACGTCTTTGGTTTGTAAGAGGAAACTGAATCACCCGGAAAAAACACATGGGGAGAATATGAATATTCCACACAGACAGTCGCCCGGCGCTGGAACTGAGGCCAGATCGCTGGCCATCCTGCTGCCACGAGATCTTATCAAACATCTTAAACAAATTTCCGAGGCATGACCTCCATGCTGAAAACTCTGATTAAACCCTGCCTTTCGAAATGCATTGATACATTGTCTCTCACAAGCTTCTCAAGTAACATCCCTACCACAGATATTCGACTTACTGGTCCATCGTGTCAAGGTTTTCCTTTGCAGCCTTTATTCATTTACTAGCCTCCCATCATCTAGGACCTCGTTAATGGCTAATAATGAAGGAAATGCATCATCCAGAGACTTCGCAATTTCTTCGCTAGCCTCTTACAGGAAGGTGCCTCAAACATTTGAGCAACAGGTGAATATTGCCATCTGACATCACAATCAGTGTTTTTCCTCTGCTGTTTGGTTTCTGGCCTTACCTAATGACAAGAGGTGGACAAGTTAATGGTAGACATGTCTCATGGCCCTTACACAATGGCGCCTTCCGTGCTAAGAGAGATGACGGATGAAATAGCAAGTGTACGTATGAAATTTACCTGGAATGCACTGTTCCCTGGTGTAGTTCCAACAGATTAAAAAACAGCAAACGAGATACCACTGTTTTAAAATAAATGATTTGGAGATGCCAGTTTCGGATTGGGGTGTACAAAGTTAAAAATCACACACCACCAGGTTATAGTTCAACAGAATTATTTGGAAGCACGCTAGTTTTTGGAGCGCCGCTCCTTCATCAGCTGATTGTGGAGGACATTATTGTAAGGCACACAAGTTATCGCAAAAATTACAGTATGATGTGACTGAAATTATACGTAGAAAAATACCTTGATTGTTTGTTGAGCCTTTCATCATTTCTTCGAATAACATGCTAATTTCACTTCTTTAATGTGTAAATCACAAAAACTTTTTTTTTAAAGTTGCATTCTCAGGTTAGCAGTAACAATTGATGTTAGCCAGACAATATGTTGAATGTGATAGCCCCTGTGTTCTCTGTCTATGCCATGATGTTTAGATTGATTCTATTCTAAAAAGTGAGATAACAGAGATTCACATGAATTCATGCAGCTTTTGAGCTCAGAGCTTTACATGAATCCACGCAGTTTGTGAGGAAAGTATAATGTAACTCTACAAGTACAAATTCACCAGACAAAATATATGTGTGCATGTGTGTCTTTGAGTCTGTCGGTCCGTGTATCTGCCTGAGTTGGGGTGTCTGAGAGTGAGAGAGAGTGTATATGTGAGTGTAGAGTGTCTTACGTCTGTGAGGGGGTGCATGTGTGAGTGTGAGAGTGTGTGCGTATATGGGGTGGGGGTTTGTGAGTATCTGCGAGAGAGAGTCTATATGTGTGTGTGCATGAATGTAGAGTGGTCTCAGTCTCTGAGAGGATGCCTGTGTAAGCGTGGGAGTGTAAGTGCCTGTACGGGTGTGTGTGTGTCTGTGCATACATGTGTTCGTGTGTATCTGTGTTTATTGGACGACTGTGTGTGTCCATGAGTCTGTGTATTCGTGTGTGTGTGTAGGAAAGTCTGTGCGTGTGTGTGTGTGTGTGTGTGTATAGTGCAATGGTGGTCACCTGTAATGTGACATGAACACAATATCTAAGTTGAGGCCCTCCTGATGGTACCGAAAATAGCGAACAGCCTCTGCTCCTCTGCTCAGCCGCTTTACTCTGCTGCCAGTCCCGAAGTCCGCCTTGGAGGGTGGTCACCCAAAGGTCCGAGGTCGAATGTCCTGGACCACTGAAGTGTTCCCCAACTGGGAGGGAACACTCCTGTCTGTTGTTTGTTGTGCGGTGCCCATTCATCCGTTTTCATAGCATTTGCTCAGTTTCCCCAATATAACATGCCTTAGGGCATCCTTGCCTGCAGCGTATAAAATTGACAACATTGGCTGTGTCACGTGAGTACCTGCCATGTACAAGGTGGGAAGTGTCCCCACGTGTAATGGTGGTATCCATGTCCACACTCTGACACATCTTGCAGCGCCTACCGTGACAGGGTTGTATGGAAATGCCCTGAGAGCCGGGCAGCGAGCTATGAACTTTGTTTGAGGTTTGGTGGTTGTTTAAAACCAAGTAGTGGACGTGTGGGGAAGGTCTTGGTGAGGTGCTCATCCTTATTGATAATGTGTTGCCGGTCACGAAGAACATGGCGTAATTTTTCAGCCCCTGTGAAATACTGAACCACGAAGGGTACCCTGCTGGTTGCAGCACGTGTCTGTCTCCTGAGAAGGTCGGAACTGGCGGTAGATGTGTTGAGCATGCCAAAACCAATCACAAAATTGTCATCAAAACAGCAGAAACCGGGGGAGCCATTGTCATTTTCAATTGAACAGAGTACTGCAAGGAAGTGTACCGACAACTGAAAAACCAGGAACCCTGCAGGCAACTACCAGCTGATTCTACCAAAGAACACACCCGTGAATTAAACACATTGATCAGGACCTTGGATCTAGTCCTCCAGAGTTCCCTACGTGCCCTCATCACACGTAGCTCTCGTGTAGGTGACTTCTCCTGCCTTTTCCACGATACCCAAAGCCAACACACCAGGACGTCCTATTGTGTTGGGCAATGGGACCCTGTGGGAGAGTCTCTCCGGCTGTGTTGAAGGCATATTGAAACCTATGGAGCAGGGGAACCCCAGCTTCTATCGCCACACTACGGATTTTTAACAGACACTCAACACTTACGGACCATTCGAACCGGGAACATTCGTCGTCACAATAGATGATTCAGCACTCTAAACCAGGACCCACCCACAATGATGGAATCGCTGCAACAGCCTCAGTACTCAACACCAAAAACTGCCAATCCCCATACACAATCCTACAACTCATCCACTTTATCCTTTTTTACTGTCTTCACCCTTGAGAACCAGTTCTTCATCCAGACACATGGAACAGCCATGGGGACCAAATTTGCACCTCAATATGTCAACATATTTTTGCACAAGTTCGAATAAGACTCCTTCTCTACGCAGGATCTCCTACCACACTTACACCAGGTTTTTTGACGACAGTTTTTTTTCCTCTGGACCCATGGCGAGGAGTAACTGATAAAACTACAGAGTGATATCAACAAGTTTCATCCCATCATCAAACTCACCATGGACTACTGTCGCCTGTATGTAACATTCTTGGACACATGCATCTCCATCGAGGATTAACAGCTCAGCACCACAATCTGTCGCAAACCCACAGATAACCTCACAATGATACCCTTCTCCAGCTTCCAACCAAAACATATTAAAACAGCCATCCCCTATTGACAAGCCCTATGCATACACTGGATCTGCTCAGATGGGGAGGAAAGTTACCGGCACCTGGAAGTACTCAGGGATGCCCTCACAAGAACGGAACCCGATGCTCAACTCATTGACAGCCAGTTCCGAAGTGCCACGGCAAGGAACTGTAATTACCTCCTCAGGAGATAGACACATGCTGCATCCAACAGGGTACCTTTCATTTTTCAGTACTTCCCAGAAGCTGAAAAACTACGCCATGTACGTCGTGACCTACAACACATTATCAATGAGGATGAGCACCTCGCCAAGACCTTCCCCACACCCCCAGTGCTTACTTTTAAACAACCACCAAAACTCAATCAAATCATTGTTGGTAGCAAGCTGCCCGGCTCTGAGGACAACTCCATACAACCCTGTCACTGTAGGCACCGCAAAACGTGTCAGAGTGTGGACATGGATACCACCATTGCACGTGAGGGCACCTCTCACCTTGTACGTGGCAGATACTCATGTGACTTAGCCAACGTTGCCTCTCTTATACGTTGCAGGCAAGGATGCCCTGAGGCATGTTATACTGGGGAAACCGAGCAAAGTCTTCGACAACCATGAATGGACACCGCACAACAGTCAACAGACAGGAGTGTTCCCTCGCAGTTGGGGAACACATCAGTGGCCCAGGACATTCGATCTGGGACTTTGGGTGACTCTCCTCCAAGGCGGACTTCGGGACAGACAGCAGCGAAAAGTGGCCGAGCAGAGGCTGAAAGCAAATTTCTGTAGCCATCCGGAGGGCCTCAACTGGGACCTTGGGTTCATGTCACATTATAGGTGACCACCATTGCACTATACACATGCACAAACACTCCTACACACACACAAACAAACACGCACACGCACACAAACAGCAGTCCAATACACACACATACGTGCGCACAGACACACACACACCCTCACAGACACACACACACTCCACCCACTAACACATGTTTCCTCTCAGAGACATAGACCACTCTGCACTCATGCACACACATATAAACCCACTCTCACACATACTCACAAACCCCCATCCCAGACACGCACACACACTCCCATACTCACACATGCACTCTGCACAGACTTAAGACACTCTACACTAACTACACTCGCATCTCCACTCTCTATCACACTCAGAACTGCCAACCCAGACAGACACAGACAGACAGAAAGACCCACATGCACAGATATATTTTGTGTGGTGAATTCTCAGCTAACCTGAGAATGCAACTTTAAAGAAAAAGGTTTTGTGAATTACACATGAAATAAGCAAAACGATCATGCTATTCGGACAGATGAAAGACTCAACAGACAATCAATGTATTTTTCAATATATAATTTCAGTTACATCACACTGTAAATTTTTGCAATCAATTCTGTGCCTTACACTTGTGTCCTCCAGAATCACCCGATGAAGGAGCGGCTCTCTGCTAGCTGGGGTGCTTCCTATTAAACCTGTTGGACTATAACGTGGTGTCATATGATTGTTAAATTTAAAAAGAGAGGTAGTCAAATGATGGGAAATTATGGACCAGTTAGATTACCCTCTGTAGTTTGGAAAATACTTGAGTCTATTATCAGGGATGAAATAGAAAGGCGTCTAGATATCAATTACCCCATTTGGCGGATGTAGCAATTAATCATGAAGAGTAAATGATACTTAACTAATCTTTTGGAATTCTATGAAGACATTATGGACAACAAAGACACAGGAGATGTGATGTATCTAGATTTCGAAAAGGCATTTGACAGGATGCCACTCAAAAGGCTGCTTCATCAGATAAAGATGCAACATGTTCTGAGCAAAATATAGGATAATTTAACCAACATGAAGCAAAGAGGGAAATAAATGCGTGCTGGCAAAAAAATGGCAGTGACAAATACTGCAATTATTCGCAATTTACATTGGTGAATTGGACTTGGGGACAACTTTTCTCATGTCGAAGTCTGTGGATGACACTAAGTTCAGTGGTAGGGCAAAATGTGCGGAGGACTATGAAATTTTGCTGGGGGACAGATAATTTAAACGGCTGCAGAAAGGTTTGGCAGATAGAGTATAATTTTAATAAATGTTAAATCATCTCTTTCGTTATGAATTAAAGTAAAATAAATCTGAAGTGTAAAAAAAGGTAGCACACAGCTATGCAGAGAGACCTCGGTGCCTATGTGCATGAACTACAGAAGGGTGGCAAACAGGTGCAACAGGTAATTAAGAAGGCAAACGGAATTTTGTCCTTCATTAGGAAAGGGATTAATATTAGAGCAGGAAAGTTATGTTATTTCTGTACAGGTCCTAGTGAGGCCACATCTTGAGTACTGTGTGCAGTTTTTGTCTCCTTACTTGAGTAAGAATGTACTGGCCCTGGAAGTGATGCAGAAGAAGCTCACGAGGTAGATTGTGGAGATGACAGAGATTCCGTCGAGGGAGATAAGGTATTGATTGCAATTATATTCACTGAAATTCGGAAGCATGGGAGGGTGTCTGACGGAAACATATAAAATTATTAAGAGAATACATAAGATAGAACTAGCGAGGATGCTGATATTGGCGGCTGAAACTAGGACAGGAGGGCAACGCCTCAATATCAGGGGGAGCAGATTTAAGACTGAAGTGAGAAACAACCTCTTCACCAAAATGGTTGTGAATCTATCGGATTCCTTGCCCAGTGAAGTAGTTGAGGCTTTCTCAGTAAATATTTTTAAAGCTAACACAGTACTTTATTTTGAGCAGTAATGATATCACGGGTTATGGTGAGAGGGTGGCTAAGTGGAGCTGAGGCCATGGAAAGATTTTATTAATGGCACAGCAGGCTCAAAGGTCCAGATGGCCTACTCCTGACCCGAGTCCTTATGTTTCCAACAGGAAATGATACTCACTTTAATAGAGTTAAGAGTTTGGTCCTGGAAAAACATAGCAGGTCGAGAAGCATCGGAGGAGCAGGAGAATCGACAATCGGGCATGAGCCCTTCATCAGGATTCCTCATTAAGGGCTTGTGCTCGAAACGACGGTACTCTCGCTCAACAAATGCTACCTGACCTGTTGAACTTTTGCAGCACAACAGTCACGAATCAAATCTCATTCATCTGCATTCCTCACTTTCCTTAGTTCACTTCAATAGACAAAGGAAATGCTATTCTCCACAATGAAGCCAAGACTGATATTCACTTTTATAAACACAGGAACTGCAGGTCTGTATGAATAACTCAGGGAAAGCTGTTCTCTATATCAGTGAAAAGGACCTATGTTCTCTAAAACAAAGACAGAAAATCCCATTCACTACACTAACAACACGGACTCCTGTTGTCTAGACTAAAACAGGGACAACTTGCCTCTGTGATAAACAGTGACTGGTGTTCTCCGCATGAAAATCTGAGACTGTTGATCTGTAAAAGATACAGAGGGACTGCTGTTCTCTTTCATAAAGAAATGGACCACTGTGCTGTGTAACAAAGACGGTCACTCCGTGTTGTCTCGAATAAATGCCCACCACTTACCACGTTCTCCCCATGTACTCATGTACATCGTCCAATGTTGTCTTCCTCAGACACTGCAGTCAAGGGTGTCCTGAGGCATTACACATTTGCCAAGCCGAGCAGAAGCTCGAACAACGGATAAATGGAGACTGCGCAACAAATGCTAGAGATGTTCCCTCCCAATCGGGGGAGCACTTCAGCTGTCAGAGATATTCAGCCTACAGTCTTCAGGTGACGGTTCTCGAAGGCGGTCTTCAGAATATGCCACAAAATAGAGTGGCCAAACTGAAACTGAGAGCTACACTCTGTACCCACATGGACAGCCTCAAACAGCATCTTGGCTTCATGCTGCAATACAGGTGAGCCCACTACACCATACACTCTCACACATATACTCACGCACATGAACATGCACGCACATTCTTACAATCACACGCACATGTACCCTCTTTCAGATACATTCTCTCTCACACACACACATATAGTCACACACACAGACACCGTCTCACTTGCTCATAAGCCAACACACACACACAAACACTCACATACCCAAATATCAGTCTACAGGTGAATTACCATTTGCATATTTGTATTTGAATATACATGCCATTTTGTTCAAACAGCAAACAGTCTTTAGGAAGTCAGTCAATGTGGTTCCTAGTTTAAAGGGTTCGACACAAGCTAAAAGCTTAAAAGTTTATTCGGCGACCTCCGCATCTGTGTGCATTTTTTTTAAACCAAGACACCCACCTAAACACCGAGGACCCCTCTCCCATCTCCCACACACCCCAAATTCCTGGACAGCCCGTATAGGTATGCCATTACCCTTGGCCTCCTTATTTCAAATTGTCACCATGACATCGACTGCCTCAACCTGTCCGGACCATCACCCACTCCAACCTCCCACTCTTACAGCGCCTAGACCTCCACCCCATCCCCTCGAACCCCAAACTCAGCATGAAACACGCAGACAAGTGGAGGCGCGGTAGTTGTATGGCACACTGAACTTAACACTGCTGAAGACAGGTGACAATTCGCAGACACCTCCTCCTACTGTCTCTTGATCACCAACTCATATCCCATCATCAAAACATCATCTCCCATACCAACCACAATCTCATTGCCTCTGAGGATCTGCCATTCACAACTTACAAACTCCATGTCCATGCAACCCACACTACCCAATTCTACCTCCTTCCTATGATTAACTAACCTGACTACCGCGGTCGACCCATTGTCTCAGCCTTCCTCCAAACGAAACAAGTAACCACGAGCACCCCCAGAAACCATCTATGCCCGCCTGTTTGTTGGATAAGTGGAACAGTTCATCTTTCGCAGTTACACTGGCACCACCCCAACATCCATTCCTCCGTGAAATCGATGACTGTACCAGCACTGCCTTGTGCTCCCATGAGGAGGTAGAACAGTTCATCAATAGACAATATAGAAGAGGTGCAGGAATAGGCCATTCAGCCCTTCGAGCCAGCACCACCATTCATTAGGTTCATGGCAGATGATCCACAATCAGTATCCTGCTCCTGCCTTCAGCCATAACCCTAGAATCCTCTCTATCGAAGAGTTATATGCATCTCTTTCTTGAAAGAATCCAGAGACTTGACTCCCAGTGCTTTCTGGGTCAGTGCATTCCATATATCTACGACTGCCTGGGTGAAGACGATTCTCCTCAACTCTGTTCTAAATGGCCGACCCCATAATTTAAACGGTGTTATGTGGTCCTGGACGCACTCATCATCAGAAACTTCCTTCCTGCCTCCAGAGTGTCCCATCCATTAATGATTGTATAAGTCTCAATTACATCCCCTCTCATCCTTCAAATTCGAGTATGTACAAGTCCCGACGCTCCAAACTTTCAACTATGATAGTTCGGCCATTCTGGAAATTGACCTCTTGAACCTACGCTGCACTCCCTCAATGCCAGAATATCCTTCCTGAAATTTGGAGACCAAATCTGCACGCAATACTGCACGTGCAGTCTCAACAGGGCCCTGTACAGCTGCAGAAGGAACTCTTTGCTCCTAAAGTCAATTCCTCTGGTTATGAAGGCAAGCATGCAATTAGCTTTCTTCACTGCCTGCTGTACCTGAATGCTTGCTTTCAGTTACTTCCTCTTTACATAATTTGACTCCATTTAGATATTAATCTGCCTTCCTGTTATTGCCACCAACGTAGATAACCACACATTTATCCCCATTAAACCGCGTCTACCATGCAACCATCCACGCATCGAGCCTGTCCAAGGCAGTCTGTATTCTCATAAAGTCCAACTCACATTTCACCCTGCCACTCGGCTTTGTGTCATCCGTAAGTTTGCTATTATTACTGTTAATGCCTTCATCGATATCATTGATGGATATTGTAAGACCTGCAGTCCCAGCACGGAACCTTTGGTACCCTACTTTCCACCGCCTGCCATTGCCAAAACGACCCATTTAGCACTACTCTTTGCTTGCTGTCAGTCAGCCAACTCTGAATCCAAGTAATTACCTTGACCCCAATACCATGTGCCCTAATTTTGCACACTATGCTCTGTTGTCATACGTCATCAAAGGATATCTGAAAGACAAGATACACTACATCCACTTGCTCTCCCTTGTCCATCTTCATTATTACGGCCTCTAAAATCTCCACAAGGTTGACCAAGCACGATTTTCCCTTCGTAAATCCATTATGACTCTGACTTCTCCTGTTACTGCTATCCAAATAAGTCGTAATATCGGGTGTAGGTTTGCTTGCTGAGCTGTAGGTTTGATATCCAAACGTTTCATTACCTGGCTCGGTAACATCATCAGTGGAGACCTCCAAGTGAAACGAAGTTGTTGTCTCCTGCTTTCTATTTATATCTTTCTCCTGGATGGGATTCCTGGGGTTTGTGGTGATGTCCTTTCCTGTTCGTTTTCTGAGGGGTTGATAGATGACATCTAGATCTATGTGTTTGTCTATGGCATTGTGGTTGGATTGCCAGGCTTCTAGGAATTCTCTGGCATGTCGTTGCGTCGCCTATCCCAGGATAGATGTGTTGTCCCAGTCGAAATGATGTTTTTTTCAGCCACGCTGACTCTCTTTTTCACCCTTTGCTAAGTCTCTCTCCACCCTTCCTAAATCTGTCTATATCCACCTTTCCCTGAGTCCCCACATCCACTCTTTCTCCCTCCATCATAGTCTCTCTACCTCCCACTCTCACCCCTCCTCCCTCCTCCATGCGCCTTCTCTCTCCCATTCTACTGTCTCCCCACCATCCCGTGTCCCTCTTCCTCCCTCTCACTTTCTCTCCACCCAGACCTCTCCCTCTTCCACTCTTTCTACACCCCTTCCTATTTCTCCCTCTCTGTCTCTCCCAATCATGCCTCTCACTCTCTCTCCTTCTCTCTCTCCCCTATCTTTGACCATCTCTCTCAATCACCCTCCTCCTCTCTCTTCCTTCCCCATCTCCCTTCCCCTCTCTCTAAATGCCATTCCCTGCATCTCTGTCTTCTCCTCGAACAGTATCACTCTTGTCACCCTCTCTACCTTTACTTTCTCGACCTTCCCTCACTGTCAACATCTCTCTCTCGCTCCTCGCTCTCTCTGTTGCTTCACCGCTCTCTTTTTGCTTTTTCTCGCTCTCCCTTTCTCTCCCATCTCTCTCCCACCTCCCTCTTGCTCTCTGTCCATCTCTGTCTCCCCTTCCCCCCGCTCCCTGCCCCCTCCCTCTCTCTATCCATTCTTGTCTCTTTCCTCAAACCCTCCCTATCTCTCCCCAACTCCCTGCCTGCCCGTTCTCAATCCATCGCTGTATCTCCTCCCTTTCTCTATCTCCCCCTCAATCTCACTCTGCCTCTTAATCAAATCCCCCATCCTTACCCCATCTTTACTTCCTCCACCCCCTGTCCCTCGCTCTCTTACTCCCACATCTCTCTCTCCACACTGTTCTCTGTTTCCCTCCCACACTCTCTCCCCTCTCCTTCCTCTGTGTCTCCTTCCCCTTCGTCTCTGTCTCCCAAGCCCTTCCCTGCTCCCCAGCTCACTCCCTCAACATTCTCTCGCTCCCTCACCCGCCCTGTCTCTCTTTCTTCCTCCATTTGTCTCATACCTCTCAACATGTCTTCTGCTCTCCTTCTCTTTCTCCACCACTCCCCTCTCTCTAACTCCTTCTTGCTCTCTAGTCCCTCTCACGGCGTCTCTAGCCTCTCCCATCACTCACTCACCCTACCCTCACCCTCTGTCTCACTCTTCTACCCTTCTGTCTCTCACCCCCTCTTTTTCCCATTCTCGCTCACCCTCTGTCTTTTTTCCCAAACCGTGTGTCTCCGCTCTCAATCAATGCCCCCTATCGTTCGCCCTCCCCTTCCCCAACTCCCTCCCTATCCCCCTCTCTCTCTACCTACCTTCCCTCCCTCTCTCTCTCGAGATCCTCCCCATCCCTCTCTGTTCCCTGCCTCACCAACTTCTGCCCCTCCCCTCTCTCTTTCTTCCCTCTCTCTACTCTCTCTCAACCTTCTCCCCACGCCCCCTCACTGTCTCCCTCCACTCTATACCCATCATTCATCCCCAACCTTGATCTCTCTCACTCTCAATTCTTCCTCTCCTCTCTCTGTCTTCCCTTCTCATTCCCTCAGTCTCACTCTATATCCTGACCTCCCTCTCTGTGAACTTACCTCTCCCTCTCTGTCTTCTCCCACCTCTTTCTCCCCTTCTCTCTCTCTTCTCCCCTTCTCTCTCTCCTCTCTCCCTTCCTTCCCCTAACCCTCTCTCTCCCTCCCCCTCCCTTGACGCCTCTCCATCCCACTCTCCATTTCCCTCCTTCTCTGTTCTTCCCCTCCATCTTTCTCCATCCTACTCTCACCTTCTTCATTGTCTCTCCCACTCTCTCTGTCTCTCTTCATTCCGTCTCTCTCTCTCTCACTCTCTCTGCCCTCTCCGTCTGTCTCTCTCTTTGTCTGTGCGTCTCTCTGTCTCCGCTAGCTCTCTTTCTCTCACTCCATCCCCCTCTCCCTCTTTCCCCCTCAACCGCCCTCTCTCTGACTCTCCCCCCTCTCTCTATTTTCCTTCCCTCCATTTTTCCCTCATTTACTGTGTCTTCGCTCACTCTCACACTGTCTCTACAACTCCATTTATTTCTACTCTCTACTCTCCGCCAAATCTCTCTCATCCCATGCTCTCGTATTCTCCCCCGCTGTATCTCGAACCTCTCTCTCGCACACTTACCCTACAACTCTCTCTACCTCTCTATCATCCTCCCCCTGTCACTTAGCTACCTGCTCCCTCTCTGTCAATACCTCGCCCTTCCTTCTCCCACTTCACCCCTCCCTGCCTTGCCTCTCTCTCCGCACTCCTTCTTTTCCTCCCCTTTACTCACTCTTTCTCTCCCACAGTTTGTCTCGCTCCCTTTCCCTCCCACCACTCCCTCTAACCGCTTCATCTCTGCCCCAACTCTCTCTCCCCGTCTCCCTCTCTGCTCCCTAATCTCTTCCCCTCCACACTATCCCTCTCTCTCGAACACACTCTTTTTCCCCCACTCTCTCTCCAACCTCCACTCTCTCTCTCTCTGGCTACACGCTCTCCATCTCCCACAGTCACCCTCCCTTCGCTCTCTCTGCTGACTCACTCTCTATCTTAGCCGCCACTATCCCTCTCTGCCTCCACTTGCTCTCCCTCAATTGTCTCTCTTGCTCGACTCTCTCCATCCCCATTCTCTCTCTCTCTCAATTCTCTCAGCCATTATCTTTCTCTCCGCCCCGCGTTCTATTCCTATCACTCTCTCTTCCCCCACTTTCTTTCTCTCCCTCCACTATTCCCTCTCCCTCCCACCTCTCTCCCCTCTTTCTCTATACACCCACCATCTCGCTCCCCACTCGCTCTCTGCTGTCACTCTCACTCCTCCCACTCTACCTCACTCCTACTCGCTCTCTACCCACTGTCTCTGACCGTAGCTCTGTCACTCCCTCTCCACAATCGATCTCCCACACTCTCTCTCATCTCCCTCTCCCTCCCTTCCCCAACCCTTCCAATACCTCTCTTTCCCGACGCCCCATCCTTATCTCTCCCCCTCCCCGCATCTCCCACTTCCTCGCACCCTGTCTTGCCTCTTCTCGTCCTCATCACTTCTCTCTACACCCGCTCCCTCTTTGTATTTGCCACTGTTTCTCCCCATACCCTCTCTCCAGCTCCCTCTCCCTCAAATCTCTTCCATTTCCTTCCCCCTCTCTCGCTGCTCCTCGACCTCAACACCCTCACTCTCCCCCACGCCGCTAACACTCTGTGTCTTTGTCTCCACCTCACTCTCTGTCTCCCGCTCAAGTGTTCTTTCACCATCCCACTCTCCTAACAACGAGAAAGTCTCTCTCTCGCCTCACTCTCTCCCCCACTACTCTCTCTTGCCTTAGTCTCCGTCTCTCCTCCCCACTCTCTCTATCACATTCACTCTCTCCCCCCACTTTCTTTTTTACCCGCTCTCTCTTTATCACACTCTCTGCCTTTAGCACACTCCATTTTACAGTCTCTCCCCCCACAATCTCACACCCTTCCACACTCTCTCCACCCCTATCTCCCCCACATTCTCTCACCCAACACTCTCTCGCACCCATTCTCTCGATGCCCCCTGTCTCTCCCACACAGTCTCTCCCCCACTCTGTCTCCACTACACAATTTTCTGCCTCTCACCGACTCTGTCTGTCTCTGACCCACTCACTCTCAATGTCCTCCCACTCACTCTCACTACATACCATATGCTCTCTCTGCCTCCACTCTCTCTTTCGCTTGCTCTCCCTCTCTCTCTCCCCACTTCACTCTCTCTCCCTATTGACTCTGTCTACCACAGTCTCTCTTCACCCTCTGTCTCTATACTCCACTCCTTCCTCTACTCATTGTCTCTCTCTCTCTACCCCATATTCTCTCTCTCCACAAAGTCTCTATTCCACACCAATGCTCTCTCACACTCCACTGCTTTCTCTCCCAACCCACGCTCTCCCTCTGAACTCACGGTCTCTCACGCCTTTCCTGCTCCCCATGCTCTCTCCCAACTCTCTCTTCTCCCACTCTCTATCCCCTTTCTCTCTATACATCCACCCTCTCACTCACCCCAAAACTCTGTCTGTCTGCCCCCACTCTCTCTGCGCATCCGACTCTTTCAAAATCTTACCTTCTCTCTCTCTCTCCCCACTCTCTCAAATCTCCCACTCTCTCTCTTCCACTCGCCTCCCCACCCACTCCGTTTAAATCTGTCTTTCTCTGCCCCTCCCTCCCTCCCTGCCCGTCCCTTTACTGGTTCTCCCGCCCTCCCTCACTCTCTGCTGGAAACATTCTCTCCGCTGTCCATCTCGATCCCTCTGACCCAGACATGTGATGCAGGTGGTGAATCTGTGCTTTGCAGGGAGGACAGGGAGGTGTGGGGTTTGGGAGAAGGGAGAAAATTGAGCATAGGTACAAAGGCTCCAGAGAGATAGAAAGACTCCAGAAAGGGAACCAGAGGCAGCATGAGAGTTGGAAAGAAATGTCGGAGAGACATAGAAGACGGGAGGTGGGTGGTGACTCCGGGGGGTGGTGGGGTTGGATGAGACAGCGATAGGGAAAAGGGAGTGAAAGCGAAAGCAGAACAGAAACTGACTGTGTGCAAAGAGAGAGAGGGAGAGAAATGAGGATAAAGAGAGGGGAGAGGAAATGCGGAGAGACTGCAAGACAGTGCAAGATGGGGGAAGAGTGAGAACAAGTGTTGGACAATGAGAGAGATAGATGGATGCAATTGAGAGGAGATAGAACATAGAACATAGAACAGGACAGCATAGAACAGACCATTCAGCCCACGAAGTTGTGCCGACCATTGATCCTCATGGATGCACCCTCAAATGTCTGAGAACATATGCATGCCCAGCAGTCTCTTAAACGTCTCCAATGACCTTGCTTCCACAACTGCTGCTGGCAACGCGTTCCATGCTCTCACAACTGTCTGTGTAAATAACTCGCCTCTGACATCCCCTCTGTACTTTCCTCCAACAAGATTAAAGCTATGACCCATCGTGTTAGACATTTCTGCCCTGGGAAATCGTCTCTGGCTATCGACTCTATGTATGCTCTCATTATCTTGTATACCTCAATTAGGCCCACTATCCTCCTCCTTTACTCCAATGAGAAAAGTCCGAGCTCAGTCAAACTCTCTTCATAAGATAGGGCCTCCAGTCCAGGCAGCATCCTGGTAAACTCCTCTGAACAATTTCCAAAGCATCCATATCTTTCCTATAATAGGGAGACCAGAACTGGACGCAGTATTCCAAGTGCAGTCGAACCAAAGTTTTATAGAACTGCAACAAGATCTCATGACTCTAAAACTCAATCCCCCTGTTAATGAAAGCCAAAACACCATATGCTTACTTAACATCCCTGTCTACTTGGGTAGCCATTTTAAGAGATCTATGTACCTGCACACCAAGATCCTGCTGTTCCTCCACACTGCAAAAGAAACCTATCTTTAATCCAATACTCAGCTTTCATATTCGACTTTGAAAATGCATCACCTCGCATTTATCCACGTTGAACTCCATCTGCAACCTCTCAGCCCATCTCTGCATCCTGTCAATGTCCCGCTGCAGCCTACCACAGCCCTCTATACTGTCAACGACACCTCCAACCTTTGTGTCATCTGCAAACTTGCTGACCCATTGTTCAATCTCCTCATCGAAGTCGTTAATAAAAATTACAAACAGTAGAGGCCCAAGGACAGAGCCCTGTGGAACACCACTCACCACTGACTTCCAGGCAGAATATTCTCTTTCTACTAAAACTCGTTGTATTCTGTTGGCCAGCCAATTCTGTATCCAGAGAGCTAAGTTCCCCTGTATCCCATTCCTTCTGACCTTCTGAATGAGCCTACCATGCAGGACCTTATCAAATGCCTTGCTGAAGTTCATATACAACACATCCACAGCTCGACTGTCTAAAACCTTTCTAGTCAAACTCGATAAGCTTTGTGAGGCATGACCTGCCCCTCACAAAGCCGTGTTGACTGCATTTAATCAAGCCGTGCTCTTCCAGATGGTCATGCATACTATCCCTCAGAATCCTTTCCAACACCTTGCAGACAACAGACGTGAGACTTACGGGTCGGTAATTGCCGGGGATTTCCCTCTTTCATTTCTTGAAGAGAGGAATTACATTTGCCTCTCTCCAGTCCTCAGGTATGACTCCAGTGGAGAGCGAGGATGGAAAGATCTTCACAAGTGGCGAAGTAGTTGCATTTCTCGTTTCCCAAAGCAACCGAGGACAAATCTGGTCCGAGCTTGGCGACTTGTTAATCTGAATGTTTGTCAAAGTTTTCAGCACAACTGCACCCTCTATTACTATCCATTCCAGCATGCACACCTGCTCTTCAAAGGTTTCATTCACTACAAAGTTCGTTTCTTTCGTAACGATAGAAGAACAAAACTCATTTAGGGCTTCCAAGAGCTCCTCAGACTCCACACACAAGTTCCCTATGCTATTCCTGATCGGCCCTATTCTTTCTTTCCTTCTTCAAAGACCATAATTTTCCCTCAGACGTGGTTGACGATGCTCTCCAACGCATCTCCTCCACTTCCCGCTCCTCCGCCCTTGAACCCCGCCCCTCCAATCGCCACCAGGGCAGAAGCCCACTGGCCCTCACCAACCATCCCACCAACCTCCAGATACATCGTATCATCCTTCGTCATTTCCGCCACCTCCAAACAGACACCACCACGAAGGATATATTTCCCTCTCCTCCCCTATCAGCGTTCCGGAAAGACCACTCCTTCCGCGACTCCCTCATCAGGTCCACACCCCCCACCAACCCAACCTCCACTCCCAGCACCTTCATTTGCAACGGCAAGAAATGCAAAACTTGCGCCCACAGCTCCCCCGTCACGTCCCTCCAAGGCCCCATTTGATCCTTCCATATCCGTCACAAATTCACCTGCACCTCCACACACATCATTTACTGCATCCACTGCACCCGATGTGGCCTCCTATACATTGGAGGCACAGGCCGTCTACTTGTGGAACGTTTCAGAGAACACGACTGGGATACACGAACCAACCAACCCAACTTCCAATGTGGCTGAACACTTTAACTCCCTCTCCCACTCCGCCAAGGACATGCAGGTCCTTGGCCTCCTCCATCGCCAGACCATAGCAACACGACGCCTGAAGGAAGAGCGCCTCATCTTCTGCCTAGGAACCCGCCAACCACAAGGGATGAATGCAGGTTTCTCCAGCTTCCACATCCCCTCCCCCCACCTTTTCTCAGTCCCGACCCTTGGACTCAGCACTGCGTTTTGACCTGAAATCTTCGTCCCGACCTCTCCGCCCCAACCCCCTCTCAGGACTATCACCTTCACCATAACCTTCTTCCAACTATCGCATTCCCAACGCCCCTTCCCCAAGTCCCTCCTCTCTACCTTTTATATTAGCCTGCTTGGCACACCCTCCTCATTCCTGAAGAAGGGCTCCTGCCCGAAATGTCGATTCTCCTGCTCCGTTTTGCTGCCTGATCTGCTGGGCTTTTCCAGCAATACATTTTTCATCTCTGATCTCTAGCATCTGCAGTCCTCACTTTCTCCTACTTTCTTTGACCATTCTCTTATTCCTCACATAAGTGTAAAATGCCTTTGTGTTCTCCCTAATCCGTTCTGCCAAGCCTTTCGCGTGCCCTCTCCTGGCTCTCCTCAGACCATTTCTGAGCTCCTTCCTCGCCTGCCTGTAATCCTTTAGAGCTGAGCTTGACCCTAACTCCCTCCACCTTATGTAAGATACCTTCTTCCTTTTGACAAGAAACTCCACCGCTCTCATCTTCCAAGATTCTTTTATCTTACCCCTTCTTGCCTGTCTCAGAGACAAATATTTATTCATCACTCGCAACAACTGTTCCTTAAACAGTCTCCACATGTCTATAGTGCCTTTACCATGGAACAATTGTTCCCAGTCTATGCTTCCTAACTCACGTCTAATCAATAAATAGTTTCCGCTTCCCCAATTAAATATCCTCCCATGTTGTCTAATCTTCTCCTTCTCCATATATATGTAGAATGTGAGGCAGTTGTGGTCACTATCACCAAAATGCTCTCCCACCACAAGATCTGATGCCTGCCCCGGCTCGTTTCCGAGCACCAAGTCTAGAATGGCCTCTCCCCTCGTTGGCCTGTCAACGTACTGAGTTAGGAAACCCTCCAGAACTCACCTTTGAAGAGCATCTCCATTCAAAACTTCTGCTCGAAGGAAATTCCAATCAATGTTGGGAAAGTTAAAGTCACCCATTACAACAACCCTACTACGTCCACACTTTTCCAAAATCTGCCCACCTATGCTTTTTTCAATCTCCCTGCTGCTATTGGTTGGGGGTGGGGGTGGTGGTGGGGGTGTAGTACACCCCTAATGAGGTTTATGCTCTCTTGGTGTTCCTACTTTCCACTCATACTGACCCAGTTGACAGATCTTCTCGACAATGGAAGGTTCTGTAGCTGTGATACCCTCTCTGATTCGTCGTTCTACACCCCCACCTCTTTTCCCCCTCCCTATTCTTTTTAAATGCTCTAAACCCTGGAACATCCAGCAATAATTCCTGCCCCTGAGAAACCCCTGTCTCTGTTATGGCCACAACATCATAGCACCAGGTAGTGATCCATGCTCTAAGTTCATCACTTTTATTCCTGATACTCCTTTAGTTAATGCAAACACACTTTAACTGATCTATTGGTTCCTTCCCAGTAAACTCCTTCGCACTCGCTGCTCTATATCTTGCTATTGCCTCATCTGCATCAACTCTCACCTCCGGAATACAGCTCAGGTTCCCACCCCTCTGCCATATTAGTTTAAACCCTCTCGAGCAAACCTTCCACCCAGGACATTGGTCCCCTTCCAGTTCAGATGCAACCCGTCCTTCTTTTACAGGTCCCACCTTCCCCAGAAGGCATCCCAATTATCTGCGTATCTGAAGCCCTCCCTCCGACACCAGCTGTGCAGCCAGGTGTTAAGCTGCGCCCACTCTGTGTTCGTCGCCTCGCGATCTCGTGGCACCGGTAGTAAACTGGAGAATACTAATCTGTTCGTCCTGCTTTGCAGCTTCCATCCTAACTCCCTGAAATCACTTTTTATATCCTCAGTCCTTTTTCTGGCTATATCTTTAGTGCCAATATGTAACACGATTTCTGGCTGTTTGCCCTCCCCTTTTAGAACCTGATGCACCATCAGAGACATTCTGGACCCTGGCACCAGGGAGGCAACATACCTTCTGGGAATCCTGATCCTGACCACAAAACCTCCTGTCGATTTCCCCTAACAATCGAGTCCCCCGCCACGAGTACTTTTCTATTCTGCCCCCTTCCCTTGTTTGCCACAGTGTCAGGCTCAGTGCCGGAGAACTGGCTACGATTGCTTTGCTCTGGCAAGTCATCCCCGCAGGAGTGCCAAAACGGTATACTTATTGCTGGGTGGGATGTCCACAGGGGATCTATCACTGTCTGTCTGTCCCCTTTCCTCCCCCTAACTGTAACCGAGATGGGGGTACTCTTGTAGAGAGTGGAATTCTGCTGAAACCAAGGTCGGAGTGGGTGTCCCAGATCTGAAAGCAAGGACAGAGCGACTGAAACCCAACCCGTGAGGTCAGGTCCGGTCCCTTCCCCTTCTCTGAGGGCGAGTACTTGAGGCTGATTCTGTTTGTGTCCAGCTCAGCTTATTCAACAGAAAGATTTTTAAAAAGTTCATTCTGCTGCTTGGCACTTTTAAATAAATATTTTTTATTGTTTTCAGATTGAAGTGATACATACATTGAGTGTAGTGGTGCTTTCTCTCACGGGTCCCTTAATTTGAAGAATCAATGAAATGTGTCCCTGTAAAATCCTATGGGAAAAGGTTGGATAAACCAGCACTACTTTCTGTCTCTTACCATAGCAACAGGTTGCTTCATTGTTGAAATGAGAACATCGCGGATAGATTGATTACGGAGTGAATTTCATTGATTGGTGAATTTGGATAAAGGGATATTTCAGCACAATTTTCAGCTGTTTTCTGAACTTAGTCTGGGTCACGGCATAAATCGCGGTGTTTGTGCAGCAACTGAGGAGCTGCAGCATGAAGCCCAATTCCCGCACAAATTGATGGAGAGTCACAGTCTGGTACCCGATCCAATGCATCCGGTACCATATAGAATAAAGCATTAACGTTGACCATAAAACTATGAAATTGGCCGAGATCACAAACAGTAAAATGATGGATTTTTTTCGATTTTTCAATTCTGTGTCAGACTGAGCGTGTCCGCTGGTGTGAGCGCGGAGTCTCCTGCGGGCTCTGCTGGTCACTAAAATGTGCCTGACCGTGAAAACATTGAGTAGCAGAATCAGGAGAAATGGGACACACGGGGTTAGAATGTTGTGGAGGAACTCGATTGTGACCCAGGTAGAGGAGAATCGAACAGTGTGTGTTACATCACAAAACCAAGGGCTGTTATCCAGCCAATACCAACCTGTGAGCATAAAATACCAGAAAGTATTCTTTAAACAACTCAGCACACTCACTGTTGCCAGAACCACAGCCGCCGTTTTCTCACTACAATATTTACTTTTCAGCTTCTGGCAACAAATGGCCATGAACCGATCAAAGGTGAAAGTGACGGTGAACCAGACAGAACAGTCAGTGGCTGCATAAAGCAAGACGGCGTGGATATTACACACGGGGATGAACCACAGGAAATAAAACTGTTCCCGATAAACAATGGGAATGTGTCTCAATATCAGGTCGAGAATAATGACCAGTAGATCCGCCACTGACATGGCCGCCAGGTACCGTCTGACACATGGAGACAATCCACAATCTTTATAAAGCAGGACGCAGACAGTCGCTACGTTAACTGCGAGGAAGGAAAATAAACACATTATACATGAGCTTGGAACAAAGTGACCAGTTTGATTTAGGAGTCAGTGAGATTTCAAATGCGTCACTGTATTCAGAGATTTATTAAAATAATTGGAGCTGCAATAACAAATGAGAACGTCTGAATTACTGAGAAAAATCTACACAAAGCACAGAAACACATCCCTCCACAAACGCACAGAGACCCATCCATAAGATCAGATGCTTTCAACAACATTCCAGCACACTCGATCAATCGAGAGCAGACACAGGTTTCCAATTCTGAATACGGAGGGAGACAACATTGCTGTCCAGAAGGATTCTCTCCCAGTTCTTTAAAGACAAATGGAGGTAGGAGATTTTTGTCTTTTAGTCTGCCTTATGGTCGATCCTCTGTCGTGATGTAATGTGAACGCAGTTAAAACTTATTCATTCTTTAAACTACCTGAGGGGACTTCAGAATAGTGTCTCCTTCTCTCTGGAACGGTTTCTATTCCCTCGGGATTAAACCTTTCGTTCAAATCACTGACGTCTGGGCATTCGCCAAAAATGTCAGATGCAGAATGTTCCAGGGATATTAGGTTATGCAATGTTGGGTACAGAATGTTCTGTGGAATGTCACTTATATAATCTTTGGAGGAATGTCAATTACAAACAGTTCCGGAGAATGTCAGTTATGGAAAGTTGTGTGTAGAATGTTCTGGGAATGAACGATATGGAATGTTCCAGGGAATTTCAGTTGTAGAATCGTGGATGTAGAATGTTCCAGAGAATGTCAGTTATAGAATTTTAAAGGAAATGTCGGGTATAGATTGTTACAGGGAATGTCGCGTAGTTTTCCCCCACCTCCTTTTCAGTTCTGTCTAACACTCCCTAACGTTAAATGTTCCGAATATTCAGTTCCCTATATTGGTCACCTTGTAGCCGTGTCTCTCCAATGTCATTTCATCATATCCATTTCCTTCAAAGGTTGTTTTGAATTCCTGAGATTTTTTTTTGAGAATACAACACACATTCAGAAAATGTGCCTTTCATTAAAAGTGCCTTTTAAATCCACTATTCCATTCTCAATTGTCACGCTCATTCTTGATATTGAACCGGTTATGAAACAGTCTGACACACTCATACTCACAGTATCAGGACTGATGGGTAATATTGCCGGAAGACCCATCACCATCCCTGTGTACAACCTGTCCCATCGACATGACAGATCACCACCCCCCTCCCCCAGAGGCGGGGTCGCTGTGGGATACAGTCCCGAAAGGACATACCTTGGAAATCCCAATATTGATGCCAGAATCCAGGAATCTCATGGTAGCAGGTCAAAGGTGGTCAAGGAAATCTAATGGAATACATTTACAGCCCTTCACACTGTCCCTCTGCGACAAACCCGTTCCCCTCGATGTTGACAAAGAATCTGAGGTAGCACTGAGGGTGACAAGGACTCAAACGTACTCTGTGTGGCACTTCAATATCCATTATCAAGAGTATCTTCACAGGTCTACCATTTTCTGAGCAGGGCAAAACTTCAAATACACAGCAGCCAGACAGTGGGCCGTGATGGGGGAAACCAAGAAGAGGGGAACATTTTCACCAAACTACTTGTCACAGATGGATCTGTCCCGAACAGTGTCTGTAGATATACCCAACATGCAGTCCTGGTGGAGGGAATGTCTCATATTGGAGAGACAGCGCACTGTTATGTGGCAGTATCTCCTGCGAAGTAGGACGTGCTTTTAAAGGACTGAGCATATGCCAACTGGTCATCCACGAGGCACTGTATGTTATCAGCAGCTGCAGTATCAATGGCCTTCCCTCCATCATAAGATCGTAAGTGGCACTGATGCTTCTAAAATATTCAGCACCGTTCACAACGACACTGACAAATGCCATTCAGCCTATCGAAAGTTTTAGGCAGGTTCAGAATGAGGCCATTTAGTAATTTGAGACTGATATTCAGAATTGGGCAAATCTTTTCGGTCTCATGTCTGTTCCACATGAAGTGGAAGGGAATATTCAGCCTTTTGAACCTTCTGCATAGGAATATCTGGAGGACTGGTTATTGAGCTGGTAGCAGGGATACATTACAGATGAATAATTCTTTATTAATTCAATGCAATTAACAACCCAATTAACGCAGTAACCAGTGTTGGTGCCTCAACTATTTGTAACTAATATCAACGTTTTCAAAAAATGGAAGAAATGTGTTCTAACTAAAATTGACAGCGAAATAAGTTATCAAAAGGAAGTAGTGAATCTCTAATTAGATAAAAAAAAGAAAACAGTTTGGCAGCTTGAATATAACGTGGGTATCCGTGAACCTGTTAATTTTTCAGGAAGAATAAAATGCTGTATATTCCATAAAATGAAATAGGTTGCAGGACTTACTGATGGGTTCTGTCTGACCCGTTCAGACATGAGAAGTGTTTCTCTAGCTGCCTGATTCTCTGCTCCCAGATGTTCCACTGGCCCCATTGTTCTCAGTACACAACAGGGCATTTTTATGTGGCTGGTTGATGGTGCAAAGTCGTGAGGGAGAGGGTGTTTTGAGCGAGGTACAAAGGGGATGGCCTTTATCCAAGAGGCCATCCTTTCTTTATACATGAAGTCCTGAAGACGATGGGAATTGTTGAGTGGTTCTGAATCAAATGCCTGTGGATGCTGCCAGGACAGTGGGAATTCCTTAACATGATGGACTGTGCATAGGCACCATACAACATTAATGGAGTGAAAGATGGTGAGGAAAATGATAAGAACAAGGAGATAAAATAACGGCATGGTCAGATCAGCTGAAGGGTTTCCTGATATCACATTCCTAATTCACCACAGATAATTGTAAACCAAGAGGAGATAACTGTTCAGCACAGAGCACTGTGTAGATGGAACTTTGCTCGGTCCAACCCAGCGTTATCTCAGTGCCGAATACAGTGCAGACCACAGCAGTGCATTGATCTTTAAACTCGGACTAGCTGTCTGTCTAGCACTGGGAGCGATGCAGAACACGTCAGTGAATTGATCTATAAACACGGACGACATGTGTCTCCAGCACGGGGATCGATGCAGACTGTGACAGTGCATTTTTTCTGGAAACCTGGACGTGATATCTTTATAGCAACAAGAGCTATGCAGTCCACAGCAGTGCATTGATCTATTATCCCAGACTAGATATTTGTAAAGGAGGGGGAGCTATGAAGACCGCATCAGTGCATTGATCTATAAACCCTTACTCGATATTTGCCCAGCACGGGGAGTGATGCAACTCACAGCAGTCAATGGATCTATAAACCCGTACTCTGTATCTGTCCAGCACTGGGAGCTGTGCAGACCTTAGCAGTGAAAGGAAATATCAAGTCAGCCAAGATATTTGTTCAGCCCTAAGAAATGCGCACACCTCAGCAGTACGATTCTATTCAGGCCACTGTGAGTGATTCTCTCCAGAAAATGTGGAGTTGAATTTTGGCACTTTATCTGAATTTCAACGTTTTTTGCTCTTCCAAATTACAGTGAGAATAGGTTGTAAAGTCATGTACCACCTCAATGGCAACGTATATGCCAGCAATGGTCATGTTCATCTCCTTCTGTTAAAATCTCAGGGACATCATTGCAAGATATCCGACAAAATTACTCTGAGTCTCCAAAGTCGTTCTTAAACAAAGAAACAACCAGGAAATGATCTGAAGATGGCAGAACTTAACAGAATATTCCAGACGGAGCCGCTCTGCTCCGCCCATAATTTCTGTTGCTATTTTTCCCGTTTTCTGAAACATTATTTTCCCAAACAGAGAAAAATCATTTTAATATGACTCCAACGAGAATCAGGAAGATAAGTTCCAGAGTGGACGCTGGCGTGCTGAGGCGAGACATGCAGATTTAAAGCACAGCGTGGCCTGGATACTGAGCCCAGTGCTTTCAGGAGGATGGGTCTGGTGCAGCCTGGAAAATATCCTCGGTGAGTTCTGAAGAATGGGCCTGTTGTGGTCGGGAGACTGGGTCCAGCGTGGTCAGAAAAATGACCTGCAGCGGCCAGGAGATTTTTTGGTTTGTATATTGCAGTGTGGTTTGGATATTGAGTCTGGTCACTGGTCCCAGTGAGGTCTGGAGATTGGGTTCAGCAATATCTGAAGACTGAATATAAGGATTCTAAATCGACTCTCTTTTTCCCTATTTATTGTTGCTATGGTCTTTCATTTAGTATTATTTTACATTCGTACTAAGTATCTGCACAAAAGTATAGAATCGCTACAATGTGACAACAAGCCATTTGGCACAACAAGTCGAATGTGTAACGGACCGAGACCCACTTCCCTACCGTATTACGCAACATTTGCCCAACATTATGCACATTATTTGCTCATCCGTGAACATTATCGGCAATTTAGCATGACCAATTCATCTAACCCGCACATCTTTCGATTCTGGGAGGAAACCGGACTATCCAAACAAAACCCTTGCATACATGAGGAGAATGTGAAAACTCCACTTCGAACCCGGGTGCCTGGCGCTGTGAGCCAGCAGTGCTAACCACTGAGCCTCCGTGCTGCCTGAATCTTGTACTTGACACAGCACAACAAGGAAGAATATTGCAACATTTTCACTGCACACATTACAGTGCTCACAAAAATAAAACCAATTGAATTGAAAAGTGAGGAGTTACTGTTTTTGGTTCGTGATTCACACAATGCTGAAGCTTGTGCAGGGGCGTAGGTTCGCCAGAGACGGTGTTATTATCTCACTTTAAAGACAAGTGAGAGAGAGAGACAGATTTTGAGAATGTGGAGGGACAGTTTGATCCCCATTTTAATGGATTTACTCCGGAAACAACATAAACCCTAATTCTTAGAGACGCAGATGCATGGATACATATATTAATACTCTAAAACACACAAACAAAGACACAGGCAAACGCAGATACACAGAAACGCGCACAGGCACACACACACACACACACACACACACACACACGCACACACACACACACACACACACACACACACACACACATAATCATAAACAGGGAAATTCATGCAGACTTTCGACCCCTCATTCCTGCATTGCCATTCAGTAAGACCAGGGCTGATGTGATCCTGACCTCACTTTTATATCCTCTTGGGAAATATGACAGGGCATGTGACTGAGCCGTCAGCGTGAGATCACATCTTATATTAGTTTGAAAATTGTTCTAAAAATAAAGTCATAGAGTCATAGAGATGTACAGAATGAAAACAGACCCTTCCGTCCAACCTGTCCAAACCGACCAGATATCCCAACACAATCTAGTCCCATCTGCCAGCATCTGGCCCATATCGCTTCAAACCCTTCTTATTCATGTACCCATCGAAATCCCTCTTAAATGTTGCTATTGTACCAGCCTTCACCGCTTCCTCTGGGAGCTCATTCCATACCCGTACAACCCTCTGTGTGAAAAGGTTACCCTTTATGTCTCTTCTATATCTTTCCTCGCTCTCTTTATATCTTTCCTCTCTCACCCTATAACTATGCCCTCTACGTCTGGATTCCCATACCCCGGGGAAAATGCCTTTGCGTATTCACCCTATCCATGGCCCTCATAATTTTGTAAACCTCTATAAGGTTACCCCTCAGCTTCCGACGCTCCAGGGAAAACAGCCCAGCCTGTTTAGCCACTCCCTATGGCGCAAATCCTCAAATTCTGGCAACATCCTTGTAATTTCTTTCTGAACCTTTTCAATTTTCAGAACTTCTTCCCGATCGGAAACAGACCAGAATTGCACGCAATATTCCAACAGTGGCCTAACCAATGACCTGTACAGCCGCAACAGGACCTCTCAACTCCTGTACTAAATACTATAACCAATAACATAAAGCATACCAAACGCTTTCTTCACTAACCTATCGACCTGCGACTCCAATTTCAAGGAGCTGTGAAACTGCACTCCAAGGTTTCTTTGTTCAGCAACACTCCCTAAGACCTTAACATCATGTGTACAAGTCCTGAAAATACATTTTTTCCCCAAAATGCAGCACCTCGCATTTATTTGAATTAAACTCCATCTGCCAATTTTCAGCCAACTGGCCCATCTGGTCAAGATCCTGTTGCAATCTGAGGTAACTGTCTTCGCTGACCACTACACCCCCAATTTTGGTGTCACCTGCAAACTTACTAACTTTACCTCTGACGTTCGCATTCGAATTATTTATGAAAATGACAAAACTGGAGGACTCAGCACTGATCCTTGCGGCACTCCACTGATCATAGGCCTCAAATCTGAAATCAACCCACCACCACCAACCTCTGTTTTCTGTCTCAAGCCAGTTCTGTATTCAAATGGCTCGTTCTCCCTGTATTCCATGAGATCTAATATTGCTCATCAGACACCCACGGGAAACCTTGTCCAACGACTTACTGGATTCTGGGTAATGCCAGATGAAGGACCAAAAACATTTCTGGCTGTAACATCGGCTCCTTTTTTGAGATGTTTTCGGTGGTGGTGATTTCCTCGAATTCCAAGAGCAGCAATTACTGTTTCATATGTTGCTGCATTGTTTTGTAACTTTGGAAATAAAAAGTCAAACAGCAGCAGTTTTAAAAGGGAGAAGAAGAGAAAAAGGAAGCATATGGTGAGGACAGTGCAGGAGAGAGAGATAGAATCTGCAGTTCGTGCCTTTGCTGTTTGAATTCATGTATCACTGTGCATCGGAGTGCATCTGGGAAAATTAGCAAACAGTGAAATTCACAACTGATCTTGGAGGAACATGTTTGGATGAAGATCACAGCACAAAATCAGATAAGTTAAGAAAATGTATAGGCATGTTTCAAAACTTAACATTATAAATTAGGGCAAGGCCATTTTAGTGGTATGAGGCAAAAACTTTCAAAAGTTGATTGGGGAAAACTGTTCAGACGTCAGGCAAGTGGGAGTCCTTCAAATGCGAGATGATGAGTGTTCAGGGGGACTATGTTCTTGTTAGTGTGAAGGGCCATGCGAGCTGGAGTAGGGAGTAGGACATGAGGGAGATTTTGAGACTTTGGTCAACGAAAAAAAATTGGTTCATGTCAGGCGTAGGCAGCTGAGATCAATTGAATACCTTGAGCGTTCGGGTTGTAGGAGTATACAAACAGGGAAATGAGGAAGGCAAAAACAGGAGATGAGATTGCTTTGGCTGATAAGGTTAAGGAGAACCGAAGAGAAACTAGGGAGAGAATAGGACACTTGAACAATCAAACAGCGATCGATATGTAGAACCATAGGAGATGAATGTGATTTATTTGATTTATTTCCGCATGTACTCACATGAGGAAGGTGAAATGCTTACAAGTTTCCATATGTCACACAATCTAACGTACAAAGGTAACCCCTAACATACCCCCGAACCCCCACCAAGGTACAGTGTGTTAGTGCAATGTGGAAAAATATAGAAAAGAAACTTAAAATTTAAAACATTACAGCCCTTCCTACAAAAGTGGAAAAACACGGAAACAATGTTAGCATTTAAACAGCACAGTCCGTAAGTGCCTGGCCAGGCTGGGTTCATACTCTTCACAACGACACGATCTCCCCCACGCCACTGCCTTCTAGCCTGTTATGGCTCTATGAATGAGATCCCACAGAAACATTCCCCTTCTCTATATACTCTGGAGAAAGGCGTGTTAACGAGGGAACTCGGGCAAACAAAACAAGGAGATGTTTTGAAATGAGGCCACACTTTAGAAGATAAAGTGCTGAAGGTATTAAAATGCATAACCGATGGTAAATGGGTAGTATCTGTTTAATTACATCCCACATCTTTCCAGGAAGTTGGGGAAGTTGGCCCCTAGCTGAGATATTTATATCGCTTCTGAGAGTTCTGAGGAAGTGTCACTGTACCCGAAGTATTAACACTGATTTCTATTCCTAGATTCTGTCAGACCTGCTGAACTTTTCCAGCATCTTCTGTCAATGTTTCTAATTTACAGAACCTGGAGTTCTTTCAATTTTGTTTTCCATCATTGCGAACCACGGGTGAGGTGCTGGAGGAGTGGAAGACAGCTAATGTTGTAACATTCTTTTTAGAAAAGCTACAACAAAAATCCAGGAATCTACATAAAGGTGACTCTGATGTCAGGGGTAGGGATGTGTTGAAGGAGATTCTGATAGATAGGATTTGCATGCATTTGGAAAGGCAGGACAGATTACGGATAGTCAGCACGCCTTTGTTTGAAGGAACAACCTTGAGTGAAAGTCTTCAAGTCGTCACCAAGACGATCGATAAAGGTACAGCAGCATGAGTTGTCTACATAGACCTTAGTGAAGCCGAAAAAGATTCATGGTAGTATGGTCAGTAAGGCGAGATCGTACAAGGATCACAGAGAGAGAGCCAATTAGACACAAAATTGGCTTGACAATAAGACACAAAGTGTGCTGAGAGGTATTTGTTGTTCTAACTGGTGGCCTGTGACCAGTGGCTTTTCACAAGGGCCACCCTGCTGCTGTTTGTTATTCTTTAGAAATGGTTTGGATGACAATATACGGAGCATGGATAGTCTGTGTGTGGTCGATACCGAAATTGCTTTTATAGAGGACAGTAAAGACAGTCATTTAAAAGGACAATATGATCTTGATCAACTGGGCCAGTAGATGAGGAATGGCAGATGGAACTTCGTGCAGATAAATACGAGGTGTTACATTTTGTTAAAGAAACCAGGGCAGGATTTACACAGTTAATGGAAGGGGAGAGGGATTGTTGTTGATTAGATAGACCCAGGGGTGCAGGGAGATAGTCCCTCGAATTGGTGATGGATGGTTAAACAGTTCATTTGAGGAGAGTGCTCCGCAAATATTCCCATCCTAAATCCTTGAACATCCCTGTACATCAGTGGAAAAGACAGGGATGTAGTATCTTCAGCACCCTCAGCCAGATGTTTTGAGTCAGTGTGCCACCTCATCATCGTCATAATGCCTACGGAATCACGGGTGCCAGTCTTCAAACATTTCTTTTCGCTGCACGTGATATCACAGCTCAGAAATAATCTGCTCAGTGTCGTTTCTGACAGGTCCCGATATGAAGATGGTGTTTTTGTCACAATGTCACTGGATTACTAATCCAGAACAGGCTAATGCTCTGGCAGCTGGTGGAAGTTAAAAATAATTAAATCAATAATAAATTATAAATAAAATATCGAGATTTAAAATCTGGTGGCAGTAATATTGACCGTGAAACCAATGTCGATTGTAAACACCAATTTCCTTCACGTATGTCCTTTCAGAAAGTAGATCTCCAGACACACAGACATATGATACGCCAGGGTGGGGGAGTCCAAAAACAGAGGGCAGAAATTCAAGCTGTCAGAGCAGTTGGGAGAGGGGAGTACAATCCCAAAATTTATATGAATCCTGGATTCGGACAAAAAAAGAAAGGGATTGGAGGGTTATGCGCAAAAGGACATATACAGTTCAGGAAACCTGGTAAGTATGGACTATTTGGGCCGAAGGATCTGCTTGTATATTGCATGACTCCAGGAATCTATGACTCCATCATTTTTCTTACATCACTAATTATTCACTGACCTCAATTCAGCTCCAGGTCGAAAATTATTTGTTAATATTTCAATAATCTAGCTCCCGAACTTTCGTGAACAGAGTGTTCCTGATATTGATGTGGTGCTGTACACAACAGCAGGGCAGAAACAGAATTATATTCAACTACAATCTGTAACTTTTTGTACGGGATAATCCCTCAGTCTAACATTACCATGCAGCCGATCTATCGTTCAGTGACGGGTATGGGTGAAAATGCCAGGGTCAGAATCACGTGTGCATAAAACTGATGACAATCCGATATAACTATTGCACTTAACTGGTTCCCCTCCAAATCGCAGGATGAACACCTGATAGAGAGCGAATGAATAATACCAAATCAAATACATCAGATCTAAGCTGTGCAGTCCTGCCACATTCAGTCATAAGTGTCAATAAACTATTTAAAAAATTATTGAAGGAGATGGCTCCACAAATAACCCTATCCAAAATAAAATAGCAGCCCTGCTTCACAGTGTAAAATACGAGGATGTAGCATCTGCGCCATCTGCAGTCAGAAATGTTGAGTTGATGATTGAATTCACCCTCGCCATGATGCCCACATAACCACAGATATCAAATTTCAACGAATTCGACTCGCTGCACGTGGCATGAAGAAACAGCTGAACACAGTAGATATAATAAACGTAATGGGCCCTGACACCATTCCAGCAATAGGACTGATGACCTGTGCTGCACAGCAAACCGTGTCCCGGGGAAATAGGTTCATTCCAGTTCCTGCTCTGACATCTCCATATCAATGTGGAAAATTATTCTACTACGTTCCATCCACTCAGAGGATAATAATTGTATTCTGACCATTTACCACACGCTCTGTCTCATCACGATAGTCAAACTGGTGGGAGGACTTTTTGACAGAGCATCAAGTAGTACAGAAATAACCGGCTCACTGTGGTTTCTGATAGGTCCCCATGTGGATATGGCACTGTAGTGTTAATGTCACTGGATTACTAATCCAGTGGAAATGGCACCGAATACTAATCCAGTGGTAATGTCACTGGATTACTAATCCAGTGGAAATGTCAGTGGATTACTAATCCAGGCGAGGGTAATTTTCTGTTAACTTGTCGAAGTTAACAATAATTAATGTAATATCGAGATATCCAGCAACATATTTTTTCAGATCTAAAATCTAACGTCACTAACCGTGATCCTGAGCCCAATATCGATTAAACACTAATTTGCTTCACCAAATTACTTTGAGGAAGTATATTCCTCATGCTTTCCTAGTCTGGCCTAAAAGTGAATTCAGACACATAGACATGTGATCAAATCTTGAATGTTCTCGGAAACGGCCAAGCAAGACATTAAATTGTTTCAAACTGTCCGAGGTCTTAAAGGATAATACTGGACAGGACCCCCAGCACATTATGAGTATCATAAAAGGCACCGGGAAGCACAGGCTCATAGACCCTGAAAAAGCCACCTTTTCGATCAAACCCAATATAATGATTGTGGATCCTCTATCTTAACAGTGTATTCCTGCTCTCCCCCAGACCTGCTGTGTCCAGAAATCCTTATTTTAATTTATTCACTAACGTTGCAGAGATTTTCGCAGCTGCACCAGTCTCGGAGTGCAGACATTCACTCTCATTTCAATGCAGATTGGTCTGCCTGAACCTAATAATGTGGCCCTTTGTTTCAGACGTCACAGCCAACGGGACTATCATCCCTGCTTCCAATCTGTCTCACCCTGTCAGAGGTTGTCTTTATATTTCACTGAGATCTCCACTCATTTTCCTATACATCATGGAATACTGGCCAAACCTCTGCTCCCACAACAAGCCTGTCTGTCAGATGTCAGTTGGTCATCCTTTGCTGCACTCCCTTAATGTCAAGTTCGTCCTTTATTGGGTACGGAGACCAAGACTTCACACAACACTGCACAATGTTCCAGATGAGGTCTCACCAAGACCCTGGACAGCTACAATAAAACACCCTTCTTTCTGTTCTCAAATCCCCTTAATATGAAGGTTATCACACCATTTATCTTCCTAACTGCTTTGTGTTCCTGCAATAATGTTTTCAGTAACTGTTATACACGACCGTCCATATCCTTTTCAATGTTATAGCTACCCACTTAGTGCGTCGATGTAGTTTGGTTAGCGTGTCAATGTTATTCTCAGTATTGACTCCTGGCTTCAGAACCCACTGCCCTGCACGGACCTCGGAGGTCTGCACAGAGAGAAACAAAAAGAAGGAGCATCAGTCACTTTATAGATCGACATTTTGCAAACAATCCCTTTTCAGTTGATAGGCTGTAGTCCTCTATTCCCCGCCCCCCCAAGATTTCACCATATCACATGTACTCACATTGATCTTCATCAGTTATTTATGTATCCATTGTCCCCACTTCTCTCCAACACCTTGGAACTTTTTTTACATTTCCCTCACCCAGTCATAAGCCATAACGTTTTCGTGCCATCAGCAGACTTGGATATTCCAATTGATTTTTTGAACCAAATGATTGACATTTATTAAAGAATACCTGGTCGAAAAAATGTCCTGTACAGCTCTTAAAATCTATGACTCGATGAATAATGGCTGTGCCTACAGTCGCGTGTGACTTCTTCCTATGACCCTCGGCAGAAGTGAGGACTGATGATGCTGGGAACCAGAGTTTAGTTTAGAGTGGTGCTGCAATAGCACAGCAGATCAGGCAGCATCCGAGGAGCAGGAAAATCGACATTTCGGGCAAATGACCTTCATTCAGGGATCTGTGGGAAGCATTCTCTGAGCTTCCTCGTGGGTTGGTATTCATCAAGAACTCCCCTGTCTCGTGCTTTTTCCGAAGAAAATCACCTCATATTTATCAGTGTTACATTCCACCTGCTATTGACCTGCCTATCTGACCGTTCCATCTATATCTTCCTGTAACATAAGACCTTCCTCCTCACGACTAATTAACAGGCAAATACAGGTGAATACAAGGGCCGAGATAAGACCGACTGGGCCTGATATAAAGGCCATATTTAACTGACGATGACACCAAGGAATCTGAGCAAAATTGCACTTCATGCAAATCGCTTGTGAAGTCTCCACTGTCTGGATTCATTCATAGCACAAGAGAAGATGTTTATCATTGGTGATCATTAATCGTCTCAGCCATAGGACATCAGTGCAGGTGATCATCTGGCTTGCTTCCTGGGCCCCAAGTATCTCCAGTGTGTCATCGGGGAATTCCTGTAGTGTGGAAACACGCCATTCTCGCCAGTGGGTTCACACGGATCAGAAATCGGCGGTCGGTCACTGAAGATTACACAATATTTGAAACAACTTGTCACACCGCAGCTCCTGAAGTAGTCTGTGTCCATGTGCAACATGACCTTGACATCATTCAGGCTTGTGCTGTTAAAATGTTGGTAACAATCATGTTACCACTGCACATTTTCACAGTAAATGTAGGAGAACATTCAGTACCTCAATCTATGTTCACAATAACATGGGGAAGTCACGCAGTCCATCAAAATTATTAGACAAGAAGAGGGACAGGCCATTTAGTCCCACCAGCCTGTGACATAGGAAAACAAAAAGTCTGCTCATCCTCACGTCACTTACACGGAATCAGAAAGAAACCATTTCACACCTGGAATTAGTTAAAAAGGAACAGGGAGATGTCATTCAGCGTCTCATGTCAGTAACACAGGAACGCGAAGGTGTCAGAGATGCTCCAACATCACAACCAAAATGGAGCAGGAACTCCCTAGATAGCCTGCTTCATGTTTTTTTCCACGTACCTTCATTAGCAATAGTATGTACACATTATTTTCGCATGGTTTTCTGGCAGTGGGAATGAAGCCAATTTGTTTTAATAAGTCTTAAAGGAATCTTACATCTCCGAGAATGCACACCTATTTTCTCTCTGGAAGTCAGAAGCTTGTGGGGAGCGTCGAACTGTTTCAGAATGAAGGTATTATGGCTGCTGACAGGATTGTGACCAATGTAACGTTGAATGCATGGTCAAACAGTAACTGCTAATTAAAGTGATCAGAATTCCTTCAGAGCCCGTACCTCTCTGTCAATCGACATGAGGTCTCTGCATAGGCACATAAACTAAAGGGAATCGAGCATCCTATGGAACTTGACACCTTATCAATGGCTGTTTGAGACAAAATGAGCGTGTGTCCATAAATTATTCTCTCACAGCGCAACCTATTAGACACATAGTTAACACATTCTTTCCTTATAGTAACATGATGCCAAGGTTTGGTCTGGTGAAACACCTTTGTACTCTCTCGGTGACATGGAGATCATTATTTATTATGTGTCTCAGTCTGGACACAATATCACAAATATTCTCTCAATAAAACACTACCTTTGAGTAAGATACATTTGCTCTACTACCTCAATCATTTTGCATGAAAGACAGTATATCATTTACAGTTATAATTACTTACTGCCCAGTATTAATTCTGCTTGTGACTTATACCAATGTCATGCAGGTCCTTTTCAACAACTCCACTTCCCAGCCTCTCGCCATTTAATAAACATAAATGAGAATTGTTTCTTTTGTTCACATAAGAATTATTTTTACACTTTGCAAACAGCTATTGCACAAGCATTGATCCTTCTGATTACTCTGCATGCCTTCAGTCCAAAGGAGAACACTACTCGATTATCCAGTTTTCATTTCATATGGTAAAAATCCAATGCGGAGTTCCCCATGGACTCGAACATTCTCCACCCACCTGCATACAACCATGTGTAACTTCGTCTGAAAATTCAAATACTTCACTCTCACTTTTTTCTCAATTGTTGATGTCATAACGGAAAACCCGTCAAATCAGGTTCTGCAAAGATCATTTCCATTTGCTGAATCTAGACCAACTGAACCAAATCATGTCATTATTCTCCAAGTGTTGAATCGTCACATCCCTTATGAAATTAGATTAGATTAGATTAGATTACTTACAGTGTGGAAACAGGCCCTTCGGCCCAACAAGTCCACACCGCCCCGCCGAAGCGTAATCCACCCATACCCCTACATCTACCCTAACACTACGGGCAATTTAGCATGGCCAATTCACCTGACCTGCACATCTTTGGACTGTGGGAGGAAACCGGAGCACCCGGAGGAAACCCACGCAGACACGGGGAGAATGTGCAAACTCCACACAGTCAGTCGCCTGAGGCGGGAATTGAACCCGGGTCTCTGGTGCTGTGAGGCAGCAGTGCTAACCACTGTGCCACCGTGCCGCCCAAAAATGTTCCAATATTTTTCTCACATCGAAGTTATTTAGTTTTCTGTTTCCCCACTTTGTTTTAATTACTTAGTTTCACAATAGCTGCTTTCCAGTCTGCCGGACCCTTTCCAGAAATTGAATGATTTGAAGATTAATCAGCAATTATTCACAAGCTTTATTGCAACCTTTTCAATACCGTGGGGTATAGATTATCAGATGCAACAACATGACAAGCTTCAATTCAATTAGATTCTTAAAAGCTTATTCTACATTAATTCTACTTTCCTGCAGTTCCTCATTTTCACCAGTCCCCATGTTCCCGAGTATTTTTGGAAGTTAGTTTCTGTAACTTCCTTCACGGAGATAGAACCAAATTATCACCCTAAAAGGGCAGATGGCTTCTGTCAGCTTGTGAATACATCGAATGACTGACCTCGGGAGATGACGGATGTGTCACCCCACTCCTGCCTGGGAAGTATCAGAATCAATTCAACTCACTTCACGGTGTGGGCCGTACAGTCCTGTCCCTGATATGTGACCACAGGTTCTCCTGAAGGAGAGGACACAGTTCAATGATCATCTCGGTTTCGAAAAAAATGTTCTTTCACATTTCACACCTGAAATGGGTCCAGCTTCGAAAATTGTTACTGGAAATGTAAGCGAGGAAAGAACTGTGAACTTCCCCACCTTGTGCACAGAGTTTCCACTCTGTGTTCTCTCAGCTCCATTTGTTTACCATGGACCCAAACACTCTGTCAATGCAGTGTTCAGAGTGGTGTCATCAGACCCTCTGGTCTGCCTAAATGATTGCAGCAGCTGACAGGACAAACCCGAGGAAAGCGTCCAAAGAGCCTCGATTGACCTTTCAAAGATAGAAGGTCAAATCCCCACACACGTTGCACCCAGGCAGTGTTTAAAATGCCTCCCTCTCCTCAGCTTTTCTTGGTTGCAAAAGCGATTGTGTCTCTGCACTGTCCAACAGTGAGAAATCCTCACTGCAAAGAAGCAGTTCAAATTGTAATATTACATTTCTCTGCATCTCAGCAACTATAATGGCAGCACCAGTATTGCCGATGTATTTAGTCACTACACTGAAGAAGAGAGAGAGGAATCATAACTCACATTAAACAAGGTCATACTTAAATGGACGTGAAATTCAGGAATATGTACAACGGGAAATGTGAGCATAACTTTTCATTTCTTTCCTTTTCAGTTCATCATCCGCAATCCCTCTGCTTGCTTTTCTTCTCTCTCTCTCTCTCTCTCTCTCTCTCTCTCTCTCTCTCTCTCTCTCTCTCTCTCTCTCTTGCTGGCCATTTCTCCATCCATTCAATTCAAAACTTCCATCCCCACCCCAACCTCCAACTCAACCATCCCTGATACCAGCATAAAGAAATAATGTTTCCAAGTTCCTTTATGATGTGGGGTCACTGGACTTGAAACGTTACTTGTTTTAGCCTGACAGAGGCTGCCATACCTGCTGAGATCCTCCAAATCTTCAAAATGCTGAATAACTTTATTTCAGATCTCCAGCATCTGCAGTTCCTTGGATTATTTCACCTTTGATGTTGTTGTTTCATGGGATGACAGCATCACTGGCAAGGGGAGCATTTGTCGGCCATCCTAATTGCTCTTGACTGTGAAGCCATATTGTTGTGTGCCTGAAGTCAGATTTAGTCCAGACTGGGCAATAATAATTACTCTGATTCCGAGTCCATATTGTGAAATAACTGTGAAGGCAAGAGCAACTTTGTTGTTAATATATTTATAACCAGAAGAATGATCAGAAGAGAACGGGAGCTCTAAAATCTGAAGTTAACGAAGTGTTATATGATGGTTAATTCAGCAACAGTACTGAAACAGAGCTGGAGATTGGGGATATTATTGATGTGGGTATCAGCAGGTTTGATGACAGTGAATATACGGAGACAAAAATCAGTTCAGTCTAAAAGGGAGACTCAAGGGTCTGAAAAGTCTTTCTCCTTCTGAGATATTTATGAGTGAGAGTCTGTAAATCATGGAAATGAACTGGAGTTTGTGACTGAAACTGAAGATAATAGTTTATGTATTTGATAAATTCAAATAACCGAAATAGCAATAACCTTAACCATCGTTTATAGAACTGAGAGCGATAGGCTCACCAGGAACCCAATCATTAGTGAGGACGGGATGACAATCCCGCCAGAATAATATTTAGTACAGCTTCAATCTGCAATTCTGAAAACTTCCAAACCAGAGAAAAACATTAAAGACCCAATGATATACTCCTGTCCATTGTTGGAACATTCCAGCCTAATTGTCTCAAATTCTGATCCATTGTTAGACCAGTCCAGTCGACTGTTCTCAGTTTCTGATCCATTTCTGGACAACTCAGATCAAATGTTCTCAGATTCTGCTCGATTCTTGTAACTCTCCAGTCAAATATTTTCAGATTCTGATCGACTGTTGGAACATTTCAGTTTAAAGGTCTCAGATGCTAAACAATTGTAGGAAAATTCGAGTCTAACGTTCTCAGATTCTGATCCACTGCTGAATCATTCCAATCTGTTGTCCCATGAATGTCTTCCTCTCCGTCTCCCTGTGGCTACTGAGACCAAATGTGTTGAGTATGACGCTGCCGCTGAGAGCATTGGATAACAGCTTGAAGGAAACCCTTTACAAACAGAAAGGGAAGGCTTCCACTGGCACAGTTAACCTCCACGGAGACTGACATCAATCACAGTTAATGTGAGCAAGTCAATTTAAACCCTTTCACGACAACCATTATGTCTCACAATACTACTTGGTCCAGTTGTAATATTGACATCGTTGATATTTAGGATAATGGCACATCTCCAATCGTAAAGTTAGAGGTGAGGGATGAGTATTTATGCTTCCTCTTCACGACCTGGATGATTCGACTGTGTTTTGGTAGAGCAGGAACTGCTGGGCTCCCGAGGCAATCTACCTCTGATCACCAGGCCTGTTGCATCCTGTTATGTTTTTGATGTTTTAGTTCAAATTTAATCCGACCATCATTAACGGATTGAGTGGGCGTACGAAATTTTGAAAGCATTCTGGAGGGCGTACGCGTTGTGGGTATCGTCCGTTCCTTGTGGGTATTGTGGTCCCGTCTTGTGCAATGGTGATCTGCCTCAGTGGAGTGATCGTCAAACTCTCAGAACTAGGATTCTTAATTTTAACTGTTGCCAATTATTACTGGGGTCGCATCAGGTTTGCAAGGCAATACATCTCTGCGTCCAGCCGCATTGTCTCTGTGAGATTTCCCTCACAATTGTCTTTTGATGTTCTTTCCTCCTGGATTGGAGAAATGTATATATGTTTTCTTAATTTGCTTTTTGACAAGTGTATGCTTATTTGATGTTACCATAATAGACCAGTTGCTGTTCAGTACTTCAATGACGTATTAAAGTAAAGATATTACGAAAACTGTAAAGTTTTCCAATGGAATTATGTTATTCCAATTTCCTCTAATGTTTGCTGAATTTATCTACAGTATTTGAATAAATTGTGTTTTGCTTAAAGTCGAATGGTTTGACCAAGCCAATTCTATCTGAAACATAGCATCTCACATTAACCTTCAAAAGAAGAAAACTTTGGTGTCGAGGCTACCTTTTTCATCTATTTTGAGGGGGTCTATTTTGGTTCATAACAAATGGACACATATTCACGTTTTAATTAGTTAATTACTTACTGGACGACTTGTTACAGACTTACGGGGTTGAACAGAGAAATGGGCCGATCTGCAGGTGTAATAGTTATACCGAGAATTACGTCAGATACTCAATCCACCTCACAGATCCAGCCCAGACTCGCATATGTTTAGATACGATATCTGCTCACTATGGAGTATTCTGCAGACCAGACGCAGTACAACTCAGTAATCTGTCCAGGATGAAACACTGCGCAGAATTCACCAAGCCCCTGACTATCTGCCCACAATGGGTGCAGCACAGATCACACCAGTTAATTGATTTATAAAAACGGACAAAAGCGTCTGATCCGAATGGGGAGATATTCAGATCACACTAGCGTCTTAATTTTTGGAGGCACACAAGGTATCTGTTCAGTAAAGAGAGCTGTGCACACGACACCAGCGCCTTGCTCTTTTAATGCGGCCACAGCATCGTTCAGTATGGAGAAATATGCAGTGGACAGGGTTTCATTTAGCAGCAGCAGCGAGAGCGGTGACAACGACAGCCGGGGTCTGCCAGGAAGGTAAGAGAACTGCTATAATTAGTTAACGGCTGAAACCGAGACTCGACACGTATAGCATGTCTCATCTGCCCTTCCCCTTGAATCAAAAACACTGTTGTGTCTCGATAAGGTAAATCTTTTCTATATCATTTTACTATCGTGTGATTCTTTAAATTGTTTTCTTTTCTCATTTATCAATTATTTGATTATTTGAAGACGAGCATAGCACAGAAATATGAGCAATTAGTAAACTCATGCATTTATATTAATTACTGTGATGAAGTAGAGATGGCTGGGCAGGTGGTGTAATTTCCATGTATGATTTGGGAGCTGACTGATCGAATTACAGTGAACATATCTGCTCTGAGTGTTGGTTGCTGGACGAACGTCAGCTGAGAGTTGATGATCGGGAAATCTTAGAACACTGCAGCACATCGGGAGGGGAAGATTTGCATTGGCGCTTTTTTCAGGAGGTCGTCACACCTGACAGATTAAGTAATTCAAATTCAGTTAGTGATCAGGGACAACAGCTTGTGATTGTGAGTGAGGTCGATGGGGACCCTGAGTTCAGGAATGGAGGAGCCTCAGCTTTGGACCTTATCCACAGGTATGAGATGCTTGCTCCCTTTGTGGATAAGGGAAAGGGCTAAAAGAGAGGATGAGCCAGCTGACTACGGCACTAAGGTGCAAAAGTGAAAGTGTTTTGATGGAAAAGTATAGCAGGTCAGGCAGCATCCCAGGAACAGGACGTGTTGTGCTTTTCCAGCAACACAATCTCAACTTTGATGACCAGCAGCTGCAATTCTCACTGTCTCCACCATGGTGCAGAAGGCCATTCAAGAGGAGGGGAAACATGGCAAGAAGCAGTTATAGGGGATTTTTAATTAGGGGGACAGATAGTATCCTTTGCAATTTGGATCAGGAGAGCTGAAAGGTGTGTAGCCTGCCCGGCGTCAGGTTGCAAGACGTCTCTGACAGTGTTCAAGCCATATTGGAGCGGCAGGCGGATGATCCAGTTGCTGTGGTCCACTTTGGAATAAATAACATAACAAAGCTCGGAAAGAGGAACTGTTTGGGTATAATCAATCAGTTGGAACGAAGATAAGGAAGAGGTCCTCACGGGTTATAAACTCCGGATTACTGTCCGAGACACATGCAAACTGGTTTAGGAACAAGAAGATTAGAAAATTAAACATGTATATAAGGGAGTGGTGGAGGAAAAGGGGTTCCATTTCATGGGGCAATGACATATGTTTTGGAATTGGGGAATCTGCTTCGATGGGACGGTCTCCACTTGAACCGATGTGGAACCAGTTTTTGCATGAAAATTAAGTATCAAAATCAGTTAGTCATTGCAGGGTGTGATTGCATGAAAGGCCGGATATCGTATCTTAATTTCAGGAATGGAGAAGCCTCAGCTTTTGACATTATCCCACAGGTACGAGATGCTTGATCACTGAATGGATGTCGGAAAGCGCACTGGGAAGAATGAGCAAGCTGACCACGGCAACATGGTGCAGAAGGTCATTCAAGAGAGGGCAGCAAAAAGCCAAGTCTTAGCTATAAGGGATTCTGTAACTGGGGGGCAGATCGTACGTAACCTTTGCAAGCTGTATCGGGATTCCTGAATGGTGTGTTACCTGCCCAGTGGTATAATGCAGGACACCTCAGAAAGGCTTGAAAGTTTATTACAACAGAATGGGGAGGATCTAGTTGTTGTGGTCCATGTTGAGAATAACAACATAAGCAAGGCCAGCAAGGGCAACCTGTTTGGATATTATCGAGCACTCGTTACAAAATTACGGGACAAGTCCTTCAGGGATATAATCTCTGGTTTACTTCCCAAGAAACGTACAAATTGGCATAGAGATAAGAATATTATGAGAATAAAGACGTGGCAAAGGCAGTGGTGTGGGAAAGAAGTGATCCATTTCATGTGAAATTGGCATCAGTTTTGGAACAGAGTGATCTGCATCGATTGAGAGGTTTCAAATTGAACCGATGTGGTACCATTGTTCCAGCAAAAAGGATAAATAAGGTGGTCACGAGGACTTTAAACGAGTGAGTTGGTGTGAAGTGAAAAGGAAAACACAAACAGTATGACGGAAAATGAAAAGGTAAGCAGGAGAGTAGCAATTGTGCAGGGGTGTTTAAATTCAAGGCAGACTATTAAGGAATTAAAAAAGGAGAGGCAACTCAGGAGGTATTCTTAAAGATGATAGAAATATTTAAGTTATCCAAGCTAGCAGAAGGCCAATTTACCTGAATGCTGGTAGCATTTGTAACAAGTTAACCGCACAAATCATCACGAATGAATATGATTTAGTAGCCACTATGGAGACATGGTTGCAGGATGGTCACGACTGGGAGTTAAATATCCAGGGGTAGAAGATTATTCGGAAGGGCAGGCAGGAAGATAAGGGAGTTGGTGCACCTCTGATATTCAAGGACGTCAACAGGGCGTTGCTGAGAGATGATGTATGTTCTCTGGAGAATACGGTGTATAAATTTGGGTAGAACTTAGAAATTCTAAGAAGGAAAAAGTCACTGAAAGGCGTAGCCTGCAAGTCACAAAATTAGAACATCACACCAGGGCGGGTAATAAACAAAAGAAATAATTAATGCTGATAACATGGCAATTATCATGGGAGATGTTAATCTACATGTCGACTGTCGAAGCAGCTCGGTCAGGGTCACTTTGAGGAAGAGAGTGTTGCGTCTACCCGTGATAATTTTCTTGAACAGTATGTAATGGAAACGAAAAGGAAGCAATCGATCCGAGATCTTGTCCAGTGTAATGAGACAGGAATAATATCTGCAAGGCGATGAAGGAGGTACTGTTCAAAACGGGGTGAATTGCCATCGATGTCGAAGGAAATAAGAACGGCTATCAAATTGCAACAGATAACATCGAAAGTGGTCAAGAATATCCGGAAAATAGACGATTGGGAAACCTTTAGCGATCAACAGCAAGCTAAAAAATCGCTATAAGGTATATGAGGAAAGAAAAACTAGCACGGAATATGAAGACAGATAGCTAACGATTCTACAAATATATTAAATGAAAAGACAGCGGCTAAAGTAAAAGTTGGTCATTTAGAAGATGAGAAGGACTATTTAGTTATGGGATGTGATGAAGTGGTCGAGGCGTTGGACAAATATTCCGAATTGTTCTTCACAGTGGTTGTCATTAATAACACGCCAGTAGTTGAGGACCTGGAATTAATTATTTTAATGGAAGAGATAGTGTTGAGCAAGGTAATAGATCTATGATTAGACAAGTCTCCTGGCCCTGATGAAATGCATCCTAGGGTGCTAAAGGAGATGGCGAGAGATGTTCCACGTGCACTGGCGGTAATTTTCCAAAATTCTCTGGACTCTGGGTTTCTTCCAGCAGATGAGGAAACAAAACAATGTGACGTCGCTGTTTAAAAAGCAAAATAGGCAAAAGATAGGGATTGTTTTTTTTAAACACTGCAGTGAGTGATATAGATGAATGGTGTCACTGGTAAAGTATTTGCATGGACAGGGGATGCTTGACGATTATGAGGCAAAGAGTGGGAATAAATGAGTGCCATTCTGATTGGCAATCAGTAACTGGTGGGTGGCACGGTAGCACAGTGGTTAGCACTGCTGCCTCACAGCGACAGAGACCCGGGTTCGTTTCCCGCCTCAGGCGACTGACTGTGTGGAGTTTGCACATTCTCCCCGTGTCTGCGTGGGTTTCCTGCGGGTGCTCCGGTTTCCTCCCACATTCCAAAGATGTGCAGGTCAGGTGAATTGGTCATGCTAAAATTGCCCGTAGTGTTAGGTAAGGGGTAGATGTAGGGGTATGGGTGGGTTGCGCTTCGGCGGGGCGGTGTGGACTTGTTGGGCCGAAGGGCCTGTTTCCAAACTGTAAGTAATCTAATCTAATCTAAACTAATGTTTTACCTCAGGAATCAGTGTGGGAACCGCAATTATTCACAATGTATATAGATGATATGGAGTTGTGGTTCACAAGTCGTGTGACAAAGTTTGCAAATGACGCTAAGATGAGTGGCAGAGTAAGTGTGCAGAGGACTGTGAAAATGTGAAGAAGAACATAGATACTCTAAATGAGTGGGCAAAGGTTTTGCAGATGGAATACAATGGTAATAAAAATGGAGCCCTCCATTTTGGTAGGAGTAACCGTAAAAAGGATTATCACTTGAATGGTAAAAAATTACAGGATGCTGCTGTGCAGAGGGACCGAAATGATCTTGTGCAAAAATCACCGAAATTTGTTCTGCAAGGACAACAGGTAAAAGGAAATGGAATTTCGTCCTTCATTGCTAAAGGGATTGAGTTTAATAGCAGGGAGGTTTTGTTGCAGCTGTATAGTGTGCTGGTAAGACCACACGTGGAGTACTGCGTGCAGTTTTCTTCTCCTCACTTGTGAGAGGATATACTGGCACTAAAGGGGGTGCAGAAGAGATCCATTTGATTGATTCAGGAATTGAGAGATTCTCCTGATGAGGAGAGACAGAGTAGACTGGGATTATATTCAGTTAATTCAGAAGAATGAGCGAGGTACCTACAGAAACTTACCAAATTAAAAAGGGAGCAGTAAAGAAAGGAATGTTTCCACTGAGAGGTGAAAGTACGACAAGAAAGCATAGCCTCATTTTCGAGGGAGCAGCGTGAGTACTGACTTGTGAAGGAATGCTTTCTCCCAGAGAGGTGAAAATCCCTGGAGTTCCTTGCTCAGATTAGTAGTTGATGCCAGTTCAGTAAACGTTTTGAATCCTCAGATTGATATGTTTTTGAACAATAAATGAATTCAATGTGACAGTGGAAGTGCAAGTAATTGGAGCTGAGTCCACGAAAACATAAGCCCTAAGAGCTGAATAGCCTACTCCTCTCCCAGTTGTTATGTTCTTCTGAACACCTACGAAGTCATCTATAAAGCAGGAGCAGTTATCCTCCCAGGATGTGAAGCCGTGTACACCACCCCAGTGCATTTCTCAGTAATGCTGTGTTAGATCCACTGTCCAGAGCGAGAATAGTTGCAGTCCATGCTGGAAATAATAGGATGGGCAGCTCGCATCGATTTACATCTCCATTGTACCATAACAAGGTCTGCTTTGGGTATGGAAGTCAATGCCAGAGAGAGGTGGTGGAGGCATCAGTTTAAATACAAACTAAAGTGAAGGGTTTGGAATATAGACAGAAAGGGGGGAATTCTGAGACAATGTCGTTGAACAATGTGTTCACAGGATTCGCAGTGCAGAAATGAAGACATTCAGATAGCATCCTGCAACACGAGCCAATATTTCCAGGATGGAGGATGAAGGGCATACTGTGTGCGGTCAGATGATGGAGAGTTTTGAATGAGCATTTGTCACGCAGCTTTGTGACCTTGGGTGGGGTCAGCAGAATATTCGACTTGTTGGGCTGAATCAAACAATAATTTGCCTGAGCTTCATTTTCATTGAATGTGACAGAGCGATTGTCTGTAAGAGGCCGAGCTTATTTCCTGGTGCGACCTGTTGTAAATCACCTCATTAACTATCTAACCCACCCCATGGTGCCCCTCTCATACAACTTCAGCCTGATTCTTATGTGCATCGTGGCAGGCGACACACCGGCGCCTGGATGCCCGAGGACATTCTGTGATCCATGGCACTGGTTCCATCTGTAAAAGGTCGAAGGTCACACCGTTTAACATCCTCAGTTCAGAGCTGGTCTGCACAGTTTACACCAAGCAGGGCAGATAAGGGGTAATTACACCAAGATTTATCAACAGAGGAGCGGAGGTCCTTCTGGATGGGCTAACACAGAGCGCGACGATTCTCTTCCGAGAGGCGCCATAACATCAAACCCACCGACCTTCGTGTGAGCTCACCACCCAGCTCAGTGCAGTACCTGCAGTCTGAAGCAATGTCCTGCAATACAGAACAAGCGTCGATAATCTTCCCCGCTCTATCAGGATAGGTGCCATCGCATTCTCTCTGCTCCCTCATACTCATGGTATATCTGATATAACACCCACGCCCGCACTAGGTCATGCTCCACCACTCTCACGACTGCATTCAGCACCTTGCCCCTCTCTCTCTCTCTCTTCTCTCTGTTCCTTCCAAGATATCCAACACACTAATAACACTGCATGGATGGAAGAGTGTGGACTGACTCCATCCGGACTCTTCACCATTGTCCCTCCCACCTATTTCAGCACTAACAATAGGGCCACCCACTCCCACCCTCACTCACTCCCTCCCTCCCTTTCTTCTATTCCAGGAGAAACAGTGTGGCATAGGAGAGAAAGGGGCGATTTGGTTGGCGCAGTACCGTTATCCTTTGCATCTGACCTCCCCATTGCTCTGCCATGTGGGCAGCACACTGGAATGAGCCAGAGAGGACTGGGATGCCTTGTGTGGTGATTCTGAAATATCCACAACCCACCCACCGAATGAGGAGCAATTGGTGACGACCGACTTGACACTGACATTTTTTTTACAAACCCACCGACTCCCACAGCTACCTGGGTTACACCTCTTCCCACCCTACCTCTTGCAAAAATGTCATCCCGTACTCCTAATTCCTCTGCCTCCGCCGTATCTGCTCCCAGGAGGACCAGTTCCACCACCGAACACACCAGTTGGCCTCCTTCTTTAGAGACCGCAATTTCCCTTCCCACGTGGTTAAAGGTGCCCTCCAAATCATCTCATCCACATCGCGCAACACCGCCCTCAGACCCCACCCCTCCAACCGTAACAAGGACAGAACGCCCCTAGTGCTCACCTTCCACCCGACCAACCTTCGCATGAACCAAATCATCCGCCGACATTTCTGCCACCTCCAAAAAGAACCCAACACCATGGATATATTTCCCTCCCCACCACTTTCTGCCTTCTGCAAAGACGGTTCCCTCCGTGACTACCTGGTCATGTCCACGTCATCTACAACCCACACTCCCATCCTGGCACCTTCTCCTAACACCGCAGGTACTGAAAAACCTGCGCCCACACCTCCTCCCTCATCTCCATCCAAGGTCCTAAAGGAGCCTTCCACATCCATCCAAGTTTTACCTGCACATCCACTAATATCATCTATTGTATCCGTTGCTCCCGATTTGGTCTCTTCTACATTGGGAAGACTGGACCCCTCCTAGCAGAGCGCTTTAGGGAACACCTCCGGCACATCCGCACCAATCAACCACACCGCCCTGTGGCCCAACAATTCAACTACCCTTCCCACTCTGCCGAGGACATGGAGGTCCTGGGTCTCCTAAATCGCTGCTCATTCACCACCAGACGCCTGGAGGAAAAAGGCCTTATCTTCCGCCTCGGAACACTTCAACCCCAGGGCATCAACGTGGACTTCAACAGTTTCCTCAATTCACCTTCCCCCACCTCACCCTAGTTCCAAACTTCCAGCTTATCACTGTCCCCTTGACTTGTCCTGTGTTGTCCTACCTGCATATCTTCTTTTCCACCAATCCACTCCACCCTCTCCCGCCCCCGACCTATCACCCTCACCCCCTCCCCCACTCACCTGTTGTACTGTATGCTACTTTCTCCCCACCCCCACCCTCCTCTAGCTTATCTCTCCACGCTTCAGACTCTCTGCCTTTATTCCTGATCAAGGGCTTTTGCCCGAAACGTCGATTTTACTGTTCCTTGGATGCTGCCTGAACTGCTGTGCTCTTCCAGCTCCACTAATCCAGAGTAAGGAGCAATGTTCACTTTGTGGCAATTCTCAATTTTAAGTCCCAAAGTCTGTTTTCCCCGGAACAATTTAGAAACCTTGGCCCTGGTACCATTTCCATATTATGTCGATCTGATTCTAATGGAATCCCCACGGTCTCGGTGGACAGGAGCTTGAGTTTAAAACAAATCGTCTCCATCACCTCCCAGGAAGCTCGCACGGCGCTGCCTCCTACACCTTCTCCTGCAAACAGTTCAGATACTGAAACGAATCAGTGATATTTACTGCCCTCCCCATTTTCCCAACATTTTCAATAATCTGAGATCATATACAACCAGGACCCTCTGCGCCAGCACCCAGTCCAGAAAAGTATAGCTTATTCTGTATTGTCTTTTAATGTCCTTCCTACCAAAGTGCACCACCTCATACTGCTCTGCATTGATAGTCATCTGTCACATATCTTCATGTGTGAAAATAAACAAGCATTGTGCTGTACATAAGACAACTGCCATCCTGACAAATGCAATCATATAAGCAAGACTAATGCTGACAAGCACTGTCACAGCGAATGAAAAATAGAGAAAACAAACAAGGACCTGGCAGATTCTCTGCGACTGTATAAGTGTCAGTGAGTTAATGCGTATGTCTGTGTTTCTGTACTACTGTTTTTGTATCTGTGTTTGTTTGAATTTAAATGTCTGCACCTGCGTACCCATATTTCTCTCTGTGCGTATCTGTATGTGGGCGCCGGTTGGGCATTTTTTCTGGTGTTTAGAGATGCAATATTTCCCTCTGCCCTCCGTATAGCAGTAAAAGTGCCAGCGGGTGGTAACCTTCGTGGATTCGCTCTGGGATGGAAAGATCGTCAGCAGCAGGTCACAGCGATATTCAAACTGACAGCGCGTGCACACACAGACACACACGCAGACACTCACACAGGCATACAGTTACACAGACGCACAGAATCACAGACAACCTCACACAAACTCTCACATACACAGTCATAAACACAATCACAGATACACAAGCGGTCACACACTCACACGCAGGTACAGCACACACAGATGCACACACAGAGAGATACGCAGACACATAGACATAATCCCTCTCACACACACACAGACACTCACACATACTCAGAGCAGCACTCACACACAGCCACACTCACGCACACCGACACCCACAATTTGGCCTAGCGACGATTGCGAATAATATTGGGCCAGTCAGAATGGAAATGCTCAGCTGCGAGTCAACAATTTTGTCAGGAAATGTGATTAAGTTATTGCCCATTCTGTAACTTGTAATTTTTAAATAATGCATGAAAAGTACGTGTGAAATGATTGCAAAGGTCTGAAAAAGTCGGAATAGTGCTGGTAATATCCCAGGAACTACATCACTCACCATTGGAGGAAATTGCTTTGTGCTTCCAAAGATATTACTTCAAAACGAAAAACAAAACTGTGCAAGGTTATGATTCACATCATCTGGTGTCTTCTCAGAGAGAGAAAAAACAAACTGCCACACATGAAGTATTGTGGGAAGGCCAGCAGAGCGTAAGATTGTATAGATCTGATCACAACAGGGACAGAGAGAGTGAGAGTAGGAGTGAGACTTATATTCCCATTTCAGTGGTTTTACTCTGAAAACAACATTGCACAGACATGCAGACGGAGGTAAGCACAAACATAGATATGGGCACTAAAATGCATAACACATGCACACAAAAATCCACACACAGATATGGGCACATATGCACAAACATATGAACACCTCCCCATCCCCCCAACCACCCCACACAAATACGCAGATGGATGCACATGCGTGTGTGTGCACGCATAAGAGAGTGTGTGCCTATTGGAGAGGAAGGCAAAAAGCCTATTCAACGTATTGAGCTGTAACCAGAAACCAAGTGTCACCAAATAAGGTAAATGAGCTTCTTGCATGGCATCAGCAGGTGGCCATTCAGCCCCTCAACCCCCTTAAATAGGAGGATGTTATCGACGCCTCAAATGACAAACCAGTGAAGCAGAGATTGCAAAGACAGACAGCTCCATGTTGCTCCTCCTGACTCCATTGCTTTTGGTACACAAGTGTTACGTTAACGTAGCTTGCTGACGGTGAGGAGGGACAGTGGATGGTTCGTGCCACGTCTCAATGAGGCATCTTCCATGTCCTAGAATGCAGGCTACTGTTCTCTGTGGAGATAAGAAGCTGATGAGACTCACTAACTATTTCAGGAGTAAGACATTGGACCTGCTGACAGATTTGTGAACAACGTGTTGTTCAGCGCAGGGTTGCACCAACTGAGACAGTGAGAGTTCACTCAGACCTGAAGCTCTCTCTTAACTAACATGGGGTTCCCACAGAGATACATAAACTATCGGGAAATATGTATCATATGGAAAAAGGTATTTCTCAGCGTCATTCACTGGGCATAATGAGTGTCAGTCTATAAGCTTCAAGTTTCAATGGAAAGGCCCCTTATTCTCTCACACTGCTACAGATTACACACGTATTTCCTTCACACTCTACTCTATCATCCCCGGGATGAGACGGCTGAAACTTCATTACAGTGTTAATGTGAAATGGAAATGATTACTTATAAAGGAGAGAAGGTCTGTCCAGAATCCACGGAGTATTCCTCAAGAACACTTTACAATTCTAGGAAAGTGTCTTTACTCCCACTCTTGATTCATTTTGTAATGCAGGACAATATATCACTTACCGTCCTGATTAATCGATGCACTGCATTAATTCTGTAAGTGACTTACGACCAAGGGCATCCAGGCCCGTTTCGTCAAAAGCCACTTCCCAGCCACTCACCTTCTAATGCATACAATGTGAACAGCACTGCATTTGTTGCTCACATTCAAAGCACCTCTTTGCATTACCAAAAGTGTTGATCCAAGCACTGATAAATGTAATACCATCGACGAGCGTTTTTGAGTGCAGAACATTACCCTACTCTCTGTATTCTCTCCATCGTCCAATTCTCAATGCATTTCGTGTATTCCCCCTTACCCATGACGGTTACTTTGTTCATTCACCTGTGTGCAACCATTTCAAAACAATATTCTGAAACTTCACATATCCCCTTCCTCCTGGTTCTCATTTGTCGATGTCACAACCAACATCTTCGGTAAAGTACAGTATGCTTCACAAATATAATTTCCCAGTCCTGAATCTAGGCTGACTGTGCCAAACCATTGAAATATTCTTCCAGGATCTCGTAATCATTAATTATAACAAAAACTAATATTTTCCTCAGAAGCGACATGAGGTTATCCACCAGTTGGTTTTCTGTTTTCCCCACAGTGCAGTCATAATAGTTACTTTCCAGTCTGCAGGACGCTCTCCATCATCCAGAGTTTTAATGACCTTCCACCTCCCTCATAAAATAAAAGTATTGACAGCACAGAAGGAGGCTATTGACCCATCGTGTCCTCTGCAGATCTCTAAATTTATCAATCATCTGGTGGAGCAGCGTACCAACCTTCAATACAATGACATTTTCCAGTACTTAAATATTAATATTAAATTTTAATTATAATTCCTTGAAGTTCCTCACATCCACCAGTCATCCTGTTCCCTAATATTTTTTAAAAAACCCTTTCTGCTGCTTCGCTGGAGAGACAGAAACAGCATATTCACTTCACTGTACAGAAACAGCCTCTGTCAACCCGAGAATACGGGAGAGCATGGCACGATGATATCATGTATATGCCACAGATTCCTGCCTGGAAATTTCCAGAATCAACAGTTTATGGGCATGTTGAGTAGAGCCCTCTCCCTGGTGTGAGACTACAGGTTATTCTGATGGATGTTTCACAGATCTGTGACCTCCTAATTGTTGAAATACACTGGCTTGCCAAACTGCACCTGGAAAATATATATCATTGGGAAACATTAATTAAAATTTCGTAAAGGATAGGGCAGTATGCTGCTACTCCCTATGTAGTCTCAGATCCAGATATATTGCAAAAGCTGTCCCCATAACCTTGTCCAGTGTGGGGACACCAGACCCTCAGGTATGCCTGAATGACTGCAGCAGCCGAGATCACAAATCTGAGAAAAGCATTCAGATATCCCCCACTGATTTTCAAATGACAGGAACGAGTCAAATCCGTCTACATGGCACACCCACTCAGTGTTGAAAATGCTTACCTCTCCTCAGCTTCTATTCCGGACTGGTAAACCTTTACATTTCATATAGAACGTAGAACATGACAGTGCATTACAGACCCTTCGGCCCTCGATGTTGCACTCACCTTTGCAACCAAGCTGAAGTCTACCTATCCTACTTTTTCCCATTTTCATCCATATGTCTGTCCAAAGAAAATTTAAATGCCATTAAACTTGGTGAGATTACTACCGTTTCAGACAGTGCGTACCACGCCCCTACGACTCTCAAAGTAAAGAGACAACCTCTCACATGTATCTTATATTTATGACCCCTCGATTTAAAGCTCTGTCTCCTCGTGCCGCCATCACTATCTGAACAAAAAAGGCTCTCATTGTCCATGCTGTGTAACCCTCTGATTATCTTACATGTCTCAATTAAGTCACTTCTCAACCTTCTTCTCACAATGGCAAAAAACATCAAGTTCCTCAGCCATTCCCCTTAGACATAAGACACGGCGGCTCAGTGGTTACCACTGCTGCCTCGGATCACCAGGCTTGCACGTTCGATTCCAGCCTCGAGAGACTGTCTGTGTGGAGTTTGCACATTCTCCCTGTGCCTGCGTGGGTTATCTCCGGTTTCCTCCAACAGTCAGAAATGTGCAGGTTAGGTGAATTAGCCATGCAAACTTTCCTGCAGTTTAGTTAGGGGAATGGGTCTGTGTGGGTTGCTCTTAGGAGGTTCGGTATGGATTTGTTGGAATAAAAGGCCTGTTTCCACTCTGCAGGGAATATGATCTAATCTAACCATGCAACATCCTAATCGATCTCCTCTGCACAGTTTCCAATGTTTCCACATTCATCCTATAAAGCAATGTCCAGAACTGTATACAATGGTGCAAGTGTTGCTGCACAAGAGTTTTCATTAGATGTATCTTGACGCTGTGGCGCCGAAACTTAGTTCTTGTAACAATCAATGTGAGCACACTGTCTGATTTCTCAGCAGTCTTATGAATTTCCATGGCAACTTTCAGGGATCTATGTACATGAATGAACACCAAGATCTCTCTGTTCTTCTCATATCTGCATAGTCCCAGTGACCGGAAATATTATCAATTCGGCTCTCCATGGAGGTAGCTGACAATGTAACTGCATAACTATCTGTTCCCCAGTCACAATAAGCGCAACACTGTTAATGTCGATGGAGACTTGAATACAACGAATTATTTGGAATTAACAACCTAATGAAAGATTGCCAATTTCAAAAGCAAACTAAAAGAAAAGAAAAAAAGACGCTTGGCCCATTTGTTTCCTTCGTGGATCGAAATCTGTTGTGTTCACCAGCTCTGGCCTACATGGAACACAAAGCACGTGATTGACACTCAACCGCTGTTTGAAGTGGTCGCGCCAAGCACTCAGTTATATCACTACAAGGGCTAAAATAAAGGAAACCAAACAGCTATAAACACTGACATCATACAGCATGTGGACTGCAGCGGCTCAAGTAGGCAGCTTAGCAACACATTTTCAAGGGCAACTGGTTCAGCCAGGATTATTCGTGTCCCATTAATGAATAAAAGAAGATGACCACACTCAGGGAAGAGAGACAGACGCGACATAAAAAATACGGACTTGGATGTATAACTATATGGGCATGACACACAGAATATGAGAAAAGGTGACAAATATATCAGATCAATCAGACATTCCATTTCCACGCCAGTGTATTATCAACAATTACTTTGTTGGATTTTATTTTTCTATCTCTCTTTTTCTCCATATCGTTAATTCACTCCACCAACGCAAGTAATACTATTCCTCAGCTGCTTTCAAATCTAATGCATGATCAGTGTACTCAAAATGCTCACTCTGTTTTTCTCTCGACAGAGGCTGCCAAACGTGCTCTGTATCCCCAGCACTTCGTTTCTTTTGGTTTCAGTTCTCATTATCTTTCATTGTTTGATTTAACATTTATTTTTGGTCTTTCATGCGATGTCGGCATTACTGACAAGGACAGTATTTGATGACCATCCTTAATTGCCCTGACTGTGACCATTCCAAAAGGTATTAGAGAGCCAAGCACATTGTGGTGCGTCTGACATCGTTCTTGATCCAAACGCAGTAAACATGTTAGATTTATTTCGCAAAGGACATCCGTGAAGCAGGCACGTATTTTTGACAAAGTTTTACTGGTTTGACATTGACAGTTCGTGAAACTTATTTCTATTTCGATTCTTATCATTTGAATTTAAGTTCTGCGATCAGATGTCATAGGATTTGAAACAGTGTATTTCGTATAATAACCTGTGCCTCTGAATTCCCGTTCAGCGGCCATTACTTTTACTATTCTGACAGGGTGTCCCTCCGTGAAATAACTTTAGAGACAACAACATTTTTGTGTTTGAAATATTTGTAACAGGAACATTGGCCAGAAGAGAACTGGAATTATAAAGTCTGATCTTTACCAAGTCGTAAATAATGGTTTGTTCAGCAACAGCACGAACACAGATGTTGAGACTGGGTGTATTTTAAAGGTAATGGACAGGTTTGGTGATGCAGACATTACCAATACATAAATCAGTTTAAGCCAAAAAGAGTCCTCGTGCTCTTGTTCTCAGACGTTTGTGACAGGGTCTGAAATTTGGACGTATTGAATGGAGTTTATAACGAAACGAAATAAAATAGTTTTTGTCTTTACCATATATTTACAATATTTTCATTATACAGATAATAAAAAAGTAATGAAGATCCACATGATTTACGTAATTGATTAATGGGCAGAGATAGAGAGACTTACCAGGAACACCAACAATAGCGAGGATGGGATAATAACCTGCCTGAATAATCAGCAGTGCACCATATATCTGCATTGCTAATGATGACCAAGACCAGGAAAACCAGAAGAGGCCATCGGATAAATCCCTGTACAGAGTTGGAATAATCCAGTCCATTGTTCTCAGGTTCTGTGTCATTGTTGGAAAATTCCAGTCTAATGTTCTCTGATTCTGAACCAATGTTGGAACATTCCAGGCTGTTGTTATCAGAATGTGATTGATTGGTGGAACATTGCTGTTTAGTATTCTCAGATTTTGATCTCTGCTCTCTCGGTATCTGTAGCTACTGATTACTGTTAGTAATGGATGTGATGCATCTGCTGCTACAAATTCGAAATCTCATGAAAAGAAGCCTGTTATTAATAGGGCAGAAAACACTCCAGTGACACAGTAAGCTCCATTGGGACTGACAGCAAACACAGTCAATTGAACAAACAGCACCAGTTAACCCCTTTCCCGTAACTCTGAAACATAACTGTTATTGATAGAACATTACTGAACATTATAGAAAATTACAGCGCTGTACAGGCCCCTCGGCCTCCGATGCTGTGCCGACCTGTCATACCAATCTGAAGCCCACCGAACCGACAATATTCCATGTACGTCCATGTGCGTGCCCAATTACGACTTAAATGTACATAAAGTCGGTGAATCTACTACCGTTGCAGGCAAAGCATTGCATACCCTTACTATTCTCTGAGTAAAGAAACTACCTCTGACATCTGTCCTTTATCTATCATCCTCAATGTGTGCCTTCTAGTGCTCACTGTCACCATACTTGAAAAAAGGTTCTCTCTGTCCACCGTATCTAACCCACTTATTATCTTATCTGTCTCTATTCAGTCAACGCTCAACCTTTTTCTTTCTAACGAAAACAGCCTCAAGTCCCTTTTCTCGTAAGACCTTCCCTCTATACCAGGCCACATCCTCGTAAATCTCCTCTGCACCCTTTCCAAAGCTTCCGCCTCCTTCTTTAAATGCGGTGACTAGAACTATATACAATACACCAAGTGCGGCCACACCAGGGTTTTCTACAGCTGTAGCATAACCTCGTGGTTCTGGAATTCGATCCCTCTATTATAAAAGCTAAAACAATATGCCTTCTTCACATCCCTGCCAACCTGGGTGGCAACTTTCAAGGATCTGTGCACTTGGACACCGAGATCTCTCTGCTCATCTACACTACCAAGAATCTTACCATTAGCCCAGTACTTTGCATTCCGGATACTCCGACCAAAGCGCATCACCTCACACTTCTCCGGATTAAACTCATTTTGCCACCACTCAGCCCAGCTCTGCAACTTATCTATGTCTCTCTGTAACCTGCAACATCCTTCGTCACTATCCACAATTCCACCGACCTTAATGTGGTCTGCAAATTTACTAACTCACCCTTCTATGCCCTCATCCAGGTGGTTTATAAAAATGACGAGCAGCAGTGGATCCAAAACCGACCCTTGCGGTATACCACTGATAAGTAGACTCCAGAATTAACATTTCCCATCAACCACCACCCTCTGTCTTCTTTCAGCAAGCTAATTACTGATCCAAACGGCTCTGTCTTCCAAAATCCCATTCCTCCATATTTTATAAGGGGAACCTGGATCGAACGCCTTGGTGAAATCCACATACACCACATCAACCGGTTTACTTTCATCTACCTCTTTGGTCACCCTCTCAAAGACCTCAGTAAGATTTGTGAGGCACGCCCTGCCCTTCACAAAACCCTGCTGACTATCCCTAACCAAATTATTCTTTTCTAGATGATCATAAATCCTATCTCTTGTAAGCTTTTCCAACACTTTACCAACAATTGAGTCCCTCTCTCACTGCGCACCCCAGGTTATCTCCTCTGCACAGAACCTCTAAGACTGCAACTCCCCCTCCCAGTCCACAAGGACATCCAGACCGTGGCAACACGACGGTTGGAGGAAGACCGCCTCATCTTCCGCCTGGGCGGCACGGTGGCACAGTGGCACAGTGGTTAGCACTGCTGCCTCACAGCGCCTGAGACCCGGGTTCATTTCCCGCCTCAGGCGACTGACTGTGTGGAGTATGCACGTTCTCCCCGTGTCTGCGTAGTTTTCCTCCGGGTGCTCCGGTTTCCTCCCACAGTCCAAAGATGTGCAGGTCAGGTGAATTGGCCATGCTAAATTGCCCGTAGTGTTCGGGAAGGGGTAAATGTAGGGGCACGGGTGGGTTGCCCTTCGGCGGGTCGGTGTGGACTTGTTCGGCCGAACGGCCTGTCTCCACGCTGTAATGTAATCTAATCTAACCCTCCAACCACAAGGGATGAACTCAGACTTCTCCAGTTTCCTCATTTCCCCTTCCCCCACCTTGTCTTAGTCAAATCCCTCGAACTCAGCACCGCCTTCCTAACCTGCAATCTTCTTCCTGACGTCTCCGCCCCCACCCCACTCCGGCCTATCACCCTCACCTTGACCTCCCTCCAACTATCGCATTCCCAACGCCCTTCCCCCAAGTCCCTCCTCCCTATCTTTTATCTTAGCCTGCTGGACACACTTTCCTCATTCCTGAAGATGCCCGAAACGTCGATTCCCCTGCTCCTTGGATGCTGCCTGACCTGCTGCGCTTTTCCAGCCACACATTTTCAGCTCTGATCTCCAGCAACTGCAGTCCTCACTTTCTACACCAACAACTGAAGCAAGGCTCACGGGCCGATAATTACCAGGATTGTCTCTACTCCCCTTCTTGAACAGTGGAATAACATTTGCTATCCTCCAGTCTTCTGGCACTATTCCGTAAGACAATGACAATTTGAAGATCAATGCAAAAGGCTCGGCAATCTCCTCTGTGGCTTGCTAGAGTATCCTCGGATGATTCCCATCTGGCCCAGGGAACTTAGCTATTTTCAAACTCTGCAGGATTTCTAATACCTCTTCCTTGTGAACCTCAATCACACCTAATCTCGTAGCCTGTATCTCAGTAATCTCCTTGACAACATTGTCGCTTTCTCGAGTGAATACTGTCGAAAAATATTCATTTAGTGCTTCCCCTATCTCCTCTTACTACACACACAACTTCCCACTACTATCTTTGATTGGCCGTAATCGTACTCTTGTCGTTCTTTTATTCCTTAATTACATACAGAAAGCCTGAGGGTTTACACTGTCCCCTTCCGCCAACAACTTCCCGTGTCTCCTCCTAGTTGTTCTCAGCTCACTCTCTAGATCTTTCCTCACCCTCAAGCGCCCTAACTGAGCCTTCACATCTTGTGATCTTGCACAAAAATACCAATCTCCAATACAGTTTCAATTTACTATATTGGCAATATTAAAAGGTAATGACACAATCGGATGCTTCAGTGGTACAAAACTGGGAAAAGAAACTGAACAGTTGGGAGGATAATTGCCAAACCAACGACATCTGTAAATTGCCCAAAGAATTAAACGTCCTTTTACCGAGCAGTAACCTGTGAAGCAGAACCTCCAAGAAGAAGAAAAGAAGACAGGAATATAGAGAGAAAAAAAAGGAAGTTGGTAGGTTTTGAGAAAACAACTTTTGTTTTGTAAATCCAAATCTGTGGATTTTTCGGACAGGGAGTGTAGAAAGGGAAGGTCAAAAGTAAGTTGGAGGAAGGAGTTGTAAATTGTTTTCAGTTAATGATTCTCTTTTATACTTTAAGAAATGTAGTTGTTTTTTTTTACTTTAACTATTTCTTGGCCTATCCAATATTCACTGATCACTGAACGAGTTAGATTTTTACTGTGTTGTTGGGTTAAATTAAGCCGGAGCGTTTACCCCGTTTTGGAACAGTTTGGTGCTCGTCGTCTGGATTCAAACTTCTCTAGACTGAGTTGAAGAGATTGGGGGGTACGAAAAATCCCAGCAGATTTAAGCACTTGCAGTTTGGTGTCGAAATCTTGGAACAAGACGTAGGTGAGACAATTTGTTAATTGTCAGTGATTTGTCGTTGATTAAATTAAAGAAAAGAAATATGTCTCTTACAATTGCGGAAGTGGTTTGAAAATGATTCCTAAATTTGCCAAGACAGTTTAGAAGGAAAAGAAAAAAAGCCGAACATTTCGAATTAGCAAATAAGTTAGATTTGGGTTGAAACAACGACAACAGAAAATCTGAAACTGAAAGGGAAGTACTCAATCAGACAGCTGCACTCGAGGTTTTTAAAAATCTTTCAATTTAACACGAGGAAAATGAATTGTAAGATAAACAATGAGAGAGAGAGAGAGACAAATATAAGAAAGAAGACAGAAGGAGAGAGAAAAACAGATGGAGAGGGAAATTTCCTGGCTTAGCTAAATGAGAGGGAATTTGAAGTTGAAAAGTTGCGATTTACTCCGCAATGTCAAATTACAGGATGAAATTTAAAAGAGAATGTAGTTATCTATATAAATATGTCAATATTCTGCCACATTTTGCTGAGAAAGGTATTGAAGCCTTCTTTATTTCATTTGAAAGATTGGCTAGGCAGATGCAGTGGTCCAATGACTTGTGGGTTAAACAAGTTCAGACTAAAATTTTTGGCAGGGACAGTAAGTTAGTCGCTGCATTGTCAGATGATCTTTCAAGAGATGATGAAAAGGTTAAACAGGGTAACTTACATGATTATGTATTTGTACCAGGAGTTAATAGACAGCGGTTCAGAAACAAAAAAAAGGAGCCAGGTCAGACTTATGTGAATTCAAAAGAATTAAACAAAGTTATTTTGTTAGATGAGTACATCCTTCAAAAAATAGACAAGACATTTGAGGCTCGAAGAGATTGTTCTGCTGGAGGATTTTAAAACAACACACTGCTGGAGGTGATAGGAATTCACATTTAGGAACAGAAAGTTCCGGAAGTCAAAAGGACAGCAGAATCTGCAAATGAGGGAATCTCCTGTCAGAGATAGAAGTTGAGAGAAGAGGAGATCCTACACTCCGGAAACAAGAGTAGAGAACTCTGTTAGGAAATGTTCACAGGATTAAAAAAGGGGGACAGGAGATGAAACGCCCCAGATCTTTTACTTTAATAGAGTGGGACACAGAAAATTACAGTGCCAATGGTTTCAGAATGGGACTGGGAAAAGATGTTTATTACTGCCAGAAGGTTGCCGATGTAAAGTCACAGCTTCGTTCGTTAAAGAGAGGCATTGTGGGATAAGATGTTTTTTACAGAAGCTAAGGCAGGCGGGATTAGTGAAGGGACTGAAGGAGACAGCAAGAAAAGCTGAGGAACTGCAGGCAAGTGCACAGCCTGGGCAGTGGTTGGGTATGGAGTTAGATCCTGATCTTTACAAACAAATCGCGAGTGTAGGTAAAGTTTACTTCGAAAGAAATGGGGGGAGAAAGACAAGCCGTTATAATTTTGGAAGATACAAGATCTAACCAGTGGCTGATAGTAAGAGATGAACGAATATGATATCTTTCTGAAAGGATTGTGCTGGATCCAAACGGGCAGGGACACCCCTTGTTGTGGGGAAGCCGAAGGAAGGCCAAGAAACAGAGGAGTTAAAACACAAAGATCCTGGTAATATCTCAGATTATGTGTTAACCAGATCACAGTATCAAAAGTCACAGCACGAAGAGAAAAATAAAGAGAAAAATGAAGTAGTTGAGGTTCACTTAACAGATAGCCTGTTTGACGCAATAATGCAGGAAAACCCGAACAGGCAAAGAGGTAGAGAGAAGAGTTTCGTCCTGAAAGAGTAAGGGGCGTACAGCAGAAAGACGTGACAATTAAAATGCCTATCTGGATGTATTCTCTAAAAAGGAAGCAGAAAATATTGCAGAGTGCTATTATCTAAAATGTAAAATTCTCAGTTGAAAATGGAGACTACGGCAGATCAATGCAGAAGAGAGATGGGCCGAGATGCACCAGATTTATTTGTTTTTGCCAGCAGCATAGAGACAGGATGTGATAGGGTAGCAAAGGCTCAAGCTGTAGGAGGTCATCCTGGGGCACGAAAGACTCAGACGAAGGTGAAAAAACATTTCTATTGGCCTTGAAAGCACAACGACGCATTTCGGTTTTGCTGAACGTGTCATACATACCAAATGGTTGGTAAGCCTCAGGGGGTAAACCAGCAACTTTGTTGCCAAATTACAAATTTGAAGAAACTTTCACGCGGGTTATAATTGAGTGTGCAGATCTCCTGCCAAGAAATGAAGTGGAAATGTTGTCCATAATGGATGTGTTTATCAGACTTGCAGAGGCAATTCCATTATGGAGTATCGAGGCAAAAAGAGGTGGGAGAGGCGTTAGTGGTTTTCTTCACACGGTATGGGCCACACGGTTTGGGGGTACGAAGAGAGGCTCAGTTGAACCAAGTCAAAAAGTACTGCTAAATCGTATAAGGAGATTATGGATTGCTTAGCTTCACAGCACACTAAATCCACTGTGTATCATCCTGAATCCCAGGAAGCATTGAAAGGTGGCGTCAGACTTTCAAGATAATATCAAGACTATTCGAACGAGTGGGATAAATATATACCAATCTTATAGTTTGCAATTAGAAAATTACAAAACGAATCTACCCAGTTCACTCCCTTTGAGACAATATTCGACCATGAGGGAAGAGCCCTTTTTCAAATTTATAAATCAAAAAAAAATGACAAGACCAAAGTCAGAGATCTTACACTTTGATTATGTTTCGATAGTGGGCAGAGAATCAGTAGTGTGGTGATTATCTAAACAGCATGTAAGGAGGGCCTATTATAGAAAGAAGCAGGTTGCAGAAAAAAGACCTGAGTTTCGGACACATTACCAAGGGGACGGCATGTTAATACTGTCACAAGCGATAGGAGATCCCTTCAAAGCCATGGTTAGTGGTCCCTGTGAAGTTGAGAATACTTTGAATCAGGTGAGCTACGCAGTAAAGATGCCAGATAGAAAACGAAATCGGATATGCCATGTGAACATGTCATAATCGTATTATAGTGGAGAGAAAGAACTAGATGAACAGATGTTAGTTCCTGCCCCATATGGTGAGAAATAAAATCCAGATGATGTGGATTTTGATGTGTCTCAAAATAGACTAAAAATGGAAGAAGTTGTTAGGGAGTGGGATAGGTGAGCAAGCTATCTGTCTGACCAGGAAAATATTCATTTAAAAGATTTGTTACTGCAGTATGAGGACTAATGCGATTGGATATGAACTGCACATACTGCTCCGGTATAACAACAACCCTATCGGATTAAACCTTTCAAAACCAGACATGTCAAGATGGAGGTAGAGGCCATGCCCTACGTGGACGTCATCGAACCAAGTGGAGTTCGCCTCTCGTCTTACTTCCCAAACTGAATGGGACTTAACGATTCTGCGTGAATTATCGGAATGTCAACACTGTGTCAAAATCCAATTCCTAGATTGGAGGACTGTATTGAGGAGGTCGGATAAGCCAATTACTTCACCATATTGGACTTAATGCATGGTGAGTTGCAGGTAACTTTATAAGAGATGGCAAAAGAAATGTTTGCGTTTGTAACCCTAAATGGGATATATCAATATAAAGTGATAGCCTTTGGAATGAAGAACGGGCCGCCACATTCCAAAGACTCAGGAACTGAGTTTTTGGTGTGTTAAAAAACTGTGCAATCTATTTGGACGATGTATTGAACTTCAGTAATTGCTAGAAAGATCAAATAATACAGTTTGCAAAACTCTTTGACCGACTACGAGAAGCAATCGTAGTGATAAGCGTAAGTAATTGAATTCACGAAAACAGAGTGGATCTTCTTGGGGCAGAACATCGGTCATGGATGGTTGACACCATGGAATGCAGAGACGAAGGCCACTGAGGAATTGCCACGACCAACGTTGCAGAAAGAGTTGCTGAGATTCTTAGGACTGAAGGAGTTTACTGGAATTTTGTCCCAAACATCAGCAGTTTAATGGCACCATTAATTAATTTGCCGAAGAAGAATACAAAATTTCGATGGACAGAACCATGCCAGAAGAAAATCAAACATTAAAAAGCCATCCTAACCACCAAACCAGTTTTAGTTATTCAAAACGTTCCAAAATCTTTTAAAGCCATCGATGCCAAGACATAGGAGTTGGAAATGTACTCCGACAGAAAGATTAGAATGGGATTGAAATGCCAGTTGATTACTTTTCGAAGAAGATAAATACTCACCAAAGGAAATACCCCAAGGTCAAAAAAGAAGGATTGAGTTTGGTACTGGCTTTAATGCATTTCAATGTACGGTACATAACAATGTGTCGGAGACAATTGTGCACAACGAACGCAATCTGCTTGCATTCTTAGAACAAGTAAAAGACAAGAACATGAGACTAATTCACTGAAATCTGATGTTACAGACTTTTAATTTTAAAATAGTACATGTTGCGAGTCTTAAGGATGTAATCATAAATGCATTATCGTGTAGTTAATTCATACAGTTTAGATGAGATTTGTATTTATTTAATCTTTTAGATATATATATGTATATATATATATGCATATTAGAAGTAGTTAAAGTAAACTTATATTAAAGCTACCTGCACGTTCACGTCATGTGTTCAAAAGTAGAGAAAAAAATGAAGCTATCTGTCCTTTCTGATGGTCCTTTGTTTTCTAAAGGGGGACGTATTATGGAGATGTGGGTGTACTGTACATTTAAGAGAGTTAAAAGCTGGCTGTGACAGCACCAAGTGTTCACAATAAGATAACATGGAACAAGTAACAATTGGTGCAGCTACAGGTAGCTGGTTGCCTGGAGAGCAAACAGTCTCGAATTATGTCAATCAGTTTAAATTATACCCCAAATACCAAACTCCAATCCAATTTGCATTCAATATATTGACAATGCTAAAAGCCAATAACCCAGTCAGTTATTTTGGGGTTCAGTTATGAGGCCGGGGAAAATTAAACAGTTTGGAGGGAACTGCCAAGCCAATGATATCTGCAAACTGCCCAGACATTAAGTCTCTTGAAGGTACATGTACCGATCAGTAACCTCTGAAATAGAATCCTTGAGAAGAAGAAAACAAAACAGAAACAGAGAGAAGAACCAAAAGCTCCCTGGTTTTGAGATAAGAAGTCTTGTTTCGTAAATGTTAATTGGGGGTTTTATCGGACTAGTATAATAGAAAGGGAAATAAAAGACAGTTTAGAGGATGAAGTTGTAAATAGTTGTTCGTTAATAATTATCTCTTGTACTTTACGAGATAAAGTTATTAATTTTTACTTTAACTAGCTCTTGACCTGTTGAACTTTCACAGACTACTGCAAGGGAGTAAACCTTTACTGTGCTGCTGTTTTAAATTGTACAGGATATCTAAAGATATCCGAAATGTAGAAACGAGGATCAAAGTGTTCAAAATAGCGTTATCACTCGAGAAAATCGTGGATGATCTAACTGTGACGTCAATCACACGTTCCATCTTTTCCCTGACTAAGTCAGTCAAGAATCTGCCTGCCTCTGCCTTAGGAATATGCAATGTATTTTCTTCCATCTTCTTTGGGAAGAGAGTTCGCAAAGACACAACCCTTTGAGAGGGTTCGGACAATCACCATCTTCGAAATTGAGACTTTCCTGACCTTTACAATTCTTCCAGACATTGTAATCACTCATAAAAAAACCTGAAATATTGTTTTAGAATTCAATTTGAAAAGACTAGGAATATTCTGGGGTGAAACCAGATCGCATGGTGTTCTCCTAAACTTCAGCATATCCGGTCAATCTTTCCTCCTGAAATAAACATTCTTTACCAGAGTCAGTTCAGTTAATCTTCTCTGTATGTTTTTTTTTGTAATTATGGCCATAACCCTCTCGAGGCGGTATCACTATACACTGCAACACTGTAGAAAGCGTTTCCTACTTCTGAATGAATTTCGAAAAGTTTCAATATTTATCTTGCCTCCCTGAAATCCTGATGCGCACATAACGGTTTATTTTTGTGATCCAGGCCGGGTTCCTCCGTGCCTCAATCCAATCTGTCCATTGAAATAATAAACCCTGCCTTTCCATTTAACATGCTAACATATTTGAAAACAGACACATATTTTGCCTTCTGTGCTCCGTGCGCCAATAATTGTTTGTTCACTTGACACACTTAGATCTCTTTATAGACGTGTTAGAAATACAAAAAAAAAGTAAGAGTGATAAGTTTTCAATTCCATTGGATTGTGGCTGCAATATATTTCTTTGACCATGTATTCTTTCTATATTATGGCAGAACACAAACATTTGAAACTGTTTTAGTTGGCACAAACAGATTCAAGTGTTTCTGTTCTTCCATAATACAGGCAGAAATTTTGGTCAAAGAACTAAATTGCGGCCACTATCCGATGTAATTGACAATGAAATAATTTAGTCCATGTCAAAGCAATAACTTTGTGACAATGTTAAAATATATTGCAATCTCTTCACTCAGTCCCTATCACTGAAAGTAGGTGCACATGGAGCAGAATCTGTGTGTGTGGAAATGAGGGACTGCAATGGATTAAATAAAAACACAGTTGGAGCGATGTACAGGCCTACAAATGACAGTCAGGAACTGGGACACAAGACACAGCAGAATTTAGAAAAGATGTATAGAAAAGGCAAAGTTACAGTGATCGATGGGGGTGTGGATGCATTTCAATTTGCATTTGGACTGGCAAAATCAGTGTATTAGTTTTTGTAAGCAAAAGAAATTTGTGGGAATATCCATGATATGGCTTTTGAGAGCAGCTTGTGGAGTAGCCGATTAAGGAACAGACAACGTTCGATTTACTGTTGTGTAATGAGGCAGACTTAATAAGGGAGCTTTCGGTGAATGGACCCTTGAAGGCGGTGATCATAATACAATTGAATTGAATCTACACTTTGTCATAGAATCAGAAGTAAAAATATTATAGCTGAATAAATGTAACTGCAGAGGCATGAGAGAAGGTCTGGATTGAATTGACTGGCAGAGGAGCCTAACAGAAAGACACTGTATCAGCAATGGCAGGAGTTTCTGGAAGTAAATAATTCGGGAGTCACAGCAGAGATCCATCACGAGGAAAAAGAAGCGTGGTGCAAGGTGGACGATGCAACAATGGATGATTGGGATATCAGGGATATCGGAAAAATTAAAGAGAATGCATATAACGTGGAAACCAGTGCATTGCAAAGGTTTCACACACCAGCACAAGGCGAGAAAGAATATAAATAAGGCGGGCGAAGTTGAAGTGGGAGGGTAGATTGGCCATTCGTGAAAAGAAAGACTGCAAGAGTTTCTTTCGAACTTTACAGAACAAAACAGCGGCAGCAGTTGATATTGGTGTGCTGCAAAATGACACTGGAGAGATAGAAGTGGGGAACAAATAATGGCTGAAGAACTGAAAAAATGCTTTGTGGCAATCATCACGGTGGAAGACTCCATTAATGTCCTAAAACTTGAAGAGATGTAGGCGACAGATCTAATTGGAGAATGTGTTAGAAATAGTAGATGGTTTGACGATGGATAACCTGGTCCAGATGGATTATACCGCAGAGTTCTAAGATAGAAAGCTTAAGAAATATTGAAGGAATTAGTGGTGGTATTTCGTGAAGCTCTTGAATCAGGAAGGAGCACAGAAGACAGGACATTGTTAACATGACACCCCGTTTAAGTAGGGAATAAGGCAAAACATGGAAAATTTCAGAGTGATAATCCTAAACATGGTAGTTGGAATCCATTGTGAAGGATGAGATTCCTGAATACTTACAAAAACATGGCTAAATTGTGCGAAGGCAGTGTGGTTTCATCAAGTCTGCGGCGGGTGGGGGGGCGGGAAGGGTGTTGGTATAGCCAGATAACTCTGTTAGAATTCTTTGAGGAACTACCAATCACGATCGATCAAGGACAGCCGAAGGATGCTATCTACCTTGACATCAAGTAGGGTTTTGAGAAGGTGCTACTCAGAAAGCTACTGCGTAAGATAAGGGCCATTGTTATCCGAACGTGAAGGCATGTTTAGAAGCTTGGCTGTCTGGCGCAAAATCGAGAGTGGGGACAAAGGGGCCCTTCTGAATATGGCAGCCATTGACATGGTGTTGTCCAAGGCTAAGTCTTGGGACCATAGCCTTTTAATATGCATGAAGTAACGTAGGGCCTAGTGGTTGAGTTTTCAGATGATACAAAGACAGGTAGAGAAACAAGTAACATTATGGAGCAGGAATGCTGCAGAAGGATGGAGACAGGTAAGGAGAGTTGGTAAAGAAGTGTCAGATGGAGTACAACTTGGGTAAGTGTGAGGTCATTCATTTTGGTACGAAGAATGCAGTCACCGACTATTTTCTAAACAGGGAGATAATTCCGATTTCTGAAGTGCAAATAGCGTTGAGGATTTCTAATCCAGGATTCCCCCAATTTAAACCAGCACCTGAATCAATGTTTAGGAAAGTGTTTTATCTGCCGCACAGTGTGTTTAAAGTTTATATTCAGCAAAAGAATTGTGAGTTGACACTTATTAACAATAATATTTGTTTATTGAATACAATAAATATTAGAAGAATAAATTTTACTAAAAACTGATGTAAAACTCTGCAAACTACTTTCTGTTTTAACTTAACATTGTATGATTGCGTATCACCTCACGAGTACGTCGTCGCAGTAAACATGCTGATGTCTTCTTCTTCTTCAATAAAGAATTGGAAAAATCTTCTCCTTCAACGGTGATTCTTGAGTTACCGCACGAAGTGGAGTTTTACGCTCATTCTCATCCTTCCGAGTCTTTGAACCTTTTTGGAAGTATATGGACGATCAACCAATGGATAGATCTGGTTAGTTTACCCCGATTAATCAGTCTCAAATAGGGGTTCGCACATTGATGACCGAAGGTCGTCATTCCATTGTCCTGTTCAAGTTGAACTTCGGGTGGATATTGCGGGGTCTGTAGCTTTTAAGATCGTTGGGAAGTAACGAGCACATTCGATCAAGAACAGCCAAAGGATGCTATCTAACTTGACATCAAGTAGGGCTTTGAGAAGGTGCTGCTCAGAAATCTATTGAGTACGATAACGGCTTATGGTGTCCGAAGCAATCTGATAGGCGGAAAGTCGAGAGTGGGGACAAAAATTGTTTGCAAACCATCTGTGGATGGCTGCAGCCTGTTTGAACTCTGCAGCACGTGGATGAGCACAGAGACCTCACTCAAGGCTGGGTTCTTTGAGCCCAGCATGCATTAATCATTGCTTTATTTTTGTAAATCCATTGTAAGTTTATTATTATCCATCATAAGTTCATTTTTTCGGGAGGCCGGTCTGGCTCAAAGGCAAATTCAATGTTGGCATTTATTTTGAGGGGACCTGAATATTAAGTAGGGAAGGAGACCTGAGCCTATATAAGTCATTTCTAAATTGATAGCAAATAGCTGAAGTTAGCAGATTTCAGTGACAAATAAAATTGATTGACTATGTTTAAATGTGTTAGAATGTTAATTCTACTTGATTGTTCAATCGTTGCATGCTCTAAATATGTAATCGTCCAGAGGCCACACTTTTTGCAAATGATAGAGCGACTATGTATTTAATTGAATACTGACAGTCAAAGTGACATTGTGATCACCAGAAAAGTGAGACAACATGTTCATTTTGTTTCGGTATAAAATAAAATGTGCTTCCCTTTTATCATAAACTGTTGAATGATGTTTATATTATACGTTCAAAAATAAGGAATCAACTTAATGGTTTTCCGAAATGATGAAATTACTGTTCAGTTTAATAATCGTAAATCATATCTTATTTTTGCCCAATTAACAAGCATGTCAACACCTAATTATTGTTCCAGTCAGTAAACTCAGCAGTTTGTAATCATGACCGACGTTAAAAATGGATTCCAGAAGGCCTGAATTCCAGCACAGTCTTACTCGAACTCAGAGCTATATTTGCCACTAAGTGTGACTCTGGCCTTCTCCTGAATCTGTTAAGGGACTTTCCAACTTTGGTCATTACAGTCATTTCTTCCATTCCTTCCCAACAGTTCATTTGAACTCCGCCTTGGGCGATGGGTGGATGATAGCTATCAAACAGGCTATCACAACTCTCAATGTAGGTATAAATGTTGTCCAAATTAGATAACACTGACTGACCAGCAACCAGGAGTTATAAAATCATCTTCACTCAGAGCCTGGCCCAGGGAGAAGACGTATGGACATGCAGTGTCAGAATCACACCATATAAGTTACTGATGGTTATGGCATGTGACTTGGCCCCAGACTCAATACATCTGCAGCCTGGATCCACACTGGATGAAGGCATTAAGAATGTGATTGTCTTCTTCAGTACCTTGCATCTCACAATTAACTCTCTAAAACTGTATCCAATAAATGTACCTTCACATTCACCAGTCCAAAAATGAAATTGTACATCTCTGTGGATGGCCGGATATTAACATATGGGTCACCGAACAGAATATATCTGAATTAACCAGTAGCAAATAGCAAGCGAAGAATCGCATTCATAGCTGAAATTGGCGGATTACGTCCTGTGTAAGTTATCACACACATACACATCATACTGGACACCAGTTGAATGTAAGAATAACAATAAATGAATGAAACATTTCACGATAACTGCAGGTCTTGGTTTGACTCCCCTCAGCAGCTTCCTGATATAATTATACCTCTCTCCCTCATACATCCATAAATTGAATAGAATCCAAAAAAAAACAGAATGAAACTTGCAACACATAGCAGCACAGCACAGTACGAGCCCTTCAGTCGTCGATGTTGTGCCGACCTTTTATCCTTTTCTAAGATCAGAAGAACCGACATGTCCTTAATTTTACTAACTTCGATATACCTTAAATATCCCTAACATATCTGAATTTCCTACAACGGTTGGCAATGCATTCCACTGACCCATCGCTCTCTGAGTAACGACCCTGCTGTGACAGCTACCCAAAACCTCCCTCTGATAACCTTTAAATTATGTCCCCGGTGATAGACATTTCCGCCATCAGAAACAGCCCTGTTTCTCCACTCTATACCTCTCAACATTTTGAACATCCTGTACCAGGTCACCTCTCATCGTTCTCCCCTCCAAAGAGAAAATCACGAGCTCCCAGAACGTTTTTGCGTAATGCATGCCCTCCTATCTACGCAGAATCCAGGTAAATGCCTTCTGCACCGTCTCAAAAGCTTCCAGATCTTTCCTTTGTACATGCCAAACAGAGTTGAATGCAATGTTCCAGATGTGACCGAACCAGAGCTTGAATTGCTGCAGCATAACCTCGTGGATCTCAAACCCAAGCCCCCTGCTAATGAAAACCAACACACTATACGACTTCACAAAAACTTTGTCAAACTGTCAAACCGTTGCAAATTTGAGGGATCAATGGAAATGAACCCAAGATCCCTCTGTTCCTCTAAACTGCCAAGGTAGCAGCATTTAACTCTATATTCTGCATTCTAAGTCAATCTTCCAAAATAAACCGCTTCGCACTTTTTCAGAAAGAATGCTGTCACGTTTCAGCCCAATTCTGCACTCTCTCAACGTCCCCTTGCAACCTGCAACAGTCCTCCACACTATCCACAACTCCACCAACTTCCATGTTAGCCGCAAACTTCCTAAACTACTCTTCCACTTCCTCATCCAATACATTTGTAAAAATCCAAAGAGCAGAGGTCCCAGAATCGATACATGTGGATCACCACGGCTCATCCAGCTTCAGGCTGAATAATTTCCATCTGCTCCCACCCTCTACCTTCTGTGAAACAGCCAGTGTTATATCCAGACAGCCAAAGTTACCTGCATCCCATGCCTCATTACTTGCTGAAAGAGCCTACCATCGGCGACCTTAACAAACGTCTTGCTAAATTCCCTGAATACCACATCAACTGCTCTAACTTCATCAACGTGTTTTGTCACTTCTGCAAACAATTCAATAAAGATTGTGAGGCATGACCTGCCGCTGACAAACCGATGCTAAATGTCTTTAAACTAACTATGGTTTTCTAAGTCATTGTATATCCTGTCTCTCACAATCACCTCGAGTACTTTGGTAAGCACTGACGTAAGGCAGAGTGTTCTGTAATTTCCAGGGTTACCCTTATTCCCTTTAAACGAAAAATGGAATAATATTTGCCAATTTTCAATCATCTGCCTCTAATCCAGTGGACAGTGACGACCAAAAGGTAACCGTCAAAGGCATAACTATTTCTACCCTCCATTACTTTAAACCTTGGATATATTTAATCTGGCCAAGGTAATTTGTCGATCCTTATGTTTGGCCTTCAGACAGTACTTCACCTCTATTTGTCGACTCCATTATGCCCTGTTCCAGCTACTGTTGGACTGCATTCCATTTCGTTGAAATGCACAGTCCTGCCTTCCTGAGAAACCACGATTCCCAATCTCCTGTCAATACTGGATGAATAAAAAGGGTGTCCCAATGCTTTCCTGATGAAAGGCTGAGGTCCAAATTTTTGACTCTCCTGCTCCTCGGATGCTTCCTGACCTGCTGTGCATTTCCAGTGCCACACTTTCCGACTCTGATCTCGAGCAAATGCAGTCCTCACTTTCTCCATTACACAGGTTTGACCCTTCTGCTCAATGAGCAGGGAATTTATCATGAAAACTCTTTGTATGTGGAGTGAATGCTCAGTTCTGGAAAGTTGCATTTGATGAATACATGCTTTTGTCAAAGAATTTACAGTTCCACAAATATTCATTCAGTCCCAGAGTTGTATTTTTGTTTCACGGATTGTTTGGCCTTGTAACAAACAGTGAATAACTGAAGAACTGAGAGGTACAGAGTGTTCAAGGTGTTGTATTCCAGGCAGGGTGCTCCTGGCAGTACAGGAGAAGGGGTAAAAGAGGAGATTTTGTTACTTTATTAAGTAAGGAGTCGGTTACTACAGCAAGAAACGATGATATCTTGGAAAGTTCTTCTAAAGTGGCTTTGTGGACCAGCATAGGATCATACCGATGACGGACAGTCGACTATGGATGCATTAAAGACATCCAGATTAAAGTAAATACAGGAGTTGATATACAACTAATTCACCGAAACGTGCAACATCAATGGCAACATTATTATATACAGGCATTTCAATTCCCATCATTTATTGGGGAAGTGATAACGCTTTAAGGGAGGAGGAGATGACTTAATATTTATTCTCGAGAACTTCGTATATTAACATTAGAAAATACAACAAGGGTCGATGGAATGCTGTGGCCTTATTGTGGGGATGGAAATACAGCCAGGTGTTCCAACCAGGATAGTCAGTGCATTTTGGACCATTGACCGTGACATCATACCTTTTTTTTGGTTTGTTCAAGAATAGACGAAAAGAAAGTCTGAGAACTAATCGGCTTTCGGATTGTGTCGGCACATTTTATTAATATAAGACAGGATCTGGCCAAATTGCAGCTACTTCTGGTTAAAACGACAGCAGAACAGTCTGGGACTGGGGGGAGGGGCCACATGGTCGAAATGGAATTGATGAGAGTGCCAGCCCAGCATGTTACACCGAAGATGAAATTTAGGAAAACAAGCCCAGTGAAACTTGGGTGTCCACAAATATTCACAATGGAATGTATAAAAAGAATAAATAAAAGCTTAAGGCAGTTAAAAAGTACCAGTTCAATGGTCTGAGAAGACTGTTGAAAGTGCATCGAAACATTTAAAAAAACATGTAGAGAACAAAGGGGCCGTGATAAAACATCAGGGAATAAGATTAACAATAATCCAAAGATAATCTCTTGCTTATTTATGGGGAAGAGGATGACAAGGTAAAGAATGGGGAGTATTCTGTACTGACGAGGCAGCCTGTGCACGGAACCACAGAATACCTTAATCAAGGACTTCATATGATCTTTACTTTGAAGAGGCAGTACCTGATTCAGGGAGAGTGATCGTGTGAACTTTGAGAAGATTGATGCCGAAGGTGAGGAAAAATGCGCTTTTATGCATGATAGATTGTGGGAAAATCCCAGATCTAGATCAGATGTATGTTAGGATGTTGTGGGAGGTAAGGAAGAAAATAAAAGGCTCTGAAACTTTATTTTGTTTTATTCTTGCCTCTGGCCGCAGAGGAGATGGGAAAAGACATGACAATATCAAATGTAGATTGATCTTTCACTCAGAGTGCTAGAATTAAGACTTGTGATTAAAGAGCAACAAGTCTCACATCAGTGGGAGGGAAACAATTGTAGAAATCTCTGAAGACTGCTGAGGCTGGATCATAAAATATCTTCAAGGTTGAGAGAGACAGATTTTTAAACAAGGGTTATGGGGAAAATGCATGGTAGTGGATTGGAAAGTTATCAGAATAAATGAAACCTAATTGAAAGAGAAGGAGACACAGTGAGCGGATGAATGCATTGTTGTGCTCCATCTTGTCGTGTTCATTTTCCAATTGCCCTGTGCTCACTGGAATATCAACCTCTCTCCCTGCGGAGTGAGGCACAGTTTGAAACGAATTGACGGATGCAAGTAATGCAAACGTCCATTTCTCAGAGAAGTAACGAGCCAGCAAAGGGCAACCACAACGTGATTGGCTGTTGGGATGGAAACTTGCATCAGCACAGTCACAGCAACCAGAAGGAAGACCTCAGCAAGACACTTTTTGACCTGGATTGAAAAAAAACGTTGACATGGTCTCAGTAGTAAGGTGCTGTTAAAGCCTACTATTACGCTCGTCTGAAAACGTCTGGTTTCGAAAATTAAGCAGACACAGGCATGGTTCATACTTAGACGGGAGACGGTCTGGGAATACGAGGTGCAGCAGGCATAGGACAAAAACAATGCATCACTGTTTTGTCTCCCTCCGTCCATAAAAAAAAAACTATATGGGAGGAGTGTATGCATGTGTAGTTGCAATACTTTTTTTGCATGAAACCTTTATGACGTGCGCGACTGCTCAGCAAAACGCTCAGGTAGAGTCCTTTTAACTTTCTTCTTTAGACTTACAGTACATAAGATTGCAGTGAGAGCAATTGCACATTCCTCCAGCAGAATGGAGACTTCCATCGTACCTGATCACCACATCGGTATGGGAAATGCACCCAGCAGCAGCTCTTGGGAAACTGTGTTGCGGAGCTGGAGTTGGAGCTACTGTACTCAGGATTATTCGAGATGCTGAGCGAATCATAGATAAGAGTTTCAGTGAGATGGTCACATCTATGTTACAGGCAGCGAGTAGCCAGATGACCATGAGGAAAGGGGAAGTGTGCAGGAATCACCGGTTGCCATTCCCCTCGAGAACAAGTTGAACATTTTTGGGAGGATTGAACGTTCAGGAGAAAGCAGCAGTAGTCAGTTTGGTGGCACTACAACTGGCTCTGAGACACAGCGGGAAAGGGATAGGTAAATAGGACTTTAGAGACAGGAGGCTCGATAGTTTGCAGTGAGCAGACAGGAGAATCTATGGCCACAAACTGGAATCCTCAACAGCAGGGAGGCAAGTGCGAGGGCGAAAGCAGATACAGTAAACAGAAGCTGTAGGTTGGTCAGACAGGTCAGGCTGGAACACGACAGGGAGTGAAGAAGGCCTGTTGGATTAAATTGGTTTTATTTCAAAGCAAGAGGGCTCACACGTAAGGCCAATATAACCATAACGTGGATAGTTACATGAGTCTGGGATATTAGAGACATGACGGAAACATGGTTCAGGGATGTACAGGACTGGCACCTTAATGCACCAGGCTACAGGATCTTTATGCTGGGTAAGGTAATCCAAGATGAAGGACCAACCAGTGAGGCTTTGTGAATGGAGCTAAGAAATAAGAAGGGGATGTTGACATTATTCGTGTTGTGCAATCAGCCTCTATAGAGCTAATGGCAATTAGAGGAACAAATACACAGGGAGAGAGGTTCGACATGCGGGAGCAAAAGAGTTCTTTATAACATGAACTGGGACAGCTTGAGTATTAAGGGATTTGACGGTTGGAATCTGTTAAGTGCGTCAGAAAAGTTTCCTCAAGCAGTATATAGAGGGTCCTACGCGGGAATTGGCAAAATTCAACCTACTCTTCGGAAACAGGACAGAACAGCTGACGGAGGTGACAGCTGTGGAGGACGTTCGGACCAGTGACCATAGTTCTACGAATATTAAAATAGCTTTGGAGAGGAGCAAAACTGGTCCACATGTTCAAGCTCTAAATTGGGGCAGGTCAATTCTGACAGGTGGGAGGCCTGAAAACCTGTGACAGGGAGATTTCAATTGAGGGTTGGTTCCACGAGGGTTGAAGGGAAGTTGAAGGCAGCTGGGATCAAGGGAATTCATGAATTTTTATTGGAGATACGGAGATTATTGCAGAAGGAAATCAGGAGAACAAAGATTGGATACAAAAATGACTTGGCTGAGAAATTTAGGATGAATTCAAAGAGGTACCTTCAATATTTGAATGAAAAACAACAATTAGAGGGAGATAATCGGAACTCTCAAGGACCAGAGTGGACATGTCTGAGAAGAACCACCGGAGATGGGCAAAGTCCTCAATGAATATTTCTTCAATATGTTTCCCGTGGAGAAAGACATGAAGACTTGGGAAGCTGGGGAAGTTAGTAGTCATATCTTGGGGACAGTCCATCTCACAATATCGGAGGTGTTGGACGGATTAGAAAATATGAGGGTGGATCCATCTCCTGATCCTTATCACAAAAATCTAAGAACACTGCATGCGGCTGGAGAAGAAATTGCTGTGAACCAGGCTGATATTTTTGCATCTCTCTTAACTACAAGTGAAGTTCCAGAAGACTGGAGTGTTATGGAAGTTTTTATTCAAGAATAGCTGCAAAGAAATCCCTGGGAGCGAGAGACCAGTAAGCCTATCATGTGTGGTCGATAAATTACTTGGGAAGATTCTGAGGGATAAGATCCCCACGCATTTGGCATTTGTAAAGGGGAGGTCATGCCTAACAAATTTGATAAAGGTCTTTGACGAAGTGAACATGAAGCTTCACGAGGTCAGAGCGATAGACGTGGAACTGTTCACCGCTGGAAAAGCTCAGTAGGTGAGGTAGCATCTGAGGAGCAGCAGTATCGACGTTTCGGAAATTCATGTTGAAGGGCATATTTCTGAAACATCGATTATCCATTTCCAGCACTAAACCTTTCATCTCGGATCTTCAGAAAGCAGTCCTGACTTTCTCCTAGGATGTTGTACATAGTGTATATGGTTATCAGGAATGCCTTTGATAAGGTTCCACGTGGTAGACTGCTGTCGAAGGTTAAATCACATGGAACCCGGGAGAGCTGGCAATTTGGCTTGATTCGCTTGATAAGAAGAAGCACAGGATAATAGTGGAACAATTCTTTCGGGACTGGAGGCCCGTGACCAGTAGAGTGCATCAGGTGTCGGTGCTGGGCCCATGACTGTTGTCAATGATTTCGATGAGAATATACACAGAATGAATAGGAACTTTGGAGATGACACTAAAATAGTGAGCATTGTGGACAGTGAAGAAGGTTATCAGAAATTCCAGCGGACATTGATCCACTGGGGAAATGGCCTGATAAATGTAAAATGGGGTTTGAGAGAGATAAGCGTGAGGTATTTCATTTGGACACTCCTCCAAGGCAAGAGTGTCGTCGTGACGAGCAGAGGCGGAAGAGATTACTGGAACAGCGGAACCTGGAGTTAAGATGGAGAGTTCTCTGAAAGTGGAGTCATAGACAGACAGGGCAGTGAGGAAGGCTTTAGCACACTGGCCTTCATCTTTCAGGGCATTGAGTATAAAAGTTGTTGTCATGTTTCAGTTGTCAAGTTTGTGTGTGAGGCTGCACTTGGAGTATTGTGTTCAGTTTTGGTCGCCTTGTTAAGGGAAGGATGTTATTAAAATAGAAAGAGTTCAGAAGAATTGTACAAGGATATTCCCAAAACTCAATGGTCTGAGACACAGAGAGAGGTTAAACAAGTTGGGATGTTTTTCTTTAGAACATAGGAGACCAAGGAGGGATATTTTGGAAGGATGTAATAATAAGGATAGGCTGAATACACTCAGTTTTATTTTCCCCGGTGTAATCGAGGACACCCAGAGTCTCTAGTCTCCGAGACAAAAACTACGCTACTCCGGCCGTTAACATCATGATAAAAAGCGCGCAGCTCCAAGCCTTCGGCCTCACTCTCTCGGCGGAGCAGGTAACGGCTGTTCGTTGGTGTTTAGTTTAAGTCGTGGTATAGTCCAGTTATTTTTTTAAACGGTTAAAGTTTAAAGTTTTTTGTGAACGCCTAGCGGACCCGGAAGCTGGTGTCGCGCTGGCTTACCTGGGACCTGAGAATCCGAGACACTGCAGGGGTAGAGCCTTCCCCGCCCTCCTCCTCTAACGTAATAATAAGACCCGTTGTGGTAAGCAGGTAAGTGCTGCATTTTGCTTGTTTGTTTCTTTAGATCCAGTTTTCTTTTTAAAGTTTACCTTTTAGAGGGATGGCAGCGAAGGCAGTGCAATGTTCCTCTTGCAAAATGTTTGAGGTGAGGGAAGCCATAAGCGTCCCTGCTGATTACACTTGCAGGAAGTGCACCCATCTTCAGCTCCTCCAAGACCGTGTTAGGGAACTGGAGCTGGAGTTGGATGAACTACGGATCATTCGGGAGGCAGAGGTGGTCATAGATCATAGCTTTAGGGAAGTAGTTACTCCGAAAGTTATAGACAGATGGGTGACAGTGAGGGGGACTGGGAGGAAGCAGCCAGTGCAGGGACACCCTGCGGTCGTTCCCCTCAATAACAAGTATACCGTTTTGGATACTTGTGGGGGGGACGACTAACAAGGGGTAAGCAACGAGGTTCAGGATTCTGACACGGAGCCTGTCCCCGTTGCTCAGAAGGGAAGGGAGGAGAAAGACAGAGCAATAGTTATTGGGGACTCAATAGTGAGGGGCACAGTTAGGCGGTTTTGCGGAGGTGACAGAAACTCACGTTTGGTATTTGCCTCCCAGGTGCAAGGGTATGTGATATCTCTGATCGTGTTTTCCGGGTCCTTAAGGGGGAGGGGGAGCAGCCCCAGGTCGTGGTCCACGTTGGCACCAACGACATAGGTAGGAAGAGGGGTGAGGATGTTAGGCAGGCTTTCAGCGAGGTAGGTTGGAAGCTCAAAGCTAGAACGAACAGAGTTGTTGTCTCTGGTCTGTTACCCGTGCCACGTGATAGAGAGTCGAGGAATAGGGAGGGAGAACAGTTAAAGGCGTGGCTACAGGAATGGTGCAGGAGGGAGGGATTCCAGTTTCTGGACAACTGGGGTTCTTTCTGGGGAAGATGGGACCTCTATAAACAGGATGGTCTCCAGCTGAACCTGAGGGGCACAAGCATCCTTGGGATGAGGTTTGCTAGTTCTCTTTGGGAGGGTTTAAACTAACTCTGCAGGGGCATGGGAACCTGGACTGTAGCCCTAGGGTACAGGACCTTGAGTGCAGGGAGGTTAGGAACAAGGCATCGATCTCGAAAAGTCAGTTTGACGGGTCATTCTTGTTAAAGTTGTGGGGCAGCTCCTGCTCTTCAATCTATTTCTATAGCCTATTCTAATACAACCTATTCACATCCAGGCCTGAACCATGAAACACCCTGTTTCTCAGATCGTTTACTGTCCGTGTCTATGTGCTTTATTTGAACCCTTTTGGGCAATGGATATTTGACACTGATTTTTGGAAAGTTAACTGCTGTTGCAAAAGTTGATATAAAATGCATGCTGCAAAGTAAATTACAGCAATTCTTTTCATTACAAAGCAGCTATAGCGACTGGGAGTGTGCAAGTTGGTTGTTCATAAATCTCCCGCTGCTGCTGAAAATGGGCGCTATTGACTATCAAGGTAAGTCCTTTTAGAGGGAAACTTCGCTTTGTGGCAGCCCTCTTGTGCTCACTCTCAGCGCTCCTGCTGCTGCTGAAAGTGGACTGAGGAGTCACATTCAGATCAGCCATGATCTTATTGAGTGATGTATCAGAATTGAATGGACCGCTCAGGCAACTTATTCACATATTATTGTTTATGGGGATTGAGTCACTTCCTGTTCGTGGCTAACAGGATCCTAGGGACGCACTGGCCTTCAGATTTTCCTGTGTTCAATCTCGAGCAGTCCCAGGTTTGTAAATTAGATGTTCTTACCTTGCTTCTGAGTAATAGGGTCGAACAGCTGTCTGCTCTTCTGCTTGTCCTATGGAATGGAAGCGAGGGATTTAATGGTCTTTTCTCATGCCTTATAACTTCAATTAACCGAATATCTGTCTCCTGTGTCCGTAAAGCATTCACAAAATCTGCATGATGTATTTGTCTATTTTACTGGCATTAATTGAGCTAGCACGCTGACTGGGTGTGCTTTTGCACGACTGAATTCAGAAGCAGAAAGGCTTCCCCCGTTACGATGTCATAAACTAAAGCAGCAATAGATACTAAGAGACACACAGCATGAAAACATACTCCACAACTCAATCTCCCTATGAATGAAACCGAACACACTGCACGCCCTCTTAACAGCACTATCCACCTGGGTGCCAATATTCAAGCATCTATGGACTCCAAGATCCCTCTGCACACCCACACGACCAAGAATCTTTCCACTGTCTCAGTACGCTGACTTCCTGTTATCCTTCCCTAACATCGAGTTGCATTGAACTCCATTTGCAACCTCTCAGCCCAATTCTGCCGTTTATCCAAGTCCCCCTGCAATGTGTAACATTCTTCCACACTGTCCAGTACTCCACCGACTTTAGTGTCGTCTGCAAATTTACGAATCCATCCACCTATGCCTGCATGTAAGTCATTTTCAGTAATGACAAACGTCAGTGAATTTTGTTGCACAGCGCAATTAACCGGACTCGAGGCTGAATATTTTCCATCAAACACCACTCTCTGCCTTCTTTCAGAAATTTAGTTTGTAATCAAAACTGCTAAATCACCTTAAATTCCACGCCTCTGCAGTTTCTCCAACAGCCTACCATATGGAACCTTATCAAAGGTTTTACTGAAGTTCATGTATATCACATCAACTGCCCTGTTTGGTCACCTTCTCTAAAAACTCAATGAGGATTGTGAGACACGACCTACCCATCAAGGACACGCAATATCTGTTCTTTAAACCAGTTCCACATTTCCATTTTCTGCATCGCCTGCATTTCACGACCCCATTCTATGCATCCTAATTCTTGCTGAATCGGATTGTAATTGCCCTAGCCCCATCGATAACTCTTGACTTGTGGCATGAACTTATGTGACATGAAGTGGAAATGCGAAAACGAGTGAAATCCACATTGATCCGGTCAGGTTGGGAGTTCACAATGCGGAAGATGAGGCTTTCTCTCTCCTGGAGAAGGGTGGAAAGGTTTGGTAGTAGAGGTGGCCCAGTAACGGCATGTGCTTGGTGGAGTGGGAGGGGGACTTAAAGTGATCAGCCAAGGTGCGTTGGGGTTGTTCCATGCACGTGTCACGGGAATGTTCTCGGGAAGCATACTACATGGTGGCGTCCCGTCTCCCTAGTGTGGACCAGAGCACATCAGAAGTAAGTAATGCAGTAAATGATGTTTGTGGAAATGCTGGTTTATCAGATGGATTTTCTCTGCTCTCCAAGCCTCCGCTGATCCAAATCCTGTATCGAAACCTTTCGCCAATTTCTAAGCACCTGTATCCCTTTGTTGCCTGTCTATTCATGCATCTGTCTCAATAGGTCTTACATGTTGATATCCTTCCTGCCCCAACACCTCAGCTGGCAACGCGTTCCTAGCACCCGCCACCCTTTGCAGAAAGGACTTTAGAACCATATCTCTTCGAGTGAACTCCAGGAATTGTGTCCCACATTTCAGGGAAGGAAATCATCTCGTGATTTTGTGAGTCATAATCAGGGCCCCTCTCAACCTGCGTATATCTCATGAATATAATGCTAAACTGATCGACCACTCTTCCTATGCAGAGACCTCCACAGCAGGCAACATCCCAGTGAAAATCCTATGCACCCTCTCTTGCACATGCACATCGTTTCAGTAATGTGGTGACAAGAACTGTACACAGTATTCCAAATGTTGCGGAAAAATATGTTAATACAACAGTAAAATGAGCTGCCAACTCTTATCCTCAGTTACCCGTCCAATGAAGCAAAGTACACCGTATGCCTTCTTCATCACGCTACTGACCTGCGTTGCCACTTTCAGGAAAAAATGGACATGAACACCCAGAACTCTCTGTTCAGCAATTTTCTTCAGGAATTTACCATTTACTTTGGAGGTCATTCTTGAATTGGGTCTTGCAAAATGCATCACATCGCATTTGCCCAGATTGAACTCCATATGCCATTTCTCTGCCCGAGTCTCCAAAGTACGTACATTCTGCTGAATTGTCTGACAGTCCCCTTCCCTATCTGCTATTCTATCAATCATAAGATTACCTGCAAACTTGCTAATCAGGCCACCTCCACCTTCCACCAAATCATTTACATGCATCAAAAACAATAGTGTTCCCAGTATGGATCCCTATGGAACATCACTGCTCACAGATCATCATTTCGGAACCTGTGTTGCACTATTACTCACTGCCTTCTTTTGCCCAACCAGTTCTCTTGCCATCTAACTTGTAAACCCTGGACACCATGCTACTCGCATTATTCATCAGCCGACCATGGGCAAACTTACCACATCCATTATTAAAATCCATGTATATGACATAGACAGCCCTTCCCTCATCAATCAACTTTGTCACTTCCTCAAAGAATTCTATTTAATTTCCAAGATATGACATTGCCTGCTCAAAACAGTGTTGCCTATCACTGATAAGCCCATTATTTTCCAAATAGGAACAGATCCTGCCCTCAGTAACGTTTCCAGCAGCTTCCCGACAACTGACGTCAGGGTCACTGGTGTATAATTGCCTAGATTGCCCCGCATACATTCTTAAAAAGGGAAAAGAATGAGCAGTTCTCCAGTCTGCCGGGACCTCACCCGTATTCAAGATTGCTGAAAGCATATCTGTTAAATCACCAGCTATTTCACCAGCTCTGTACACTGGGGTAGATCCAATCCGGACCTCGGGACTTGTCCACCTTAATGCCTGTTAGGAAAACCAACACTACTTCCCTGCTTATGTCGCCATGACCATGAGTAATGAAATATCTATCCATCCCCTCAACATCCGTCATGCCCCTCAACTCGCTGAAAACTGATACAAAGTATTCATTAAGAATCGCACGCATTTTCTCTGAATGTACAAATAAATGTCCGGTTTTGTCCTTCAGTGGGAAACCCTTCCTCTAGTTGTCACCTTGCTCCTGATACATGAATAAAAGTTTTTGGAATTCGTTTTAACCCCGTTTGCTAAACATATCTAATGACACATTTTAAACCTCTTAATTCACCGTTTCGGATTGGTTCCACATTCCCAACATTTTTCCAAACCTTCATCTGTCTTGAATCGCCTAAACCTCAATTGCGCTTCCTTTTCCCTCTTAGGTAGTCTCATAAATTCACCTGTCAACCATCGTTCCCTTATCTTTCCATTGCTCGACCCATTTTCATAGGAATATATCTCTCCTGAAGTTTGTCAAACTGTCTTCAAAAGCCTCCCAAATATCAAATGTGAACTTACCTTCAAATATTTGCCGTACAGCAATTATTTTAATGACTGGGTGCCACAGACTATTTTGGGGTATCTTACTCTGATTTTCTCATTCAATATTGTCCTGTCTCAATTGTCCCATTTACTGGTAACTGCACGATATTTCCCGTTATCTGACGCCCTGCTCCAAACTTCCCAATTATATAAGCCTTATCCCAATTCTTCCATTTATTAGTGCCCTGCAACGATTCGTCCTTTGCTCGATCTTGTAAATCTAGATATGAATTCCACCAATTCGCCAATTATATGATGCACCAGTTTTCTCCACTTCACTACCTTTCCCCCAATGACCCCCTTTTTCTGCATCTCCCCTTGTACTCACTCCCAGTACTGAATAATTCTTACACACGAAATGTCGAGTTCTCCAACTCCTTAACCTACTTCTCTTGCTATGTTCTCCTATACTCCTATGCTCCTGCCTGTCCCCCTTCTCCTGAGCAGCTTTCTCAATGCTCTCTGTCAAGGATTTGATAACAGTGCACTTTATACCAAGATAAGCCTCACAACAACTCGATGGACGATACACATCGTACCTTGGGTAACTGTCTCTCGAAAAATTCCAACCAGTCATTTTATGCAGCTTCTCTTTTCTTTTAGTTTTGTCTCCTTTTATAATCTGAATGGCACGCATACAAATCTGCAGTGTTCTGCCATTACTCCCGCATTCAAGAAAAAAGGGTTAAAATGATAGAAAGATCTTGGTCCATCCTTCAGTCAACCTTATACATTTTATCCAGATCAAGTAAATATTCCCTTTTATTGTGGTATGAAAAGCAATGTAAGGAAGGGGTTAACTGAACCTGTTTGTTTGGCGACTGTGATTAATGTCATCTCCATGGATTTCACGAATCACATTGGAATGGTCCCATCTTTTAATCATTAACAGGCTCCATTCAATGTGTTATGCCATAATATGAGTGTAAGCATCACACTAACAGGGATCAGCAGCTCCAGACAGTCGGGGAAGAGATATCAGAACCTGAGAACATTAGATTCGAATTTTCCAACTATGGATCAGAATCAAAGAACAACAGATTGGCATGTTCCAACAATGAATGAGAATCTGAGAACAATGGGCTGAAACGTTACAACAATAGAAAGGAGTTTATCCAATTATATTTGGGCTCTTTCAACATATTATTGGTTGTCTTTATCCTGGCACATCTACTATGCTCTTTGCGTTATTCAACATTTTTATTATCCTATATTGGCTATCGTTGGTGTCCCTGGTAAGTCTGCCTGTCCAGATATTATTGCTTAAATCCAGTTATGACTGCAATACAGTTCTTTCTTTTACTCCCTACTCGTTGCCACAATTATTCTTCCTTGTGAGACTCCGAATTCAAATATGCAAGTTAAAAGCCACTACTAACTGCATCAGTGAAATGGTTCGTTCACTGTCTCCCACTTTGCTTTTTGCAGTGTCCCTAATCGGACTCTCTGCTGACCTACTCAGTTTCAGTTGTAAACAACGATTAATTGTATGCATTTTATGTTTAATGATTGGGAAAATGACGATCACTATCTGCTGTTCTGTTCAAAAAATCTTTTTCTTTCTCTCTGTCCCCCATCCCATCCCTGGCGAATATCTGAGGCTGAGACAGATGAGTCACAAATGTGATGATCCCCTTGGTCATGAGCTGATCCCTGACACCATACCCTCTCCATTTTAAATTCTATCTATGAGCACCTACAGAATGTACTTCACTGTCTCTTCCCATTTGTTGTTTGATCCTCGAACTATGTAATGCACTCTTAATAATGCCAACTATCTGCTGCAGACACTCCTAGCTTCAAATCTGCAGAAGCGAATCTGAGTCAATACTTCACATTTGTATCCTTATTCCCACCAAATCCTATCCATCATCATTCTCATGCACACTGATGTACACATTATCTGGGTCTGGCAATGCCTTCATTATAACATTCTCAATCACTTTATCTCGACTACCCATTAAACGTCCCTCACTTTTTTTCCATCGATATTCCGTACCCCTGACATTCAACGTGATTTCCACAGAGTGTAATCTCTATCAAACAATTAATATCACATTGGATGATCCCAATGCGCAGGAACGCACGCTCGGCAACACACATATATTCCCTTGTGCTGTTCAAATTGAGCTTTCGAGGCATACATTTGTGGGAAGCCCATTCACTGTATCTCAGAGCAAGAGCAGATTATCTACTGTGCAGGACAGTCATCTGAAGTACAGATACTCCCTTTATGCTTGTAAAGGATTACAATTCTCCCAAGACTGGACAGATAGATCTCTTCACTGGGCAAAACACGAGCGTCATCTGCACAGCGCTCCATAAACAAAAAATCTTACTTTCATAACAATGCTGTCACTTCTTTAAAAAAAAACGTTACTTTGTTTAAACATTTTTTGAAGGCAAGTCCTTAAGACAGGGGTGCCGAAGCGACTGCAGAAAGTGTCAGAAGGTCTATTTTTTTAAGGTGGCAACAATTAGATGGGAGCGGCCAAATCTTACAGACCAGGCGTTCCAAATTGTTTTTCAGTCAGCAGGTGCTTGGGTTCTGGAAGGATTGGAAGATTCAGTGATTGGCCGCTAGCTGCTATTCTCTCAGAAATCTGTCTTATAGCTGTTTCCCTTGGATTGGAGACCTGCATGTAAGAATGAATGTCTGAATTTGTTTTTTTGGCAAGTGGTGTGTTTGTGGTATTTAACTATATTGGAACACTTAATTATTAGAAGGTACTGTAGCCATTACTCGTTTAAGTTTTCCACCAGTTATATGATTCCAAATGCTTTTTCATTTTGTTTATCTTTTTATAAGAGTGTTACAAAAGTTATTTTTTGCTTAAAGCTGAGTGGTTTGGCCAGTCGCATCACATCTGGAATACCCACCTTAAAAGGTTGGTGTTTAGGCTACCTACTTAAAGGCAGTCTGTTTGGTCCACAGCAAACTGGGGACCCTTGTCCGATTCTAAATCGATAATTCCAACTTGTGTTTAGAATGGTACAGCTTAAAGGCAGAGTGTGTTTTGTTCCGGCTGTTGAATTTGGTTTGTTTAAACAGTGCCTAGTGTAGTAACGAACTAGGAGAAAGTGAGCACTGGAGATGCTGGAAGTCAGAGTCGAAGGTGGGATTGTGGCCGAAACATCGAGTCTTTTGGTCCTCAGATGCTGCCTGCCTGTTGTGCTTTCCCAGCACCACATTCTTGACACTGTGTACTCATGGCTTGCTCAGTCACATGTAGTTGGTTCGGGGTGGAAAGAGTGACCTTGGGGGTTTCACGAAAGATGACCAAATCAAGGCTGTTCGAATTGGAGACAAGATGGCGTTGGGGCCACCTTCGTGTATGCGAAAAGGAGTGCTAATGACAGCAATGCCTTAGCATTTAAATTTGATGGATATGCCATCGGAGTCTTCGAAAATGTTCAAATTCAATTACAGATGAAACAATTGTTCATGAAACTGAGTTGAAACATTTAGAATTCTGATAAAACGCTGATTTAAAGGACAACGAGAGGAAGAAAAAAGAGTGGAAAACAGAGAAAAAGCAGGAAGAGGGAGTTTATTCTTCAAAAGTTGGCAATTAGCGTGCAAATTCGACTTAAAAGGGGAGATGAAGGTCGAGGTTTGGCTGAATGAGGACAATGTTGAGGATAGCAAAACGATCGTCGTCAAAGGCTTGACGGGGACCTGTTTAAATATATCGAAGTTTTGCCTAAATTTGATGAGAAGGATGTCGAAGCCTTTCTTCATTTCTTTTTAAAAAGTGGCTAAACAAATGCTGCATCCACTGTCAATGTGGATGTGTTTGTTCCAAACAAAGCAGGTCGATAGAACTAGAGATTTAATTTCATTTCTATCAGAGGAGGTATCTGGGGAGTATGAGGAGGTGAATAAAACTATCTTTAGTGCATCTGAAGTTCTGCAAGAAGCCTGCAGACAAAGTTTTAGAAATCTAAGGAGGGCTTCGGGATAAACGTGCATTGACTTTAAAAGAATCATAAAAACTAACTTTGATAGGTGAATATGGAAATTGAAGGTTGATCAAGTATATAACACTGTAAGTTTGGAGGTGTTCAAACCTTCAGTTCCTATGTTGACGAGAACTCATATGAAAGACCAGAGACTTAAAATGACAAGAATAGAAGCTGGCATGGCTGATGATAATGAGTTTGACAATAAATCAAGGCTTGGCTTCTGTGAGGGATTGCGAAGAATGTGTGAGATCTTAATATAACATACTTGTGAGAGCAAGGTTTACTGAAGTAGGCTGGGAGCAGCATGTAAAGAGGATACAATATTAGGATATGCAAAAGCTTGTAAATCTTGGCGGCTGAGACATTAAGAGATACGTCTTTCAGAAGGACTTTTGGCGGAATCAACTTTCAATTATGTAAAGTGAGGTTGGACTCTTTGGAGACATCTTCAACAGAAATATCCCACATTTGAGAAGAAGACCTTGAGCTTGGTGTTGGTATTAAAGGAGGAAATATCCAGTCTGTTTAGATATAACATAGTATTGCCAGCATTCAGTTTGAAAATTATACAGGTGATCGGACGAGCAAACGTAATTGCTGACATGTTGTCGAAACATGGACATGCAGAAAGATGGAGGCGTTCAGTGGCAGGATTAAACTGAATGAAATAAACTGGAGTTATTCATGCTTGCACGCTTAGATTCATTGTAATTTACGTTTGTATTGTTGTTTACCAGGAGAGCAAGAATAAATGATTTAAAAAGAGATGACAACTTTGTATATTGATAATTCATTTTATTAAAGGAGGAGGCGTGACGATGCTTTACCTTTTAATGGTCATTTTCCACAGTATATTTTTTTCTTGTAGAGACGCCGTAAAAGCAGTGGCACAGAATTTCCATCTAAAAGCGGCATAAGTAAATAACGTAGGAGGTTTTTCATTCATTAAAATCGTGGTGACAATGGAAAGGCAGTGACCAGCGCTCACAGACCTGATTTTCTCGTTTTGTTTCTTTAGCTGCAGCATCCAGGAGCTGCTTGGGGTCCCAGCAGGTTTGGCAGCTTCAATACATGATTCCAGCGCCTATTCTCTCGGGGATCTCTCTTGATGTTGTTTCCTCATGCACTGGAGAAACGCACACAAGAATCTGCGCTCGAAATTACCTTTCGCCAATGGTTTGTTTATTGTTTGTTACTGTATGAGAATAGTTAATTCGTAAAATTTACTGTCCCTCTTGGATGGTTTAGAGTTCCATTATTTTAGCGATTCCATGTTGTTCTTCACTTTATTGATATTTTAACTAAAGTGTTTAAAAAGATTATATTTCGCATCAGGTAGAGTGATTTGACGATTTTCAACAAGTCATAAACACCCACTTCACGGCTTATTTTACACTACAGAAAAAAATAATGTTGAGGCTACGCTTGTAACATATCTTGAGAAGGCTGCCAAATCCATAGCACTTGTACCTAATTGACTTCGGATGAACGTCTGTCATTGAGGAGTTATTGGAGGTGCTGGGTATGGTTTACCAGAGGTTTTGCTGTGAGCGATCTTCGAGATTTAGCGAGACCTGAGGATTGGGTGACCCACCTCTAGATGGAACATGGGGACTGTAGTTACAACATAAAAGTCTGTAAAATGAACAACAAACAGAGCAGAGGTTGCACAAATTGGGGAACTCTGAAGCAATGGAGTAATTCTAATTACAGAGATATCTCTGTCATAGCCACCCTGTATTTTCCAATTACAACTTCCAAAGCTACATTTAACCCAAGAGCAGATTGCGAGTGCACCCAGTTTGAACAAGGAACTAGTCACCTCCTTAACATGTCCTGCAACTTCAAACCAGGAGGACGAGAGCGCTGCCAGTACTTCAAAGGATCCCAGTTCCATTCAGCTTCCATCTAGCGGAAGTTAGGAGTATGTCACATATCCATCATCTGCCCATATGTCGACATCAGTGTCATCATTCAGTTTCGGAGGATGTATATGGTTGAAGAGGTGAAAACTATATTTTCTCCCTCAGCGGGGATCTGTTGCGTTTTTCCTAGTTTTCCCAGTGTAGCGGGATTCCCGATGGTGGACATGGCTGTGCGGTGCCCCCATTTGAATGGGGAATGGTAGAGGAACTAAAGGAACTCTCACTCCATTAATATTGCATTGCGAGCATGTACAGTACATCATGTTGTTGAATACCACTGTCCTGGCAGCAGACACAGCCTTTCCATTCAGACGCAGTTAGCTATTCCAGTTTTCGAGTCTGCACGTAGAAAGAAAAGATGCTGTTTTGGATAAAGGCACGTACCCCCTCACTCTTGATAGATGGCTGAAAACACACTGAGGTCTTAATTCGCCAATGCTCACCAACCACATTAAGTTAGCCCTTATGCGCTGAAAGAAATGGGGACTCAGTGAACATCAGTGAACAGACTTTCAGGGTGATGGAGCAACAATCCCAATGTCTGAAAGGATCAGAATGAACGCACCAGTGCATAATTGATCAATAAGACTTATAATCTCTCTTCTTATAGTCTTCAATTCTTCCTGAAGAAAATGAAAATGGTTATACAACACACAATATTCCACCTGCCTTACCATTGTCCATTCTCTTTAATGTCTGCACCAATTTGCAAACTCTACCTTTTCTTGAAAATGTAATTCCCTGCTTATTTTCGTGTCATCGCCAAATATGATTACACTACATTTATTCCACACCACGAAGTCATTGATATAGAGTGTAAATAGTTGAGGAACAAGCAATGGTCGCTTTTTGACTCCACTGTTTATATTCTGTCAAAAATGAGTAAGACTTTTTTTTATCCCATACGTCTGCTTCCTGTTGGTCAACAGTCCTCCCCAATTCTTGTGTAAGACATTCCAAGGGCTGATTTAGAATGAGGACCATCGATTGGCAATTTAGACCCTCGAAATTACTCATTCATTTAATGCAGACATGGCCGATGTTATTTCGGCCACTGTTCCACTTTTCTGTCTGCTCTCCATGTCGTGTCATTTACTCAATGTCCCAGCATCTATTGCACTCCAGTGCAGTGAATTACTCGATTCGCAACCATTTGAAAGAAGTAAGTTCTCTCCAGCTCTGCATTAAATCTGCACTGCCTTACTCTACATGTCTGTTGTCTTGTTTAATATTGGCCCATATCAGGAAATATCCACTCCACATTTACATTGATAATCGCCATTAGCATCTCACAACCCCAATAACATATCTTCTCATTCATCTACACTCCAGAGAGCACAGACCTGAACTGCTCAATCTCTCTTCATAAGACAATCTCCTCATCTCTGAAATCAATTCAGTGAAACACTTCTGAACTGCTTCCAGTGCAACTGTGTCCCTCCTGCAGTCAAGGCAATAAAACTGTGCCTGACTCCAATTGCTGTTTCACTAATGCCTGGCATAGTTACGCTTATTCTACCCCATTTGCATACTCTATTCTTTAACAAGCAAATGCTGAAATTGGACTTACCTTTGTCATTTCATGGGTACCCGAGGTCACCCGGATCCCTCAGCATATAAGCACTCTGAAGTTTCTCTCTATTCAAACAACAAATTGCCTTTCGATTACTGTGGGAAATTTAACTGCCAAATGTTTAGATTAGATTACTAACAGTGTAGAAACAGGCCCTTTGGCCCAACAAGTCCTCACCGACCCACCGAAGTGCAACTCACCAGATCCATTCCCTTACATTTTCCCCTTCACCCAACACTACGGTCAATTTAGCATGGCCAATTCACCAAAGCTGTACATTTTTGCATTGTGGGAGGAAACCGCAGCACCCGGAGGAAACCCACGCAGACCCGTGGAGAATGGGCAAAATTGCACACATGGAGTCGCTTGAGGCAGGAATGGAAGCCGGGTTTCTGGCGATGTGAGGCAGCGTTCGTTCATTTGTCTGAACTATTTACGTCCATTTGTAAGCATTTTATATCTTCAAGCGTCAACCTATTTTCCCACCTATTGTAGTTTCATCGGAAATTCTAACTCAGCATCCAAGTTATATATTTGATTGCAAGTAATTGGGGCCCGTGATCTGACATCTATGCCAGCCCAAAATTTGCCAACCATGAAACGATCCATTTATTCCATCTTTCTGAAATGTGTTGTTTTGACTCAGCCTTTATCCGGGCGAATGAATTCCCTTAAACTCCATGTGCACTTACTTTCTCATTTAACCCGTTGTTCAGCACTTTATTCAATGCCTTCCAGAAGTTCAGGTACTTCACATCTCCAGGCTCTCTATTATCTAATTCCTTGGCACGTCTTTACAGAACTCAAGCATATAAATCTGTCTGTGATATATTCTGGGTGACCTTGGAAATCTACTTTTATTTATTCATTAGAAATGAATTATAATCATGTGCCTTTAACTCAAACAATTTGCCCAAAACTCTCTATTCACTAATGAAGACACATCCTTTTCTACAACGTCAACGTTTCCTTTCAATTCCTGGGGAACAGGCAAAAGGCATCAGATATCTGTTCCGATTACTTTATTAGATACATGATTGGCTGAGTGGGCTCATTCTGTTTCTGGTTTACAAACTTGATGAGCTAAATGTTTGTCTGGTGTCTCAATATTATTGTCTAAATGGCAGGTTTGTCCTGAGTAAGACATCAAGGCCTTCGCTTCCTACTCCTGATGATGCGTCAGAGGATTTGGGCTGATGCAATCGATCTGTTACTATGTAGCAGTTCAAAGTTCTGAAGGGTACGCGTCTGAACCAACTTAACAGGTTCAAGATACTAAACGGTGTCCTCCTGTATCCCTGAAATGGGATTGACGGATGATTGTTCTCCTGCAATTCCCATACAGTAGACACGTGTCAACGCGATCTCCAACTTCCCCATTAAAAGACTCAAAAAGTTTTCTATCCTTCTCCAATTCCACTACAACAGGCTCAAATGGCTGAATGTGGTCCTCTTCTTCCAGGGTATCAATCTCTTCCAGTTATATTGTTATAGACTTGAGGAGGCTGAATGGAGAAATCATGTTGCTTTGTCACAACAATTTATCTCCTTCCTCAAAACGCTTTCATATATCCAGCTGAATCTATTTCTTTCCAGTAATGCCATATTCTGCATCTGATTTTAATGCGTTTCCCTCTGCAACTCTCTCTAACCATAATTCAGAGCTCTGTTGTGTCATGAATACCAGGCTTATCCAATTTCAGAACAACAGGATTTGTGCACCTTGTGTCATCGTTCACTTTTTGGTGTATGGTGCTTCGTGTTGGACAGGGCTTTTGAGCAGCTTTGGTACGCGTCGTTGAAAGTTGTTCAAGAACAAAAGTGGCTGTAGGACCGAGGCAAGTTTGGCAGCATCTGAGGAGTAAAAGCAGAGTTAATACGTTTGGCCCAGTGAATTAGTTTCAATGCTTCTAGTTTCGCCTGCAATTTTAATTTTTGACACAGAATTCCAGTATCCACAGGCGTTAGCTTTATTGAAATTGTGTCCTCTTCTCTTCACGAAAAATCATCAAGTCTGGCAACATCTTCGGAGTCAGAGAAATAGAGTTAGCTATTAAGGTCCAGCGTGAGTCTACTTCAGAACTGTAAATGTTTGAAAGTGTGCTTTTTAATTCCTTGTCAGCAGCGGAGCCGTAGTGACAGGAAACAGAGCACCAGGACGTGAAATGCAAAAGACATGATCTTTCTATTGTGGGTGAAAGAGAAACACAACTAAAATAGGTGTAAATTGAGATATGAATTTGGGGAATAGATGCTCTCAGGATGCAGGTTTGCTTGCTGAGCTGGAACGTTCATTTCCAGTAGTTTCCTCACGCTATTCGTAACAGCTTCAGTGGGCCTCAGGTGAAGTACTGCTGATAAATCCTGCTTTCTCTTTATATGTTTGGCTTTCTTGGGATTATTGATGTCATTTCTTCTGGTGATGCATGTTCCGAAATAAGGTAGGTGAGCTTACAGCATAGATAGGTACCTTGGACTTCGATGTTGTCGCCATTTCAGAGACATGGGTAAAGCAGGCTGAGAAATTGATGTTGCAGGTTTCAGGGTTTCGAGCTTTCTTTCTGAACAGGCAAGGCGGTAAAAGAGGGGTAGGCGTGGCCGTATTAGTTCAATATAGTATAACGGTGGCTGAGAGAATGTTTGATGAGAGTTCGTCTTCTGGGATAGTGTGGGCTGAGGTTTGAAACAGGAGAGGAGAGGTCACACTGTTTGGTGTTTCTTATAGGACTCCGCAGTGTTCCAGGGAGTTGGAAGAGATGATTAGTAAAATTATTCTAAGTAGGAGTGAAGGGAATAGGGTGTTCAATATGGGGGCCTTTAACTTCTCCAACATTGACTGGAAATTTTATAGCTATAGTCTGTCGGATGCATCAGTTTTTGTCCAATGTGTCGAAGGGCCGACAAGAGGGGAGGCCACATTGGATCTGGTGCTTGGTAATGAACCAGGCCAGGTGTTTCATTTAGTTGTAGGTCAGCACTTTGGAAAAAGTGACCATAATCCAGATACGTTTATTTCTGCGATGGAAAGGCATCGGTACATGCCACAGGTCAAGATTTATCGATGGGGCAAGGGCAAATATAATCTGATTCGGCAAAAATTGGGATGCATAGAATGGGGTAACAAAATACAGGGGATGCAGAAAGTGGAAATGTGGAGCTGATTTAAGTAACGGATATTGCGTGTCCTTGTTAGGTATGACCCAGTCAGGCAGGGAGGAAGCGATAAGGTAAGGGAACCGTGGTTTAATACAGAAATTGCATCTCTTCCTCCGAAGAAGAAGGAGGCTTCTGAGGCAAAATGGTTCAGATGAGGCGATGGAGAGTTACAGATCAGCTAGGAAGGATTTAAAAAGAGAGTTAAGAAGAGCAAAGAGAGGACACCAGCAGCCTTTCGCAAATAGAATAAAGGAGAACCCGAAAGCTTTCTGTAGGTATGTGAGGAGTAAATGAATGACGAGAGTAGGAATAAGGCCAGTCAAAGACAGAAGTGAAAAGTTGAGTGTGGACCCGGTAGAGATTGGAGAGGTGCTAAACGAACATTTCTCATTGGTGTTCACTCACGAAAAGGAGAATATTGTAGTGGAGAAGAATGAGGTACGAGATATTAGACTAGAAAATATCGAGAATAATTCGGCACAGGTGTTATCAATTTTCGAAGGAGTGGAAGTAGACAAGTTCCCTGGGCCGGATGGGATTTATCAGAGGATTGTCTGGGAAGCTGTGGTGGAGATAACAGAGCCGTTAGCTTTGATATTTCAGTCATCGTTTTTCTAAAGCATAAGTACCTGAGCACTGGAGGATTGCAAATGTTGTGCCCTTGTTTAAGGAGGGCAGCAGAGATGACCCAGGTAATTACAGACCAGTGACCCTTACCTCTGCTGTAGGAAAGGTTTTGGAAAGTATTATACGAGATAAAATTTATAATCATCTAGCAAGCAACAATTTGATTTCATCTTGTCACTATGATTTCGTCAAGGGCAGGCTGTGTCTCAAAAACATCATTGAATTCTTTGAGAACGTGAGCAAGCATGTAGATGAGGGTAGGGCAGTTGTCATGGTATGCGTGGACTTCAGTGAGGCCTTTGAGAAGGTTCCACGTGGTAGGCTGATGGAGAGAATGCAGAGACATGGAATTGAGGGTGATTTAGCAGTTTGGATTCGAAACTGGCTTTCTGGAAGAAGGCAGCGTGTGGCGGTTGATAGAACGTATTTAATCTGGCGTCCAGTTACTCGTGGTTTGTCACAAGGATCTGTTTTGGGACCACTGCTGTTTGTCATTTTTAGAAATTACTGAGACGTAGGCATAGGTGGATGGATTAGTAAATCAACAGACGACAATAAAGTCGGTGGAGGTTTGGATAGTTGGGGACAATGTTACAGGTTGCAGGGAGACTTTGATAAACTGGAGAATTGGGCTGAGAGCTGGCAAATGGAGGTCAATGCACCTAAATGTGAGGTGATGCACTTTGAGAAAAATAACAGGTATGCAGAGTGCTGGGTCAATGGAAAGACTCTTGGCAGTGTGGATGTGCAGAGGGATCTTGGAGTCCATGTGCATAGATCCCTGAAAGTTGCCACCCAGGTGGATAGTGGTGTGAAGAAGGCATACGGTGCGTTATGTTTCATTGGTAGAGGGATTGAGTTCCGAAACCGCAATATCATGCTGCAACTATACAAAATGCTAATGCGGCCACATTTGGAATATTGTGTACAATACTGTTCGCTCCGTTACAGGAAGCGTGTGGAAACACTGGAAAAGGTGCAGAGATGATTTAGCAGGATATTGCCTGTTCTGGACGGAAGGTCTTAGGTGGACAGGCTGAGACACTTGGGTCTGTTCTCATTGGAAAGAAGAAGGCTAACACGGGATTTGAGACAGACATACAAGATGATCAGTGGATAAGATAGGGTAGACAGTGAAAGACGTTTTACTAGGATGATGGAGTCAGCGCGTATGAGAGGGCAGAACTACCAATTGAGGGGTGCTAGATTTAAGACAGATGTCAGAGGCAGGTTCTTTACGCAGAGAGTGGTAAAGGTGTGGAATGCTCTACCTGCTAATGTCGTCAACTCAGCCACAATATGGAGATTTAAACAATCCTTAGATAAGCACATGGATGATTTTGGGATAGTGTAGGGGGACCTGCTGAGAATAGTTCACAGTTCGGCGCAACATCGAGAGCCCAAGTGCCTGTACTGAGCTGTATTGTTCTATGTTCTATGAGAAATCACTTGCCCTTCCTTCACTCAGGAGGTGGTAGATGGGGGCTAACTCGATGTGTTTGTTGGTAGAGTTCCGGTTGGTATGCCATACTTCTCTAAATCGTCGTGCGTATTTTTGTTTGGCTTGTCCAAGAATGGATGCGTTGTCCCAGTCGCAGTGGTGTTCTTCCTCATCCATATGTATGGATACGGATGAGACAGGGTCACGTCTTCTTGTGGCTAGTTGGTGTTCCTATATCCTGCTGGCTGGTTTTCTCACTGTTTGTCCAATGTAGTGTTTGTTGCAGTCTTTGCAAGTTTTATTTAAATGACATCAGTTTTGCTTGTTGTTTGTATAGGGTCTTTCAAGTTCATTTGCTGCTGTTTTAGTGTGCTGGTGCGTTTGCTAGCTACCGTGTTGACAAGCTGTCTGAGTTGTCTGGTCGTCATTAGCGTGGTAACCTTGATGTAGGGGTGAATGGCTAGGGTTTCTGGACGTGTTTTGTCTGCTTGTTTGGGTTTGTTGCTGAGAAATCGGCAGACTGTATTCATTGGTAACCCATTCTTTTTGGATAAATGTTATAGATGATTTTCCTCTGTTCTGCGGAGTTCCTCTGCGCTTCAGTGTGTGTTGGGTCGTTGAAATACTGTTCTGATGCAACTTCGTTTGCGGATGTTGGGATGATTGCTTCTGTCGTTCAATATTTGTTCCGTCTGTATTGTCTTTCTGTAGATGCTGTTCGAAATTCCCCATTGGCTGTTCGCTCTACTATGACACCTCGGAATGGAAGTTTGTGTTAAGTGAACTTTATGCCAGTGAGCGTATTGTTGATGGTCTTGAAGGTTTCCTATCATTTGTTTCGTTTAGTGATCACGAAGGTGTCATCCACGTAGCTGACCCAAAGTTTGGGTTGAATGTTTGGCGGAGCTATTTGTTCTCGTTTCTGCATTATTGCCTCTGCTAAGAACCCTGATATCGGTGTTCCCATGGGTATTCCGTTGGTTTGTCTGTCGACTGCGTCGTTGAAGATGAAGTGCGTGGTAATGCATAGGTCCCTGAGCTTGATGATACTGTCGTTTTTGATGAAGTTAGTGGTATTTGCTGACTGCGTCTTTGGGTATTCTAATACTCTAGTCAGTGGCCAGGTTAATGTTGATTGTTGTAAACAGGGCTGTTACATCAAACAAGCCAATTATTTCATCCTCTTCCATCTTAGTGCCTTTTATGGTCTTTGGAACATCTTCGTTGGAGTAGATGGAGTGACGTGTGTCTTTGACTGAGTGTTTTAGTCTTTAGCGGAGCTCCTTTGGCAACCTGTATGTTGGTGTTCCAGGTCGAGAGACTGTGGCTCTTAACGGGGCTCCTGGTTTGTAAATTATCGTAATCCGTATGAGCGTGGTGTGTTGGATCTAACTGGTTTTATTTTTTAAAAGTCGATCTTATTTATTTCTCCAGACGTCTGACGTTTGTTTGAGTAGGGTAGCGCTTCGGTTCACTAATTGTTTGTTCGGGTCTATCGCAACTTGTTCTTAAGTATTGGTATCTGTAGGTAGTGTGATCGCTTTTTCAATGTAGTCTCTTCGATATAGAATGACTGTCTAGCGTCTTTTGTCTGCAGGTAGGATAACAATGTATTTTACCTTTTTTAAGTCTTTCCAGTGCTTTCCATTCTTGTTATTGAGTGTGTTTCCTTCCATTTATTTCAGTTTAATGTTGATGCGACTACTGGTCTGATGGATTTCTGGGGTTCTTCTGTGAGTTGTTTGTCTTTTAATATTTTTTGTTTTTTTGTTTCTAATGCCGCTAAGAAATCTTTCTTGTCCACATCCTGGCAGTTGCAATTTAATCCACTTACTGTGACGGCTTTTTCAGTGTCTGTTAAAGGTCGGTCAGATCAGATTTTTTCCCATCCTTCCCTGTTGTCAGTGAAGTAGCATTGTTACTTTATGTAAGATTGTCTGTTTTTTTCCTGCAGGTCAAGTCGATTTTTTAAAATTAATTTCTGTGTTTGTTGCTTTCTAATATATATGGCTTTTTGTACTGTGTCTGTCAATTCATGCCTGTTGCATAAATCAGCAAAGAGTTTCAGTACAAAGTTTCCCAGTTGTATTCCCCGATCTTCTCTATTAAATCCAATACAAACAAGAAATAGTTACCGGGAGAGCAGGCAGGACAATCGTCTGAAAACGGATCACAGTCATAATAGGACCAGGCTGGGAAGCTATGGAATTGAACATTACTTCCTTCAGGCTTTAACGTACCAACGTGTAAAGTCACGTTTTGCTAGAGCTTTGGTTGTCCTTCATTGGAACATTGTTCAGCCGCGGACCGAAATGTTGGTATGAGAACAAGGTAGCTTATTGAAATGGGAATCAATGAGAAGGACAGGGTTGCTCAGAAAGAAAGAGTGCAGGTGTTACTCGAAGCAAGTTTTGTTTGTCTTCCCCATTGTAAAGAAGATGACATTGTGTGCAGCAATGACAAGTGACTGGATTGAAAGTGTACAACTGAAATATTGCTTCATCTGGACGATTTGTTTGGGGCCTTGGACAGTGAGGAAGGAAGAGATGAAGGGGCACGAGTTTCAGATTCCTGAATTGCATGGAAACTTACCATTGGTGAGTTGCAAGGTTCAGGATGATGGAGGGTATCAGAAAGGCAATGGTTCTAGTGAAATGCTGACAGTGATCGGGAGGGGAAGCAGGGTTTCAAGGTGTTGTCCTGCTGGAGTTGATGGAAGTGGCGGAGGATGACTCTGTGAATGTGCACTGCAGTGTAGTGGCAAATGAGGACAAGGGGATCTCTATCTTTTTTGGGGGAACGAGGGGAATGTGCAGGACTGAAGAGTGGGTGATGTGTCAGTCACATCTGAAGGCTCAGTCCACTCGTTTTGGCGGGATTTCTCATTGACAGAAAAGAAGATGTTGTCGGAAGCTTCCCAGTGGAATGTGGCATCATCTACCAGAAACAAAAAAGAGAGAGAAAGTGGAAAAATTCAGTCACTCCATGTAGGTTTGCTCGCTGAGCAGGGAGGTTCATTTACAGACAGTTCGTCACCCTACTAGGTAGCATCTTCAGTGCGACTCAGGAGAAGCAGTGCACATGATTCAATCTCACAAACCCACCAACATGCAAAAACCGCAGCTAATGAACTTGAAACACCATATACAGACAACAAGCAAAACCACTCAATATGATACCTAGTGGGGCGACGAAACAGTTGGAAATAACCACCCAGCTCACCGACAATACCGACATCCAAAAGATTAACCTGAGCTACAAATCTTCTCAAAACTCACTCAATTCTGTCAATCTCAGCTGATCACGTGTTCCTTAATGCAAATGATTGACAACAAACCGACATCTAAACTGCAGCTTTCTGTCTTACATCTCGTCTAAATTAGAATGTGTAAATAAATCCAGGGGAAGCTCAGGGGCTGTACATGTGCACACACTCAAGCAGATATTTCATTCTGCTCAGGAATGATTGGTGGTTTTCAAAAAGAAGGGTTGGAAACGAAGATGAACCATCCATGGTTCATGAAGGCTGTCATGTTATCTTCTCAATCACAAACTGGTGTGTACTAGGGTAGGCCAGACAGGGGATTTTTATTTTAGGAATGAGAAGCATACGATATATTTGACAAAAAGGAAGAAAATATATCGTGAAAGAAAACTGAGAGGAAATGATCAAAAGCCCGCAGGAGTTTTTCTGTACCTTTAAAAGGTAATTAACGATGAGTGTATGACACTTGGAAAAACAAATTGAGGATAGTAGATATGGGACACCCGCAAAAAGAGACCGGAGGATTGCAAAGGGAACAAGCAAATAATTTAAACCCGTGTCCTACACTCTTCCTCGCAGGGGGAAGCACTATACGTATTTCAGAGATAAATAATGAGCAAAGAACGAAGAAAGTCACAGCCCAGGAACAGACCCTTCGGGCACAAGCCTGTGCCACTCCAGCTCCTCTATCTAAACCTGCCAGCTCTTTCCTTTTACTCCTTGCAATTCATGTATCTGTCCAGATAAATCATAAATGACACTATTGTTTCCGCCTCTCAAACCTACTCTGGCAACGTGTTCCAGCAACCTACGACTCACTGCATAAACAGCTTTCCAGACATATCTCCCCTAAACCTTTCCACTCTCAATTTGAACTCGTGACCCCTACAAATTGAGTTCCATAGTCTGGGAAAAAGTTTATTGATATTCACACTTTGAATAGCTCTCATCATTTTATTGACCTCAATCAGGTCTCCCCTCCAACTCCGTCTTCTGCATGAAAATAATCCGAATCCTTTTAACCTCTCTTCATAGCTAACGTACACCATATAAGGCACGATCTTGGTGAAGCTGCTCTGCAGCCTTTCCAAATGCAGCCGAACTAACGTCCTATACAACTGGAACATGACCTGCCAACTATTGTACTCAATGCCCCGTCAAATAAGGAAAGCATGCCAAATGCCTTCGTGACCTCTTTATTGACCTGCGTTTCCACATTCAGGAAACAATGGGCCTGCATACCCAGATCCCTCTCTGCGTCAATTTTCGCCAAGACATTTCAAATTTACTGTATACATCGCACTTGAAAAGATCTTCCAAAATGCATTAAAAAATTTTTGACTGGAATGAAATCTATCTGCCATTTCTCTGTCCGTCACTACAATCTGTCTATATTCTGCTGTATTTCCTGACAGTCCCCTTCACTACCTTCTGCTCCATCAATCTTTGTATCATCTGCGAATTTGCTAATCAGGCAAGCGATTCCTTCCTCCAAGTCATATTTATCTCAAGCAACAGTTGTGCCAGCATGGATCCCTGTGAAACACCACTGGTGACAGGTCTCCATTTTGAGAAACTCCCTTCCACTACACTCTCTGTCTCCTGTTGACCAGGGGGCTGATGGTGTTTGGCAACGTTGCAAAATATCGCGAGACACTGCAGCATGTGGACAGGGTCCTGTGAGGGATCCCTGTGACACCTGGAGATGCCTTTGGTTCATTGGTGAATTTTATCAATTTTGCAGCACTCCCCTCATGATCAGTCCCCTTGGGACCATCAGTACGGTGCCCTGTGAAGGGGTCAACGTAATGGTTGTCCACTGTTTCTTTTAGAATACTGTTTGCCGGTGATGCAGTTGTAGCCAGAGCATCTCCTACTTTGTTCTTGAAGTTCACGTAATAACCATGCCTTTCCTGAGTAGTCTTGTTCATTTTTCGCCCCGGGTCGTTCTCACCACATGGTTGGAGTTGCCCAGTTCCCACAACTGAAATGTCCCTGCAGAGGGTGGATGTCCGTGCTCCCATGGCGTCCTGGACGCCTTGGATTGATTTGCAAGTGCTGTCGTTAGGTTTTCCAGGTAAAAACCAAGAGAGAGCGCGCTCAGAGAACACAGAGGCAGTGGGTGATTAACAGGTGAAGGCATGAATGGAAATCAAGTGTGTTGTCGCTGACCGCAAAGTCATCAAACATTTAACCGCTGAAGAAACACAGCCAGAGGGGACAGCCGAAATTAAAAAGTCAAGCACTCAGTAACCGGGGAGCAAGCAGACCCAAAACAAACACTTAGAAATAATAGGGCAGGGTAGCACAGATACAACCCCAGTAATTTTCTTTTAAGTGGAAGATTTACCACTAATAAAGTGAACATTTGATATGCAATCTCTCCAACTATATCGCCACACGTTCTCTGCCCGACCATCTTTCCACTGGTGAGGTTAGTTTCGTCACAGAAGGCCTGGCTCATGGCGATTTACGCATGTACAAAATTGCTGTTTCTTATAAAATGTAGGTAATGAAATTAAAAGGAAACCTGACTACCTCCCCAGGCCAAGTCAAAGGCTGCTCAATTCCCGGCTGCCAATTCGTTAAATTTAATTTATTTGCACACCAGACTACCTCCAGAGGCCAAGTTAGTTAACAGCTTTTGGAGCCCAAATTTTTACGTCCACAGGCTGACTCTATGCACAATTCAGAATTGCCGCAGCAGCTGACTGCCAAATTGTTAAAATTTGGTGATTACTTTTTTGCTTACCAGACTACCTCCACATGGCAAGTCGTGCTAGCTGAGGCCAATTCGCCGCAGTTACGAGATCACAAGTGTGATCATCTTTCGCAGTCGTCCTGACTCTTAGTCTGACATGTTGGGGCAGTGCTGGCCTCCAGTTCCGAATTGGGCTAAATTTAAAAGGTCAGCTTCCCTGAGAGACGAAAAGGGCCTGCCGACTAACGCCAAACTGTCGGAGAAATTTGCCCAATAAATTAGAGAACCCAAAGCACGGTTGGAAGTGAAGTTGACAAAAGTTTATTATTACAGCAATATCGTGGAAGAGAAATTGACTAAGCTGAAACAGCACAGACAGTCTGTCCAGGGAGCCAAAAATGACCCTTCCTCGAGCTGAGGAAGAAGCCAGTTTTAATAATAATCTTAGACAACAGGATTAATCAGGAATGGGGAATGTACAATGTAACTGGAAATAGAGTAATCTAGCTGCAATGATGCTAATCGGAATACATTTATTGGATGAACATCTTGATTCTCGATACAATGTAAGATCCTGATAGTATCAATGGGTCAAGAGACTCCAATCCCCTTGGCAGGTAAGTGCTAATGTCTCTTATGAAGCAGTAGAAGTCTTCCATTTTCCGGGCCTTGCAGCAATGCTATTGGTGGTGCCTCTCTCGAAAAAGTATTCTTTGTGTGGCTTTAGTATTGCTGGGTGTTGAAACGGCCCTCAGGGCTTTGGAATAGCTGTGTTGTTGCGTTATTGTTCGTGGGTGCAGGGACGTATTACCCTTATCTGCGAGTGTTGTCTAGTTTCGCTTATCAGTCTGCTTGGTGCCTGCTGAGGCATTCTGATTGTTTCGCTGTTAAGTTTGGCCAAGTTTGCTTTGCTACGTTCTGTGTGGACCTATTATGGGTTGGCGGTTTGGCAGATCGTTTCCCACAATTTTCTATGCACAATATTACACAGCACATTTTATACGTGAAAATAGCTGGAACATTTATACTAGACATTCCTCAGAACTTCCTCGACCTGACATTCCCAGAACATTCGCTATCCGACATTCTGCATTATATATTACACTCGACGCGCCTCGGAACATACTGCAGCCAACAATGACCGAAATATTGGATGCCCGACATTCTCAGAACATTCTCTCAGCAACATTCCCCAGAACATTCTGTACCGTACACATCACGGAGCATTCTTTACCTGACAATCCCCAGGAAATTATGTACCCTAGATTCCCCGGGCCATAATTTACGTGAGATTTCTGAAACATTCCAAAAGCGACCTTCACCTGAACGTTTTATGGCTGAAAACCTCGGATTATTCTGTATGTGCCACTCCCCGGGACTTTCTGTCAGCGACCTTTCCGGAATAGTCTGTAACTGCTATTCCTCAGAACATTCTGTACGTACATTCCCTGGAACATTCTAAACGAGTCACTTACGGCCACATTTTAGAAAAATTACAGAAGATTCTGTAACCGATTTTCCCTTGAGAATTCTACACCAGAAATTCTCTGGGATATTCTATAACCAACATTACCCCAAAACTTCTGCATCTAACATTCCTGGCACATTATTTTCTGACAACCCTCGGAACAGCCAAAACCCGACAGACCTGGGAACATGAGGTATCAAAACTCTGGGAAAATTCTCTAACTGACGCTCCCCAGAGCATTCTGTACCCGACATTCTCCAAGACTTTTCGGTGTGTTCTGCACCCAACGCTCTCAGAATCATATTGCACGTGCAATTTCCAGAACATTCCCTACCCGACACATCCTCATATATTCTGCACCTGACCATGCCTGTGGAATTCGTAATCGAAATTCCCCAGCACATTCTGTGCAATACATTCCCCAGAAAGTTCTGTACTTGTCTTTCCCTGAAATATTCTGGCCACCACACTCCCTTGTGCAGTCGGTACCTGACATTGCCTGTCACATGTTACACCAGATTTTCCCAATATATTCGGTAACAGATATTGGCCCGAATTTTGGATACACAACATGCCTCAGAACATTGTAAACGCGACATTCCCGGGAGCATTCGACATCATAATTCCCCGGAACATTCGACACTGAAAATTCCTGGAAGATTCTGACACGGACAATCCCCTGGCTATGTCTGGAACACCCTTTTCCTGATATTTCCAGAACATTCTCTTCCTCTTATTTGCCAGAACATTCTGGAGGTTACAGCTCCCAGAACATTATATACCCGACATCGCTGAAGTATTCTGTGAAGGACATTTCTCCCAACGTTCAATTTCAGATCATGCCTGTGACATTCCATTCCCTTAATCCCAGAGACATTGTATTCCTGCCCATGTTGGAACTTTCTGCAACCGACATTACTCAGAATATTGTACACACAACGCGCCACAGAACATTATATACCTGACATTCCCCTGTACATTCTCTACCCGACATTTATCGCAACATTCTGTAACTGAAACTTCCCAGAACATTGTGTATGCAACATTCTCGATATTCTGTAACGGACATATCCCTGAACATTTTATAACGACATTCGTTGGAGCATTCTATTCCTGATACATCCCAGAGCATTTTATCCCTGACATTTTGGGAATATCCAACATCCGCAATGCCAGTGAATATTATATACACTACATTGCTGGACTTTTCTGTGATGGACATTCCCTGATCATTCAGTGACAGACATTGTCCTTAACATTCTATTCTCAACAGTGCGTAGCACATTGTATTGACGACCAGCCCAAAGCTTTCTGCAACCGACGTTACCCAGAACATTTTATTTACAATACTCCATAAAACATTCTATATACTGTACACACACAGAGATGGACAGACACTCAGACTGTCTCTCATACACTCACGCATACATTCCTACACACACCCTCTCACAGACTTAAACTCGTTTGCAGTCTCACACATGCACACAACCTCTCACAGACAGTCATAACACCCCCACCACGCCCCCCGCCCCACATGCATACAGACATACGTTTGTGGTGTGAATTTGTACTGACAAAATTACATTTGATTTTCCTCAAAAACTGCATGAATCCAAGTAAGATACGAAAATCCGTTTCTGTTCGATCAGAATCAGTCTGACCATTTCGGCTCAGACAGCCTCACAGGCAGTAAACACCTTCAATACCTTATTTGAGCCAACATGACACTAATTGTCAAATAGTACTTCAGAATGTAACTTGAGATAAAAAGATTTTGTGATTTAGTTATGAACGACCTGACACCAACATCGTCATTCTAAAAGATAAGAGACTGGGCAAACAATTCCGATCTTTTACAGCATTTCATTTCATTTACATCACACTGGAAACTTTTGCTATAAATTCTGTGCCTTCACAATCTTATCCTCCACGATCACCTGATGAAGGAGCAGCGCTCCAAAAGCTCGTGCTTCCGAATGAACCTATTGGACAATTACCTGATTTTCTGTGATTTTATCCTTGTAAACACTAGTCCAACACCAGCGTCTCCAAATCATATATTCCTGGTACATTCCATAACCAATCGTCCCCAACACTTTATGGACCTGACATTCTGCAGAATATGGCATACCTTATATTCTGTGGAGCATTCGCTATGCGTCATTCCCCTCTATATTTTCTCCCTGACATTACCCAGAATACTCTTTACCAGACATTCCCATGAACATAATGAAACAGTATTTCCCAAAACAGTATGTACCTAGAACATTGTAAACCTGACACTGCCCATATAATTCTATACCAGTCATTCCCAAGAACATGCCACACTCAATATTCCATAGGAGACACTCTTCCTGTCATTCTCAAGAAAATTCATTGACCGACATTCAAGGAAAATTCTGCACCCGAAACTCTCCAGATAATTCTGTACCCGACATTCGCCGAATCATTCTATGCCCTAAAATCCCCACACCATTCTATATCGATATTCCCCAAAGCATTCAATGCCAGATATTCCAGCGACATTACATAACTGATATTCTCCAGAACTTTATGTACCCAAAATTCTAGAGAACATTGCAGACCTTATACTTCCTCGAAGAACCTTGATTCGTTATTCCACTGTATATTATATAGTTGACACCCCCGAACATTCTCGAGCCGACTTCGTCCAGAACATTCTGGACCCGACATCCTGAGAACATTCTCCAACCGACATTCCCGATGCTATATCTGACAGTTGCCGGAACATTGTGTTCATGACATTCCGCAAAAAAAGATTACTGACAAACATTTCCCGAGAATATTCTGTTTCTGAAGCTCCCCAGTGCAATCTGTACCCGACCTTCCCTGGCTCAGTCTATACCTGGCAATCCCCAGTATATTGAATACCGACATTGCCGAGAATGATCTATTCTAGATATTTTGTGCATATTCTATAACCATGCTTCCTCGGATCATTCTGGATCGAATCTCCCCAGGATCATTCTGTTACCGAAAATCCCACAACATTCTATACCATCATTCTGCAGAACATTTGTTTTCAGATATTCGCGGGACATTCTGTAACCTAGCCTCCCCAGTACTTTGTGCACTCGACATTCCACAGAATACTGCATAGTCGATACTCCCTAGAAAATCCTACATGCGTCTTTTCCATGCATATGCTATACCCCGCATTGCACAGAACATTCTGTGCCCGACATTCTTGAAGCATTCTGTTACAGACATTTCCGGTGCATACTGCATCCGGCATTCAACAGAACATTCTAGATTGACATTGCCCCGAAAATTCAATACACGACATTCCCCTGGATATTCTATACACCACATTCCCGGTACATTCCGTAATTTCTGCTTAACATGTTCTGCCCTTCATTCTTCTGGATAGTGTCGACCCAACACTCGCCAGAATATTCATTCCCTGACAATCCCCAGGACAGTTTGTCTCCAATGCTGCCGGGAATATTCTGGATCCATTGTTTTCTGGAAAAGTCTGTAATGGCATTGCCGGAATATTCTGTTGCCAACATTCCCAGAAAATCAGATGCTCAACATAATCCATTAGATTCTATGCCCGATTTTGCATGAACATTCTGTAATGAATATTCTGTTGGACATTCCGGGAAGATATCCACAGTCTTATTCTATATCTGACATTCCAAGCGCATTCTATAACCAACATTGCACAGAAAACGCTCTGAATGACATTCCCCTTACATTCTCAACCGAACAATACACGAAGGTTCTTTTCGCAGCATGCACGAGAAAATTCTAAACCTGATACCACCCTGAATATTCCACTCCAGTCATTACCTTTAGCATTCTTAATTCGACATTCCCCAGAACATTCTAGACACCATATTCCCCGGAACAATCTGTACCCTATACTCCCAGGAACACTCTGTTACTGGGATTCGTTGGAACATTCTGTACAGCATATGCTCCAGAACATTTTTTGCGTAACACACTCTGAACGATCCTGTGCCTGACATCCCCAGAACTTTGAGGAGAAAGTGAGGACTGCAGATGCTGGAGATCAGAGCTGAAAATGTGTTGCTGGAAAAGCGCCAGCAAGTCAGGCAGCATCCAAGGAGCAGGAGAATCGACGTTTCGGGCATCCTGAAGAAGGGCTAATGCCCGCAACGTCAATTCTCCTCTTCCTTGGATGCTGCCTGACCTGCTGCGCTTTTCCAGCAACACATTTTCAGCTTTCATCCCCAGAACTTTCTCTACCTGACATACTCGAGAATATTCTTCACTCGAAATTTTCCGGAAAATTCTTTACTCGAAATTCCACGGAATATTCTGTACAATTATTTCCCTGAGGCATTCTGCAACAGACATTCCCTGGAGCACTCTATATTCAACATTCCCGGAAGATTCTAAACCCAACTTTCCCCGGAATATTCTTTACAGGACATCCCCAGAAAGTTCTGTATTCGACGATCTACCGGAAAATTCTTTTCCCAACACTCGCTGGAACTTTCCGCAACTGATAGTCGGTGATACTCTCTAGAATATTCTGCAATCAACATGTCCCAGATGATTCAGTACCCAACATTTTCCAGAACAATCTATTCCCAGCAATCGCTGGAATGATGTGTAACTGAGAGTTGCTAAAACATTCTACTTCCAACATTCTCCAGAACATTCCACAATCACCATCCCTCAGAACGTTATGTATCAGACATGTCCCGGAATATTCTATTCCCAACACTTGTCAGAACATTGTGTAACACATAGTCATTAAATCATTCTACACCAGACATCCCCCACACAGTCTGCAACGATCATTCACCAGAAATTTCAGTACGTGACATTCCCGGGAACATTCCGTACCCGACATTCCATGGAACATTCTGCACCGACAATACCTAGAACGTAATCTGCCCGACATTCCTGCACATTCTGTCAAAGAATATCCACGGAACATTCTATACCCAATATTCCCAAGAACCTTCCATGCCATCCAGTATCTCGAAAATTCTATATCCATCATTTCCCAGAACCATCTACACTCGACATCAACCCAAAATGCTCTAGTGGACATTCTCCAGACCATTTGTTACTCACAATTCGCTGGAGCCTTCTGGCCCCATCACTCCTGGAACATTCGTTACCTGATATTTCCCGGAACACTCTGTACCCAACATTGCCCGAGCATCCTGTTTGACAGTCCCCGGAGAATTATATATCCAACATTCCTTCGGGCATGCTGCACCAACATTCTAGAGGCATTCTGAAACTGACATTCGCTGGGATATTCCATGCCGGACATTTCCTGGAATAGTCTGTAACTGCCAGTCCCAAAACCCCGAACATTATCAGAATATTCTTCTGAAGGATATAGCCCGGAACATTATTTGACAGACATTTCACAGGGCATTCTTATACCCGACATTCGCCGATTCATTCTCCACCTGACAGTCCCCGACGTTGTGTTACCGACATTCCTCAGAACATTGTATCCCGACAATCCCAGGAACAATATTATGCCAACATTGCCGGATTTCTTTTTGTAAACGACAGTGCTTAGATCATTCTAGACACAGCATTCCCCAAAAAGGTTCAGGAGGCCACTTTCCTCAAAGCATTCTGTTCCAAATGCCCCCAGAACATTGCGTACCCGACACTAACAACATTTTTTTTAACCTGGCATTTGCAGAACATTCTATCTCACTAATCTTCAGAATATTCTCCATCAAGCATTCCCCCACACATTCCATACTCAAAATTGTCAATACTCGCCAGAGCATTCTGTTGACGATATTGACCAGAAGAATGTACACCTGACACTCCTTGGGGCCTTCTTTACCCGACACTGCCGGAAGAATGTGTGCTCAACATACACAGAACGTTTTATACCCGACCACTCAGGTACATTCTATACCTGACATTCGCCAGGAAATGTCAGACCTGACATTTACTGAACATTCTGCAACTGATATTCCCCGGTCATTCTGTGACTGACATTTCCCGGAAAGTTCAATATATGACATTCCACATTACATTCTATACCTGACATTACTCCGACGTTCCATAATCGATCTTCCACCGAACTTTCTCCTTCTGAACTTCGCCAGCACATTGCAAACTCGTCAGTGCATTGAACATTCAGTACCTCTCCTTACCCAGATCATTGCGTCCCCGGTATTTACCACAATATTCTGGGACCGCCATTTCTGGAATATTCTGTACCAGATACTCCTTGGAAGCCTCTCTATCCAAGATTTCCTGTGACATTCTCGATCCATCCTTCCCGTAGTATTCTGTAACCGACATTCGCCAGACCATTTTATACCCGACACACCCGGGGGCACAGCTTGACCCGACAATTCTGTATTCGACATTTTCCATAATATTGGTTTCCTGACACTTCCCCGGAGCACTCTACATCCGTCGTTCCACGGTTCATTCTCTGTGCTACATTCCCCAGAGCATTATTTTCCCTATATTCCCCAGAACATTTTGTACCCGACACTGCCAGGAACATTCTATACCCGAAATTCTCTGGAACATTCTGCAGCTGGCATCCCCAGAGCATTCTGTTCTCAACATAACCTGGAATACTCTGTTAACTACATTCCCTGGGACATTCAAACCCTACCATTCCAAGGAACAATCTCAACCTGACATTCCCAGAACATTCACCAATTGATATGCTCCAGGAAATACCATACCCGACATTCTCTGGAATATTCTCTGCCTGACATTCCCCAGAACATTCTACACCCGACATTTCACAGAAAACTCGATACCCGACATTCCCTGAATTAACTGCAGGTGACATTGCCTGAACGTGCAATACCCCACATTCTCTGGAAGTTTCTACAGCCCGCATTCCCCACAACATTGTATCCCTGACCGTGCCATGGACAACGTGGAAGCAGCAACAGTCTCCCGAACATCCTCTACCTGACATTCCACAGAATATTCTTTCAGCGACATTCCCTAAAAGATTCTGTACCCGATATTCCTGACAACTTTCTACACGCAACATTCAACAGAGCATTCGAGAACCGAGATTCCTGGAACAATCCATACCCAACATACCTCGGATCATTCAATACATTCCATCACTGGATAGTCTGTACGCGTGATACCTCAAAACATGCTAGACCCGACATTCCCTGGAGCATTCTATAACTAACATTCACCTCAATGTTCCATACCTGACATTCCCCGGACCATTCTATACCCGTCATTTTCCAGGATATTGTATGCCTGAACGTCCACGGAACCTTCTCCACTTGAAATTCCGTGGAACATTCATTACATACCTTTCTCTAGTCATTCTATATCCGTGCTCCACATTCCCTGGAACATTCCACAACTGACTCTCAGCCAATTGAAGAAAGATAAGATCTCGAGGACGAGATTGAATTTCAGGGAGAAGGAGTCACTGTTTCGAAGTCAACTCAAGCAATTAAAGTGGTGAATTAGTTTTCCTTGTGTTGGCGTTTGTTCATGGTGTATGGGCGACCACAACTCAGACTAAAAGACCAAAATTTCCAAATTCCATTCATCTTCAAGGAAGTGGGAGAGAATCCTTCAGAATAGCAGACGTTTTACCCTTCGTATTGGAACCGGGAAGAAGTGACCTGTTTCTCCACACTCGTGATTGAATGTGTGGGAATATTCAGGACATCATCTATTATTATGGGTGTGTCTGCGTATTTCAGGAGGAAAGGTTTCTTACGTTATAGGACATATTGTTGACATTAATGCATACCTTACAGAATGCTATTTCAGCTCTAATTGTAACAATAAAACTGAATTAAGTACCACACTTGAAAATCTCTCGGAATACTTATTCAAACTGATCAGTTTGCCTCCAGGCTGAAGTATAATTTGTTTGTTTTCCTTCCTCATAGCTAATGTGGTGACGGTCTATGTCTTGGTTTGTAAAGATTGTGGATTGTCTCCATGTGTCAGTCGTTACCTCTCGGCGATGGCAATGGCGGATTTACTGGTCATTTTCTTCGACCTTATATTGAGACACATTCCTATTGTTTACTGGGATCAGTTTGATTTCGTGACCTCCATCCCCGTTTGTAATCTCCACGCCGTCCTGCTCTATGCAGCCACTGACAGTTCCGTCTGGTTCACTGTCACTTTCACCTTTGATCGGTTTTTGGCTATTTGTTGCCTGAAGCTGAAAAGTAAATATTGCAATGAAAAAACGGCAGCCGTTGTTCTTGGAACTGTGACTGCGCTGAGCTGTTTAAAGAACATTTTCTGGTATTTTATGCTCAGACCTTGGTATGTACTATCGAATGCACCCTGGTTTTGTGATGTCACACTCGAAGTTCATAAGTCCCGTGTCTGGGTCGCAATCGAGTTCATCCACTTCCTTCTAACCCCAGCTCTCGCATTTCTCCTGATTCTGCTGCTGAACGTTTTCACCGTCAGATACATTTTAGTAGCTAGCAGTGCCCGCAAGAGACTTCGGGCACATTCTAATGTTGACTCTCAACGTGACACAGAATTGAGAAATCGAAAAAAATCCATCATTTTAATGTTTGTGATCTCGACAAATTTCATCGTGTTATGGTCAACGGTAATGGTGTATTACATCTGGAGACGGATGGGTATTACTGTAGGTACTTCAGTGATTATCCCCCACTTTGTGCAGGATTTGGGTTTCATGCTTCAACTCCTCAGTTGCTGCACAAACACCGCAATTTATGCCGTGACCCAGACTAAGTTCAGGCATCAGCTGAAGTATGTGCTGAAATATCCCTTTACCCACATTCCGCGGTCAACTAAATTCACTCATTAATCTATCCATTCGGATTTCTCTTATTTCAGTTCAATGTTTCAACAATGATGTAGCCTGTCGCAGTGGTAACAGGCTAAAGGCACTGCTGTTTTTAACAAATGTATCCGAAAGGGCATGTCGGGGATACATTCCAACGTTTCTCTCGAATCAGGAGCCAGTGATAAAAGGCGCCATCCCACTGACTGTATCTATTACTTCAATTTACAAACAATAAAAATGTTCATTAAAAAAAGTTCCAAGCAGCAAAGTGAACTTTATTTCTGTTTGTCTGTGTGTTGAAGAAGTTGACCTGGAGAGAGACAGATTCAGCCCCAAGTCAGGGTTCTTCGCCAAGTGGAAGGGACAGGGGCCCGAGCAAATAAACTGGTTCTAATTCACTGTGTCGTTGTTTTCACCTCAGGTGTTGAGCACTCTTGTCTACTTTCCTTCACTCGCTCTCCGTTTTGCACGACCTCTACCTCCCAATCTTCATCTCACCTACTTAGTTCACGTTTCTGTTCCTTTCTGAGTTGATTGGATCACAGACAGTTTCTCGGTGAATAGAGTGAGGACGGTGTCAGAGGCTGTTACTCGGCAAATAGATTGCAGATAGATTAAGAGGCATCTGCTAGGCAAACCGAGTAGGGATGTTGTCACAGGCCGTTGTTAGTGGAACAATGTGGGGACAGATTCAAAGACCAAACCTAGGGGACATGTAGGGACGAGTTCACAGACCAAAACTAGGGAAGGAGATTAGAGTTGGGCCAACAGCCAGTTGGTAGGAAAACGGAGTTGAGTGAGGGCAAAAGGCAATTGTTGGGTTAACGCTGTGGGGAATAGTTCATAGGGCGCCACTCGGACACCACAGTAGAATGGGTGCGCAGGCTATTGTCATGGGTGCAGTGTGGGGAAGTTTCAGAGACCATTGTGGAGAGAACAGAGTAATGTTGAGTTCATAAGAAGCTGCTGGGAGGACCGAGTGGTGTTGGGATCAAAAGCCATTGCTTGGCAAGCAGAGTGGGGATTTCGATACAGGCTCGTGCCAAGTGAACGGAGTGGGAATCGATTTATAGGCCGTTGCTCGGGAAAAAAACGGTGTGGAAGTGTTCACCAACATTTAATTGGAGGACACTGTGGTTATGGGTTTCGAGGCCAATGCGAGAGATACATAGTGGGAAAGGTTTACAGATGGTCGCAAGGGGAACAGAGTCGGAATGGGGTCAAAGGCTGCTGCTGGGAAAATTGAACTGAGATGGTGCAGCAGACCGAGGTTGGGTGAAATGTGTCGACATGAGATTAGCCGTGCCTCGGGGAAGAGAATTAGGATGGGTTCACAGTCTGTTGCTCGTGGAACAGTTTGCAGATTGTACCACAAGTTGTTGTGAGGATAAAGAGTGAGGACGCTGGCACAGGTCAATGCAATGTGAACAGAGTAGGGATCTGTGCACAAGTCATTGCTAGAGGAACAGAATGGGAATGGTTTCAATGGCGATTACCAGGGAAACAGACTGGCAGTGCGTTCACAGGCTTCTGAGAGGCAATCAGCGAGGGGATGGGTTCACACGTATTTGCGAGAGCAATCGACTAAGAAAGGTTTTCGACACCGTTGCCAGGAGAACAGAGTGGGGATGGAATCAGCGATCATTGTTTAAAAAGAGAGTGGGAATTGTTCCAGAGGCAGTTGTTATGAAAACAAATTTGGGACATGGTTACACAGCGTTCCAAGGCGAGCAGATCAGCGTTGAAGACACAGGCTGGTGCCAGGGAGCAGAATGGGAGATTGATTCACACTGCGTTGCTAGGACAACAGAGTGGGAATGAGGGCAAAAGGCCCGTGCCGGGCAAATGGAGAGGGAATGGGTTCAGAGGCTGTTGTCAGTTGAGCAGAGGTAGGGATGCGCTCACAGACAGTTACTCAGAGGATAGTGTGGCGATGAGTTCATAGGACTTTGTCATTGGAGAAGAATTTGGATATGTACACAGACCGGTCTTAAGGAGACACAGTGACGATGGGGTCGCAAGGTTGTTGCTGGAGGACTAGAGTGGGAATGGATGCACAGGCCATTGGTAGGAGAACAAAGTGTGGATGGTTTCACATGCTACTGGTGGAATTGAGTGGGGTTAGTTTCACAGGCTATTGTTAGAGGAAGAGAGCAGTGATGGGTTCACAGGCCATTCCTGGAAATAAGGAGTTCTGATTAGGCAACAGGCCATTGTTGGCAGGTCAGAATGATCATCGGTTCACCGCCATTACTGGAGAAGGTGAACAGAGTGGAGATTTATTCACAGCACATTGCTGGAGGAGCAGAATGGGGATGGGTTCACGGGCCGTTACTAGGGGAAAAGAGTGGGGGCAAGTTCACAGGCCGTTGCTATGAAAAATGGAGCTCTGATGGTGCAGCATTCCTTGCTCGGCCAACAGGATGGAGATTGGTTCACAGCCCTTCCTCGGGGAACACATTGGGAATAGTTTCCGAGATTGTTGTTCCGAGAACTGAGTGTGGACCCTGTCATAGATTGCTGTGAGGAGAAAAGAATGTGGATGGTTTCACATTCAATACATTGCAAACAGAGTAGGGATGGGTTCAGATTTTGTTACAAGGAGCACAGAATGTGAATGCTACAAAAGGTCACTGCAGGGGAAAGAAACTGGCGATCGTTTCACGGTTTCTTGGGAGGAACTAAGTGCGCGGTTGGGTTCTCTGTCATTGCTAGCAGAAGCTGGTGACATTTGTTTTAGAGACAGTTGCGAGAAAAGTGAAGTGGAGATAAGATTACCGGCCATTGCAAGAAGTAGAGTTTGGGAATGGCTACAAGAACGGAGTTCGGATGGGTTTTGAGACAGTGACCAGTGCAACAGATAGGGAATGGTGACACCGGCCGCTGGCAGCAGAAAAGAATGGGAGTGGGTTTACAGACCGCTATGAGTGGAACAGATCGGAAATGGGTTCATATGCCATTGCACGGAGAACAGTGTAAAAGGGGACACAGGCTGCTGCGAGGGGAACAGAGTGAGGATGGTTTCAGAGACCGTTGCTGGGAAAACAGAATGTGAATGAGATCAAAGCCAGATGCTGGGAGAACCGAGTGGGAATGGCAATGCAGGCCACTACAAGGTGAACGTAGAGGGGATGGTTTCGCAGGCCTTACACAGAGGACATCGAGTCGATGGGCTTACAGGCCGTTGCGTGGCGAAGCGAGTTGAGGTTTTTGCTGAGGAGATTGTTTGGCAATGGGATCAGAGGCCGTCGCTGATTGAACAGAGAAGGTATGGGTTGATCGTTCGTTACTAAGGAAGCATCGTGTGGATGGGTTCAGGCCGTTGCTGGGGGAGCAATGTGGGGAAGTGTAACAGGAATTTGGTAACGGAAGATAGGGGAATGGGTTCGCAGACCGTTGTTACGAAAGTGGAGTTGAGTTTGGGCAACAGGCGGTATTCGGGAAAAAAGGTTCAGAATGGTTTCGGAACTGCTGAGAGTGGGACAAAGTGGCAATGGAGTCAGGGCTCGATGTTTGAAAAACAGAGTGGCGTTGGATTCAGTGGCCAAAATTCAGAGCACAGAATAGTGATTGTTTCATTGGTCATGGCTGGCAAAATGAAGTTAAGATGGAGCATTAGGCCATTGTTGGTCGAACAGAATGATGATTGGTTCACAGCCTTTTCTAAGCGAACAGATTGGAGACCTATTCATTGATCGTTACCAGAGGAACAGAGTAGCGATGGGGTCCTAGGGCGTTACTTGAAGAACAGAGTAGTTATGGGTTCACAGGCCATGACGAGAGGAAAAGTGTAGGTATGGGTCAACAGGCTGATGCTATGAAAATGAAGCTGGGATGCGGCAACAGGCCTTTGTAGGGAAAACAGGTTCGAGATCGATTCACAGCTATTGCTCAGTGTACAGACTGGGGATGAGTTCACAGGCTGTTGCGAGGGGAGCAGAGTGTGGAAGGGGACACAGACAGCCAATTGGAGAACAGACTGGATATATGAATATGTTTATCTATTTGTACTTGTGCCAAGAGTTAATTAATCAGCCACAATGCTGAGTGTTCCACATCTAGCAGCCTGTGAACCCATCCCCACGTTTTTGCTTTCGCAACAGCACAGAATCCATCCCCATCTTGTTCTCCCACAAACAGCCTGATGCCTTATGTAAACACCGTTATGCTATGCCCCATCTTCCAGGAGCAAACTCCTGTTATATATCTGAAATCTGTTTATAGCAATGGCCTATGAACGGTAGTGACGAGAAAGAGTGAACATGGGCTCAGAGGCCAAGGCAATGGGAACTGAGTGGGCATGTATTCACAAGCAGTTCCTAGGGGAAGACAATGGGAATGGGTCCAAAGCCTATTGCTGGGAAACAGGCTTTGTGTTCACTAAGCGTGGTGATGGATTCACAATTCATTGCTTGAGGAACCGATTGAGAATTGTTTTAGAAATCGTTGCAAGGGAAACATAGTGGGGAGGGGTCATGGCTATTGGTAGAAGAAGAGATTGGGGATAGGTTCACAGGCAGATGCTACGAGAACAGAGTTTGAACTTATCACCAGCGCGAGAGTCCTCCATTTCTGATTTTCAGCGGCAGTGGCAGCAGCAACTCGAAGGGCGGGAGCTTGCACCAGGGGACAGCCGGGAGTGATGAGTCACTGATTTGTGCTTTTAACTTTGAAGTCAGACAGCAGAGGTTTCTGGGAAAGGAGGGAATTCTTATTTTTATTTCCCTCCTGCTATTTCAGTCATTGACTTCTCAATCCGAGACGCTACCTTTGGAGGACCTCCCAACCAACCACCTCCTCGAACAAGGTTCATATCAGGAAAGCGTCTCTTTTTTACCTCTTGAAGAGGTGACTAACAGGGAGGGGGCAGTACAGGGAGAGCAATGTTCCTCCTGCATGATGTTTGAGGTCAGGGACGCCAATAGGGTCCCATCCAAGTACATCTGCAGGAGGTACACCCAACTCTCGCTCCTTCAAGACCGTGTTAGGGGACTGGAGCAGGAGCTGGATGAACATTCAGGAGGCAGAGGCTGTGATATATAGGAGTTACAGAGAAGTAATTACTCCAAGGCAAGAAGAAAGCTAGGTGACATCTCAAAAGGAGATATCCCCTGTGGTCGTTCCCCTGAAAATCATGTATGCCGTTTTGGATACTATTGAGGGTGACGACTTACCAGGGGCAGGTCTCTGGCACAGAGCCTGCCCCTGTTGCACAGAACAGAAGAAGGGAAACGAGGAGGGTATTAGTCATTAGGGACTCAATTCTTAGAGGCTCTGATAGAACGCTTGTTGAGAACGAACCAGACTCACGGATGTTGTGTAACCTCGCAGGTGCCAGTTTCCGTCATATCTCGGATCGTATCTTTGGGGTCCTGAAGGGACAGGGTGACCAGCCTCAAGTCCATGGAGATACCTACGACATAGGCAGAAAGAGGGAGAGGGATGTTAGGCAGGATTTCGGGGAGCTGGGGTGGGAGCGTAAGAGCTAGAGCAAACAAAGTTGTTATCTCTGGATAGCGAGGCAAGGAATAGGGAGAAATATCAGCGAAACACTTGGCTGTAAGAATGGTGCAGGAGGGCGGTTTTGGGTCATTGGGGCTCATTCTGGGGAAGGTGGGAACTCTACAAACATGACCGTCTTCACTTGAACCAGAGGGGTACTAATATCCTCGGTGGGAAATTTGCTGGTACGATTCATGTGGGTTTAAACTAGCTCTCAGGGGATAGGAACCTGAGGTGAAGCGGCAGTGCACAGGAGGATGAGCGTAGGCAGACAGGGACAGGATTTCAGGTTCACAGGAATATGATGGCAGTCAGCGAAGTGGTTTGAAGTGTGTCCACTTCAACGGCAGAAATATCCGAAATAATGTAGGTGAGCTTGCAGCATGGATAGGTACCTGGGACTTCGATATTGTTGCCATATCGGAGACATGGATAGAGCAGGGTGAGGAATGGATGTTGCAGGTTCCAGGGTTTAGATCTTTCAGTAAAAACAGGCAAGGTGTTAAAAGAGGTGGTCAAAGATAATACAACGGTGGCGAGGAGAACTTTTGATGACGACTAGTGTACTGAGGTAGCGTGGGCTGAACATAGAAATAGGAGAGAAGAGGTCACGCTTCTTGGAGATTTTTGTAGGCTACAGCAGATTTCCAGGGAGATGGAAGAGAGGATTAGCAACATTATGCAGGGTAGGGGTGAAAGGAACAGGATGGTCATTATCGGGGACTTTAGCTTCCCCAAAATTGATTGGAAACATTACAGCTCTAATAGGTCGGATGGATCAGTTTTTGTCCAATGTAAACGGAGGGTATTCTGACACAGTACATCGAAGGGGGACAAGAGGGGAGGCCACACTGGATCTTTTACTTGGTAATGAACCAGACCATGCGTTTTATTTAATTGAAGGTGAGCTCTTTGAAGAGATTGACCATCATTCAATTACGTATAATTTAGCGATGAAAAGGGATCGGTACGTACCACAGGTCAAGCGTTATCGTTGGGGCAAGGTCAATTACAATGCGATTAGGTGAGAATTAGGATGCATAGAATGGGGTAGCAAAATGCAGGGGATGCAGACAAGGAACGGATATTGCGTGTCCTTGATAGGTACGTCCCTGTCAGGTAGGGAGGAAGTGATAAGGTAAATGAAGCGTGGCTGCTACAGAAATTGCAACTCTTGTTAAGAAGAAGAAAGAGGCTTATGTGTGGATGAGGCAAGATGGTACAGATGAGTCGATGGAGAGGTACAGATCAGCGAGGAAGGATTTAAAGAGAGAGCTATGAAGACCAAAGAGAGGACACGATCAGTCATTACCAAATAGAATAAAGGAGAACCCTAAAACTTTCAAAAGGTCTGTGAGGGATAAAAGGATGATTAGGGTAGGAATAGGGCCAGTCAAAAACAGAAATGGGAAGTTGAGTCTGGACCCTGTCGAGATCGAAGAGCTGCGAAATGAACATTTCTTATCGTTGTTCACTCAGGAAAAGTAGAACATTGTGGAAGAATAGAATGAGTGACGAGATATGAGGCGAGAAATGATCACGGTTATTTACGCACAGGTGTTATCAATTTTAGAAGGAGTGAAAGTAGACAAGTCTCTTGGGCCAGATGGGAATTATCCGAGGATTCTCTGGGTAGCTAGGGAAGAAGTAGCAGGGGCTTTGTCTTTCACATTTGAGTCACCATTGTCTACGGGTTCAGTACCTGAAAACAGGAGGATTGCAAATGTTGTTCCCTTGTTTAAGGAGGGCAGCAGAGATGACCCAGGTAATTATCGACCAGTGAGCATTACTTCTGTTGTAGGAAAGATTTTGGAAAGTTTTATGAGAGATAAAATTTATAATCATCGAGCAACCAACAAATTGATTTCATTCTCCTGTTCCTTTGATGCTGCCTGACCCGCTGTGCTTTTCCAGCAACACATTCATCTTCCGCCTGGAACCATCCAACCACAAGGGATGAATGCAGATTTCTCCAGCTTTCTCATTTCCCCTTCCCCCACCTTCTCTCAGTCCCATCCCGCCTTCTTGACCTGAAATCTTCTTCCAGACATCTCCGCCACGATGCCCTCTCCGGCCTGTCACCCTCACCTGAACCTCCTTCCATCTATTCTATTCCCAATGCCCCTCCCCCAAGTCCCTCCTCCCGACCTTTTATCTTAGCCTGCTTGGCACACCCTCCTCATTCCAGAAGAAGAGCTTATGCCCAAAACGTCGATTCTCCTGTTCTTTTGATGCTGCCTGAACTGCTGCGCTTTTTCAGCAATACATTTTTAAGCTCTGATCTCCAGCATCTGCAGTCCTCACTTTCTCATGGTCTTGTAAAGAGCAGGTCATGTCTCACAAATCTCATTGAGTTTTTTGAGAAGGTGTCCAATCACGTAGACGAGGATAGGGCAGTTGACGTGTTATATTTGGACTTCAATAAAGCCTTTGATACGTTTCCAGATGGTAGGTTGATGGAGAAAATGCAGAGGCATGGAATTGAGGGCGACTTAGCACTTTGGATTAGAAATTGGCATTCTGGAAGAAGACAGCGAGTGATGGTTGATGGAAAATATTCAGTCTGGAATTCAGTTACTAATGGTGTTCCACAAGTATATGTTTTGGGACCACTGCTGTTTCTAATTTTCAAAAATGACTTACACACAGGCATAGGTGGATGGATAAGTAAATTTGCAGACGACACTAAAGTCGGTGGAGTAGTGGACAGTTTGGAAGCATGTTACAGGTTGCAGGGGGATTTGGATAAACTGCAGAATTGGGCTGAGAGTGGCAAATTGTGTTCACTGCACCTAAATGTGAGGTGATGCACTTTGAGAAGAATAACAGGTAGGCAGAGTACTGGGTCAATGAAAAGATTCTTGGTAGTGTGGCTGTGCAGAGGGATCTTGGAGTCCATGTGCATAGATCCCTGACAGTTGCCAAACAAGTGGATAGTACTGTTTAGAAGGCATACGCTGTGTGAGGTTTCATTGGTACAGGGATTGAGTTCCAGAACCGCAATATCATGCTGCAACTTTACAAAACGCTGCTGCGGCCACACTTGGAATATTGTGTACAGTTTGGTCGCCCCATTGCAGAAAGAATGTGGAAGCATTGGAAAAGGTGCAGACGAGATTTACCAGGATGTTGCTGATCTGGAAGCAAGTTCGTATGAGGAAAGGCTGAGAGATCTGTATCTTTTCTCATTGGAAAGAAGAAGGCAAAGGGGGGAATTTGATAGAGACAAACAAGGTGATCAGAGGATTATTTTGCTAGACAGAGAAAGACTCTTTCCTAGGATGATGACGTCAGCTGGTACGAGAGGGCACAACCAAAAATTGAGGGGTGATATACTTACGACAGATGTCAGGGGATTGTTCTTTACGCCAAGAGTGGGAAATGGCGTGGATTGCCCCACTTGCTAAGGTAGTCAACTCAGCCACGTTAGGGAGATTTAAACAATTGTTAGCTAAGCACATGAATGATTTTAGGATTGTGTAGGGGCCGGGCTGAGAATATTTCACAGGTTGGCGCAACATCGAGGGCCGAAGGGCCTATTCTGCGCTGTATTATTCTGTGTGCTATGAAATGTTTCCAGGCCGTTCGTGGGCAACAGATTGTGCATGGCGACATAGGCCACAGTTAGGAGAATAGAGTTTTGATGTGTTCAGAGTCCATTGCTCTCGGAACTGGGTGCAGATGGTTTCCAATGCCAGTGATAGGAGAACAGAGTCTGCAAGTGGGCCCATGCCGTCACAGGAGAGCAGAGCCGGGAGGTGAAGAAAATTCCTTTGTTTGATCTGATTTTAGGATATAATTGATATGGTAGAATTAAACAGCTTTGCTTTTCAAAAACATTCATTCAAAGGTTGACGGAGTAAGTAGCTAGGTCATGATTTATGACCCACCCTGAACATCCAAGAGGGCAGTCAAAAGATAAACTCATTGCTCTGGATCTGATGTCCCAAATAGTACACAAAATGGCGGATTTTTTCCATAAAGAACATTAGTGGACAAGACTGATTTTTTTTTCACAATTGACAATAAGTGCATGATCATCATTCGACTCTTAATTCCATTTTTAAGTTAACTATGAGCACCTACCACAACGACATTCGCATCTGCGATCAGCACTTTACTAATTTTCCAAGCATCGTTCTGCTTACACCAATACAGCAGAAAACAAGGCATTGTGGTTTTAGACATGATACATCAGCTTGTCTTCAATTCAGACTACCTAACAAACAAAAGAGGTTGGTCTTAATTAACAACTATAGCGTTGGCAAGATGTAACACGTGGAGCGCCACAGAGTGAAGCTCTGTGGCCTCAATATTTCACAACTCGACGCAGGCAATAAATTGCATCAAAGCTACATTTCCTGATGTAAATATAGAAACCTGGAACAGAAGAAAGTCATTCAGCCCTTCACACTGACTCCATCGTTCAATATTTTCTTAGATAAAGAAAGTGAGGGCTGCAGATGCTGGAGATCAGAGTCAAGAGCGTGCTACAGGAAAAGCACAGTCGATCAGGTCGCATCGAGGAGCAGTATCCCCTCTGACCTGTCATTTTTCCCCTCACTTATCGCTTTCTCAGCTACCTTCACTTCAAGCCTGCCCTCTTTTATTTATCTCTCAGCTCCAGAGTCACAAGCCTCATTCCTGATGAAGAGCGGATGCCTGAAACGTCGATTCCCTTGCTCCTCGGATGCCGCCTGACCTGCTGTGCATTTCCAACAACGCACTGTCGAATATGTTCATGGGTGGTGACTTAAATCAAAATATGTTCCCACTTTTCCCCTTCACCTATTCATTCATCAGAATTATATCTATCTTCACAATGGCCTTGTTTAATAGTAGAGATTTCATGACGACATGCCATCTCCTCTTGAGGCAAAGACAATGCCCATGATCTCGGGGAGGAATCAACTTTCTCTTTTCTTAAACTGTCATCCCGGCCTCTGTATTCTCACAACATGAAGAAAATCCTTCCTGTATTTGCATTGCCCAGCCCTCTGAAGATGTTTGTGTTTGCACATGCCTTAATCGTATGAATTGCAGTGAAAATGGTCCTCAGCGAATTATAACCAAGGATAATGCATCCTGAAGATTTGTGAAAACAAAAAGGTCTGGAAAGTGGACGTGCATAAATTTGCATCAGTCGTGATACAATGAGATTGACAACAAGGGACAAAGCAACATATTTCTGCATTGCTTATGGTCATTGGTGTATTAAGAAGGTGATCTGATTTACTGACTACAGAAAACCAGCCAACCAGCCTAAGAGCTTTATCTATTTCGATGATTTAAAGCAGACATGAAAACCGTTTAATTAATCTTACCAGCGTTATTGTTCCATTCATAATTGTGAGAAAAACCAAATGCACTCGAAAGTCTGTCATTTGTGGGTGAAGACAACAAATATTTTGCACTTGCGTTATAGCAATCATTCAGTTGACGTTGCTTTTTAATTATTCGTCTACTAAAGTATTTCTCATTGCATGAATTATTAATAAATTCTTAAGTTTTGTTTTGCTTTAAGTAGAAATTAATTGTGAATTGTGAGAATCAACTACACTCAATTGACTGTCACTTGAGGGTGCTGAAAACAAATAGTTTGGATTTATGTTACAGCAATCAATCAGTTGACATTGTTCTTCATTTGTTCGTCTGTTAACGATACTTCTCATTGAATGAATTATCAATAAAATGTCAAGTCTTCTGTTTGAAGGAGATAATCAAGTTTTGTAAATAATCATTTACGAAGATTTGGGATATGTTATATGAAATCTGTTTGCTAACAATTGAAGTAATTATTGAGGTATTGGATTGTTTTAAATTTACATTACGAGCCAATATCAGACCGCACAGAATTACGGAATTCTTGGCCGCCAAATAATCAGACATTGACTTATCAACTCTGTCTTGTTGTCAAACAGACAAATGCCTTTCTACTACCGGCGACCGTGGGCATTCTTTTGTCGCAGTTTATCATCAAAACGGTTCGTCGAGGCGCAGATTTAAAGAGTTGGGATGTAATGATAAAACTGTATGCTTTTGGATTTTTTTTCTATTCTCGTATTTGAATTATTGGAGGGATATGATGACACTAGAGAGGGTGCAGAGGAGATGCTGACGGCGCTGAAGACTTTTATTTACAAATAAATCGTTCAGACTGAATTTCTTTTCCTTGACGGAGAGGATAATGTGCAGGCACATGATTGAGGCATATAAAGTTATGAGGGACATGCATAGCATCGACAGGAGGAATATTTGCCCTTGAATGAGGGATGAATAACAGAGAGCAATAGTCATAAAGTACAGAGTACGAGATTTAGAAAGAATTAGGAGGGAAAATGTATTCAATCAGTGAATGGTGGAACTGTTCACCGGAGGGCGGTGGAGCAGAAGCCCCAAAAGTATTGAAGTTAGTTTTGATGTACACTTGTGAAGTCATGGCATAACATGGCTGCGACTCTTGTATTGAACATCGGTTTTGTATAGTTCAGCACTTGGTATTGACTGCCACACATTGAACGACCCGATATCTCTCAACAGATATGCATTTCCGCATCATTACAGATATTTGTCTTCAAATCAGGATACATTAGGAACTAACAGCTTTCTGTCACATTGACAGAGGAATACCAAGTGAGAGATTGATTGAGGAAGTGAGAGAGTGAGCGTGAGAGAGAGAGAGAAAGATGGAAAGAAGTGTGATATTGAAAGGTTATTAAAATTTGAATAAAAAAGCTTGAGAATATGAACACAATCGTATGGGAGCACAATCACTTGTAAGATATGGGCACTAGACTGGAAATTTACAAATTCTGGCAAGTGTCACTCTTCTAACTTCCAAAGCCTTACTGCAAATTATGATGGACCATCGTTAAACTCACAGACATATCATATAGGCATACAGTCATAGTGACAGACTGGATGGGAACACAAATTCCAGACCAACTCGCCCCAGCTGACCAGCTATCCAAAATAAGTTTCGTCACATTTGCCAGCATATCCCTCCAACCAGTTACTGTCCCCATCCAGATGTGTATTAAATGTTGTAATTATACGAGTATCCAGGGACTACATCTGGCAGCCCATTCTATTCACACACAACCCTCTGCATGGAATTGTTGCTACTTAGATCCTTTTTGATTCTTTGAAGCTACACCCTTGAGTTTCGGGCTGTCTCACCTCGAGGGAATTCCCTTGCCTATTAACTGTTTCCATTCCCCTCGTGATTTCCCAAAATCTCTACAAGGTCGCACTCAGCCTCTGCCACTCCAAGAAATGCAAACTAATTGTCTTCAGTCTCTCTGTACAGCTCAAGCCCTCCAAACCTGCAACATTCTTATTTATCTTTTCAGAACACTGTCAAATTTCATAACATCCTTCCAAGAGCAGGCAGGGCAGACCTGCTCGCAGTTTTCCCACAGTCGCTGAACGAATGTTCTGTGCAGATGAACTGTGATCACGTAAATCCGAAAGTTCATGCATTTGCTTCGTAGTTCGGGCTCAGTTTCAATCCGTGCTCCATACACCATATTTGGAAAACACTATGACAGAAAACATTGACTGAGAGAAAATTGGTGAGACTGCTGTGCAGCTGATTCGTCAACCTCGCTCAGGTAGGTGGAATCTGATGTCCGACGTATCCAGATTTCCAGTATCAATGAACTCTTAATCCTCATAATGCAATAAAGCTGAAGGGAAATGCCGACTTGGAGGATTCAACTGTAATGAGGTTCAGCTGCATCACAAACATATTATGGGATGGACCAAGCCAAAACTTTTGAATAAGACAGTCCAGACCGTTACTTTTTTTTTCAGTGTAGCGTGTATATTCCAGGAATGAAACAACTTGTCAAACCACTCGGCTTGAAGAAAAAACGTAACTTATTTCATCACGACAATGAATCCCGAACGATAGAAAATAGAATTTAGAATAATTGAAGTATTGGGAAAGCCAAATAATCCGGTATCACAACATTGCAAATGTTTTCTAATTACCGCAACATCCCATCAACACAGCCATTGGCAAATGATAAATGCAAACACATAATCTTGCAGGCAGGAGAGAATTCACAGAATAGAGTCAAGCCAGAAACATCTGTTGAAGAATGGTAATCTATTTTCAATGTAGCAGTTTCACTGTAATCAGTATTCGTTTCCAAAATGCCGACTAAAACTCAGACAAACTGCGTCATTAGCATTAAGTTTGATAGGTTGACCTCTCAGGCTGTGAATCCTCACTATCATGTTTCTATTAGTCAGAAGATTAAAGCAAATGGGAGCAATGGGTTTAAAATGTCTCAAAATAATCAAACAACACCTATCCAGGATAAATTTAATTGCTTGGCTTAACAGAGCAGAACATTGTCTTTTATAGATTCACCTTCCTATACAAACTACTGAGGTTTGTCTTATAAACAGAAGAAAACGGCGGTTATTTTTTAAACTAACGCTACAGTTGCGTCAGTGTAATATTTTGCCTTAGGCATTGACAATAAGTTGTCATAAATCTGTCAAAGGTGAAATGAACAGTGAATGAGAGTTGATATTCTCTGGCTGCAGAGCGCAGAGCACGAATAAATTGACACACAGTGTAAATTAAACAAAATGATCTTGAGAAAGATTGTGCGGTTATACGCCAGAGTATCGTTGTTGAGTAAAGAATTGGAAAGGAGAAAATGCATCGAGCAATCGAGCGCGGGATAGGTAAACATCCAGAGAAGAAAAAGAGAAAGACAGAGAAAGGTAGTTGCAGAAATAGAGACCGGTGATAAAATCGATCGGGAGGGACTGGGTGAAAAGAATTGGGAGGACACAGAATGTGGGGGGAGACACGGGGAGACAGATTGCTGTAAAAGAATGGGCGGGCTGAATTGGCGGTCTCACATTTGGTGGGACACACTGCGCGACAGATTGAGGTGACTTACACGGGGAGAAATATTTCGGCTGGAGACTGAGGGAGACAGAATATGGGCGAAAGGTTCTGAGACACCGACTGGGCAGACAGAGGGTCGGGAGAGGCGGGGAAGTCTGATGGTAGAGGAGGCTACGCTGACAGAGTGTTGAAGAAATTGAAGGAGCCAGACTGGTGTTAATTTCTTCAGTGCATTGTTTGAGCTTGTTTATCACTGTAGTGCCATGACGGGCCATTGAAGCAAGTTTTCTGTGCCATTGGGACTGTGATGCTGTCTTTCCCTTTATTAGTTAATGAGCGGATATAATTAGAGAGCAGGAAATCGCAGTGCTGTCTTTTCTTAATGGATGGACATTAATTTACTGCAAACCAACTCACAGACGGAGGAGAACAATTGCAGAGGAAGTGCTCCAGTGAGCGATACATACCGTTTTGTGATGACACAGGTTAATATGTTGAATTCCACGCATTTTGAGATACAGTACGAACCAAGTTAGCTAAGCTAGTCACTGGCTCTCTGTCAATGTTAATTCGTAAACATGATCATGAAATGATCCTCCATAAACTGATCCCAATTCTTTTCACATCAGCTCCTACAATTCAATGGCTTTGCATTTATATCTGAGAAGCTGATTTGCACGAGGATTTGATAATTAATTTCCGGATGTTGTTCGTTCAGCTTCAGTTATCTCGATGTTAATATTCATCATGAATAGCTGGCAACGTGGCCTCCCAAACCGTATCACACAGAGAAAGGTTGTGGTTTGTATCATGTTGGTCACTTCCAGTTGAAACATTGCAACTGTTATACCAGCACAAATCTTTGTTAAATACCTTACCTTCTCTGCTACTCAATGTTTTTGTCTGCTTCATTATCGATTTTGCCCTTGATTTGTATCAATTTGTTCTCAGTAGCTAAAAGCAAATCATTGCAACCACCAAATTCTATAAAAAATGCTGAACACGACTTGGTGGTGGTGGTGGAAGCAGTATCGGCGGTGTTTGTGAATTATTTCATTTCTTTAACTTCTGCGCAGAGGAAACTGAGCAGGGACATGACTGAGATTCAGAAAGTTATGAAGGTCGCAAAGTGAAGCCACTGTTTCATTTTGTTGAGAGAACAGTGATGTGTAGCTTAGATTAACCATCTAAGATGCGATATTTGAATATTGCGTTGGCCCAGAGGATAAATAAAGTTTGCAACACACTGCTTGTTACAAACTCGTTACATTGTGGTGGAATTAGATATTTATTTGCAGTAAACCTCAGCGATGAGGCAAAATCTAGAAAATAGAATGAGGGATTTCTGTTCACTGTTGAGAAGCAGACGACATAAATGCTCTGCTTGTAAGTTGTGAAAGACTTTAAAATAATGAATAAGAACTGCTTGCTTGTGTGACGTACATACAGGCCTAATCTGTGGAGTGGTCTGAATGCAAACTCCTCGTGATGAGTGACTTTAATTAATGTCAGTCTCCGTTGATCGTAATTGTGTTACTGGAGGCTTTGTCTCTCCCAATAATATGGACTGGTTTCATCGTTCAGCTGGAGCTTCATCTCTAGCAAGAACGGGGATCGTCAGCTTCAGAGAGAGTGAGAGGAGAGTTCCGAAGATGAGAAGAAGATATCGGAATGTCCAATCAATGGATCCGTATCTGGAAACAAGAGACTGCAATTCCGCAACAATGGAAAGGAATTTATCCTGGTTTCTTTTCGCATTTCCTCCAGTGTCTTGATTTTTATCATCCATTAATTTTTTAACCCCTCCTGGCTATTGTTGAGTCTATATTTAGTCTCTCCATCGAGTTACAGACTGTCGGTATCTTTATTAACATTAGTTAAAAATGACACAACACCAGGCTATAGTCCAACGGGTTTAATTGGGAGCACACCAGCTTTTGGAGCGACGCTCCTTCATCAGGTGATTGGGGAGGGCTCGATCGTAACACAGAATTTATAGCAAAAATGTGCAGTGTGTTGTAACTGAAATTATACATTGAAAAATTGATTGTCTGTTCAGCCTTTCGTCTGTCAGAATGCAGTAGTAGTTTCACTTCTTACATGTGTAAAACACAAAACCCTTTTTTTAAGTTGCATTCTCGGGTTAGCTGTTAACAATGGTGATAGCTAGACAATATGTTGAAGGTGTTAGCCCCCTGTGTTCTCTGTCTATGACCTGATGTTTAGATTGATTCTTCCACCAAATCCATGCTAACTATTCATTAATCCCCGCTATTCCAAATGTTGAATTATCCTGTCGGTCAGAATTGTGTTCAATAATTTCCCACCCACTGCTGTCAGCCTATCTCCATTGTAGTTACTTGGCCTATTCTTGCTGGACGTCTCGAGCAAATGAGCCACATTAGTTATCCTCCAGCCATTCAGCACTTCACCCGTGGCCAGAAAACTGTTAAGTACGTCCACAAGGAGCCCATCAATCTTCTCCCTTAACGCCCACAGCAGCATTCCCAGCTACAATGTCTTTCTCCTCTGTGAATGAAGATAAGAAGTAATCATTTAAGATCACACCGACTTCCTCTGGCTCCGTGCACAGGTTGTACTTTGGTTTCGAAAACGCTCTACATTTTAGCTGGGAATCCTGTTATTATAACTTTAGTTAAAATCGTATCTTGTGGCTTTTCCTAATAGTATTTGTCTAGAATATTTTGCAAACATTGTTTCCCTTTCTTTGTTAAGGATCTCTTTGCACTTTCTGTATCTTTGAAGGTCTACACCTGTTTTTACGACACTTTTGTTTTACTTTATTAAACTCATGACATCGCTTGATCAGCTTTACTGGATGTGCTGCCATTGCCATTTACTCCTCGTGAAACCCACTGACCCTGAATTCAAAAATACTCCCACTTCGCAAATACAGACATAGCTGAGTGCCGTTCCTTCCACACTATGCTTGTCAGTGTCATGAAAATGTCTCGGGGCAGTGATAATCTACTGATAAACAGCCTAGCCAACTGAGCCAAGGCCTTTGAAAAGACTCGGCATGGTCGACTGAGTAATAAGGTTAGATCACATAGGATCCGGGGGAGCTCGCAAACTGCATACACAATTAGCTTGTCTATGCGGGGCAGAGGGTGGTGGGAGAGGTTTGTTGTTCTGACCGAAGGCCTGCGACCAGCGGTGTTTCACAAGGGTGGTTCCACTGTCGTTTGTCATTTGTATAAATGATTTGGATGAGAATAAAGGAGGCATGTTTAGTAAGTTTGTGGGTGACTTTAAATAGATGGAACAGTCGACAGTGGAGAACGTTGTCTCAGGTTTTTACAGGCTGTTGATCAGCTGGGCCAGTGGGGCTGAGCAGTATTAGCTGGAGTTTAACTGAGATAAATTTGAGGTATTGCATTTCGATTCAAATAGCCATGGCTGGACATAAATCCATAATGCTTAGTTTTATCAGACACAGACGCTCAGAGCTGCAGGTACATAGTTCGTTGACAGTGGTGTCACAGGCAGACAGGCCGGTGATGAAGGAATTCGGCATGCTTACCTTCATTCATCATTGCATTGAGAAGGTGAGTTGTGATGTTATTTTGGGGCTGTACGGACAGTGGTGAAGCCACCATTAACAGATTATTGATCGTGTCAGAAGTAGAACTGCTTCTCTTCTTCCCTTTCTGGAAGGACATCTGGCATTCATCACTGGTCTGGCCTACACGTGACTCCAAACCCACAACAATACGGCTGAATTTGAGCCGCTTCCAGTCAATTTGTGGTGAGCAACATTTGCTGATCCATCCAATAATACTCTCACCCAAAGAATGAATCAGTATGATTGAACATTTCCCTCTCAACCTCATCAAACATCGCCAGCTACACAATTTGTACTGTCTTTTTAACATTGCTCAGACCCTTGCCCCTCTCTGTAACATACTTTGCAATCACCAATACCATCACCTCACTCTGTTTATATCATTTCAATAAACCCTGATATTGTGTCCTTTTCCAGCCCTCTTGCTCTTCGATCCGTTGCAATCCCTTTCACACCTGCTTCCATATTTCTGTGACCCATTGTCAGGTCCTAAAACAGACCGCTCATTTCAAGGGATTTTTTTTTCGGGAGTTGATCTGCGCCTCTTTGAATTGAATCTGAATCGTTCAATTCTGAGACCGGAGGTTTTCTCTGTTTCGATGGTGTGATCTTTTGCTGAATGTTTACATGGTCCCTTCAAATGTTTTCCACCATTCATTTGCAGACACATATTTCAGTATGTTTACCCTGTTTGCCTTGGTCAGTTCTCCTATCAAACACATGTAGAACAAAGAACACTGAAGAAGAAAGAACATTTACAGCCCAGGACCAGTTGCGTTGGCCCTCCAAGCCTGAGCCAATCAAAATGCACTGTCTCAACCTGTCGGTCAATTCCTGAGCATGCGAATCTCTCTACTCCCCCGCACTCCGACTCATGAATTTATCCAGACGCATCTTAAATAAACCTACCATGACTGCCTCGAGCACCTCTGCTGGCAACGTGTTCCAATCGCCCACCACCATCTGTGTGAAGTACTTGCCGCGTGTATCCCCCTTAAACTTTCCACCTCTCACCTTGAAAGCGTGACCTCTCGTTATTGAATCCTTCACACTGGGAAAAACCTTATTTCTATTCCCCCCACCTATACACTTCATGATTTTATAAACCTCAATCAGGTCCACCTCAATCTCCTTTTTACTAATGTAAACATAAATAAGTTACCTACCCTTTCTTCATAGCAAGAACCTTCTATATCAAGCAACATCCCCGTAAACCTTCTCTGCACCCTCTTCAAAGCGTCGACATGCTTTAGGTAATGTGCCACCAGAACTGAATACAGTATTCTAAATGCGGCCGGACCAATGTCTCGTACAATGTTAACATGACTTGCCAGTTCTTCTCCTCAATACCTCGAACAATGAAGGCAAACATACGATTTGACGTGTTGACCACTCTATCCACCTGTGCAGCATCCATCAGGTTACAATGGACTTGCACTCCCAGGTCTTTCTGCCCATCAACTTTTCCCAAGGCACTTCCTTTCATTGTATAATTCGCTCTAGAATTAGTCTTGCCTAAATATATCACCTCAAATTTGTCTGGATTGAATACATCTGCCACCTTTCCGCCCAAATTTCCAGTCCTACTGTATTCTCTGACTTATGCTTTCTGTTGTACCACCAATTTTCGTGCCATCTGCAAACTTGCTGATCATACCAACAGTACCCTCGTCCAGATCATTTATGTATATTACAAACAACAGTGACCCCACAACACTGATCCCTGTGGAACACCAAAGGTCATCTTTCTCCCTTTTGAGAAACTCCCTTCAACTCCAGACAACCATCGCTTCACTCCACCTTCCCTCTCGCCATTCTGTCAAAATGGAGTTGGCTTTGTTTCCAATAGCAAATGGAGCTTGTCTTTTCTTTCGTCACTTTAAAATTTCAAACTTACTTTGAATATCACTTCATCACAATTTCCCAGAGGATCTCCTTCTCTGACATTACTTATTCACTCGGCTTCATCACCTACTCTTTGATCTGAAATAGTTAGAACACAAATCGTTTGCATAATGTTCTGTTTAATGGAACACTGACAGAAACATTCCTTAAGTTTCTCTTCGAATATCACTCTTACCAGTGTGACTGTCCAAGATGATATGAAGATTGAAGTGTCCCCAAAATTCTCACATTACCTTTGTCATAAATTGCAATGAATTACTGTTTAATGCAGTGATGAACAATGAAATAATGTAAGGCAGCATAAAACAGTTCTCCTTTGAATTTTTGACACCTTTTGCCTAGAATTTGCATTCACACTGATTCCGCTGCATTATCTGATGCTAATTGCTTTCTCTGTAATAGGATTGGTATCCATTAATGCCAGGCTCATCCATCCGACTTTCCTGTTCTGACTGATACCCCACAATTTGTGTACAGTTAAATATTTATTCCATCTTTTATTCACCCTGTAACCACATCTCTCTGGTTCCTAAATCCCATTTATTTCCATCTATCCCATTGAAAATGCTTTGTGTATATAAAAAAGGACATTTTGATGCACTTTCTCCCACAATTCCTTTTGCAATTCTACTCACTGAGGCACAGCTTTAGTTAAACACTGTCCACTCCTGTTCCGTTCTGCCTGTCTTCAGCCACATCCCTATGACTGTTCCGATGCTTCAGGTTTTTTTCTTTGGTTTTGGCAAGGTGTTTTCAACTGAACTCTGTCCCTTCATCCTCTCTCTCCGTTTTAAACTCTGTTGATAGTACAACAAACATTACTGGGCAGGGCAATGATCACAGCCCGGAATCATTGGGTTCACTGGAATGGGATTTGTTTCAAAATTCACTCGTGGGATATGGATATCTCTGGCTGGTCAGCATATCTTGCCCAGTCCTAACTGCCCTTCAACTGAGTGGCTTGCTGGGTTATTTCAGAGGACAATTTAGTGGCAATTACATTGCTGTGGTTGTGGAGACACATTCTGATGTGCACACCAGTTGAGAATTGCAGACGTCCTTCCCGAAGGCATGAATGTAGTGGATAGATTTTTCCTATCGTCAGCAATTGTTTAATACTAATTTGCAGGTTTTTAATTCGATATTCTTTTCTGAACATTTCTTTTACTGTCATTTGCGTAGCGGGTTTTGAATCTGTGCCCAGAGAACATTAGCTGAGTTTCTGAATAGATCGTCTTGTACACATACTACTCTGCCATCACATCACCTTGTGACAGGTTGCTCATCCCACCGCACCATGAAACAAAATGCCAGATTCCGACGCATTTAAAATCTGACACCTTCCTACAGTCTGGTGATATCACTCAGTATGTCTCCATGTGGTATCCCTCTTTGTGAGGGTTTAATTCCTGCCTCTGTCAGTGTCTCTGACACTTGCAGCTACTCCAGATCTTGAGCCAACAGAATTCTCCCATTCAGCGAGACGAGGAAGTTCAAGCCAAGGTTGGAGTCTGGGATTGCTCAGATCTGTGTGGAATTCAGTGCCATTCCCCACCTGAAACCCTGACTGCATCAGTCTAATATCGGATTCTGTTTATTTCTCTGTCTCCTGTAGGTATTCAGGAAGTTCCTGTCTCAATAGACTTGCCAATTGCTGGGTGTCTCGTCGAAAACCTCATTGACGATAGTTGGTTATCCAGAGACAGGTGGGGTAGGGAGATCTGGGGCATTCAATAAATCATGCAGCGAGGTACGATAACTCACACTGCACAGAGCAGAGAGCAATGAGGGGACTCCAAACATCAACTAACAAGACATGACATAGAAACAACAGTTCAGGTGGGAGAGAACAGTACAGATAGACCCCGGGCTGAATCATTATTCCAACACTACATTTTATTTTACTAAGACAGCAGAAGGAGTTCACACTTATGAATGCAGACCTGAGCTGTCTTCGTGAGCATCAGTACAACAGAGATAAAGAAAAACTGGCACGGGACGCTGGTAATGATGCCTGGGATATTTCTGTTCTATGTTCCCTCTCCAGTACTGTATCTATAATACATTTCGTGGACCATTGTCTTCAATCATTCTTTCTCTTAGGACAGTTAATATTTCTGTATCTCCTCCACTCACTACAATGCTTCCATATATTTGAAATATACTCCAGTCCAAACTACTAAGCTGATGGCTGTAACTTGTTTCTGGCTGTACAACAAACCTTGTCTCCATTGACTTGTCTTCCAATAACTGGAGTCGTAGAGTCCTGCTGCACGGAAGCAGATTCTTCAGCCGACTTCGTCAATGCTGACCCGTTTTCCAAAAATGAACGAGTTGCATTTGCCTGCGTTTGACTCATGTCCTTTCAAACCTATTCGTTTCCATGTTTCTGCTCAAATTTATTTTGCGTGTTGTACAAAAAAATTGCATTTGTTTCTTTCATTTCATCTGCCAGTACGTTCTGTATATTCACCATCCTCTGGTGAAATTGTTAGACGCATCAGTCTCTCTTTAACTCTTTGCTATCTCACCTCGTGTTTATACTCTTTAGATTTGGACTCATCTACCATTTGGTATTCACCTTACTTAAATCCCGCATGGTTTTATAAATATTCATAAGTTGCCCCGTGGCCTTCTAGGCCCGAGGGAAATATTGAGGACAATGCTAGAGGTATCTCCAACTCATGTACTCAGTGTTCTTGACAATGATGGCAATGTGCCAAATTCTATTTTCCACACCCTGAATACCTGTGGTGATGGTTCTTCCAAGGAACGGTATTACTGCATCCCTTGGTCTCTTTCTGTTCACAACACTGCCTGGGGCCCTAACATTTTCTGTATTCGTATTCCCTGGATGACCTTAACAAAATCCAGCACCTGATTTAAACTCCATCTTTCATTCATTGGCCCATTGGCCCAGTTTATCAAGATCCCCTTCGATAACTATATTCAAAAGACACTATTAAACAGATTTTGGTGTCCACAAACGTACTAACTATGACTCCGATATAACCACCCAAATCGTTTATGTAAATAGTGAACAACAGTGCCCCCGCACCAACCTGTACGACACTCCGTTGGTCAGAGGCCTCCAGTCCGAACAACAATACTCTACAATCACCCCCTGTCTCCGACCGTCAAGCCCATTTTGTATCTAGTTGGCTACCTCTCCCTGGTCCCATGTGGTCGAAACTTATTAACGAGTGTACCATGTCAAAACCTGTACAAGACCTTGCTGAATCCAAAAGCTACGTCTATTGCTCTGCCTTCGTCTATCTTCTTGGTCAGATCTTTAACAAATTCAATCAAGTTTGTAAGATATGTTTTCCCACACACAAAGCCTGCTGACTCTCAGTCATAAGTCCTTGTGCTTCCAAATGCATGTAAATCCCATCTATCAGAATGATCTCCAACAGCTGACCCATCCTGCAGTCTGGATAATCGTTCTGTAGTTCTCTTGCACTGCTTCTTAAATAATGGCACAAATCTATATTCATAGTCTTAGTCATAAAGCCCGGTAACTGACTGTTCCGTTCATTATAATTTAAAACTAGTCTTGACACAGCTGACTGTTCCTGGATCACATCCCTTCAAACTTTCCCAATTCCTTTTAAACGTTGTATTTGGTCAAACATTCACGCCTTCCTTGGACAGTTCATTCCGCACCCAAACCACGCTCTGTGTAATAATTTGTCCCTCATGTCGTTTTATGTAAATCTGTCACTAACCTTAAATATGGAACTCCTGGTCTTGATGTTTCCCTGTCCTTGGGAAAAGACAACTGCCATTAATTCTATCTAAACCCCCATATTACATTATGAACATCTGTAAGCTCGCCTATCAACCTCCAAGCTCCAATGAAAAAGTTCTAACTTATCCAGCCTTTCTCTGCAACTAAAACCTTCCATACACATCAACATTCCGTTAAATCTCTCCTGAATTCTCTCCAGCATTAAAGAAAATCCATCCTGTAACTGGACGAACGGAACTGCACACAGTATTACAGAAGAGGTTTCAACAATGTCCTGTACAAGCTCAACACGACCTCCCAACTCTTCGTCTCGAAAGAACTGTATCGTGATGTGAAGTGTGTCAAGTACATTTTTTAACCAATCTGTCTCTCCATGTTAGCAACATTCAAAGAATGATATACCTGTACCATTATGTCCCTACGTTCTCGGACACTACTGAAGGCCTTGCATTTATTGTATATTCCCGACACTTGCTTGCTGTACCAAAATGCATGACCTCGTATTTTTTTCAGATAGAACTATATTTATGGTTTTTCAGCCCATTCACGCATTTCACCAAGTTCCTGTTGTCATCAAAGAAAACCTCCTTCACTGTCCACTATGCATCCCTCCAGTCTTCCATCACATCACACATGGCTGTCAAATATCTAGGCTAGGTGCCCGTCAATTTCTTCCCTGGCTTCCCACAATGTCATGAGATACCCTTGGTCAGGTTCTAGGGACTTACCTACCTTTATATTTTAAAAACTCCAGCATGTCCTCTGCTATGACGTGGTGTCATTTGAAAACATTGAGTCATAGAGATATACAGCACGGAAATAACCCTTTCGGTCCAACTCATCCGTGTTGTTTCTCGTTCCAATTACCAGAATTTTGCCAGTTTTCCTCTCAACTCTTGCTATTCGTAGATTCACCCAGTTGCCTGTTGAACGTATTTCTGCCAGCCTCTACCAGTTTCTCTGGCAGGTTATTCCGTACACGCACCACTCTCTGCGTGAACGAGTTGTCCCTGCGGTCCCTTTTAAAAGTTCCCCTCGTATTTTAAAGCTATTCCCTCTTCGTTTGAAATCCCACAGTCTGGAGAAAACACCTTGTGTTTTGACCCTATCCATGCCGCTCATAATTTTAAACGCTTTTATAAGATAACTCCTCAGGTTTCCATTTTTACCTGAAAACGAGACCAGTCTAGTCAGCTTATCCCTGCAGCTCAAACCCTCCAACCCTGACAACAACCTTATTCATTTTTTGTGTACCCTTTCAACTTCCACAACATCCTTCCCGTGGCATTTGGACCATAATTGCACATAGTATTCCAACAGTGGTCAAGCCAATCGCTGTTTGTTCACTGGTCCCCCGAGTCGTTATCCACAATAAATTTCAAAGTTAAATATTTGTTTTGCATCTTTTCATTTCACACATCGTTGGCTTCGTTGATCACTAAGGATTACTATTTTGGCCCCAGTTATTCTTTTGCTCTTCATACAATTATGGAATCTCTTTGGATTCTCCTTAACCTTATCTGTGAAAGTTATTTCATGACCCCTTTCTGCATTCCGGAATTCCATCTGAAGTTTATTCCTACAGCCCCGATGCTCCTCAAGCGATTCACTTGATCCAGCTGGAGTAAAGTGGTACTGAAAAAGCACAGCAGCTCAGGCAGCATCTGAGGAGCAGTAAAGTCGACGTTTCGGGGAAGAACCCTTCACCAGTAATAGAGGCAGAAAGCCTGAAGGGTGGAGAGATAAGTGAGAGAAGGGATGTGCTGGGGCGAAAGTGGCATAGAGTACAACAGGTGAGCGGGGGAGGGTATGAAGGTGATAGGTCGGGGGGAGGGGGAGTGAATATGTGGAAAAGAAGATAGGCAGGTAGAACAAGTCATGGGGACAGTGCTTAGCTGGAAGTTTTGAACTGGGTTGAAATGGGGAAAGAGAAACTGTTGAAGTCCAGATTGATGACCTGGGGTTGAAGTGTTCTGAGGCAGAAGTTGAGACGTTCTTCCTCCAGGCGTTTGGCGGTGAGGAAGCGGTGGTGAAGGAGGCCCGGGACATGCATGTCCTCGGCACCGTGGGAGGAGGAGTTGAAAGGTTGGGCCACGGAGCGCTGTGATTGATTGGTGCGGGTGTCACAGAGATGTTCCTTCAAGCGCTCTGCTAGGAGGCGTCCAGTCTCCCTAATGTACAAGAGACCGCATCGGGATCAATGGATACAATAAATGATATCGGTGGATGTGCTGGTAAACCTTTGATGGATGTGGAAGGCTCCTTTTGAGCCTGGGATGAAGGTGCACGAGAAGGTGTGGGCGCAGGTTTTGCAATTGCTGCGGTGGCAGGGGAAGGTGCCAGGACGGGAGAGTGGGTTGTGGGCGGGGGGGCGTGGACCTGACCAGGTAGTCAGGACTGAACGGTCTTTGTGGAAGGCGGAGAGGGGTGGGGAGGGAAATGTATGCCTGGTGGTGGGGTCCGTTTGGATGTGGCGGAAATGTTGGCAGATGATTTGGTTAATGTGAAGGTTGGTAGGGTGGAAGGTGAGCACCGGGGGGGTTCTGTCCTAGTTACGGTTGGAGGGGTGGGGTCAGATGGCAGAGGAGCGGAATGTGGATGAGTTGCATTGGACGGCATCTTTAACCGTGGAAGAAGGGAAATTGCGGTCTCTAAAGAATGCAGCCATCTGGAGTGTTCTGTGGTGGAACTGGTCCTCCTGGGAGTAGATACGGCGGAGGTGGAGGAATTGGGAATACGGGATGGCATTTTTGCTGGAGGTATGGCGTGAAGAGATGTAAGCCAGGTAGCTGGGGGATTCGGTGGGTTTGTAAAAAGTGCCCGTGTCAGGTCGGTCTTCATTAACAGAGATGGAGAGGTCCAGGAAGGAGAGGGAGGTGTCAGAGATGATCCAGGTAAATTTAAGTTCAGGGTGGAATGCGTTGGTTAAGTTGATGAATTGCTCAGCCTCCTCGCGGGAGCACGAGATGGCGCCAATGCAGTCATCAATGTAGCCGAGGAAGAGGTGGGTCATGGTGTCGGTGTAACTACGGAAGATGGCATGTTCTACGTAGCCAACAGAGAAACATGCATAGCTGGGGCCCATACGGGTGCCCATGGTTACCCCTTTGGTTTGGAGGAAGTGGGAAGATTGGAAGGAGAAATTGTTAAGGGTGAGGACCAGTTGGGCCAAACCAATGACAGTGTCGGTGGAAGGATACTGTTGGGGACGTCGGGAGAGGATGAAGCGGAGTGCTTGGAGGCCCAGGTCATGGCGGATGGAGCTTTAGAGCGACTGGATATCCGAAATGAAGATGAGGCTCTGGAAGCCGGGGAAACGGAAGTCTTGGAGGAGGTGGATGGCGTGGCTGGTGTCTCGAACGTATGTAGGGAGTTCCTGGACTACGGGGGATAGGACAGTGTCAAGGTCGGTAGAAATATGTTCATTGGGGCAGGAGCATGCTGAAACAATGGGTCGGCCAGGGTGGTTATTTTTGTGGATCTTGGGAAGGAGGTAGAACCGGGCAGAGCGGCGTTCCAGCTGACAATACCTGACATGTGCTCACTGTTTCTTGATCAGAGCCTCAATAGTCGGCCAGTGTTTCCTAAATCTGTCAGCATTGATCTGCCCACTAAGAGAATCATGCCAGCGCTAAACGCTCGTTTCATCTCAGTTTTATCTCAGACTTCCTTTTCCCTGCAAATAGACTCCCCAATCAACTTTTAACAATTTATGTCTAATACTTTCAAGATTTGTCTTGCCACAGTTTATAACTTTTACTTGTGAACCAAGCCTGTCCTTTTCCCTAGTTTTCTTTTCAAGCTAATGGAATTGTGGTCACTTCGCCAAAGTGCAAATTTAAACACTTAAATTCTGCAAAACCTTTGTCGCTTTCCATGAGGACTTTGAAACTTACAGAATCATGATGACGATTCACAAGATATCTACCTAATAGTTATCTCTGTCATCTTGTCCAGTATCTTCAGTCCACCGTGTCTTGTAACACCCTGCAGCTCGAAGCAAACCTCCCAATCTGTGTATCTTTCCCCAGCCTCTCTAGCACATGATATCACTATTATTTTCTCCTATCCATTCAGAACTCCTCCACTCTGCACTGCAGCACCTCTTTCCCTCTAAACTTCTATCATCACAATAAATTGCCTTAGCTGTATGTAAACCTGCAACCTTTCCTGCCAATCCGCCCTTTGAGTAACATTATGAAGCCACTTAACCCGTCCGTTTATCTAACACCTCACCCTGTATCGGAAATCTTCTCTATATCTGTAACCTCCTCCCGTCACGACTAAGCGTTCGTGACTCTGTAACCGCCTGTAGTCACTAAAACCATTCGTGAATCCGTAAATTCCGACTGATTACTGTCACCTATTCCAGTCCAGAGTAATTAGAACATGGAACTTAGAAACGTACAGCATAGAACTGGCCTTTAGTCCCACAATGTTGTGCCGAGGCTTAACCCTAATGTAAAATATAATAACTTAACCTCCACACCCCACAGCTCGCTGCTATCCATGTGCATTTCCAGCAGTCTCTTAAATGTCCCGAATGACTCTGCTTCCACCAACATCGCTGGCAACGCACTTCAGGCATTCACAACTCTCTACGTATAGAACCTACCTCTGATGTCCACTCTATACCTTTGTTTGCAGACAGATTGCACCACATTTTTCAACTCTTTTCTGAATTTGTTCTGGGTTGATGCATGAACACAGGAGTTCGTAAAACAACGCAACATCTTAAGAATATTTCCTGTTTAATTTGAGATATATGTCGTCTCTGTGAGGTGACTTTGTAATAATTAAAGTGTGACAGTTTGGTAATGACAGAACTCTCAGAATGCATCAACGAAAGCAGGATGAAAGAGATTGATAGAGAGAACAGTAAAATGACAGATTTGCTCCGGTTCTCCCTCTCTTAATTACTGTTTTTCTCAAGTCTGTGAAGCTGCAGTACATTGCGGGTTCTATTCGCCACTAAAATAAGTTGGATGGTGAAATAATTAAACAAGGAAATTCGGAGATAAGGAAGCTAAGAAATCCAGGCGCAGTAAAACGAGGCAAATGTTATCCCTGCAAATGAAGCAAGAAAACGACACCTGAATGGCAGCCCATGTGGATTTTGTTCATGAATTGTTCAATTTCATGGGCAACCAGAACCGGGATATTCTTTAAGAAGATCAGAACTGACAAGATTTTTACGATTCTGGTTGCAGTGCCTTTGTTACAATGCTTTGCTTTAAACTTCTGACAGCAGATCACCACAAAATTGTCAAATGTGAAGGAAATAGTGAGCGGTGGTTATCGTGTCGATAACGAGTATGCACACAGAACTGTGGGACAAGAATGAAAATGGAAAGTTGTAAATCAAGTATTATATACTAAAATACTATTGATTCCGAGCAAGAAATTTGATGTTGCCTTCGTATCATGGAAATGGAAATCCAGTAGGAAAAAAAATTACATTTTCCTCGCAAGACCAACAATATAGTCGCTGTGAGCGAGTCAGAGACGATTGTTTATTTTCCAAAGTATGATTGAAATCGAATTGTTAAAACTTGTTAAGAGTATATGAACAAAAGCTGTGCTACTTGTAAAATAAGAAATTCACTCAAACCTTTAATCACATTATTGTATGTGTCATAGTCAGACAATCGAAAGATCAACTTACATCTTTGTTGAGACATTTATAATACATTATTATTGCACCAGGAAAAGTGGAAAGTGTCCACACAATTCTACATTTTGTTCCATTGCAGAACACTGATTATGGGAAATAGTTTACCAAAATAATATGCGGCATTAATATGAAGCAATTAAAATTGCTTAAAGGAAATCAATACAAATGATTCAAATGGAAGACAAATAACTGCAAGAATTGGATAGTACGTTCTTTCAATAATAAAATCACTGGTTTCCCCAATTTCCGAGAATGAATGACTTCTGTAGGTGTTGAAAATCTGTGACTGGTACATGACCAAGGTACAGGAAGACAATCGACAGTTGCACATGCATCAGCCCTCCAGAGAGTCAATAATGACAAGCCATCACTGATATTATTTGCAATCATTCAATACGAATTATTTTTTATCTAATACATTAAATGACAGAAACCTGAGTCTTGTACCATGGCTTTGCTTTCATTGCTCGCTGTATTACTGTGCACTGAGTCCTTATTTCATTTATGTTACCGTAATTATGAATTTAGGGGCGCATCCGGCTTGTGTAAAGTAGATCTACTTTGTAAATTAGTTTCACTTTATCAATTGCCGTTTATCCCTTTTTCTAATATACGCTGCTCCTCCTTACTGCCAAATGCTGCATCCTTGAAGTATCTGACAACTGATCACATTCTAATAATTGCAAGGGTGCTTTCAGTCCTGAATATTGGACGAAGGAACCCTAATATTTTGACAACTGTCTTGTAGATCCCTGCATTTAAATCCCACATAATTTCATCTGGAACCTACCTGAGTGAATACCATCATGTCCGCATGTTGCATATTTCTGTACCCATGAAGCTGAAAACCTGCAATAGTTCATCTAAATGCCTGTGTAAGAGCACACAGCACCGAATGAATTTTGGTTTTCCATACACAAAACACATTGCACGATGTGCAGGCATCACATTAGTACGTGGAATATTGGGGTGGGTGGAGAACATAAGTACCGACTCCATCTGTACTGAAGTAGTGTGAGACAAAGCTATGTGCTAAAGGCAGTTGACACCCTTGTCCAGATAGCTCAGGATCTTTAAAAAAATGTAGCTACACGGAGAGTGTATACATTGGCTATAATTTCCCCCAAAAAATCATGCATATTGAAAAGTACTGGAGGATTTAAAAATTGAAATCACACTATTCAAAACTGGAGTGAGGCAAAACGTTGGTAAATAAAATGTGAGTAGTTGAATATCTTTTGTTAGAACTTACTTTTGACTCCCCAAAGCTTGTAAACGACTTATACGGCAGAAGTTATCAATCTATTAAAATACTCCCGACTCGCTTTGATTGGTGTATCTCTAACAAGACTGAAGAAGCCTGACACTATCGGAAACAAAGTAGCCAGCCTAACTGACACCACATCCTGAGGTTTCCTCTCTTTTCATCAGCGATGCTCAGAAGTAGTTGCGTGTACAATCAACAAGATTTCCTGCAGAAATTTACGATGATTAATTCAACAGAACCTTCCAAAACAAGAGTACTGGCATCTAAAAAAAAACACGAACAGCAGATAAAACAGAACATCACTTTCAAGTTGCCCTCCATGCCACTCACCATCCTGATTTGGAAATGTGTCACATGATCAATTCTCCCTCCCGTTGTGCGTCTGCCACCCTAATGAGGGCAACAGATGTTACCAAAATTAGAGCTGTAGTGGCCAGTGAAGAAGGTTACCTCAGAGTTCAACGGGACATTGACCAGATGGACCAAAGGGCTGACGAGTTGCAGATGGCATTTAATTTAGATAAATGTGAGGTGCTGCATTTTAGAAAGATAAATGAGTCCTAGACTTATACACTTAATGACACTGAAGTTAAAGTTGGATAGGCGATTGAATATGCCTGCCTTTACCGTCAGTGCATGGAATTTAGGAATTGGGAGGCCATTTTGGAGCTCTCCAAGTTATTGGTTACGCCACTATTGATGCACTGCGTGCACGTCTGGTATCCCTGCAATAGGAAGGATGTTATGAAATCTGAAGAGGCTTAGAAAAGATTTGCAAGGGTGTTTTCAGGTTTGGCGGCTTTGCGCTACAGGGAGACGATGAATAGACAGGACTATTTTCACTGGAACATTGGAGACAGAGGAGTAAACTTATAGAGGTTTATAAAATCATTGGGGGGTGTGTATGGAAAATATACAAAGTATTTTCCAAGGGTTTGTGAAGTCCAATACTGGAGGGCATAGTTTTATGGTAAGAGGGAACAGATTTAAAAGGGAGCTAAGGGCGTCTTTTTCACGCAGAGGGTGGAATATGTATGGAATTAGTTGTCAGAAGTAGTGGTGGAGGCTGGTACAATTGCAACATTTAAAAGGTCTTTGGATCGGAATATGGATCGGGATGGTTTCGCAGGACATGGGCCAAATGCTGACAAATGGGACGAAATTAATTAGGATACCTGGTCTGCGTGTATGAGTTGGTCCAATGGGTCTCTTTCCATGCTGTCGATCTCTCTGACTTTCTATTCATTTCTATTTCCCTCTCTCACCCTGTCCATCTCTCTCCCTCTGTCCCTTGCAAAAAACCCCATACTCTTCCTGTCCGTCAGCCACACAGACAAACTCTTGAGGGTTGGGTAATCCCGCTTTGCCACGTTGACTGTATTTCTTCAGGTGAAAAAGCTGTTCTCTGGTGAGAACTGAGCTTTGCCTCCCAGCCGAATTGTTTTCGGACTGCGAGCCTTGTCGCTCAAAACCACTGGCAAAGCAGAGCCTTGTTTAAGCACCATCAAAACCGTTGAGACAAAGCAGTTCCTCTTCACAACGATACTGTGCTCTTGAGATTTTTTTTCTGATCAGTCATTAAACACTCCAGGCTCCGAGGTGGCTAGTTTGGTAGATACATGAAAAAGGATTTTGTGAGGCCTTTTGTTTCTATGTAAACTTCTGTGTTTTCAGGCCAGGGAACTAAAGTTTGCGAAGTGACTTGTACAATGAAAAGGGAGTGATCGTCTCTTGGGCTGAATATTTCAGACCAGAACGAGTTGGGCAGTTTAGCTGTTGATTGTGTGGAAATGGTCTGCTAATCTCTCTCACATTCTGCCCTTCTAATTTCGACTTGTAAGCATTTGTTTCATTTTTATAGCGTTTCATGAGGTGTTGATTATTCGGACTGTTGTGAATATTCGGAAAAGCATAATTCAGTTTCGTTGGGATAGACTGTGTTCTGTAGGAATTCGTTATTCTGTTCTTTGCGTTGCATTGTAAAATTTTGCGAATTTTTTTTGTGTCTTTTTTAAAACCTGATAGTCAACCTAGCTAAGTTACTCCACGTAATTTTCATTGTACATTTCCCGAAAGATATTACAAAGTTATTGTCTAAGCTGCCTCCCGAAGAATTGTTTGGGTGCTTAGTATATAACAATTTCCCAATCCTTGTATGAGTTTAATAGAGGTTACTGGGCAGAATGGTCCTGAGCTTTAATACCAGCAGGCTTTTTCAGACAGGATCGGTGACATTGTTATGCTGGATAATTAGTCCAGATAGGGGCCTGCACTGTGCTGGATATGTCCTTATATCGTGCGGGATGGGAACCAATGTCATGCTGGATCGGGAAGTTTGGCAGCTACTTGACAAATGAGCATTGCTGGCAGGATCAGATTGTTTTGTCTATCCATAATTTTGCTTGAGAAGAGTCTGGTGAACTGTCTTCTAAGCCCTGCAGTCCATGTTCTGTCGGCAGATGCACGATGCCCATCGGTGTGAAATTCCAATATTCTGTCACAGTGACACTAGAGCAGCGGTGATATCTTTGTATTTCAAGATGGTGAGCGGCTTGCAGGGGATCTTGCAGAACACCACAGGGTCGTGTTCTGCGGCCCTTGTTCTTCTAGACGGAAGTGGTCATGGGTATGGAAGATGCTGTCTAAGGATCTTCTACCAGCGGACGTGGTAGAAGCGGGCACAATAGGGTCATTTAAGATGTATCTAGACAGATACATGAGTGGGCAGAGAGAAAAGGGATACAAATCCTTACAAAATAAGCGACAGGTTTAGTTATAGGATCTGGATCATCACAGGCTTAGATGGCCCGAATGCCTGTTCGTCCACTCTAATTTTCTATGATCTTTGTTCTTTCACATTAGTCAAATTGTCGCTTATTGCAGATAATAATAGCCGAGTATTTATGTGGTGCGTATCTTGCTGGCGAATTTTCTGCCCATTCTAAATCCCTCTGAAACATCTTTCTCTCCCTCTTACAGCAAACGTGATGACCATTGTCATTCTGTTTCGAAGAAACTGTGGTCTTTCCCAGTGTGTCACTGTTTACATGCTGGCCATGGCAATTACAGACCTACTCGTCATTATTAATAATATTATAATGTATGATATTTTCTCTTATCATTTTCCACTTTCATTCCTGTTCCACACTTCGTGTGTAAGGGCATTTTATATATGCATGCTGTAGATTTTGATTTGCCTGTTTGGTGCTTGGTTATCTTCACATTTGACCGATTCGTAGTGATCTGTTGCCAGAAGTTTAAATCAACGTATTGTACTGAAAGAACGGAAATCACAGTTATAACAACGTTCCCCGTCCTAGTGTTTCCAAAGGAAATCCCAGTTTTGTTTGCTTATGAGCCTCAGCAAATAATTAACCACGTGAAGTGGGGCTGCGGGTCTCGTGCTGCTTCTTTTTCTTCATCTCCAGGGATTGCATCTGTGTGGCTTTACACCGCCTGGGTAATTTGGCTTCCCTTTGCACTGATTGTCCTGTTTAATGCTCTCACCATCAGACGAATTATGTTGTCAAATAGAACCCACACTGGACGCTGCCAACACAGGACTGACAAAGAGAGAGATTCAGAGGTGGAGAATCGAAGGAGATCCATTGTTTTACTCTTCTCTGTATCATTTTCCTTTATATTGCTTTGGTTTACACATTCAGTGAACTTAGGAGTTAATAGGTTGACAGACACTAATGATTATTGTGGTGACAGGACAAGTTCTGCATATGGAGCCTTCGAAATTGGATATTTCCTGGTTTATTTGAATTGCTTTCAGAACCCCTGTATTTATGCAGCGACCCAAAGCAAATTTAGACAGGAGGTGAAAAATATGTTAGAGGCTCCATGGAGGATACTTCGAAGTTCAGTAAGAGTGAAATAATAAAATGGAATCAAATCTTACAAATGAGTCCATATTAAAAAGTATCGATTTCAGGCCAGTTTTCAATTGGATATCCTTTTTGGGAAAAGGTTAATTTTCCTGAAGCATTTTTTTTCAACGTGGATGAAGGACCAAAGGGAACTATAGCTTTTTTCCAGATTTAACAAAGATAATGGATAGTGTTGAGGAAGCAGGAGTGCTGCAGAAGTACTTGGACGGGATCGAAGAGTGGGCAAGAAGTGGCAGATGGAAGTAAAATGTGGGAAAGTGTGATGTGATACTCTTAGGGTGGAAAACAAATGTATCAACTATTTTCAAAATGAGGAAACGCTTCCGAAATCTGAAGTACAAAGGGATTTGGAGTTATGGTTCAGGATGCTCTGAATGTTAATAATTAAGTTCGGGTTGGATATTAGGAAGGGAAACGCTATGTCAGCGTACACGTAGAGATGGTTTCAGTACGAGAGAGGATTTACTGCTGAGGTTGATTATGGCTCTGGTCAGAATACATTTGGAATAATGTGAGAAGTCTTGGAGGCTATATCTGATGAGGCACATGCTGGCCTTGGGGGGTGGGGGTGGGGGGGTCAGAAACAGTTCACAAGAATTATCCTGGGGATGAAAGGGTTTTCATTTAAGTTGTGATTGTGGCTTCTGAGTCTTTATTTGACAGATTTCAGAATGAACTGGAGAGATTGGATTGAATCTTCCTGATTACGAAGAAGCATGGATAGAGTAGATGTGGAGAAGATGTTTCCACTAGTCGGAGTGACTACGATCCAAGGACAGAACCTCAGAGCAAAGTTCAAACTACTTAAAAATTAGATAAATAGGAATTTTATCAACCCGAAGGCGATGAATCTGCAGATCCAATTGCATAAAGGACTGTGGAAGTCAAGTCGTTGAATGTTCACATGACAGAGATAAGTATGTTCTTGATTAGAACATAGAACAATACCGCAGAGAACAGGCCCTTCGGCCCGCGATGTTGGATCGACCTGTGAACTATTCTCGGCCCCCTCCATTATTCCATCATCATTCATGGGCTTGTCTAAGGAATGTTGAAATCTCCCTAATGTGGCTGAGTTGACTACATTGACAAGTAGGGCGTTCCACGCTCTTATCACTCTCTGTGTAAAGTACCTGCCTCTGACATCTGTCTTAAATCTATCACCCCTCAATCTCCAGTTATGTCCCCTCGTACAAGCTGATGTCGCCATCATTGGAAAAATGACTTTCACTGTCTACGCTATTTTGTCCTCTGGTCATTTTGTATGTCTCTATCAAATCCCCTCGCAGCCTTGTTTTTTCAAAAGAGAACAAATCCAAGTCTCTCAGCCCTTCCTCACAAGACCCTCTCTCCAGACCAGGCGACATCCTCGTAAATCTCCTCTGTACCTTTTCCAATGTTTCGACCTGCTCCAACAGCTCTACACAATATTCCAAGTGCGGCCGCACTACCATGAATATTTCCATTGATGCAGTACTCTGCCGTCCTGTTATTCTTCCCAAAGTGCATTACCTCACATTTAGTTGCATTGACCTCCATTTGTCATGTCTCAGCCCAATTCTGTTGTGAATCCAACTCCCCCTGCAAACAATTCTTCCAACCGTCCATTACTCCAACGACTTCATTGTCGTCTGCAAATTTACTAATCCATCCACCTATGCCTGCGTCTAAGTCATTTGTAAAAATTGATAAACAGTAGTTGTCCCAAAACTGATCTTTCTGGCATACCACTAACAACCGGACTCCTGGCTGAATATTTCCCATCAAGCACCACTCGCTGCCTTCTTTCAGAAAGCCAGTTTCTAATCGAAACTGCTAAATCACCCTCAATTCCATGCCTCTGCATTTTCTCTGACTGACTACCATGTGAAACCTTATCAAAGGCTTGACTGAAGTCCATTTATACCACTTCAACTGCCATACCCTCATCTACGTGCTTGGTCACTTTCTCAAAAAGTTCAGTGAGGTTTGTAAGACACGTCCTACCCTTGACGAAACCATGTTGACCATCTGAAATCGAATTGTTGCTTGTTAATAAATCTTAACTCTTATAATCCTTTCCAAAATCTATCCTCCAACAGAAGTAAGGCTGACTCGTCGAAAATTACCTGGGTCATTTCTACTGCCCTTATTTAACAAGGGGACAAAATTTGCAAACCTCCAGTCAACAGGAACTAAACTGTAGACAATAACGACTCAAATATCAAAGCCAAAGGCTCTGCTATGTACTCCTTAGCTTACCAGAGAATCCTCGCATAAATCCCGCCAGGCCCAGGGACGTGTCGACTTTCAATCCTTCCATAATTTATAACACCTGTTCATAACTAACAGCGATCCTTTTTAGTCTAATATCTCGTATATCATTCTTGTCCTCTACAACATTCTCCTTTACCTGAGTGAAAAGCAATGAGAAACTTTCACTTAGCACCTTTCCGATCTCCACAGGGTCCACATTCAACATCCCACTTCTGTCTTTCAGTAGTCCTATTCCTACCCTAGTCATCCTTTTATTCCTCACAAATCTATAGAACGTTTTGGATTCTTCTTTACTGTATTTGCAAAACACTGCTCGACTCCTCTCTGTGATCTTCTTAACTCTCTCTTTAAATGCTCTGAGCTGAGCTGTAAATCTCAGCGCCTCATCTGAACCATCTTGCCTCATCAACACATAAACCTGCTTGTTATGCTTAACAATCGACTCACATTCTGTCGTAAACCATGGTTCCCTTACCATATCACTTCCTCCCAGCCTGACAGAGACATACCTATTAAGGACACGCAATATCTGTTTCTTACACGAGCTTCACATTTGCAATGTCTGCATCCACTGCATTTTGCTTCCCCATTCTATGCATCCTAATTATTGCCTAATCGCATTATAGTTGCCCTTGCTGCATCGATAACCCGTGAACTGTGGCATGTTTTTATCCCTTCCCATCGCTGGACAAAACGCAACTGAATTATGGTCACTCTCTCCAAAGTGCTCACCTACAACCTAATCAAACACCTGGCCTGGTTCATTACCATGCACCAGATCCGGTGTCGCCTCCCCTATGTCGGCCCTTCAACGTACTGTGCAAGGAAACCTTGCTCTACACATTGGACAAAAACTGATCCATCCGATGTAAAAGAGTTAAAACATTTCCAGTCAAAGTTAGGGAAGTTAAAGTCCCCCATAATGACCACCTGTTCCTTTCACTTGTACCCAGAATAATTTTGCCAATCCTCTCTGCCATCGCCCTGGAACTCTGTGCAGCCCAATAAAAAAATCCAAGCAGTGTGACCGCTCATGTCCTGTTTCTTACCTCAGACCACACTACCTCAGTGGATGAGTCCTCGTCAAAAGTTCTCTCAGCCACCGTTATACACTCTTTGACTAACAAGGCCGCACCTCCCACCCTTTTACCGCCTTGTCTGTTTTTAATGAAACATCTAAATCAGGGAACCAGAAGCATCCTTTCCTCACCCTGCTCTATTCATTCCTCTGAAATGGTCACAACATCGAAGTCCCACGTACCTATTCGTGCTGCAAGCTCACGTACCTTATTTTGGATACTTCTCGTGTTGAAGTAGACACACTTCAAACGAGGTTTCTGTCTCCTAGCACATTCCTGTGACCCTGCAATCCTATCCCTATCCTCCCTTCTCTCATCCTCCTGTGCATTGCAACTACACCACAGTTTCCCATCCTCCTGCTGAGCAAGTTTAAACCCACTCGAATAGCACCAACAAATTTCCCACACCGGAAATTAGTACCTCTCTGGTTCAAGTGAAGCTCGTCCTGTTTGTACAGGTTCCAACTCCCCCAGAATGAGCCCCAATTATCCAAGTACTTGAAACCATCCGTCCTGCACCATTCTTGCAGCCGCGTGTTCAGCTGATGTCTCTCCTTATTCCTTTCCTCGCTATCACGTGGCATGCATAACAAACCAGAGATTATAACTCTGTTTGTTCTCGCTCTCAGCTTCCACCCTAGCTCCGCAAAATCCTGCCTTACATCTCTATCCCTCTTTTTATCTATGTCGTTTGAATCTACATGAACCACGACTTGAGACTCGTCACCCTCTCTCTTCAGCACCCCAATGATACGGTCAGAGACATTATGGACCCTGGCACCTGGGTGGCAACACACCATCAGTAAGTCTTGTACGTTGCCAACAAGCCTTCTATCTGAGCCTCTAACTATTGAGTCCCCAGTCCCAAACACTCATCCTTTCCCTCCTTCCCTTCTGTGCAACAGGAACAGGCTCTGTGCCAGAGACATGGGCCCCACTGCATGCCCCCGGTAAGTCATCCACATCAAAAGTATCCAAAACGGTATGCGTGTTTTCCAGGGGAACGACCACAGGGTATCCCTCAACTGATTAGTTTTTCCCCTTAGAAGAGTCACCAGCTTTTTGCTTGCCTGTGAGTAACTACTTGCCTCTAACTCTTGTTTATCAAAGACTGCCTCCAGTCGTTCATCCAGCTCCAGCTCCAACTTTCTAACACGGTCTTGGAGCAGCGTGAGTTGGGTGCACTTCCTGCAGATGTACTTGGTAGGACACTAATGGTGTCCCTGTCCTCAAGCATCATGCCGGAAGAACATTGTTCTCCTTGCACTGCCATTTCTGCTCGTCCCCTTATCACAAAAAGAAGAAGAAGAGTGGATTAGCTGATGTGTCCCCAGTCTTTAAGGTTATAGGAGGTGTGTGGGTGTGAGGGCCTACAATGGTAGGGTCTCGCGCTGAGAAATCTCTGACTTGTATAGTTCGATGTAAATAAAATTACGAAGTCCCTTCTATACCAGAAAACTCAGCTCTCTGACTTCAAATATAAAAGCTCAACGCAGTGACTCGCTGCTCCAGGCAGGCCCCGGTCAAATCTCCCAAATTTGAGTTGCTGCTGCCGCTAAAAAAAAAAACAGAAATGGAAGCCTCTCCCGTTCGAGGAAGTTTTTTTTTAATTAGTAAGGGGAGTAAGCACAATGCATAGAAGGCAGGGGAGTGGGATTCAGAAACGTATTAAACATGATCGAACAGCAGATCAGTCTCAATATGCCGAACTGACCAAATCTGCTTCATATCTTGTGCTATATCCACGAACCACAAAAAATTTCACTAATACGAAGTGAAGAAACTGACATAGTTTCTTGGCAGACGAAAGGGTTATTGGACAAAGGAGTTGAATATTAAATCAATTTTCATCATATGACGCAATGTGCTTCCATTAATTAAACAAAATCTTAGAAACGTCGGAAAACAGAGTAGTAGTATTCCAATAGATAACAGAGTTCAAAGTGAAATAGGTTTTCAGAATCGAAACAATGTGTTTCCCATTGTTTAAAAAAAATTGGAAAAGTCAGAAAACAGAATTATGATACACGGTAATTCATAAAGGATCTTCAAAGGAGATGTTTGTTCTACTGAATATTAGTTGTGATGAGCAGGATAGATGCATGTGAAGGGGACTGGTTGATGATTCTGTGCTGCAATTATGTTCTGAGGAGTGGTCTTGAAGTAATTGGCTATTAAACCATTGGGAATGCCGAAGATAAATTTAAATGCCATATATCCATTAATTCGGGCTGGGGTGTTATTGATTTTCTTTTAAAATGGGAATAGTCCAATATATTGAATGGAATCATTGATTTTTTTCTGAAGGATTTTATTTATTATGAAAACCATGGGAATGGCCAGCGATTATTTATGATGTGGAGGTAATGGTATTGGACTGTGTGGACAAAGTTAAAAATCACACAACACCAGGTAATGGTCCAACAGGTTTATTTGGAAGTGCTGCTCCTTCATCAGGTGGGGCAGTTACATAGGACTCAGACTTTGTCGGTAGAATATCAAATTGTCAAACAACTGATGCGATAGATTAGTAAAGTTAGCTGGCTGTTAAGTCTTGAATAACGTCCAATGGGGATGCAGGTTTCGGTTGATTAATATGCAAATCGCAGAATTTCTTTTAAGTCACAGCCTTGAATTACATGAAGGATATATCAGTGGATTTATTTAGACTAAACAGGTTTTTGTGATATCGGGGATTTTGGATTAAAAAAAACTATGAGTCACATTATTTGCGGAGCGAATGGTTCGTGTTTGGAACGAACCTCCTGAGGAAAGGATGGACACAGGTCTGTTTGCAAAGTTGAAAAGACATTTAGATAATTTGGCGAATTCAAAATGGTTATTGAAAAATGGGCCAGGGACAGGTAGGTGGGACTATGCTCAGTGTGGACTGGTTGCAACATGCTGTATAATTGTACGATTCTGAAGCAATGGAATCTGCTCTGGTTACTCTCCCTCCCTGCAAGGACTCGGTTCTTTCGCCCTTACAAAATAAAACAGAAAACTGTATATCTGTCGGAATAACCATCAATTTGTCAAGAGGTTTCTGTTTCATGAACTGTTACCAAGAGTTTCCCGACCTCATAATTAATGCAGCATTGGCTCAGTATCTCCAACAGTTCCTCGTTTTTCTTTTTGCTATGTGCTTTACTTTTTCTGTATTGTCGCCCTTCACAACTTTCCTTTCTCTGAAACTTTCAGGGTTGTTCTCAGATTTTCTTGCTGTTAGTTTTATTGATTTACTTCAAGGAATGAGGCAAAATTCTGCATTGTGCCCTTTAAAAGTTTGCGCCAATCATAATAAGGACCATGCATTCAGTAAAGGCAGTATTTTATTACATCTCAATTCTCCTATTGCGCTACAAAATTTCCAACATTGTAGGTTTAGAAAACATAATCAGGAACTATTGCTCGAACTCCACATCAGCTTGTTTCTGCATGTAATCAATATGTCGTGAAAACTGCGTCAAGGTGATCATTGGTGCCTTCCAAGCAGTTGACCTGGGTTTGACTTTGGGTCATTCCAACCTGATGTCAACAACAAAAGCCAAACAAGAAATAAAGATTTACATTTATATGACATCCTTCATGACCGCAGGAAGTGTCAGCCTGGACAATGTGCTCAAAACGCTGGAGTGGAACCACAACGTACAAGATGAGAATGCGCCCGGGAAGATTAATGCGTCAGGTCTACACAAGGTTCAAATGAACGGGAGTCACAACAGAACTCCTGAGGTTTTCATTTTATTTCAAATTAACTGTTTTCATGTCAACTCCTTTCAACGTTGCATTTAGTTTAGTTGTCATGAAATACTGCACAACAACAAGTACAATGTGATTGAGCATTGCATCAGCATCAACACACTTATTTTTCCATGCAATTGTGTTCCAAAGTGAGTGTGGAGTGAACAGAGAGAATCTGTTTGCTCTGAGCTGCTTCATTAACTCTGACAAACTCTGAACATTACTGCAGGTTGTTTGCAGTTCATACCTGGGGCCAGTCGTGTTCACTAAACTGTGAAGCAGTGAAGTTCCCTGATCAGACAGATGGAAACAGTGCACAATAATTATTACCCTTATGTTGGGCAGTGTGAACGAGAAATAGTGATGGCGAGGATCAGCTGCAATTACATTTCGAGTGGTGGCAACATAACTGAATAAAACTCCGAGAAACAACAGAAATTTCCGTGTAGAGAGCGAACGTTCAATCCAAGATAGTCGGTATGGGCTTGTTAAGGGAAGGATGCGTCTGATTAATTTCTGATCTTCATTGGAGGAACAATAATGGTTAATGGAGGGAGTGTTTCTGACGATGATAAAATCGATTACGGGAAGAGTGCAGCATATGCTTCGTTCCTCAAGGTTCAATAAAAAAATTAATTGCTAGAGACTCATAGCTCCATCTGATGAATCTCCAACTGATGAATTTCTGCAGTTCTCTTTTTCTCTTAAGGCATTTGTGCTGGTCACCTGCTTTTCCTGATTTAATCACTGATCTGGAACTGCATGTAGGGTATTGAATTTACCGAAAACAAAACACTGTGTCTTTTGCAATGGGGATGTTATATTTCCACTGCATGGACGTGCTGTGCAAAACAACGCTATCAAATGGAACTCAAGTAGGAGGATGGTGAGATTCTGTAAGATATGATTGATTATCGATCTATCATCCAAACCATGGTCAAAAGCTCAATAAGGAAGGATATTAACTGACCTCCCAAAGGAGACAATGCCCTGCTTCGATTAGACAAAGCACATGTAAATTTAGAGTCATAGTGTCACAGAGATGTACAGCATGGAAACAGACCTTTCGGTCCAACCCGTCCATGCCGACCAGATGTCCCAATCCAATCTAGTCCCACCTGCCAACACTCGGACCATATCTCTCCAAACTCTTCCTATTCATATACCCATCCAAATGCCTCTTAAATGCTGCAATAGTACCAGCCACCAAAACTTCCTCTGGCAGCTCATTCCATACAAGTACCTCCCTCTGCGAGAAAAAGTTGCCACTTAGGTATCTTTTATATCTTGTCCCTCTCACACTAAACCTATGCCCTCTACTTGTGGACTCACCGACCCCAGGGAAAAGTTTTTGCTTCTCTATCCTATCCATGCTCCTCATAATTTTGTAAACCACTATAAAGTCACCCTGTCAGTCTCCAACGCTCCAGAGAAAACAGGCCCAGCCGATTCAGTCTCTCGCTACAGCTCAAAACCTCGAACCCAGGCAACATCCTTGTAATTATTCTCCGAACCCTTTCAAGCTTCGCAACATCTTTACGATAGGAAGGAGACCAGAATTGCACGCAATATTCCAACAGTTGCCTAACGAATGTCCTGTACAGCCGCAACTGACCTCCCAACTCATGTACTCAATTTGATCAACTTTGTTTCAGTCCTCAGTTTCGGACAATAAATGTCCTTACGTTCGTGAACAATTACGTTTATATGTGGATGATTAACTGTCTGAATAATAAAGGCCAGGAATCGGGGTAGAATTGGGCCATCTCCTTTCCCAGGAGACTGTGGCCCCACTAACAGCGGGAGCTGGCGATTCGGGAACAGAAAAACAGGGACACTCTGCTCTAATTCCTCCAAAGTTGAAGAGGATGAAGACATGACTGCCAAGCTGATTCAGTGTATTGCATGTAAGTTGTGGGAGGCCAGGGACTATGGTGTAGCAAGCTCATACAACTGTACACGTTCAGCTTCTGACAGGGGATAATGCAACATTTAGGAAAGAACTAGATGACCTCAGGTTCATCCGAGAAAACGAGATAATTCTGTACAGGACCGTCAACAAGGTTATTAGACCGAGCAAACCAGAAGAGAGTAGAAGGGAGAAGACGATGAGGAAAGCAGATATGAGACAGGTTCAAGAGACCCCGTGGGAAGCACTTGTCAGGAACAGGTTGAATCTCTTGGATACCGTAGACACAGACGTCACTGCCAGTCGAAGAGGTGGTCAGGTCTGCAAATCAGAAATAGGTGTGGAGGCAGAGCCGAGGAGTCAGACATCACATAGAGCCGTGGTAATTGGGGACTCCACAGTGAGACGGCCAGGCAACAGGCGGGATTTGAGGATGGTTTGTTACCGTCTCTGTGCCAGTATTTCGGACATCGCCGACAAGGTGCAGGAAATCCTCAAGGGCGAAGGTGAAGAGACAGACGTGGTGGTACATATCGGCACAAGTGACGTCGTGCAGAGGAGGGACATCCTACAGCGGGCTTTCGGAGAACTCAGAGAAGGCTGAAAAGCAGGACATCCAGCGTGACTATCTCCAGTTTGCTTCCAGTTCATCGGGCTGGAGAGGACAGGAACAGGGAGGTAATGGACTTCAATGTGTCGCTGGGGATCTGGTGCAGGAAGCAAGGATTTAAATTCTTGGATCACTGATGTATGTTTCGCGGTAAGGATAAATTATGTAAGGGGACGGGTTGCACCTTAAAAAGTAGCGGACCAACATTCTGGCAGGTACGTTTGCCACTGCAACACAGCTGCGTTTAAACTAAATAGAGGGAGGGGGATGGGAAGTGTACAAACTGGAAGTTTCAGCAGGAAGTTAACGGGAAAGTTACAACAAGAGAAATCAAGAAAGACAACAGAATTAATGGAGCAAAAAACTCAAAAAAGGATCATGCCGTATGGTCAAGTCAAATAGGGATTGATAGGAAGGATGAGGGGAGTAACAAATTAAAAAATATTATATATGAACTTTAGGGTGTAGATTTGCTCGCTGAGCTGTAGGTTTGATATCCGGATGTTCATTACCTGGTTAGGTAACATCATCAGTGGCGACCTTCAAGTGAAGCGAAGCTGTTGCCTGCTGCTTTCTATTTTTATGTTTCCAGTTCGTTTACTGAGGGGTTGATCGATGGTATCTGAATCTATGTGTTTATTTATGGGGTTGTGGTTGGATTGCCAGGCGTCTAGGAATTCTCTGGCATGTCTTGGCTTAGCCTGTCCCAGGATAGATGTGCTGTCCCAGTCGAAATGGTGATTTTTTTTTCCTCCGTGTGTAGGGCTACGAGGGAGAGAGGGTTGTGTCTTTTTGTGGCTAGCTGGTGTTCGTGTATCCTGGTGGCTAACTTTCTTCCTGTTTTTCCTACGTATGTTTCTGGCAGTCCTTGCATGGAATTTTGTAGACGGCTTTGGTTTTGTCCAAGGGTTGTACTGGGTCTTTTAAATTTGTTAGTTTTTGTTTGAGAGTGTTGGTGTGTTTGTGTGCTACTAGGATTCCGAGGGGTCTTAGTAGTCTGACTGTCATTTCTGAAATTTCTTTGATGTACGGTAAGGTGGTTAGGGTTTCTGGCTGTGTTTGGTCTGCTTGTCGTGGTTTGTTCTTGAGGAAGATGCGGACTGTATTTTTTGAGTATCCGTTCCTCTTGAATACGTCGTATAGGAGGTTTTTCACATTGAAGGGCAAAAAACTCACGGACGAAACACAACAAACGATCAGACAGTCAGTTTCACCTACTCTGAGGTGAAAGTGGGAAGGAAATAAACTGAACAGACAAGAAAAGAAAGCCCTAGAAAACCTCAAAGAAGACAAATCATCGGTAGATTACCTGCAGACAAAGGTCGGGTCACAGTCATCCTGAACAGATGAGACGACATAGAGAAAGCCAATGCACTACTCGCAGACATCAATACCTACCAACAGGTGGCGCTAGACCCGACACCACAACGAGAAAACAAAACTACATATCTCCGAAGAAAATTACACAATTCCGGACAATTAACTAAGACGGAATTACAAAAATGAAACCAGGTAGGACCAACACCCCACGATTCTACGGATTACCAAAAATCCATAAACCAGGAGCCCACCCTCAGACCCACAGTCTCATTCCTCGGAATATCAACTTACAGACTGGCCAAAGAACTACACGCAAGACTGAAATACACAGTAGAAGAGAAAGCAATTTAGGATCTGGTATTGTGCAACGAAACTGATTTGATCAGGGACCTCGAAGTAAGGAGCAATGAGGAGGTTGTGACCACAATAAAATAAGCTTTAATCTGCAATTTGAAAGGGAGAGGTAGAATCGGAAGTGACAATATTTCAGTTGAATAAGGAGAATAGTGGAGTTATGAGGGAGGAGCTGGCTAAAGTTCAATGGTGCAATACCATAGCAGGGATGGCCATGGAGCAACAATGGCAGGCATTTTTGGGTGTAATGCAAAAGATGCAAGATCACTTCATTCCATAAAGGAAGAAAGATCCTAAGGGGAGGCATGGGGTTGCCGTGGCTGACGAAGGAAGTTAAGGACCATATAAAGACAAAAGGGAAAAATTATAACATAACAAAGATAAGCGGGAAATCGGAGGACTGGAAAGCTTTTAAAGAACAACAGCGGATAACTAAACAAGAAATATGCAAAGAAAAAATAAGGTACGAAGGTAAACTGGTCAAAAATATCAAGGTGGATAGTAAAGTCTTTTTTAGGTATGTTGAGTCCTATTGAGGGAGTGCAGCGTAGGTTCAGAGGTCAATTCCCGGTGTGGCGGGGCTATCTTACGCTGAAAGATTGGGTCGACGTGGTTTGTATTCACTTGAGTTAGAAGACTGAGAGGGATCTGATTGAGACATATATTATTAAAGGATTGGACACTCTGGAAGCAGAAAGCATGTTTCTGCTAATGGGTGAGTCCCGAACCAGTGGACATTGTTTACAAATAAGGGGTAGGCCACTTAAAACAGAGTTGAGGAGAAACATCTTTAAAAAGAAAGTGGTGGGTGTATGGAATGCTCTTCCCCAAAGGCTGTGGAGGTCTAGTATCTGGATATGTTCAAGAAAGTGTTGGATAGAGCTCTTAAGGATAGTGGAATCAAGGATAATGTGGATAAGGCAGTAACAGGATCCAGATTAAGAATGATCAGCCATGATCATAATGAATTGTCGTGCTGGCTGGAGGGATAGAATAGCCGACTCCTGCACCTATGTCTAATGTCTATTGTTCTCTAACCCTTCCACCATTATCAATGGCTGGTATTAGTCAGAATGACAAAATCTGATCAAATGAACACACTGTACTTCCGCGTCATTAATGTCGTCCAGCTCCCACACTCTCCAGGCTACCTGCTCCTCTGCAATCTTCCATATTTTAGTTGGTAACAGCATTAAGCACCGTGCTTTTAGCTGTGCAAACGTAACTTATGAACACTCTCTCTAAACCTCTCCAATTATTCAGGCCCCTGTCTGATTTAAAATGTTTCTTCGCACCTCCCTCATGTGATCTGACAGTCCCTACAAGAGGTTATTTCGATTTTAAACAAGGAATTGCAGACTTTGAAGATCTGAAAAACATAATTGAAATTGATTCTGAAACTCATCATTTCCAGTTGCATCAATGACGAGAAAGCAGATTGAACCGTTAGAATCCCACGAATCTGCTTCAGAACCGAGAATATCTGATGATCATGCTGCCAGTCCTGATGAGTTTCTCCAGGACATTTTTTTTTCCTATTTCAACCTCATTCAATTGGTCATGGTCAGAGTGTTGTTAAGTGCACCAATAGGAGTGTGGAGATGACAGACAGAATCTGTTTGCTCACATGAGCTACTTCATTAACTCTGACAGACTGATTGATTCTACGGGTTGGTTCCAGTTCCCACCTTGCAGCCATTAGCTGTCATTGTTATGGACCAGGACAGACCCTCTCAAGGCATTTGAAGAAGGCATCCCCAACTTCAGTTGTTTTAAGAAGGTACAGAGTGGAGATTACCGGAGTGATTCAGTTACCCCAACAAGTCAGATTAAAAGAAAACAGAATTCATTTACAAATTACTGAATGAAACATAAATGACACATAATTGAATTTAGAATAACAACCTATCTGAAAAACCAATCGTCTCTGTCGCAACTTAAGTCACATACTTGCAACATCGCTCAAAGCACCCCTTTCGCAAAAAAAAGCACAGGATTTTCAAGGAGAGATGTCAGAGAGAGAGTCAGACAGAAAGCCTCTGTTGATTCTGGGAACCTTTCCCCGCCCCCAGCAGTTATATTTGATCAGCAGATCCAAATAAACTGCTTGCTAAACCAACGCAAACCAAACCAAACTGTGAACTGGGAGAACTGGCCACATCACTTTCATTGTACAAGTGTTTTCAAAGAAGGAGTTAAAAGCCTTCTCAAGTAGATATTTCAGACATATCGGAGCCGATACCTTTATTATGTCTATTGAAAAACAAAACGAGGAAAACATAACTTCTTTTAAAAAAAAAGTGGCATTGTCACGTCAGTAATCTTCAGAATATTGACGTCACCAGATTACAGCAATGGAGACAACAGACAATAATTATTCCCCTCATGTTGGATAGCGTGAGTTACAAATAATGAGTGGACCAGCTACCATTACATTCCCAGTGGTTGGAAAACGAGTGGATAAAACTCTGAGAGACAATAGAAGTTACGATACAGACAGTGAACGTTTAATCCAAGTCAGTAACCACGGATTTGTTAAGGAAAGGTTATCTCTGATGAACTTCTGATTTTCTGTGAAGGAAGAAGAATGATTTATGTAAGGAGTGTTTCTGGTGATGATCAAATTTATTATAGGAAGAATGCAGCGTATGCTTGGCTGAAATACTTCAGTTTCTCAACGTTCAGAATCAAAATAGAAAATGATGGAGCCGCTTAGCAGTCCGGCACCTTTTGTGTAGAAAACAGAGTTTGTATTTGGGGTCCTGAGTGTCTCAAACTGATGAATTCCTGTAGGTCATTGATTTATCCTCCGGCGACAGTACTAGTCACCTGCTTTTCCTTTTGTATACCAATTATCTGGAATTGGATGTGGTTTATTGAATTTACAGATTGCAAACATTAGTCATTTGTATTCGGGAAGCTATCTCTACACTGTACGGACATCTAAATCAGCTGGTCAACTGGGCAAAAAAAACTATGAAACACAATTCAAGGTGGAGAAATGTGAGATTGTGTGGAAGATCACTGACAAAAGACCTGTTATCCTTAAGAGTAACTGTTCAACATGTCACCACGGAAAGACCTTAACTGTCCCCTCAAATTTGATATCCTGATGTTATAACACTGAAAGTAAATGTAACTTTAACTAGTCTGTTGCAGTCATCAGTTTCGGCCTTGAAATGGTCCACCTCTCTACTCTCACCCTAAATCTCTCCAATTACCCAAATCTCTGTCTGATTTCAGATGGTCCCGCACACCTGCCTCAATACATGGGTTAACGTCACATGAGCCATAGAGTAATAGAGATGTACAGCATGGAAACAGACCCTTCGGTCCAAACTGTCTATGCCGACCAAATGAACTGATATTCCCTTCTTTGAGTTAACGCTTGTTCTATTTTTAAACAAAGGACTGCCAATGTTGGAGACCTGAAAGAAAACCAAAATTACTGGTGAATCTCAGCAGTCCTAGTTTCATCTGTGTGTAGAAAACAGGGTAAACGTTTCAGGTCAGTAAGTCTTCTTACAAACTGCGGAGTTCTGCTGCTGATGCTTCCAGACCTCCCGAGTTCCACCCGCAATTCCTACTTTTCCTTTTTGAATTTCAGACTAATTGAATTGCTCACGATCAGTGTCTTGTTAAGTGTTTTTGGGAATCATTAACGGAAGGTTGGCAGAGCGATGGTGCTAGCATGATGAGTACAAGTGAGTGACCGCACTCCGATTTCCAGCCATCTCTGTGAAGTTGATTTAAGCTGATTCTCACGAGACAAAAAAACTTCCAATACGACATTACTGAGATCCGCTTCCCAGAGGTTTGCCAAAAAATAAAAATTATAAGGGGTAGGGAGAGGCAGCTGCAATTACATTTGCACAACTGTGAAATCTCTGGGAAATCCTACAAATGGATATTTCAAGAATGATTGATTAAGCCAGCAGAGATAGCATGGCTTTCACATGAAGATCGCAGCTAATCAACTTGGCAGCTTTTCTCTGAAGGAACCAGATTGATTGAAGGAGGTGGTGTTTGTGAAGTCGAACAAATAGATGATAGGGATAGTGCTGTGGATCTTTGTCTGAACATACTCATTTGGAAGAGATTTAAATTGACGATCTCAATTCATTCAAAAGTCGTTTTGTCAAAGCGTTGACTGGGCTTTGCTGATAGAAGGCTGAAACATCATATGGCTTCCTCCCGTGCTTTTATGTGTCTCCAACCCACTGAACAATTTAAAAAAAAAATGGATCGGGTCAGGCAGGGAGTTGGTGCCATGAGCTACGCAACATATAAATACAGTGGCAAATACCAGGCTCAAACAGCGGTAAAGTGAGAAATGCACAGCCCCATCCCAATGGTATCAGCAGAGTGAGCCCTGCCTTCGTATCGATTATCTGTCCTGATTAATCCACCACCGTCAGATTTTACTGAATTGTTCTGGTAAATTTGTAAACAAGTTTCACAGTAAAATGAGGAGGCCATTCAGCCCTTAAGGCTGTTCCGCCCCTCAGTTATGCTATGGCTGATTTGGAGCCTCACCCCATTTCTCTGCCTTCAGACCATATCGTCCGAATACCATTCATCAATAAAAAAAATCGCCCACGTCAGATTGAAATTTAGCAATTGAATTAGTGCAGACTGCCGTTTGAAGAAGACAATCCCAAACCTATTAACTCTTCCTGTCTCCAAGTTCACTTTCATTATCAGTCCCCGCGGACCCTGACGAAGCTGGAAGGCGACAGGGTAGCAAAATAACACAGCACCTTGCTCATTGTGCCTGTGTTCAGCCATTTCTCTTCCTTCACAAGCTTAATCTCCTCACCATTGCACAACATCATCGAGTTTAAATAGAAATAGTCGGGGCTGAGTGGAGGAAAATGGAAAATATAAAATAAGATCTGTAATGATCGCCCGACCCCATATACTGGCATGATGACACACTGAGCGGAGGGCGGGCAGGCAAAGCAGAAATTGTCCCCAACCTCTCCACCCCCCAATAACCATCATCATTACATTCAGGAACGGGATTTCGTTGACACTGTCCGCTTTCCCTCCAGCCCCCCCTTCCCCAATAACCACAGACATGACCTTCCGGAACGGGAATTGGTCGATGAAGTCAGCTCTCTTTCCGCCCCCCGCCCCCCAATAACCACCATCATTTCCTTCAGGAACACAGCTTTGTTGACACAGTCCACTCTCCCTCCACACTCTAATCACCAGCGTCATTACCTTCGGGAACGGGACATTGTCGACAGAGCCCACTCTCCCTCCACCCCCCAATGACAATCATTATTGCCTTCAGGAACGGGACTTTGTCGGAACAGCCCGCTCTCCCTCCATCCCTAATAAATACCATTATTACCTTCAGCAATAGGACTTCGTTCACACAGAACCGCCTCCCTCCACCCTAGAATACCCACCATTATTAACTTCGGGCCTGCAGACATTTAGTTTCTCGCGCTGCCCTCTTCCCCACACGTGAGGTTTATTTTCACGACCGCCTGATGCCTCACGTTACTGTTAGCATTTGCTTCAGAAGAAAAGCTCCTTAAAGAGCACCAAGCCTTTCAGGAGAGAAAGCAAGAACACGACAGGGTCAAATTCGTTGTTTGGCCAAACACAATAATATGGATCAGAATGAAAAATACTCAAAGACGGAGAGAGGAAAATGATGAAGAAATTGCACGTCAGAGTATCAATGTCCCAAAGCGCATCTGAAGGACGGCCACCCTGGACTCGAAACATTGTCTCTGCATTACCTCTGTCTTCGGAGATGCTGCCAGACCGGAAATACAAAGAAAGGTACCCGGGTGGTGATTCTTTGATCAGGATTCTCTGGCAGTCAGAATAAAAGATGGGAAAACGTGAGAGGATATGTACTGGGATTAGAAGAGGAGCAGAAACTTTTCTAAATGGGTAAAGGCTTCAGAAATCTGAAGCACAAAGGGAGTTGGTGCTTTGCATTCAGGATTCTCTTCCGGCTGAATGCAGCTTCTGTTAGCAGTTAAGAAGGAAAATATAATTTCAGTGTTTGTGAAGGTCGGAGCACGAGCGCAGGGATTTACTGTTCAGGCTGTACACAACATTTGGTACATTATGAGCAGTTATTGGTACAGTGTAGTGGTGGGTGCTCCAATCTTTCATGCATCCGTCACCAAGTAGTCCTGAACTTTGGAATGTCCCAGTCTGCTACACTCGGTTGATGTCAACTCCTTTGTCTGGAAGGCCAACAAGTTCTGGGTAGACCAAAGAGCGTCATTTGTTATGTCAGTGGTCCTTCAAGTACATTTGAGGTTGTCTCGGTACGGGTACTGGGGAACAGCTGGCGGAGCACAGGGTCCTGCATCATATAGCTGCTTGGTATTAAGCTCGACAAAATCTTTGCAAAGGTACATTCCAGAAGGCGATTTGCGATAATCTGTGTTCAGCCACCAGCCGCTTCGAGCACAGTTTGTGCTGGCACACACAGTCCAGGCAGACAAGAGTGTTCTCGCAGGACGTGCCATTTTCAGCAGCATTCAAGAAATGTCTTGGTGCTTGATTGTAATTTCTCGTGATAAGGCATCCTGCCAAATGACTTTGAATGTCTGCTCTGAGAACACACTGTCAGGAACCGCACTCTCCTTTTCCTGTAGGGTTTTCAGGATGCTAGGTGCTGAGCACATCCCGATCGACTTGTGGTCAAACGCATTGTTCTTTGCAAATTTCTGCCCGGAGGTACAGGTGATTTAGAAATGTCCAACTACTTGGCGGTTTTCACAGCAGCGAGGGTTCCACCCTCCACAACACTGGCGATGTTAGAACCTCAGTATATACTGACACATGGTGTTTATATACACCAGAGTCAGACAGCCAGTCCACAGCCGCACACAAATGAGACAATCAGGAATAGAGCGAGGCTGGGTATGTTCTTCACTCCATTTCCCCAGAGTTTTGTACATTGAGTCCCAAGAGTCACACTCCATCGTAGGTTTTCAGATGAAGTGAAAAATGGTTTGGGTGACTGACACGGCGCAGTGTGGGGATCTGGCCTAGACCTGTACCACTTACAATAGCAGAGTACTTCAAACTTGCTGACCAGGTTTTTCCTAGCAATGGAAAGTGTTCAGTGCTCCCATCAGAATGGTTTCTATTGTACTGTGGCAATGCGGCCCACCCAAGACTTTCTGCACAACCAGGTCCTTTGGAACAGTATTCCGGGCACACTCAGGCAAGATGGCCTGACCATGAAGGGCATGTAAGATTGTTTCCAAAGAACATGGCCTTACATTTGTTTCAATTTATCTTGGCTCCCCAGGTCAGTTTGTACTGGTGACCAAATGCTCATGATTCTGCACAATGGCAGTGGATCTGAGCAAACAATAGCAACATTTTTCATGTACAGGGAGGCCTTGACCCGCTGGCCTCTGCTGCTGAACAGTCACCGCTCTCAGGCCCAAAAACGGCTCTATGCAACGCAGAGAAAAGACAATTTGAATTCCGCAATTTCGAATGATATGAGACAATAGCTTTCAAAGACTGACTGGCGTAGACAGTTCACAGGTAATGGGATATTTGATAGTTCAGAAGCTTTTAAAATTATGCAAATGAAAATTCATTGTCGCTATGTTCCTTTTACAGTGAAAGGCAAGGCTGGTAGGATTAGAGAACAAATATGCATAAAGTTATGACGGTTCTTGTCAAGAATTAAAGAAAAAAAGTTTGCTACTAAAAAACATCGAGGTACAATGTTGCACATTCTTAAGAGGGTGATTAGAAAAGCAAAGACAGAATATTGCATAGCCTTGGTAAGTGAGCTTCAGGATAATCCGAAGAGATTCCTCAAGTACATTAAGAACAAAACGTGTAACTGGAGAGTTGGGGGGGGGGCGTTAAGAGAGAGAGAGAGAGAGAGAGAGAGAGAGAGAGAGAGAGAGAGAGAGAGAGAGAGAGCAGAGCCCTTTAAAAGTCAACGAGGTTGCCTTTGTGTTGAACCTCAGTTAATATGAGAATCATGAAATGAAAAGATTGCGTCTTTGTTTTTTTTTGCTGTGGCGAAAGAAATGAAAGCTGAAGAACTCAAGGAAATAAGTATTGATTTTTTTGAAATCTGTTCACATTACAGTAAAATGTGCTGGAGATCGTAGAAAATATGCAGGTGGATAAATCTCTGGGACCTGATTTAGGATATCCAATAACTTTATAGGAAGTTAGGGTGCAAATTACGGGAGACTTTGACGAAATAATTGTAGCATCTCTAAGGTGCCAGATGACGAGCGACTGACCAATGCTGTGACTTTGTTTAAGAAACGATGCAGGGAGGAATCTTGGAAATATAGAACAGTAAGTCTGACTTTGGCAGAGGGTAACTGATTCTGAAAGATAGGACTTAAATGCATTTGGAGGGGCAAAATTTGATGGGGAATAGTCAGCATAGTTGGTGCTAAGTAAATCGTGAATCTCAAACTTGAATCAGTTTCTTGTGTTTCAAGAGAATTGATGAAGGTCAAATGGTAGACTTGGACGGTAGTAAAGCCTTTGGCAATGTACTGAATGATAGACTAATTTGTCAAGTTAGAAGACTTCGGATTCAGCGTTAGTGTGCCAATTGAATATAAAATTCGTTTAACAGCAAGAGAGAGAGATTAATGGTACAGGTTTGTTTTTCAGACTTAAGGGTTTAACTTTTGGTGTTCCACAGGGATCAGTGGTGGAAATGCTACTGTTTGTCATTTATATAAATTATGCAGATGAACATATAGAAAGTGACTCCTCACAAAAGGGACAATTCGCTTCATAAACGACGTTGAAGAGGAGACAGTGAAAGCTAAGAGTAAACAAAGTCTCATGGAATAGTTTTTTTTAAAATCCAGCAGCAGCAGGAGCTGTTAAAGTTGACAAAAAAAAACTGAAACAAGTCCCCTTTGTTCCTCTAGAATCCTACTGGCTCCACGCCTGCAGAGAGGAGACGGAAATATGTGAGTAAGACAGCGGGTGACCTGGGAACTGAGTGTCTTTTGGACACAGGAGCAGAATTGATGTGCCTATCCCAGAGGTATGAGTCCAAGCCCGCGCAAGATGGCATAGTGACGACAGCGTATGGAGCAGGAGCTGGCAGGATTGACCTCACCATCACCAAACTCACACAACTTGAATTCAGTCCCTACGATTTAAGGCGGCGCAGTGGATCACATAGGTGTTACGTTGTATCATTGGTTAGCACTGCTACCTCACAACATCATGGTCCCAGGCACATTCTCCCCGTGTCTGCGTGGGTTCCAACTGGGTGCTCCGGTTTCCTCCCTCAGTCCAAAGATGTGCAGGTCTGGTGAATTGGTCATGGTCATTTGCTGATAGTTTCAGGTGCATTCGTCAGAGGGAAATTGGTCTGGGTGAGTTACACTTTGGATGGTCGGTGTGGACTGGTTGGGTTGAAGGGCCTGTTTGAACACTGTAGGAAATCTAATCTAATTAGTAACCTTTATCTACGTGTGACCTGCAGCCCCATCATTTCCTCAGCATAGATATCCTCACCCAGCTAAATTCCTCTTTACATTTCTATGATGGACAGGCAATATGGTCCATCAGACCTATACAAAGTGAAGAATTTAATAGTAGCATTTCCGGGCTAACAACAAGGATGGTTTCCCATGACTGAAAATGGAACTCGCCACTTTTACAGGAACACCTACCCTTTGTAACAAACAGGAAATCATTACAAATTAAAAACCACAGTCCCTCCGAAGCCTGATGTGGCCTATCTGAAGGACAACTGTGGAGTGGATATTAACTACAGATGAAAAAGAAAACCGGTAAACTATCAAGACATGCAGCACTATCATCGCAATGGGAAGCGTGCATGCTGGAGCATCAGCACAATCAACAGAATTTTGTGTTCTGACTGAATCTGGCAGTACAACAGAGGGTCAGTCTGCCAGGGTTTTCATTGACTCCCGCTATGCTGCAGACTGTCATCTTATTGGCTTAATGTCAATTACTAAGTGATGCCATAAGTTTGGCTTCCTCATGGGAATCAGCTGCCTGGAAAGACTCACTGGAGGGAGGTCATGTCACCATGCCAGGCGAGTGGGTTCATGTGAAAAAGACGTGCAAGGAACCTTTAGGTATGAATTGGGAAGGTGCATACCCGCGCTGTCAAGGTCTGAGCAATTGCTGGCTGGATTAATGCCTCCCACATCAAATGGGAATCTCAACATACAGCTGGAGCAGAGACTGACCGAGCACCATGATGTGCGTTACTGTTATTCCAACTGTGCGTGTTTTGTTTTTATAAAGTGTAGTTGCTAATTTGTTATAAGTACGTAAGCCAAGACAAGGATTGCGTGATTCTCTTTGAATTGTCTTAGTAGAATCAAAACGGGGTCTGTGAGACGTTGCGTTATCAGCTTCTTTATTAACTTACTCACCAGCTTGCTATATTCTTTCATAAGATAAAAACAAGGACTGCAGTTACTGGAAACCAGAGTTCGGATTAAAATGGGGCTGGAAAAGCACAGCAGGTCAGGCAGCATCCGAGGAGCAGGAAAATCGACGTTTCGGGCAAAAGTCCTTCATAAGAAAAACTGCAGCAGATAATGAAACAAAAATCAAATGAAAACAAAAGCAGGAATAGCAAAATGATAGCACTCTTATTTATTGAAGAAGGAATGACTCTATCTGAAGAGCAAAACAAAAGAGACTGGAGGAGCAAAGTCGTTGAAACTGTTGTTAACAATGAGCAACGGATAGTAGAAACCTGAAAAACAAAAGCATTAGCGATACAGAAATTCGTCATGCACAAAAAGAAATACATTCATCCCATACAAGCTGTTCTTAGTGTGTGAACTAGACGCAAAAATAAATGAGCTGGAGGGAATTATTACTAGCATTGCAGGCCAGAGTGGAAACAGCAACGTTAGGTCCTGTCCACTCTTCCTCATGGAATTCTCTGATCAACACATCTGAACAAATGGAAACAGAAAGATGTTTCTGTTATGGATCAGTCATTAATATTATGTATATTCTGTAAAGATAATGTCTTTTGTGTACAGATGTAGTTTTTATCAATAAATTAGTCTTCCCAACGGCTCGGGACTGCCATGAAGAGCAGCAGCAATCTACAAATGGGGTGTCAGCCTGGTGAAGGAACTAAACAACGGTATCCTATTGCTAAACAACATAATCATCATGTCATAGACATAACTAGGTGAACCCACAACCAACGAAATAGATCTCAACCAGTTAGGATTCAACGAGTAAATGTTTTTGCATTGTTACATTGTTATTCGTACTCTATCACCACTAAAATAACTCTATAGATGCGGGTATCCTGTTGCCAAGTCCCCCTGTATGTCTATATAGTTCACGACAATTTTCTGGCTTTCTCAGAGCAAGCTGTCAGATTGAACAGAAGATCTTACATTCCATGTTTTACTACACAGAGCTCTCTTATTGCACCAGGTTATCAGGCATAATTAGGGAAACCATATTCGAGGATGTCGTCCTGGCTGACCTCGTTACTCTGACCTAAACTACCGCCAAGCATTGTTTTTTGTTCTGGGACTCATACTGGAATCATGTCTGGGAACAAAAGGTTTTGTCGATTGTATTTAAATTCGTGCATTCCTTGACTTCTGAGACATTCATTCATGAGGTGCATTGATGTTTCTATCCGTTTTAGTATTCACTGTGGCTGAACAGTAACAAAATCACTTTATATCATTTAGCTCAGAAAGAAATGAACTGCAGGTGACCAGATTCAAATCCTAGTCTGAGTCTGTCCAGAGAGGAGAAAAACACACAACTGCTTTCAGGAACATGATGAAAAATTACAGCAGAGAAAAAGGTCATCCACCCCAGTCTGTTTGCATCAATAGAATAAAGGTCTTCAGTTCCAAAGACACTTTACACCTTTGTGTACATGTATTTGTTGATTGTTAGAAAGCTGATTTTCAGTTGTGCATCATATATAACGTTGAAGATTAAATTAACCATTACTCTCCTGACGTTGTCACAGTAAACCAGCACGTCTCAAACTGACAGATGCCTGAATCTGTTCAGCTGAACTGCCTCATATCATGCAGTTCTGATTGAGTTTAAGTTTACCTCAGATACCCTTAATATTGGCCTTGTTGGTAAGGGAGGATATTCAGTCCCTTGCGCGGGGGGACCCAGAGTCAGGGGATGTAGAGTCAGTGTGGATAGAGCTTCGAAACACTAAGGGTATAAAGACCCTCATGGGAGTCATCTACAGGCCCCCAAACAGTAGTCTGGATGTCGGATGTAAGTTGAATCAGGAGCTGAAATTGGCTTGTCGCAAAGATGTTACTACAGTTGTTATGGTGGATTTTAACATGCAGGTAGACTGGGAGAATCAGGATGGTATCGGGCCTCAAGAAAGAGACTTTGTGGAGTGCCTCAGAGATGGATTTTTAGAGCAGCTGGAGCTGGAGCCGACCAGGGATAAGGCGATTCTGGATCTGGTATTTTGTAACGAACCAGAATTGGTCAGTGACCTCGAAGTGAAGGAGCCATTGGGAAGTAGTGACCATAATACAAGCTTCAATCTGCAATTTGAGAGGGAGTGGGTACAATCGGAAGTGACAATATTTCAGTTGAATAAAGGGAAATATGGAGCTATGAGGGAGCAACTGGCCAAAGTTCAATGGTGCAATACCTTAACAGGGAAGACCGTGGAGCAACAATGGCGGATATTTTTGTTTATAATGCAGAAGTTGCAGGATCAGTTCATTCCTAAAAGGAAGAAAGATCCCAGGAGGAGACATGGGCGGCCGTGGCTGACGAGGGAAGCAAAGAAACATATAAAGTTAAAAGAGAAAAAGTATAACTTAGCGAAGATAAGTGGGAAAACTGAGGACTGGGAAGCTTTTAAAGAACAACAGAGGATTAGTAAGAAGGAAATACGCAGAGAAAAAATGAGGTAGGAAGGTAAACTGTCCAAGAATATAAAGGAGGATAGTAAAAGGTTTTTTCGGTATGTCCAAGGCAAAAAAATGGTTAGGACAAAAATTGGGCCCTTGAAGACAGAAACAGGGGAATATATTACTGGGAACAAAGAAATGGCAGTGGAATTAAATGGGTACTTCAGATCTGTGTTCACTGGGGAAGACACAAGCAATCTCCCTGAGGTAACAGTGGCAGAAGGACCTGAACTTAAAGGAATTTATATTTGCCAGGATTTGGTGTTGGAGAGACTGTTAGGTCTGAAGGTTGATAAGTCTCCGGGACCTGATGGCCTGCATCCCAGGGTACTGAAGGTGGTGGCTCGGGAAATCGTGGATGCGCTGGTGATTGTTTTCCAGAGTTCAATAGAATCGGGGTCGGTTCCTGAGGATTGGAGGGCGGCTAATGTTGTGTCACTTTTTAAGAAGGGTGGGCAGGAGAAAGCAGGAAATTATAGACCAGTTAGTCTGACCTCAGTGGTGGGAAAGATGCTGGAGTCTATTATAAAGGATGAAATAAGGCGCATCTGGATAATAGTAACAGGATAGGGCAGAGTCAGCATGGATTTATGAAGGGGAAATCATGTTTGACAAATCTTGAATTTTTTGAGGATGTAACTCGGAAGATGGACGAGGTAGATCCAGTGGATGTAGTGTACCTGGACTTTCAGAAAGCTTTTGATAAAGTCCCACACAAGAGGTTAGTGAGTAAAATTAGGGCGCATGGTATTGGGGGCAAAGTACGAGATTGGATAGAAAATTGGTTGGCTAATAGGAAACAAAGGGTAGTGATTAACGGCTCCATTTCGGAATGGCAGGCAGTGACCAGTGGGGTACCGCAGGGATCCGTGCTGGGACCGCAGCTTTTTACAATATATGTAAATGAGAAAGAAGATGGTATCTGCAATAACATTAGCAAATTTGCTGATGATACAAAGCTGGGTGGTAGGGTGAAATGTGATGAGGATGTTAGGAGATTACAGGGTGACCTGGACAAGTTAGGTGAGTGGGCAGATGCATGGCAGATGCAGTTTAATGTGGATAAATGTCTGGTTATCCACTTTGGTGGCAAGAACAGGAAGGCAGATTACTACCTCAATGGTATCAAATTAGGTAAAGGGGCTGTTCAGAGAGATCTGGGTGTTCTTGTCCACCAGTCAATGAAGTAAGCATGCAGGTACAGCAGGTCGTGAAGAAGGCTAATAGCATGCTGGCCTTCATAACAAGAGGAATTGAGTATAGAAGCAAAGAGGTGCTTCTGCAGCTGTACAGGGCCCTAGTGAGACCACACCTGGAGTACTGTGTACAGTTCTGGTCTCCAAATTTGAGGAAAGACATTCTGGCGATTGAGGGAGTGCAGCGTAGGTTCATGAGGTCAATTCCTGGATTGGCAGGATTGCCTTACACGGAAAGACTGAAGCGACTGGGCTTGTATGCCCTTGAGTTTAGAAGACTGAGAGGGGATCTGATTGAAACGTATAGGATTATGAAAGGATTGGACACTCTGGCAGAAGGAATCATATTTCCGCTGATGGGGGAGCGCCGAACCAGAGGACATAACTTAAAAATACGGGATAGACCATTTAGGACAGAGATGAGGAGAAACTACTTCACCCAGAGAGTGGTGGCTGTGTGGAATGCTCTGCTCCAGAGGGCAGTGGAGGCCCAGTCTCTGGATTTATTTAAGAAAGAATTGGATCGAGCTCTTAAAGATAGTGGAGTCAAGGGTTATGGAGATAAGGCTGGAACAGGATACTGATTGGGAATGATCAGCCATGATCATATTGAATGGCGGTGCAGGCTCGAAGGGCTGAATGGCCTACTCCTGCATCTATTGTATATTGATCCCCGGTATTTGCTTTGTAAATGAATGAGTATATTCTCACCAAATTTTCAAAGAATTTGAGATGACAAACTATTCACTGGCAAGGTTCACTGACACAATAACAATCATACCTTCAACATTGAGTCAATAACTATTAAAAATATAGTTGGAGACATGATTATCCATTATATTGATTACAAATCTTATTTATTCGAATAAAAACAATTAATAGACACGTAAGCAGCACAATGAATGAGAGGTGTTAACTGAGGGTCTCAGAGTCAGGATATTTTTGCTCCTCGATCACTGCTTCTTAAATTGATCAATGTCTGACATCACTACAATTAGGGAAAATTAAGTCCATTACAATGATTTAGAAATTCAGTTAATATATTTAGCAGTCTCTCTCAATCCCTTGAGGCTATGTTTATGGTAAATGTCATTGCGAGCTGGAGCAGTGAATGTTCATGCAGAGAAACACATGATTGCCGTGCCATGTCACTATGTTACATTTTGATTCATTCATGCGATGATGATATCGATGGCTAAGCCGGCTTTTATAACTCATAATAGAGTGCTGTAAAAAGTGAATCACGTTGTTGTGTGCTAGGATTCTCAGGAAATCCAGACAAGGTAAGAATTGCCATTTCGTTCCCGAAAGAACATCCGTAAATCAGCTGTTTTTTTTCCAAACATCATCAATGGGTTCATGGCCATTGTTTGATACTTAGTTCCAGATTTTTGTTAATTTCGCGTCTCATCATCTGCTGAGGTGTTTGCCGATGCTGCTCCTGAAAAAGGTAACACAATCCTTCTCTATTTTATTTCTTCTGACAGATTGTAAAAGCAGCGACTCCAAAAAGTCTGGTTTTAACTACTTTAGAAAGTTTTGGAGTTTACGAAATGAAATTGAACATTGATAGGCGAGTGGACAGTTCTCCCAGCTCAGCTTCGCTTTGGTTTGGTTTGGTTTGATTTTAACTGTCTGGCTGTTCACTGAAAGCAGTCAGATAGTTGTGAGGCTGCTGGACACAAATCAGGAGATCCATGCTGCTTCTCCCTCTCTCAGACTTCTCTCCTGAAAGCACAATTTTGATTTTACTTATTGTGCCAAGGATGTTTATTGGGAGTGCTGGAAGTATTTGCAACGGCACGGTGGGTGGCACGGTGGCACAGTGGTTAGCACTGATGCCTCACAGCACCAGAGATCCGGATTCAATTCCTGCCTCCGGCGATTCTCTGTGTGGAGTTTGCACATTCTCTCCGTGTCTGCGTGGGTTTCCTCCGGGTGCTCCGGTTTCCTCCCACATTCCAAAGATGTGTATGTCAGGTGAATTGGCAATGCTAAATTGCCCGTAGTGTTAGGTAAGGGGTAGATGTAGGGGTGTGGGTGGGTTGCGCTTCGGTGGGGTGGTTCGGACTTGTTGGGCCGAAGGGCCTGTTTCAACACTGTAAGTAATCTAATCAAATCATTAAATTGGGAAAATTTGTTGGGTTTTCGGACAAGTGAAGGTATTTTGCTTCTGTTCTCATTTGTTTGTGTTTCATTCGATCATTTTGCAAATAAATGATTTTCTTTTCGTTCCAGCTACGTGGTTCAACAAACTGCATCTCTCGTGGAATATCCACTGTACATCATCTCAAAACAATTATAAAAGTTGCGGTCTGAGCTACCTTCCTGAAATGTTTTGGGGTTCTAGTCTGGTCAATAACAAATTTTGTTTGGACTGTGCTTCTGGATTAACATTCCAGCGATATTAACACTAGGCCATCAGATTCCCATAACGTGACAGAAATGTAACTGCCAGGACCCATACACAAGTAAATAGTAGATAAACAGCGGCAAAAACAAAAAAAAACACTTCTACAGGCGAATGTTAAGTTTTTGCGAATCCTTTCAGTATTGTAACAACAGTCGGGTAGAAGTTGTTCGTAAATCGGTGGTGCAAATGTTCAGACTTCTGTACCTTCTCCCTGGTTGTCGACGTTGTAGAAAAAAAACATTGCCAGGGTGTGCTGGATGTTAGGAAATGCTGGCGGCCTAAGAAGATAGATTCTATCGATGGGAGGTTGACCACCTTTGTTAGTGTCTGAACCGGGTTTACCACTCTTTGTAACCGTCTCCGATCTGGCATGGTACAGTGACCATACTAGAGTTGAAAAGTGTGGTGTTGGAAAAGCGCAGCAGGCCAGGCAGCAACCGAGGAGCAGGAGAATCGACGTATCGGGAATACGCCCTTCTTCAGGAATGAGGCTGGCGTGCCAAGCGGGCTGAGATAACAGCTGGAGGGTGGTAATTTGGGGGAGGAGCGCTGGGGATACGACAGGTGGAAGGAGGTGACGGTGATAGACCGGAGAGGGGGTGGGGGCGCAGAGGTCGGGAAGAAGATTGCAGGTCAAGAGGGCAGTGCTGAATATCTCAGTCCCAACTCCCAGATTCAGCACCTCCCTCATGACCAGCAATCTTCTTCCTGACCTCTCCGCCCCACCCGCTCTCCGGCCTATCACCCTCACCCTCACCTCCTTCCACCTATCGTATTCCCAGCGCCCTACCCCAAAATCCGCCCGGCACCTTTTATCTCAGCCCACTTGGCACACCTGCCTCATTCCGATAGAAGGGCTTATGCCTTAAACTTCGATTCACCTGCTCCTCGGATGCTACCTGGACTGCTCCGCTTTTCCAGCACCACACTTTTCAACTCTGGTCTCCAGCATCTGCAGTCTTCACTTTCTCACAGTTACCATACGAGGTGATGATACATCCTGGAAGAAGGATCTCTATATTGCACCTACAAAAGTCGGCAAAGGTATTCACCATCATGCCAAATGTCTTCAGCTGCCTGAGGAAGAAGAGGTTGTTGGTCCTTGCGAACTAGTGCGTTCACATGAAGAGTCCAAGAAAGCTTTTTGTGGGTAACCACCTCCCGGAGCTTGACACTCTCCACTCGTTCCACCTGATACCCTCTTGGTCGCGATTTCACAATCCTGGTGAAAAGACTGAATGCTTTCAACTTATCCATGCTAGTTATGATCTTATACGCCTCAAAAATGTCCCCAATCACCCTCCTATGTTTCGAAGACGGACGTTTTAGTTGGTCCATCCTCTCCCTGAAGATCTAGCAACAACATTGTATATATCTTCAGTTTTCAGTTTAATAATATTTGTCCTATAGCAAGGTTACCAACACTGAAGACAATACTCCTTACCAACGAACTGCAACATAATTTCCTGTAATTGCAACAAATTCCAACTTCAATACTCAACGCCCTCACTGATGAGGGCAAGTGCACGTCAAGTCAAAAAGTCCGGCACGAGAAAAGCACAGCCGGTTGGGCAGCATCTAAGGAGCAGGAGAATCGATGGTTGCGGAATTAGTCCTTCATCAGGAATGTGGGGGTTCGGGGGCAGTTGTTAAGGGGCTGTGAGATTGATAGGATGGTTGGGCTGGAGGCAAGGTATCTTGGAATGCGATAGGTCGATGAAAGTGAGGGTGATTGTGATTGGCAGGGTGCAGCGGTTAGATGGGAAAGAATATTGGCATGTCGATAAGGTCACGGGTGCGGTGCCAATTTAGAACTTTGACCACAAAAGCTGCCTGCAATATCACTTCTGCTGCATGGTTGAGGCTGCCTTGCCAATTCTGCCCCCACCGCTGAGAAAGATGCAGCTGCCGCCAAAGACACCTTGAATGTCACACGGAACCTCACATCTGCCCCTGCAGTTGGCACTGAAAGCATCGCTTCCTGCGACCCCCACAGTATGCATCACTTCCTTTGGTAACTTCACCCAAGATACAATGACCACACTACTCCAGAGACAGTCTCCACCTCAGTCCCAACTCCAGCTCTCCACCAGGTCTTGGTTCCATGCTCTGCCATGTTTTTGCCATCCGCGCCAGACCTCAAGCTCACTGAGGGTAAAGGATCAGTCATCACTAAAGGTTTCACCTTCATCCACTGACGCTCCCAGATCAACGAATTCCACATGCATCACTTCATCACTTTTTTCTGCTGCCACCTCCACCTCCGTGCTTAGTATTTCCATCAGGACTCCCGCCCACCCTCGAATGACACGTTCTCCCGCTTCCAACACACCCCATTTACCGGGACACCCTGTGTTGGTCTGTTAACCGCCTTTGATCTCTTCATTTCCAACTGCAGCGGGACATTGACTGTCTGAATCTGTCAACACTCCTCACCCACTCCAAACATTGACTTTTGCAATGCTCTGCCATCGACTTCCTCCGCTCAAACCCCAACATCACCATCAAACCAGCTAACAAAGGGGGCGCTGTGGTGGTTTGGGACACCGATCTCCTCACTGTTGAAGCCAGCCGTCAACTCACAGACACCTCCCCCTATTTCCCCCTTGACCACAGCGTCACCTCGCTCAACAAACTTTGATCTCCCATACTATCCGCACCCTCATCACGTCTGGGGATCTCCCACCCAGACCCTCCAGCCTCATCACCCTAAATGATTACGTGATTCTACCTCCTCCCCAAAATTCATAAACACGACTGCCCCTGTTCAGCCATTGTCTAAACCTGCTTCTTCCCGACTTAACTCATCTCCACTTACGTTCAAACCATTCTATTCCCTTTGGTCCATGAGCTCCCCATCCAGTTTTGGTGCAACATCCACAGCCTCTTCCTTCTCCACGACTTTCATTTCCCCAGGCCTCAATGCCTCATTCCCACCATGGGCATCCAGTCCCTATACATATCTATCTGCCACGACGAAAGCCTCCAAGCACTCCCTGTCTTCTTCTCACGCCGAACCGAGCAGTACACTTGCACTGACTAGATTAGAGTGGTGCTCGAGAAGCTCAGACAGTCAGGCAGCATCCGAGGAGTAGAAGCGTCTTGCCTTCATTCCTAATGAAAGGCTTTTGCCCCAAACGTTGATTTCCCTCCTCCTCGGATTCTCCCTGACCTGCTGTGTTTTTGCAGGACCATTCTGATCTCCAGCATCTTCGGGCCTCAGTTTTGCCCACTTCCGTTGACTGTCTCATTCGTCTGGATGAACATATTCTTACTCTTAACAAATTCTCCTTACTCTATTGTGGTGTTTCCTGGGTCTATCACATGCACTATCTTGTGTATCCCTGGGTCTGACAGGCCTTGCTGTGAGCTGGGAGGCTCATGGGTCGTCCTGAAAGCTGTCACCCCGAAAGCCGGAGGGTGGGTAGGCCATCCTCTGAACCTGAAGGTTGGCAGGCTATTGCAAAAGCCGGAGGGCGGATAGACCACCCTGATGCCACTCGCCCCGAGAGCCAGATGGTGGGTAGGCTGTTCTGAGCGCTGTCGTCCCGATAAGGGGTAATCGGGACGGGCTGTCCTAGAGGTTTATGAAAGGTGTTAGCAGCCGAGAGCCAGAAGGTGCGTCGGGGTGGGCTGAGATCCGGAAGGCTTGTGGGCTACCCGACACGCTGTCGTCCCAGGGAAGTGGACGGGCTGTCCTAGAGGTAGCCAAAACGTGTGCCAGGATAGCCCACTGGTCGGAGGTGCAATGGGATGGCTGAGGGACCAATGGTATGTAGGGGCAGACCGACAGCCAGAAGGCGGGTACACGTCCGCAGCGCTGTCACCCCGGGCAGGCACTGGGGCGGGCTGCCCCAGAGGTGGTCGAAAGGTGCTGAGGGTGGGTAGTGAAGCCAGAAGGTGGGTAGGCCGTCCTGACCGCTGTCACCCTGTGCGGGTACCGGGGCAGGCTGTCCGAGAGGTGGTCGAAAGGAGTGTCAAGGCGGACTGAGAGCTGGAAGGGGCATGAGGTAAACGGAGAACCGGAAGGTGGGTAGGGGCGGGCTGCCTTAAAGTGGTCGGAAGGTGGGAGGGGCGGGGGCTTACTGGGTGTGTAGTGTCTGCACTTTTGTATGGAACATTATTGTCAAATGTACAAATGGTATTGTTGATGTCTCTTTATATTTTTATATGTGAAACTGGGATTTGATGTTTGTACTCATGTCCCTGTAAACTGTTCGAACGGTCGTGTTTGGGGCCTGGCTTTGCTGCCCCTCTCCCTTGTAAAATTGCTGTCTCTTGTATGCAGGTGTAAATATAACTGTTTGTTGTAAACTGTTTTTGTAATTTGCTTAATAAATATCATTCAGACGGAAAGAAAATATAAAAAACATAAACAGGATATCGGGCTGTCCGAGAGGTGGTCGAAAGGTATGTCAGGGCGGACCAAGAACTGGAAGGGGCATGGGGTGGACCGAGAGCTGGAAGGGGCATGGGGTGGACCGAGAGCTGGAAGGGGTATAAGGGCGGGCTGCCTTAGAGTGGCCAGAAGATGGGAGGGACAGGGGCTTGTTGGGTCTGTATTGTCTGCACTTTTGTATGTAACAGTATTGTCTAATGTACAAATGTCATTGTCACTGCCTTGTCATTTGGGGTCGAGCTTTGCTGCTCCTCTCCCTTGAAAAATTGCTGTCTCTTGTGTACAGCTGTAAATATTTTTGTAAATTGTTCTGTAATTTGTTTAATAAAATAAAAAAAAACAGGAGATTCAAAGTCTACTCAGTTTAGGGGACTGACTCTGTGTTGGCTGGTATTACAGTCAGGATGTTACTGTTGCAGTTGGTTTCTGCTCTTTTTTTGGAGAGGGAAATCCTGATTCCTGAACTGGCTGAATTATTCAGCCAATTTGTTAAATGGTATTCCTTTTAGTGAGGACTGATTGTTAAACTCCTGATGCACATAATGTGTTTCAGGTGTAACTCAATTCTGATTAAGGGATTGGTGTTTCATTCGCTGTTTACAACCTGTGTGTTACTCTTTTCTCTTGTACTTTTTGAGAAAAGGATATTGTTAACTTTGTGGTAGGGCGTAGCCATTGGACTCTAGTTTTCTTTGATTTTTGTATGTGTCTTCACTTTTTATTGGTGTTTGGACTGAGCCCTTGTGGAAGACATACATTTTACCAGAGGAGCTGTTCCTGTGGGGAGGCCTAGGCCTGGGACTGGGCCTATGAAGATTAAACATCTGCGTGTACTGGGAGGTGAGCACTTGATGTATCCTGGAGTTTGGGAGAAGGCATTTCCTTCAGGAGTGGACCAAAACCCTGTGAGTTAACTGCACCTGGACAATGTACTACGTTCCTGTGAGAGGGCCTGGTTTTCCAAGGCTGGGCCATAACTCCATGGAGACTGAACACCTGTGTGCTGTGGGGTGTGCAATTGCTGCCTTCAGGAGTGGACTCTTACCTTGGTTGCGGACGCTGTTTTTAGCAACGGACTCTGCAGTTTGGAGTGGACTCTATTTCCGACAATGCACATTGCATACTGGAGTGGACTCTTCCTGGAAATGGATTCTATATTACGAAGACTGTATAGATTTGGACAGAAAGGTCTCTGTTGTTTTGGTAATTAACTGTATTTTGGTGTTTCCTGGGTCTATCACATGCACTGTCTGGGAGGCTCATGGGTCGTCCTGAAAGTTTTCACCCCAATAGCCGAAGGGTGGGTAGGCCATCCTGTGAACCTGATGCTTGGTAGCCTGTCCCGAAAACCGGAGGGTCAGTAAGCCAACCTGATGCCAGTCGCCCCGAGTGCCAGATGGTGGGTCGGCAGTTCTGAGCGCTGTCGTCCCGAGAAGGAGCAATTGGGTCGGGCTGTCCTAGAAGTCGTCGAAAGGTGTGTCAGAGCAGCCGAGAGCCAGAAGGTGCATAGGAGTGGGCTGAGATCCGGAACGCTTGTAGGCTACCCTGCACGCTGTCATCCCAGGGAAGAGGACAGGCTGTCCAAGAGGTGACCGGAAGTTGTGCCAGGAAGCCCACTTGCCGGAAGGTGCATCCAGGTGGGTGAGAGCCCAATGGTACGAAGGGCAGACCGAGAGCCCAAAGGCGGGTAGCCGTCTTCAGCGCTGTCACCCCGGGCAGGGACTGGGGCACGCTGCCCTAGAGGTGGTCGAAAGGTGCTGAGGGTGGTTAGTGAAGCTGGAAGGTGAGTTGGCCGTCCTGCCTGCTGTCACTCCGGGCGGGTACCGGGGTGGGCTGCCCTAGACGTAGTCGAAAGGTGTGTCAGGGCGGACCGAGAACTGGAAGGGGGATGGGGTGGACCGAGAGCCAGTGGGTGGGTAGGGGCGGGCTGCCTTAGAGTGGTCGGAAGGTGGGAGAGACGGGGGCTTGCTGGGTCTATATTGTATGCACTGTTTATGTAACTGGATTAGCTTTTTATGTACAAATGTGATTGTCGCTGTCTCGTCATGTGTGAAACTGAGATTTGAGGTTTGACCTCATCTCTCTGTAAACTGGTTGAACGGTAGGATTTGGGGCCTGGCCTTGCTGCTCCTCTCCCTTGTAAAATTGCTGTTGTATACAGCTGTAAATGTTAACTGTTTTTTCTAAGCTGTTTTGTAATTTGTTTATAAAAATAAATATAAACAGGAATGTCAGAGGTTCTGCTTATTTTACGATCCAGCTTCTGTCAGTAGTGTTAGTGACATGTCCACTGCAGACATGAATGCAGTGTGACTTGATGACAGGTTACCAGCTTTTGTAGAGTAGTGAGAGGCCTAATTCGAGAACAATAGGGAGAAAGTTGTCCCTAGAGATACTGTTTAAGACTGTCATGTGTGTGGTTTAATGGACTCCAATCGTCAAAGGATTAAATGGAAAGTAATCGGGACTGGGTTCAATAGTAAGGAATAGGGAGAGGATTGAGTGTAGTGGAAGAGAGAGATAATTAAATATAGCGGAATAGATAGTATCAAATACAGATAAATATTGGGTTAAGCAAAGAGTAATAAATACGAACCGATTGGGAGAGAATTAAAAACAGGGCAGTGGATAGTGAAAATCAATGCCACCTTAAATACAAAGCAAGGAGAGAGTGAAGGGCAAACTAATCGGGAGTGAATAAAGCATTGGAGAAGATAGTGGATTACACACAGGACAATGGAGATGATTAAACACTGCGGAATCGGGAAAGGAATACAGTTACTCAGATGATTTCCACTTTCAGTCAGTATTCGTTGGAAATTGGCAAATCCTTCCAATGAGCTTCCAATAAATGATCACTTCCGTTCAAATTTCCAAACTGCAACATTGAGCATTGGCTCACTCCGTCCATCACTATAATTAGTTCCTCCATATTGCATTGTCTCGCAGTGTGAACATTCTCCACCTCACTGACTGTGCCTTATTCCCAATCCAGTTGTCATTGAAGCTCACACAGTCGACGCTGTTCATGTCAGCCCTTTCCCTCTGCCTTCGCTCTTTCGTGCAGAGCAATGTGGACTGATGTAATGCCCTTCTACCGTTCTTGTACTCACGTCAGAGGGGATAAATGGCCTTCTACTGTTTCTCTTTACCAACTCAAAATATGTTAAATTGCCCCCTCCACCTCTTTTGTATCAGTCTCAAAAATCGGATTTTAAATTCATTCATGAGACGAGTATGTTGCTGGCTAGCGCCAGTATTTATTGCCCATACTTAATTTACTGGAGAGCAGTTAAGTATCATTCATTTTGTTTTAGGTCTGGAATCACATGTAGTCCTGACCAGTTAAGGACAGCAGTTTCCCTGTCTGAAGGACACGTGAAGCAACATTCTGATTTGGGTTTGCCCTCATCATGGACTCTTTATTTTCATACTTTAATTGTTTCCAAATTCCACCGTGGGATTTGAAACCGATTCCCTGGAGCATTACTTGGATCCCTTGATAAACAGTCCAGGAATATTTCTACTAGATCATTGCCTCTTCCTGCTGACTGTCCTCCTGCTGTGTAATTGGCTCGAGAAGGAACTGAATATTACCCAAAAGAACTGTGGATGCTGTAAATCAGAAATAAAAGCAGATATTGCTGGAAAAACTCAGCAAGTCTGGCAGCAAAGTTGGAATGAATTTACTGCTGAATGGCTCCTATTCCAGGGTACAATTTTTTCGAAGGAGCTGAATAGCCTCCACGTATTCCAATGTTGTTGAGTGTGTCTCTGCCAACAGTAGACTCCTTCAATCATTGAAAACTAAGCAATGGTTTGACCATTGAATTAAAAGTAAATCTGTCCGTGAAATTGTCAACTTTTTGGCTGCCTGTTCTCCTGTTGAACAGTGTTTTAAATAAGGGCTGCTTGCAGTACTCCAAATATTTCAGCTATTCACTGTCAGTAGGATATTTCTGGCTGCATCTTATACCGTTAACCAGTGAAATGGACAGGCAGATGGGAGAAAATGAGTGAAGTCAAAAAGCTTTCATATGGTTGATAAGGAGAGACAACATAAATAAACCGGCCCAATTCTGGAGAGGACATAATAACACAAAGAGTTGGCATTGTATTGTTTTTGGAAAGTGACTGGGTAGGTGGGCAGGTTTGTCAAACGCCATGCAATGTTCAATTAGAGTGCATAGGTAAGGGAAATGTTGATTAACTTTTGGAAATTACTGTTTCATCCATAGTATGAGGAAAGAGACTGTTTTGAACACTTTAAGAGAGAATGGTTTATCACGGCGTAAAACTGAGCTCTGCCCACGTCTGAAAATCAAATTTTAGGAAGGATGTCAATGCCATCGATAGGCTCTGGGAGGAGGTTAATGGCCGTTGGGAGATGACAACAGGCTATTCAGCCCCTCCAGCCTTTTCTGCCATCCAGTGGCTGGTCTGTAAGCTAACTTAATACGCCTGTACTTGTGCCTTATCCCTTAATGCCTGCGCTTAACATAAAGAAATCTATCCCAGATGTAAAATTAATTACTCATCCCGCATCTCTGCCATTTGTGTAAGAGAATTTCAAGCATCCACTAGCTTTTCTGTGCGGGAGTGCTTCCACAAATCTCTCTGTGAGCACACTGGCTCGAATTCTCAGTCTGTCTCCCTTTGTTCTTGAGTCGCCAAACAGTGAAAATCGGCCTGGTTTGTACAGTCCCTCCTCATAACTAAATCCCTAATGTCCGGGTATCATTCTTGAAGATCTACAATGTATTCCCTCCTTCAATACATCCTTTCTCAAGTGTGGTGTCTGACTCTGCTAACAGTACTTAGAGTGATATCTAAAAGGGATTTTCTATAACTGCAGCATGATTTCGGTGGCCTTATATGGGATGAGAGCTTCACTGGCTCGGACAGCATTTATTTGCCATTGCAGAGCGCAGTTAAGTTTCAATCACATTGCTGTGGGTCTGAAGTCACATATACGTCAGACCATGTAAGGATAGCAGTTTCCTTCCCGAAAGCAGATTAGTGATACTTCACATCTTGATTCTTTCTCCTGGAAAATACTGATACAGAATGATTAATCAGTGTGATGAACGTTTCCCTATGGAACTGATAATATTCCCCATTAGCTTGATTTTTGCATTAACTGATTGACTTGCTTAAAAATAAACCTCAGTTTATACGAATAGTGAGAACACGTTTATTATACATCTTGCGTCTTGTATATTTATCTATCTCATATTAAAATACAAGGCAGATAAGTATGCAACTTTTGAAAATCAGTCTTTCCCTCCAAAATCCCGAATGACCATGCTTTTCAGAAATATATTTGCCCATGCACTAGTGTATTATCCTCGGTTAAAGCTCATCAAACTGGAGTTGGGTCTGTTCATCCTACTTCCAATGTTGCTGCTTCTTTGGCCTGATGTTTTCTGTGGGATCTCTCCGATTTGAGTGGCTTTACTTATAGCTTTGATGTGGAGGTGCCAGTGTTGGACTTGACTGGACAAATTCAGAAGATGCATCACACCATGTTATCGTCCAATATCTAGAATTGAAAACGCAAGCTTTCATCTAACTTCTGACCTTCTTTGACCTGGTAATCCAGGGAATTTCTGACTACGATAGATAAGAAGTCGTTCGGTTGAACAATATAATTAGCTTAATTGAAATTCATTTTGATTTCTGGAGTACGTGTTACATAAAGGAGTATTGGATATGTTAATTGTTCTCTCTTAAATTGACCTGTCGCAAAAACATTTCTACTGAAACTCAGATCCTTGTGCCACCCGAAACCTTGTTGCAATGTCTCACCAACAACACATTCAATGGCCAACCAAGGTGAAGGCTTTCATAATCTCTATGTACTGATTAAATCTTAAAGTGAATGTTGCAAGCTACCTGGTTTAATATCTCAATTCCAATAACTCATTAATCCGGTGTCAATGCAATCAATAAAGATATTATGCTGATATACTTGGCACACCACACGGACACCAGTATTGACACCATAATCAATGCTGCAGATTCACAAAGCTGCCCCTGTAAGGACCACTGATGCCATCTTCCTCCACCACAACCGCTACAAGGAAGAGAAGATAAAGATGAAGATGAGACACAAAAGAAGAAAGGAAGATGCGATTGGTCTAGTGCTGGAATCAAATGAGTGAGGGGCCTGGATACCGCCTTCCCTGTCAATGCCTGCCATCTAAAAACAAAGAAAAGGGACACGGAAGGGGACGAGAGAGATTGATTAGTGTCCGAGTGTTTCTCCTGTGAAGTGAGATAAGAGGGGCTGGGATTGTTTTCGTTCAAATCCACAGACATCAAGCTGGTGTTCTTCAATGATCACATCCTCCTGTTGGCCATTAAGTGAACATGGAAACTGAACGTGTAAATGCTGATCCCAGAAAAAAAAATGGGCTTAAAAGGAGATGCAGAGTTTGGAGAAACGAGAAGCTCCTCTTTGAGTCTCCATCACACTAGTGGGAAACTGTCAAGGGAAACATCCCGAGGATCATTACCCTTAAAGGTGTTGTCACGGTGACAGAGAAACGTGGAGAACTGTCGGAACTCTGGAAAAGCGTGCAGAACTTCCTCCTGCTACAGACGGTTGGGCTCGATGCCAACGAGGATTTTAAGGAGGCGAACAGCCAGCAAGACCTCAGAAGCCTCCAGGTTAATATCACGGTGCAGTGATCACACATTGGAGCAGGATGAGACGTGCTCCCAGTTACTTTTCCAGAAAGTGCACCGAGAAAGCTCTGTACTCAGATCCTGAAGGGATAAGTTGGCTCTGTAACGTTACCTAAGTCTCACATGCTGAGGATCAGCAGAAGCTTTTATAGCGGACTGCATGAAACGAAGGCCACACAGAGAACAGCCTCCCGGTCATTCCTCCATATATGTAGGATTAGACGACAGCACTCGGGAAAGTCAGCACCAGCGGCTCTATCTAGAAGGGCTGAGCAAGTCCCTGAGTTCTCAGAAAATAATAAGACTCCAGGAAGTGAGTTGCATTCGAATCTGTGCGATTTGAAAGGGCCCCACCTGCTCGACATCTACAACTCTATGCTTCAAAATTGTAGCCTTTGTGAATCTATGAGGAAAGACATCACCCCTCTCATCTGCAATCAGAATGGGGAGAGGGATGACTGAAAACCAATTTCATTGCTGAGTGAAACCTAAAATGTTCTGACAAAGGTCATCACCAAGCAGGCTAGTTCTGCTTTCGTATCTGTGATTCACCCTGAACAAACCTGATCTGTACTGCTAGCACGATCCCTGAGAGACTCACACTTCTCACGGAAAGAATCGCCGACGTGCTGGACAGGGTATTTGAAAGCATGCCTGGTCAAAGCCCAGCAGCAGGTCTTTGACAGGAACTCACAACTTATATTTCTGATATTCTTTTCAAAATGGGCTTTGGGGAGCGAGCCCACAAACTAATGTGACTGCTCGCCACCAAAAAGTTTCGTGCAGCCTCAATCAATGGTTGGTAATCAGAAAGCTTCTTGATCCAATCTACAGTCATGCAGGGCTGCCCACACTGATCTTTCCTGTCTTGTTGTCCTGGAGGCAGCTGAAGAATTGTTGAAAATCATTCAGGCATTTCTTCCTTTTCAGCAACTGTCAATGCACTGAGAACTCTGTACCAATGCTCCTCAATACATCATTGCTCATTTACAAATCAATGCTTTGCTTGGATTCAGGAATCAAATTTCAAACTCAAATTCTTTATTCTCTATCTTACTAATGCAATAATATTGTAAATTCGTGGTATTTCGTTTGTCCTGGTAAATCACACTGATAAGGCAACATCCGAGGAGCAGGAGAATCGATGTTTCGGGCATAAGCCCTTCATCAGTAATGAGGCTTGTGGGTCGGGGCTGAGAGATAAATGGGAGGTGGGTGGGGAGGGGTCAAGTAACGTGGAAAGCAATAGGTGGATGATGGTGAGGGAGAAGGTGATATGTCAGAGGGAGCAATTATGGCTGGGTCCGGAAAGAGTTGCTGAGTTGGAGGTTTGGGACTGTGATAATGAGAAGGGAGGGGAAATGAGGAAGCTGTTGAAATCCACATTTATCCCATGGGGTTGCAGGGTCCCAAGGCAGAATATGAGGCGTTTCACCTCCATGCGACGGGTAGTAATGGTTTTTCGGTGGACGAGGCCCAGGACCTGCACGTCATTGACGGAGATGGGGGGCGAGTTGAAGTGTTAGGACACGGGATAGTGGGGTTGGTGGATGCCAGTGTCCCAGAGTCTGTTCTCTGAAACGATCCACAAGACGGCATCCTATCTCCCCAGTACAGTGGGGTCTCTTCTACATCAAGGAAACAGGACGTCTTATTGCAGATCACTTCAGAGAACATCTGTGGCACACCCGCATCCACCAACTCCACTGCCCCGTGCGTGAACACTTCAACTCCTCCTCCCACTCTGTTACGTACATGCAGGTCTTGGCCCTCTCCCACCACCAAACCATTGCTACCTGACGTCAGGGGGAGGAACGCTTCATATTCTGCCTTGGGGACCATGCAACAATAAATGTGGATTTCAACAATCTCCTCATTTCGCCTCCCCGCACATTATCCAAGTTCAAGCCTCCAACCCATCACCGCCCTCTGGACCCGTCCATCAGGGTCCCCTCTGATCGATCACCATCTCCCTCCAGCTATCACTTTCCCAGTTACCTCCCCCAAACCCATTGCATCCCGTTTATCTCCAGCCACGACTCACAAACCTCATTCCTGATGAAAGATTCATGCCTGAATCATTAATTCTCCTGCTCCTCGGATGCTGCCTGATCGACTCTGATCTCTAGCATCTGAACTTTTCACTTACTCCTCGTATTACATTTTTCCAGGATGTTTTGGAGAAAATATATTAACTTGCTGCATGTTTTCAACTATTCTCTTGTATCAATTCAAACCTATGAGATGCAATAAAGTTAGGACTTTTATTGTGTTGCTTATGCCCAAATACCTCAAGCATCACCACAAATATTTAAAGAAAATACCGATGAGATTTCGGCAGCAATACTGCACAATATTGAGGATATTCGTAAAATTACAAAGCAGAGCTGCAGAAGAATTGAAGAAAGCTACTGACTTTGCTGTATGAGGTCAAGTATTTATGGGCATCGGAGTCTACCTAAAAAAATCAACAAACAGCAACAATCACAGATGACCTTGAAGGAACCTGTGTGGGAATGTCACGGAATGGGAGCAGACAAGTGCATGGTTTATCAGCCTAATTTTGCTGACTATGCTTTTGCAAATCCGCAGTAGAGAGTATGATGAATTTGCGTTGATGCATGGTTATTGAGATATGCCGATTGATTAACACTTCCAAAATATAAATCACGGGCCTGGAGTTACCCTGGAGCAGTTTTATTTAGAGCAGTAACACCCTGTGGTATGTTATGGCTCTAGAAATTTTAAGTTGCAAAGAATACCAGTAGTAGAGTGATGCATTCTTCCTGGAAGATGTGGGAGAATAGGGAGAGTTTCCAAATTACTGATGATAATGTCTACTGTAAGTGTAATTGGCTATGAATAATATCAGATCGCAAGGATCGATTGCATCAGCAGTAAGAGGCAATAAACAATATACAAGAACGAGGAGATGTGATGTATAGCAGTGGCGTCACGCGGAGGAGGGCGCGGTGTGACGGGTCCAGGGAGAGGGTGAGGAAAGAGATCAGTCTGAGACTGGTACAGTTAGGTAAAGGAACAAGTCAAATAGTCTTGTCAGGTAGGAATAAAGCAGTGAACGTGGTAGGACTGACAAATTAAATTGCATTTTTTTCCATACAAGAGTCAAAACAAAGAAGCCAGAAGAACAGAGGGCATATATAGAATCATGGAACTGGGATATCATGGCAATTACGCAGACGTGGTTCAGGGATGTACAGTATCACAAAGCTAGTCCCTTTTTCCCGTAAAAGCTGTTTCTTGGACTAAAGGTACACTGTCCTTGATTTTTCTTTCAGAATGGTAATAAACTTGGCCAGGCTCCGATCAGTCTGGCATGGTACAGACATGAAATGGATTTTGAGAGGGCTTTTGTGGTAATGTAAACAGATACGACTTCAGGCAGGCCAAAGTGGCGATGTTTTAGAAGTGACCTTAATAAACATATGGGAGTGATCAGCTCTCCCTCTCTGTGCTGAGAAGTTTTAGTTTAGTCATGAGCTGGTTGGAATTTCAACGGGGAACTGCATGGAAAAGCTCTCTCTCTTTTCCGTCTTTCGACTTCAGTCTGTAATGATGTGTTCCATTTTAGCTGTTTTTTAAGGGGGGGTTGCTTATTGGGACTGTTGTTTACATTCGGAACAGCATAATTGAGTCTAGTCGGATAGATTGAGTTCTATCGGGGTTCTTTTTATGTTATTTTTGTTTCATTGTGTAAATTTGTGAATACATATTTGAATATTTTAAAATCGAGTAATCGAAGTAGCTATCTTAATCCGGGATATTTTCGCTGTACACTAATCGAAAAAAAATGACAAAGTTAATTCTGGCTCAGTGAATAACAGATTGGAAGCTCTTTGCGCGATTTTAAACAGCGAGTGGTCTGTGCTGGTGTCTTCGTTCCTGCTAATTTTTTTGTTTGAATAGACAAATCCTTGGAGAGTATTGGCTCTTTCAGTCGTCAAATGTGTCCTGGCTGAGGATGCAGTGACTTTGTAAGTTTTGGAAAAAGTTCAAAAGACCAAATTGGAAGAATTAGCGGAGAAGCTGGAATTGGAATTGCCTGCTTCAGTGAGGAAAGGAGAGATAATTGCAGCAGTAACTCAGCATTTCAACATGCCAGAGAAACCATCCGAATCTATAGAGATGGCAACAATTCAGTTGCAAACGAAACAGCTTGAGTAGAGATGAGAGATAAGGAAAGGGAAGCAGCAATAAAGCAGTTTGATTTCTGATTTTAAACAGAAGAGAGGGAAAAAGAAAGAAGAGCAGAACAGAGAGTAAAAGAGAGGTCAGAGGAAGAGACGGAAAAAGAAACAGCAGAGAAAGAAAAAGAGAGCTTTTGAACTTGAAAAAAAAGTCAGTTCAAAAGGAAAGTCAGCTTAAAAGGCTGGAGATAAAGGCGGAGGGTCGGCTTGGTGAGAAGAGAGTGAGGATGAGCAAGCCCCTGGTAGTCAGAAGCCAAGTGAAAAATTCATTAAGCATGTTCAAGCAATGGTTAAATTTGATGAGAAGGAATTGGAAGCCTTTTCAACCTCATTTGCAAAGGTGACTAAACAAATGCGGTGGTTAGTCACAATGTCGGTTTTGTTGATCCAAAGTAAACTTCCAGGTAGGGCGAGAGATCTATTTGCATCACTATGAGGGGATGTATGTAGGGAGTGTGAGGAGGTGAAAAAAAACATTTTAAGTGCATATGTGCTTGTAGCAGAAGCCTATACAGTCCACAACCTTTCAGGAATCTAAGGACAGACCCTCGTCAAATCTACATTGAGTTTGAAAGGATCAAACATAGTAATTCTGAGAGATAGATAAGAGCTTTAAAAATCAAGAAACCTGTGAACGACTTAGGGAGGTCATTAAATTGGAAGAATTTAAACATTCACTGCCTGAAGTATTCCGAAATCGTATGAAAGAGCTCAGATTGAAAACAGCACGGTAAGCAGCTGAAGTGGCTGATGATAATGAGCTGGGTCTGTCCAACCCGTTTGCCTTCCGGAATCAATTTTAGTCCATGATGGATATAAATTAGGCAACAGATATACTCAACTAGAAAGGAAAACGTAGATTTCAGTGAAGAAAAATAACAATAATTTACCACCGGGTAAAAAAAGAAACACTTGAGGGGACAAAGAAGTTAAAAATCTCCGGTGTTTTATTTGCAAAAACGGTGGCCACACCAAAATATATTGTCGGTAGGCTACGAGAAAGCCAGAAGTAGGAAAACCAGACAAGCCTGGAAGTTTTGTTGGATTAGTAACAAAAAGCACAAGGTAAGTTAGACATCTCCCTCAGTGTGTACAAGATGATCAGAGGTTGATTCAGGAGGAAGTGATGCATGTCCTTTAAAAAAATGCATGCACGGGTAAAATTTATTCACACAGATAAGGAGCAGTACACAAGGAGGTTACAATATTAAGGAATTCTGAAAGATAATGAAATAAGTACTCCTGAGTATCTATTGCCAGAAAAGATACTGATGACAGGAATTTATGGTAAGACAAAAAGGGCTCAATCATATAAAATGAGGGTCGACAGTCCAGGGAAGAACGAATAATTTGTTGTCGGAGTACTGAACAAACTCTAGGTTTAAGAATGCAAATTATCCCTGCAAATGATACAGCTGATTCATCGGTAGGCATGCTGCCTATTCCAGGTGGAAAGCCAGTGGAGACGCAGGCAACTAAAGACATGTAATATGTTCCTTCAGGAGCGTTCCTTATTTTGTGATCACAAGATCACAGAGACACAAGCTGAGTCAGAAGGGATCAAAAGGCACAGATAAGGAAGTTGACAGAGTGTTATCTGAAAATCACTTTGATCAGTTAAGAAGAAAAAATACGTAAACATGCCAGTATATTTAGGTCTGCTCAGCAGATTGAATGACAGCAGGAAGATTCGGAGTTAAAAGAGTTTTATTAAAAGGCACATACCGAAAAAGAAAGTCAATGCATTCCTGTGCGCTATTACTTAACAAATGAGAAAATGAAGAATATCACACTTACAACCAGATGAGAAATGGGAAGAAGTTCATCAAATTGATTTGCCAATAGTTTATAGAAAGGAGGGGCTGCGAGTGACGCATGAGCAATCACTTCGAGGTCATTTGGAGGTGAGGACGAGACAGGTTTAAATACAAATACATTTTTACTGGCCTGGACACAAAGACGCAGTTGATTTTTGCCAGATGTATCATATATGTCAGCTAATCGGAAAACCACAGGCTGTAATAAAACCTGCACCTTTAATAGCTATTCCTGCATTTGAACGTTACACAAGAGATTTGATTGACTGCGTAGGACACCTACCTCAAGCAAAAAGAGGGAATAAGTATTTATTAACCATGGGTTGATATCTGGGATTTCGATGTTGTGGCCATTTCGGAGACATAATAGAGCAGGGACAGAAATGGTTGTTGCAGATTCCAGGAATTAGATGCTCAGTAAGAACAGAGAAGATGGTAAAAGAGGGAAGTCGTGTGTGGCATTGTTAGTCAAGGACAGTATTACAGTTGCACAAACGATGTTTGGGGACTCGTCAACTGAGGTAGTATGCGCTGAGGTTCGAAACAGGACAGGAGAGCTCACACTTTTGGGTGTTTCCTATAGGCCTCCGAATAGTTCGAGAGATGTAGTGAAAAGGGTAGCAAAGGTGATTCTCGGTATGAGTAAGAGAGACACGGCACTTGTCATGGGGGCCTTCATCTTTCCAAATACTGACAGGGAACACTGTAGTACGAGTACTACAGATGGGGTCAGTTTTGGTCCAGTGTGTGCAGGAGGGCTTCCTGAAACTGTTTGTAGACAGACCAACAAGGGGCGAAGCCACATTAGATTTGGTGTTGGGTAAGGGCCCCGCCAGATGTTTGACTTGGAAGTATTTGAGCACTTTGGTGATACCGATCACAATTCTGTTATGTTTAGTTTACTGATAAAAAGGGATAGGTGTATACCACTGGGCCAGAGTTACAGCTGGGGGAAAGGCAATTACGATTCGATTAGGCAAGATTGAGAAGCATAGGATGGGGAAGGAAACTGCAGGGGATGGGCAAATGAGAAATGTGGAGCTTATTCGAGGAAAAGCTCCATGCTTCGTGGATTGGCATACACCTGTCAGGCAGGGAGGAAGCTGTTGAGCGCGAGACCCGTGGTTTACGAAGAAAGTGGAATCTCTGGTCAAGAGAAAGAAGAAGGCTTATGTTAGGAAGAGATGTGAAGGCTCAGTTAGGGTGCTTGATGGTTACAAGGTAGCCAGGAAACACCTAAAGAGATAGCAAAGAAGAGCCAGGAGGAGACATGAGAGGTTGTTGGCGGATAGGATCAAGGTAAACCCTAAAGCCTTCGATAGGTACTTAAGGAATAAAAGAATGACGAGGGTAAGATTAGGGCCAATCAAGAATAGGAGTGTCAAGTTGTGTGTGGAGTCAGAGGAGGTATGGGAAGCAATTAATTAATATTTTTGGACTGTATTTCCTCTAGAAAACGAATAATGTTGTGGAGGAGATTACTGAGATACAGGCTACAAGACTAGGTGTGATTGAGGTTCACAAGGAAAACTATTAGAAATTCTGCAGAGTGTGAAAATGCATAAGTCCCCTGAGCCGGATAAGATTTATGTGAGGTTCCTCTGGAAAGCTAGGGAGGAGATTGCAGAGCCTTTGGCGTTGATCTTTAAATCGTCGTTGTCTGCAGGAATAGTGGCAGAAGACTGGAGGATAGCAAATGTGGTTACCCTGTTCAAGAATGGGAGTAGAGACACCCAGGTAATTATAGACAAGTGGGCCTTACTTCAGATGGTGGTAAAATGTTGGACAAGGTTATAAGTTAGCGGATTTATAATCATCTAGAAAAGAAGAATTTGTATAGGGATAGTCAGCACGATTCTGTGAAGGGTAGGTCGTGCGTCACAAACCTTATGGAGTTCTTTGAGAAGGTGGCCAAACAGCTAGATGACAGTAAATCGGTTGATGTTGTGTATATGGATTTCAGCAAGGCGTTCAATAAGGTTCTCCACAGTAGGCTATTGTATAAAATGCGGAAGAATGCGATTGTAGGAGATATAGCAGTTTGAATCAGTAATTGGCTTGCTGAAAGAAGGCAGAGGGTGGTGGTAGATGGGAAATGTTCATTCTAGAGTCCAGTTACCAGTGATGTACCGCAATGGTCCGTGTTGGGTCCACTGCTGTTCGTCATTGTTATAAACACCATGGATCAGGGCGTAGAAGGGTGAGTTAGCAATTTGCAGATGACACTCAGGTCGGTGGAGTTGTGGACCGTGACGAAGGATGTTGTAGGTTACAGAGAGACATAGATCAGCTGCAGAGCTAGGCTATGAGGTGGCAAATAGAGATTAATGCGGACAAGTGTGAGGTGGTTAATTTTGGTCGGAGTAACTGGAATGCAACGTACTGGGCTAATGGTAAGATTCTTGGTAAGTGTCGATGAGCAGTGAGATCTCGTTGTCCAGGTACACAGATCCATGAAAGTTGCCACACAGGGTGACAGGGTTGTTAAAAAGGTATACAGCGTTTTGACATTTATTATGAGCGGAATTCAGTTATAGAACCATGAGGTTTTTCTACAGCTGTACAAAACTCTGGTGCGGCTGCACTTGGAGTATTGTGTACAGTTCTGGTCACTGCATTATAAGAAGGAAATGGAAAGTTTCGAAAGGGTGCAGTGGAGATTTACTAGGATGTTGTCTGGTATGGAGGGATGGTCTTACGAAGAAAGGCTGAGGGCTCTGAGGCTGCTCTCGTTAGAGAGAAGAAGGTTGAGAGATGACTTAATAGTGACATATAAGATAATCATTAGGTTAGAGAGGGTGTGCTGGAGACCATTTTTCGGTGTATCGTGACGGTGAGCACGAGAGGGCATAGCTTTAAATTGAGGGATGATAGATATAGGACAGATGTTAGAAGTAGATTTTTTACTCAGAGAGTAGTAAGGATATGGAATGCTTTGTCTGAAACGGTAGTAGACTCACCAACGTTAAGTACATTTAAGTCGTCATTGGACAAGCATATGGACGTACATGGAATAGTGTAGGTTAAATGGGCTTCAGATTCGTATGACAGGTCGGCGCAAAATCGAAGGCTGAAGGGCCTGACTGCGCTGCAATGTTCGATGTTCTTTAATTGATGTATCAACGAGATTTCAAGAGCAATTTCAATATCAACATCACAAGTAAAAGTGGTGTGGAAGAATTAACTAATTTTTTTATGTGATACGGACTACCAATAGAGATGCTGTCAGATCAAGGATCAAACTTCACGTCCAAGCTTTTGGTGGAGGTTATGGATAACTTTGGAATAAAGTAATTCATATCGACTGCATACCATTCGGAATCGCAAGGAGAGGTAAAGAGGTGGCATCAAACACTAAAGACCATGTTAAGGACTGTTGTTCAGGATTATCCAGATGTATGGATTAAGGGCATTTTGCATGTATATTTTGTGATCAGAAATGCACCGAGTGAATCGACCAAATTCTGTCCACTTGTATTCATTTTTGGGTGTGAAGTAGTAGGACTGCTCAAATTGGTTAAAAGCGAAACTAATAAGTCAGCATTCAGAGACCACCCATTTGGACTGTTCTCAAAGATTTGATAACGATTAAATACGTTAATTGTCTAGACAGCATTTAAAAAACATGGACAGCATGCAATGAAAAAGGAAGCAGATAAGAAACCACACAATCCCAATTGGGGGTAAAGTATTGGTGTTACTTCCAATAAAAGGTGAGCCTCTGAAAACCAAGGTTTAATGGACGTTATCAAGTTAAGAAGAAATTGAGTGAGGTGAACGGCTTGATAAGGACTCCAGATAGGAAGGAATCTCATAGAGTATGTCATGTGAATATGCTCAAAAGGTGTTTTTATGGGGAAGGAAAGCAGAGGAGAAGAATGTTCGTGATTACAGCACAGAAGGAACACCAAGTTCAGAGGATTCCGAAGTGGACGTTCCTCAAATCAAATTGGACAATGAGGACTTTGTCAGAAATTGGGATAAATTATTGAATTACCTTCCACAAGAAAACCGAAATGACCTGAAAGAGTTATTATTTTCACATCGGGAGATTTGCTGAACTAAACTGGGAAGTAGTCAATTTATTTTGCATTAGGTAGATATAAGAGATGCTGTTCCGATTAAGCAACATCCTTATACACATAACCTTCTAAAGTTGTCACAGTTTCAGAAGAAGATAGAACACATGCTCCAAGATAGCATAGTCGAAGTGCTTTACAGTGACTGGAGTTCACCCATACTCATACTGCCAAAGCCAAATGGTAAATGGTAACCATCGGTTATGTGTGGAGTATTGCAAAGCCAATGCTATTACAAAGACTGATACGTATCCAATTCCACGGTTGGAGGTCTGTGTCGAAAACGTTGGACCAGCAACTTACATTTCGATGTTGGAGTTGCTCAGATGCAACTGGCCAGTTCCTCTGTCAGAGAGAGCAAAGGCAATTTCGGATTTCGTAACGCCAAATGAACTATATCAGTTCAAAGTCATGCCATTTCGTATGAGAAACACTCCAGCAGTTTCAGAGACTGGCGAATAAGGTATTTGCTGAATTGTTAACAAAGGACAAGAAGTTTCAGAGAACAACAGCCTATTCAAAGTCATTTTATGCCTAAAACCTGTGTACACCTCCGCACCAGCATGCGCCACACCGGACGACAAGAAGCCTTTCAAAATGGCGATACATGCCAGTGATGCAGATTTGGGAGGGGTGCTAATGCAGGACGATGATAAATTAATATAGAAAGTTCCACTGGGTGCTTTTCTTGGAGTGTGAACGTTCATCAACGGAAATATTCAATGGCAGAGAAAGACACTTTAAGCTTGGTGCTGGAATTCGATTACTTCAATGTTTATATGACCAGCAATGCATCTGAGACTATCGTATACACTGATTATAAGCCATCGACATTTGGGGACAAATTAAAGGACAAAAATGTCAGAGTGCTTAGATGGAGCTTATTGTTGCATGCATTCAATTTGACAATTGTGCATGTGGCAGGTTGTGAAAACGTGATTGCCAGTGTGTTATCGAGACTCGAGTGACATATGGGGGACTTGTGCTGCTGGGTGTAATGAGGTCTGAATTTGCATGCGGTTATGCATCTTCGCATGTTTATATGTACTATCGTATATATGTGTGTTTAAACTCCAAACCGGGTTTTGAAGGATTACAAATGAAGCTGTCTTTTCGTATTGAAGCCTCATTGTTTCAGGGGGAAATGTATCACAGAGCTAGTCCCTTTTTATCCTAAATGCCGTTCCTTGGCTCATTGGTAATCTGCCCTTGACTTTTTTTTCAGAGGGGGAATGAAACAGGCCAGGATCCCATTAGTCTGGTTTGGTACAGAGGTGAAAATAGATTTTGAGAGGCCTTTTCCTTCAGATGTAAACAGATGCTACTACAGACCAACGTTGTCATGTTTTAGAAGTGGAGAAAGGTTTTTTATTCCTGATGAAGGAGTTTTGACCGAAATGTGGATTTTCCTGCTCCTCCGATGCAACCTGCCCTGCTGTGCTTTTCCAGCACCACTCTCGTCTAAACTCTTGTTTCCAGTCCTCACTTTTGCCTATTTTAAAAGTGACCTGAACAAGGAAAGGAGAGTTGTCAGCTCTCTTGCTGTGCTAAGCAGTTTTAGTTCCGTCTTGAACTGTTTGGAAGTTGAACATGGAGCTATGCATAAACTCCTTTTCAGGCCTTCAACTTCAACCCGTAGGAATGTGTTCCATTTCTACTGACTTTTTAAAGGGAGTTTGCTTATGGGAATGTGGTGTATATTCGGAACAGCATAATTAAATCTAGTTGGATTGGCTGAGTTTTGTTGGGGTTTTTATTTTTTTTTGTGTTTCATTGTGTAATTTTGTGAATGAGTTTTTGTCTGTTTCAAAATCGAATCATCAACATAGTTACGTTAATCCGGGCAATTTTCACTGTAAACGTACCGAGAAAATTGCAAAGTTTAATCTGAACTGCCTGCTTTTGTACGTTTTGAGTGGCCCGGCTTAGTCTATAACAACGGGGCTGGCACTTTAATGTTGCAGAACGCAAATCGTCTGGCAAGGAAAGAAAGGGGTCAAGAGAACACGGAGAGTTGTGTTTTTGATCAGGGATAACATTAGTGGAGCACGAGGAGAGGTTAATCCTGGGAATATATCCAGGGAGGATACTTGGGTTTAACTGAGAATTGAGAAATGGGATGATCATCTTATTGTGATTGTGGTATAGACCCCCCAATGATCCGTGAGAAATTGAGAAACAAATTTGTCAGGGGTTCGCAGTTATTTGCAAGAATGATATTGTAATAATGTTCGGGGACTTTAAACTTCCAAACGTAGACTGGGACTGCCACCGTGTTTAGATAGAGACGAATTTGTTTAGTATGAACAAGACAAAGCTTTTGATTCAGTATGAGGATGTCCCTACGCGAGAGTTTATGGGCGGCACGGTGGCACAGTGGTTAGCACTGCTGTCTCACAGCGCCAGAGACCCGGGTCCAATTCCCATCTCAGGCGACTGACTGTGTGGAGTTTGCACATTGTCTGCGTGGGTTTGCTCCGGTTTCCTCCCACATCACAAAGATGTGCAGTTCAGGTAAGTTGGCCGTGCTAAATTAACCGTAGTGTTAGGTAAATGTAGGGGTATGGGTGGGTTGCACTTCGGTGGGGCGGTGTGGACTTGTTGGGCCGAAGGGCCTGTTTCCACACTGTAAGCAATCTAATCTAAACTTATAAAATATGTCCTTGGGAAATTAGGCAGCGCAAGTTTCTGAGTTGAAGATGGGGGTAGGAGGGTGAGTTTTGTGCCGGGGACTAAAATTGTGTTATCCGAAAATAGCGATGGTAAAGGATAGGAAGTATCTGAAATATAAAGCTCTAAATTGGAAGAAGGACAATTTTGACGGTATTAGGCAAGGCGTTTCAATGTTTCATTGGTGTGGATGTTCTCAGCCAGAAACTGGGAACCATTGAAAATGAGATAACGAGAAACAGAAAGCGTTATCTCCTGTTAGGGTGGAAGATAGGTCTAGGAGGTACAGGTTTCGGTGGAGAAAAAGAAGAAAGCAAACATTAGGTAGAGACAGCAGAGATGAGTGAATCTTTGGAAGTGTATAAAGGCAGTACGATCATAAAAAAGAGGGAAATCAGGAGGGCAAAGGGGGACATGAGGTAGCTTTGGCAAATAGAACAAAGAGACTTTGGAGTGCTGTTTCATATTGCCTTGAAAGTAAAGTTTAGGGAAGATAGGATAGTGAAGAATACATGCGGTATGTTTTCCTTCATTGGTCAGAACATTGCGTGTAGGAACTGGGAGGATATGTTTTGGATCTACGGGATATTGGTTGTGCCACATTTGGAATACATGTTGCAGTTCTGGTCTCCTTCCTGTCAGTAGAATGTCATGAAACTTGGATGTGTTCAGAAAAGTTTAACAAGGATGCTGCCAGGTTTGGAAGGTTTGCATTTCCAGGTGTGGCAAAATATGCTGTGGCTGTTTTCCCTTAAGATTCGGAGGGTGGGCCATAACCTTTATTGCGGTTTATAAAATCATGAGCGGCATGGATCGGGTAAATAGACATTTCTTTTTCCCTTGGATGGCTGAGCTCAGACGTAGAGAGCATTGGTTTTGGGTGAGAGGGGAAAAACATAAACGATGCCTCAGAGTAAACACCTTTCATGCAAAGACTTTGGTGTCATGATGGAATAAGCTGTCAGAGGAAATGTTGGAGGCCTGTACCTTTGCTATGTGTAAAAGGCATCTGGATGAGTAAATGGAGAGGAAAGTTTTATGGAGATATGGGGCAAACGAGACAGGATTTGATTAGACTAACTTTTGAGCATGGATGATTTGGAACAAAGGGTCTGTTCTGATGCTATACATCTCTATGACTCTGACTACGCCTGGTATGTTAACAGCAGTCTAACAAATTCTCCATGGCAGATGAATATGAACACTGTGAAACTCATTCCTGTTTTAGAACTGAATCCCTGTCCTTTCTTTGCAATAACAGGGTCTTATGCGAGGACAAAACTGAGTTGATATTTTGAGTTCCTTGACAAACGTTATTCCATTAATCGTGATTCCATTAGCTCTGTTTCTTTCTCCACAGATGCTGTCAGACCTGTTGAGTTTTGCTAGGTATTTCTGTTTGTGTTTCATGTTTGCAGCATCTGCAGCCTTTGATTTATTTCATGAAAATGTTTAACTTCACAACCTACCTCCAGAAGTAATTCTTAGAATCCTGGAAACCAACTGTACAGTAGAGGTCCATCCAACCATCAAGCTTGTGCTGTTAAAGCTAGACGAAATATAATTCGTCCCAGGGACCTTGTAAAGGTTGCGAGATTTCCCATCTCAATTACATTCCCAAGAACTGAATTACCAGAGCTCCCACCACTATCTGGGTGAAAGCCTTTCTCTCAAATACCCTGCAAGACTCTTACTCTTCACCATAAATTCAGTGTACCCTTGCCAACTTGAATTCTGTGCCCCAGTTAGATATCGAGATCATCCATTGCTCTCTGGGCAGTCACAGTAATTTCCAATTTGTGTTTTTCCTTCTGTCTCTTTCAGTTAATTTCCTGGAGATCTTGCTTCTAGCACAGGGAAAGTGTGACCTCTCTAATTTCACAACGTGCTGCCTGTTGGTTAGACCAACGTCCGATCTACTGTTCAGTCACACTGGCACAATACTGCATGGACTCAAATACTTTTACTTCCAAAGATATTTCCCGGACCTAACCCATTTGTGCAGTGCTCTGTTTGTCCTGACTCGTGCAATCACAGATTGTTCCGTCTGGTTCACTGTCCTTTTCTACATTGATCGTTTTGTTGCCATTTGCTGCCTGAAAATGAAATGAAATTTTTTGGATATAGACAGCCTTGGCTTGATTTCAGCTGCAACGCACATTGTGTTCTGTTCAAAAAGCACTCCCTGCTCTTTTCGGGTTAAAGCTTTTAGGATAATTGACAATGTTTCGTAGTTCTGCCTTACAAATTAAAGGTATTTTACTGATCAGAGGTGGCTGGAATTTTAGAGATTTGATATCATTTTAACCCCTTTCATCCCATTCCTGTTGATTCTGTTCATGAATGTTCTTGCATGGCAGGGTACATTTATTTGCTTCCGCAAGAGCCTCAGAAGTCAGAGGAAGTGAAAGACTCACAAAGATATAGAGTTGGGGAGCCTGATCAAGTCAGTGATTTCCCTCTTCAGCATATCCATCAGGTTTGTACTTCTGTGCGTAGTCTCCTGTGCAAATGTCTTATATCTTCGCATTGATGGAACAGATCTTTGGAAGTACAGTCCTCTCGCCACTTTTACAAACATTAGAGAAATGCTCAAGGATTTCAGGTGCGGAACGAACACATTATTGATGCAGTGTCTCTGTCTAATGTCAAAGCAAAGGTGCAAATGCGGTGCAAAAGCTATTCATGCAAAAGCTTTGCTTAATGTCTCAGCAACATAACTGAGAGAACTCCAGAAGCAGCCACAGTGTTCCCAGGGAGGGAATTGCACATGTCGAGCCAGGATTTGATCAGCACAAACACATGCATCTGAGTTTCACATCCAGCGATGGATGGGGAGGTGTGAATCAGGATGGGTTACCATTTACCACGCTCAGAAAGACGCTGCTTTCCCTAATTGACACAAAGACAATGAGCAGCAAGAGGCTAGTCAGTCTTTTGAACATGGTCCTCCTGTCAGTCTAGAAGATCGCCGCTCATTCAATTGTAAAACCAAACCCGCATTCCCCTGTGCACCTGAGCACCAAGCCACTATTCCCCAAAACACTAACAAGAAGGTATACACCTACGCCTACGACAATATTAAGATGAGGGGGAAAGAAGTAACTCTCATCCCAGAATTGAATGGAAAGAGGCTGTAGGAGTGATTGAAATGACGGACTGGCTGTGAGTGATGGGTTCAGCTGGACCATTTGGTTTTCACGGACTGCCGTGTGGTTGAGTGCTGATAAACGGCAGCAGAGGTCTCTGCATCTCCCCTGCAGGGGAGGGGGGGAGCAGAAACCGTCCCTCCTACACCACCATCAATGTCAGACTGTCTCTGTTCAACTCGCATTTAAAATCTTCTTAAAACAGGTGAAAGGTTCCGTGTGCTGGGTATTACCTCATCTGTATTGGTTATTAATTCATGCACATTTTGTTTCGAGAGAGTTTATTGAGTACACCGGCTATCCAGTGCCATCACAGGAATATTGTTTTTTCTCTCTCTCTTTGCCTCTTTCTGTTTGCGTCTATCTCTATTTCTCTCTTCCTCCCCAGTTGTCTTCCCATCTCTCAGCTCTTTGCTCAAACTCTCTCGGTGTCTCACTGTGTCTCTCCCTGTCTGCATCGTTCTGACTCCTCTCTCCTTGTCTATCTGTCTGTCTCCTTCTGTGTCTGCCCTTCTTCGTCTCTTTGTCTAGTTCACTCTCTGCCTCTTGGTCTCATTCGTGTCTCCCTCACTCTCTTTGTGTCTTTTTTCTTACATAGACCGTAGTAGACACTTGTTATCTCAGTTTAGCTCATGCGCACTTGCATTAAGTCAAATCCCTTCCTGATCCCTTCATTCACTGATCTATCACAAAGCAATAATTTACAAAATGCAACAGTACACAGATGCAGCAAGCTATACCCTGACACATTACTGTAAGTAAATCTCCCTTTCCTGTCCTCGTGGCTACACGGGAGGTGTGTTCCTGTGTATCCCATTTTTTCGTCTGAGGGTCACTTTTTGGGAGTGTTTCACTGCCTTTGTGGGGAGTATCACCCGATTTCTGAATCTTCGTTCTCTGTGCCTCTCACATTGTCTGTCTTACTCTCTCTCTCATTCACTCTCCCTGTTCGTCTCGCTCGATTCCTCCTATCCTCGCCCTCCGTCTGACTCTCTCACTCCGTCTTTCAATTCCTTAGCGTTTGTCCGACTCCTTGTATCTTGCTGCCTCCATCTCCCTGTCTGAATTGCTCTCCAACTCTTTTGCTCAATCATTCTCTCCCATTCAATCTGATTGACTCTCTTCCTCCCATTCCCTCCATCCGACTCTCTCTGTCATTCACTTCTACCCGCTCCATCTGTCTGCCTCTATTGCTCGCACCCGCCTCCCTCTCTCTCTGTCTGACTCGATGTCTCTTTCATCCTCCTTGCCCCTCATGTCTCTCTCTCTCTTCATCCCTCTCCCACTTTCTGATTCTCTTTCTGTCTCACTCGCTTGCTCCATCCCTCTCTGCCTCTGTCTGACAGTCTCTCTCGCTCCCACCCTGTCCCTTTGTCTCGCTCCTTCGCGCCCTCCCTTTGTTTGAGCGTCCCCTTTCGATCCCACATTCTCCTTTTGTTTGAATCTCTCTTTACTTCCCTCCCTCTCTGGCATTGTCAGAATCTATCTTTCCCTTTGTCGCCCACTCGACATCTCTCCTTCTGTTAGCTTTCGCTCCCACCCTGTCTCTTTGTTTGAATCTCTCTTTTCATTCTTGCCTCTCTGTCGCTGTCAGACTCTACCCCTCCCTCTGTCACTCCCTCCTCCCTCTTCTTCTGTATGATTCCGCTCCTCTCTCACTCCCACCGTCTCTCTCTGTCTGACTCTGCCTCGAGCTTCACTGTGGCTCTGAATCTCTCCCTTTCACTCTCTCCAAATCCCTCTTTCTGACTCTCTTTCACTTTGTCACTCCGGTCCTCGCCCTCTGTCTGACTCACTCCCTTCATGCCTCCCTCTGCCTGACTTACACTCTCTCCACTCTATTGCCCTCTCTTTGTCTCACTCTGGTTCCCTCCCACCCTCTCTCTCTATGAACCTTTCCCTCAACAGCTCTCTAGTTCTCCCTTGCTCTGATTATCTCCCCTCCAACTCCTTTCCTCCCTCTCCTTCTGCTTGTCTATTCATTTGTCACATCCTCCCTGTCTCTGTCTGATTGTCTCCTTGCATCCCCATCCCTCTGTCTGTCATTCTCACTCCTGCCGTCCAGCCTCCCCCTTATGTGCGTCAATCTGTCTCTCCCTCATTCCCCCCATTCTGTCTGTCTGTCTCTCGCGCTCTATCACACCTTCCTTCTCCCTTGGTCTGGCTCTCCCTGACACTCCCTCTTTTCAGCCCTCTCCCCTCCGTCAGAATCTATCACTCTCGCTCATTCCTTCTCTGCCCCTATGTCTGACACTTTATCTCTCTTAATTCCTTCCTCTCTCTGCATCTGACTTTTTCTCTCTCTTTCATTCCTTCCCGCTCTCTGACTCTTGTTCCCTTATTTCTTCTTGCTATCAGTGTCTCCCTCTCAGTGTCACCCTATTTCTGAATCTTCTTTCTCTCTGCCTCTCACATTGTCTGTCTGACTCTCTCTCTCTTACTCACTCTCACTGTTCGTCTCGCTCGATCCCTCCTATCCTCGCCCTCTGTCTGACTCTCTCTCCCTCCGTCCTTCCATTCCTTAGCGTTTGTCTGACTCTCTGTCTCTCCCTGCCTCCATCTCCCTGTCTGAATTGCTCTCCAACTCTTTTTCTCACTCATTCTCTCCCATTCAATCGTTTTGACACTCTCTCTATCGATCCCTCCCTCCCATCCCCTCCATCGGAATCTCTCTGTCATTCACTTCTACCCTCTCCGTCTGTCTGCCTCGTTTGTTCGCTCCCGCCTCCCTCTCTCTCTGTCTGACTCGCTGTCTCTTTCATCCTCCTTGCCGCTCCTCTCTCTCTCTCCATCCCTCGTCCACTTTCTGACTCTCTTTCTGTCTCACTCTCTTCCTCCATCCCTCTCTCCCTCTGTCGGACTGTCTCTCTCGCTCCCACCCTGTGCATTTGTCTGAATCGCTGTTTCGTTCCCTCTCATTCAGACTTACGCGACATCTCCCGCTCTCGCTCCTTCCCGCCCTCCCTCTGTATGACGGTCCCCTTTCCATCCCACCTTCTCCTTTCATTTGAATCTCTCCTTCCCTCCTTCTCTGGCGCTGTCAGACTCTATCTTTCCCTCTCGCTCACTCTGCATCCCTCCTTCTGTTAACTGTTAGCTTTCGCTCCTACCCTCACTCTTTGTTTGAATCTACCTTTTCTTTTTGCATCTCTGCCGTTATCAGACTCTTCCCCTGCCTCTCTCGCTCCCTCCTCCCTCTTCTTCTGTATGATACCTCTTCTTTCTCACTCGCTCCCTCTCCCTCTGTCTGACTCTGCCTCGACCTTCACTCTGGTCCTGGATCTCTCTCTTTCTCTCTCTCTCCAACTCCCTCTGTCAGACTTTCTTTCACTTTGCCCATCCAGCCCTCGCCCTCTGTCTGACTCACTGTCCCTCGCTCTCTTGCTTCCTCTCCTTGTTTGTCTTTCTGCCTCACTCCCTCTTGAACCTCTCTGTCTTTCTGAATGTCTCTTCATCTCGCAACATCGATTCCTCACTCTTCCTCTGCCCCTCTCCTTTACTTTGTTCCTCACTCTCCGTTGAATCTATCTCCCCCTCCGCTGTCTGACTCCCCCTCTCTCCCTGTCATTCCTTACCTCCCTGTTCCTCACTACAAATCTCTCTCACCTTCCCTTGCTCCCATCCTTTTTTTTTCTGATGGTCTCACTCTATCTCGCTCAGTTCATTCTTCTCCCTGTCTCACTCGCCCTCTCACTCTCTCCCTGTTCCATGTTTTGAAACTCTAACTCACTCCCTACCTTCCTCTTGCTCTTTAGGGATGTCTCTCTCCCCCTTCAGCTTTCTGAGTGGTATTTGGCTCGAAGTCTACACTGGGCTGGTTTGCTTGGCAATTTTCCCCTAACTTTTCAAAACGTCAGCTTTTACACGACAAAAGATTGGATCATTTCACTTATTTGTTGTCATCGAAACACTAATTTCAAATTCGTTTGGATTTTGGTATCTTAGGGCATAATTTAAACTGAGTGGCCTGAATTGAATTTGTTGTGTTCCATGGCAACTCAACTGCAGCGATTTGTTTCGTCGAGGTGTGTGATTTCAAATTTTTCAGGACACTCTGTGCAATCAGTCAGTCCTTGTTAGCTTCCACTCTCTCTTAAACGTACAGTACATACTCGAACCTTCATGACACCTCACTCCTTAACAAAATATCAACCATCACAATCATAAGATGGCTTCATTTTTTATCCTAATCCATAACCACATTATCATGACATGCTTATCGCTTTAATCTAAGTTCATGTTCACTTCTGCTAAATAAAATTGAATAAATATGCATTCTATCTCTATTTATCAGTTAAATCCATATTACAGTTCCAACTCCCATGCCACTAATATCGAGAACAACTTTGAAAGTTTGGTGAAGCTAAAACCGGTGAGTTGTTTAATATTGCTTTTGAATGGTTCGAATGGCGTTGTTCTGTCCACTGAAACTTTATGTTCGTCTTCAGCAAATTGGTTAACCATGCCACGGCACAGCTGATATTTGGAACAAACTTCCAGTGTATTCCGTTTCGTCACAAGAACCAAAGTCCCTCTTTCTTTGAGATTGATCGTGGAAATTCCTCATTGGTCTTCACCTTTGCGATACGTCGGGCCAACCTTCCACGACCAATGTTATATCCAAGAAAGTCAGCTCTGCTTTCGCGAATTCATTTTTCTTTAATAGTATTACCACTTTTTCTTCTCTTAGACGTTCAAAGAACTCGTTTCATACATACCATGTGATCTTAACCAGAGTTACGGAAGATCACTACATCACTGAAATACATTGCACACATCTTGTTAATATCGCAACAACTCTGTTCATGAGTCTTTGGAATTAAGCATGTGAGTACTTCATTCAAAAGCGCGTCACATTGAATTGATGTTGCCCATTTGGAGTTATGATTCAGAAATATTTTTCATCATCTCTAAAAGAGGTACTTGTCACTAACCACGTAGTAAGTCCAACTTCATGATGTAACTGGATTGTCAATCTTTGTCAATACAGCCATCCAATATCGGTATTAGATATGAGTCCGGTTTCGCAACTGTGTCAACCTTCCAATAATCCGCACAACATCGTTGAGACTCGTCCAGTTTGGGAACTAAGATCATTGGAGACCTTTACTCGCTCTGGGTCGGTTCAATGATATCTCCGTTGAGCATGGCCTCCACCTTCTTCTGGGCCCTGTCTGGCCTTGAATGTATTAAGCCGATAGGAGTATTGTTTTAGGGGAAGAGCATCTCATATGTCTACCTCATGTACAAAAGCATTCGTCGTCACTTTCTGATTCTTCCGTATGTTCACATACTGAAGCAAGAAAACTTTCAGCTGCGTTCTTTGCTCCTGAGACAGATAGTTTATTAAGCAATCACACTCCTCAAGGACTTCTTCATTTTTAAAAACATTTTGTGGCACATAAAAATCCACGAGATTTGGATATGATTCCTCACTCTGCTGGGCAGTAGCTAACACCTGTTTCTCCAGTTCTCGTGTAATACGGTTTCAATATGGTCACGTGAAATACCTAATACTTGTTTTCTGTCTGCCATCTTCACCGGGTGGTTCACTTGACTAAACTTTCTAAATTTGATACATAGCACAAAACCTGGCTTTGAAAACATCTCCTATGACTGGTAACAGTACTAACACGTGAAAACTTCAGGAAAGTTTCTGGGTCTCATAGTTCGACCTGTCACTTTTTTCATTCTATGCTGTGCCCTCTTGAGGTGATACTTGGTTAAGTCAACAACATGATTCAGTCACTGCCTCACCTCCGATACATAATCTAATTTTAAAACAGCGACTTTTTCCTGTCAATTTCTGTTTAATTAATTTCAAAGGGCCTCTCACTTCATGCCAGAATATTAACTGGACGGAGTGAAATGAGTAGATTCGCGTGTACCATCTCTAATGGTAAACTATACGAATACCTTTACCACAATCATTCGGGTTATCCTGATAATATCCTCTCAGCATCGTCTTCAATTTTGATGCCACCTTTCTAAAGCTCCTTGGGATCAGTTAAAACGCACTTGATTGAAAGTGCTGTACTCCTAAGCTATCCATAACCTCTTCAAATAGCCAAGTAGTAAAATGTGATCCTTGGTCTGAATGAAACTCTCTGGTTAATGCATCCCGGATGAAGAAAGCTACAACTTCTCTACCACTGCTTTTGTATTATTACTTCATAATGGAATTGCCTCCCAAAGTCCTGTTCATGAATCCATTATGGTTAACATTTACTTGTTCCCACATTTAGCTATCGGTAGGGGACTTACACAATCAGCAATAACGCGTGTGAAAGGTTCTTCAAATGTGGGAATTGACAGCAAAGTTTCTTTCTTTACTACTGCCCATTTCTCCACTGCACTAACCTGCCGTCGTCTCGATTTCCAACTGAGAATTATATGCACGTACATAGGTGTGTGCATGTGTATATATATCTGTGTGTGTGTATGTGTGTGTGTGTGTGTGTATAATAATATTTCTTTTATCGTCTTGGGTTTCTGTTGCAAGTCCCTTCACCTTTCAGGACTAAACATTTCTGATTGACCCTCTACCTCTTCAGTTCTTTCCTGCACTATTATGTCAAGCAGGGTGTCTAAACCTCAACTCCTTCATTTTTCTCTTTAATGTTTGCTTCATGCTGTGACTTATAATCGTGCGAACATGTGACTACTCAGTCTGCAAAAACACCAGAATATATGTTTTTAAACTTTCCGATGTCTTCGTATTCCTTGAACTTCTCCACAAGAAGGGGTATCACTCCCTCCTTAGGATTCAGATAAATTAATCCCAATAAAAAACTGGATTCCTGGAACTGATAATCGGTCAATCACTCCCATTGTTACTTCTCCTGTCTTGATTTGGCACGCTAACCTGACCTTACATAGGAGAACAAAAACTTTATGTCCATCTATCCCACAAATTAACACACTCTCGATCACAAATCAGAAAGAGTGCACATTCGTTTATGTCTTCGTATTAGTGACTGATTGGATCCTATATATCTGAAAATTTTCACTTCCTATCCTTCTCCCCCTGTTCGTTGTCAGTAAACATTACCAACAAAGTCAAACTTGTTACAGAGATCAGGCACTAGCTCCATAACCAGCCCCTGCTGAGCTTGTGCTCTGTCCTCCATCTCCTCGGCTCTTTTTGCGGCTTCCTTTACTATTTACATTAATACCTTCTTTGACTACTTCTTCTCCCACAGTGCTTTCCTTTAACGACCAGCGTTGTAACTTTACAAGTTCCACTCTAACACAGTGGAAACACCAGAGGCCTATGAACTTCTTTCCACCCTCCTGGACTTCTTTTTTAATCAGTGATAAATACTTACCATTGTCCACGACTCTTTCTTTCGTCATGGAAGATTTCCCTTTCTTCCAACTGCTGTGCCTCACACAGGCCGAAATTCTTGCTGGGAGATTGCCTGATGCAGCAACATGCATTCCTCTGCAAATTGTGCTGCACTTCTCACTTCCTGAACTGTTAGCACCTCCATGTGAATTACTATCATCTCTGGAAGTGAGTTTTTAAACTCCTCCAGCAGAATAACCTCTCTTAGAGCTTCATAGGTCTAATCCATCTTTAAAGCAGACACCAATCGATCAAAAGTACTGCGTTTAATTCGTTCAAATTCAACATAGATCTGACCTGGTTCCTTCTTTATGTTTCTGAACCCCTGTCTATGTAATTCTGGCACCAATTCATAAGCACTTAAAACGGTCTGTTTCATCTCTTCATAATCTCTTGACCCCTCATCTGACAGCGTGGCAAATAGCTCTTTAGCTCTGCCTACTAGTTTAGTCTAAATTAGCATTAACCATAAATCCACCGACAAGCCAATCTGTCCAATTTTTCAAAAGAAATAACGAAGACTTCAACAGCTTTCTCATCAAAATGTGGCAGAGATTTGACATATTTACACATATCACTGCCTTCTCTTTCAATATCCATCCTGTCAAGTTCAAATTCTCTGTCTCTTTTTGCTCAGCTAAGAACGATCGCGCTTTTTTCTCTTTCCCTTTATTCTAGCTCTTTCTCGCTACTTTCTTCTTTCTTTATTTCTTCTTTCTGTTTGTGCTCAACTCAGAACCTTTCCTCTCTCTCTTTTCCCTCCCTGTCTCCAACCTCTCTGTTTCCCTCTCTCTTTTTATCTTATAACTGCATTTTCCTCCATTGTAACTTCCGATTTCTTTTGTAATTCTAATGCAGTTTTCTATTCCTCTGACACGCCTAAGTGTTTGACTAATTCCATTTCAATTTCAGCTTTAATCTTGTCCTGTGTTAAACCCAATCCTAACCTTATTGCTAATTCTCAGAATATGCGCTTTTCATTCTAAACGTTTTTGGCAAAACATGGAGTAATCTTCAAACTCCAGAACCTCGTGAGCAATTTTAATAATCATTTCTCTCACTTTTAATGTAACCAACCACAAGTAACCTAAATTAAACAAATTGTCTCACCTACGTCATTTACAGTCGAGGAAACTAGCCGGTAAGTGTTTAAATCTACTGAGCGTTTTTTGTTGTACCCCCAATCTGTTCAAATCTCAGACTGTATCTGTCTTAACCTATTCAATTCACGGACAAAAACTACCGAACGGGGAGGTCATTCCATGAAATCACAACCCGCTGAGTAAAGAATCTACCCCTAACATCTGTCCTATACCAACCTCCCCTTAATTTAAAGCTGTGTCCCCTAGTAACAGCTGACTCCATACGTGGAAAAAGTTTCTCACTGTCAACCCTATCTAAACCCCTAGTCATCTTGTACACCTCTATCAAATCGCCCCTAAACATTCTTTTCTCCAATGAGAACAGCCCCAAGTGCCTCAGCCTTTCCTCATACGATCGTCCTACCTTAATACGGGGGGAAACCACCCTGCTATTTAAACCCAACACACAGAGAAGCTCACGCCTTAATTTGTTAAATTTAGAGATGGAAAGAACTGTCACAGATTTATTCATTTAATTTCAAAATTAACAATGCTATTTTTTATAATTCGACAGAGAACATTAAAACCTATTTTGCGAAGTGTTGTGATTCAGACTGATGATATGTCAGTATGTGAGCTTGCTGACATTGAAGGTCTGTTTTAAGACGTTTCGTGACCATACTATGTAACATCATCAGTGACAGTATCTGCTTCAGGGCTGCTGGTAAGTCCCACCTCTCTGTTTTTGATCTCGGTTTCCCATGGTGGGTGATGTCATTTCCGGAATGTCATTCGCAGTTACTTGCGATGTTCCACAAGCATATGTTTTGGGACCATTGTTGTTTGTCATGTTTAGAAATGACCTGGAGGAGGGGCTTGAAGTCTGGGTGAGCAAGATTGCGGATGATACGAAAGTCGGTGGACTGGTGGACAGCGAAGAAGGATGTGCCACGTTACAGCGGGATATAGATAAGTTGCAGAGCTGGGCAAAAAGGTGGCAAATGGAGTTCAAGGTAGCTAAGTCTGAAGTCATTCACTTTGGTAGGCGTAACAAGAAGATGGATTACTGGGCTACTGGTAGGCTACTTGGTAGAGTGGATGAGCAGAGGGATCTTGGTGTCCATGTACACAGATCTCTGAAAGTTGCCACCCAGGTAAATAGTGCTGTGAAGAAGGCATATGGCGTACTGGGCTTTATTGGTAGAAGAATTGAGTTCCGGAGTCCTGAGGTCATGTTGCAGTTGTATAAGATTCTGGTGCGGCCTTATCTGGAGTATTGTGTACAGTTTTGGTCGCCATACTATAGGAAGGATGTGGAGGCACTGGAACGGGTGCAGAGGAGGTTTACCAGGATGTTGCCTGGCATGGTAGGAAGATCGTATGAGGAAAGGCTGAGGCACTTGGGGCTGTTCTGATTGGAGAAAAGAAGGTTTAGGGGCGATTTGATAGAGGTGTACAAGATGGTTAGGGGTTTAGATAAGGTTAGAACATAGAACAGAGAACAATACAGCACAGAACAGGCCCTTCGGCCCACGATGTTGTGCCGAACTTCTATCCGAGATTAAGCACCCTTCCATGTACCTATCCAAATGCCGCTTAAAGGTCGCCAATGATTCTGACTCTACCACTCCAACGGGCAGCGCATTCCATGCCCCACCACTCTCTGGGTAAAGAACCCACCCCTGACATCTCCCCTTTACCTTCCACCCTTCACCTTAAATTTATGTCCCCTTGGAACACTCTGTTGTACCCGGGGAAAAAGTTTCTGACTGTCTACTCTATCTATTCCCCTGATCATCTTATAAACCTCTATCAAGTCACCCCTCATCCTTCGCCGTTCCAACGAGAAAAGGCCTAGAACTCTCAACCTATCCTCGTACGACCTATTCTCCATTCCAGGCAACATCCTCGTAAATCTTCTCTGCACCCTCTCCAAAGCTTCCACATCTTTCCTAAAGTGAGGCGACCAGAACTCCAAATGTGGCCTAACCAAAGCCCTGTACAGCTGCAACATCACTTCACGACTCTTGAATTCAATCCCTTTGCTAATGAATGATAATACACCATAGGCCTTCTTACAAACTCTATCCAACTGAGTGGCAACTTTCAAAGATCTATGTACATAGATCCCAAGATCCCTCTGTTCCTCCACCTGACTAAGAACCCGACCATTAACCCTGTATTCCGCATTCTTATTTGTTCTTCCAAAATGGACAACCTCACACTTGGCAGGGTTGAACTCCATCTGCCACTCCACAGCCCAGCTCTGCATGATATCTAAGTCCCTTTGCAAACGACAAATGCCCTCCTCACTGTCCACAACTCCACCTATCTTCGTTGACAGGGAGAAACTTTTTCCACGTATGGAGTCAGCTGTTACTAGGGGACACCGCTATAAATTAAGAGGAGGTTGGTATAGGACAGATGTTAGGGGTAGATTCTTTACTCAGCGGGTTGTGAGTTCATGGAATGCCCTGCCAGTATCAGTGGTGGACTCTCCCTCTTTATGGTCGTTCAAGCGGTCATTGAATAAGCATATGGAGGTTATTGGGCTAGTATAGGTTAGGTCGGCTTCGGTCGGCACAAGGGCCTGTACTGCGCTGTATTTTTCTATGTTCTATTTTCTATGTACTATTTTTTCCAATGGAAAATGGATATTATTGATGGAACTCTGGTTAGAAAACCATGCCTCTAAGAATTGTCATGCGTGTCTTTGTTTCGACTATCCTATAATTTGTGTGTTGTCCCCGTCAATGTGCTGTCCATCTTTGTCTGTATGTATAGAAACTATTGAGAGTAGGTCGTATCTTTTGGTGGCTAGATGGTGTTCATGTGTTCTGGTAGCACGTTTTCTGCTGATCTGTCCCATGTAGCTTTTTTAACTTTTCTGGCATTGTATCTTGCAAATGACGTTTGTTTTTCTCATGGTATCTATTGGATCCTTTAGGTTCATTCGTCACAGTTTCTGTGTGTTGGGAGGTTTGTGGGCTACCATGGTGTCACGGGATCTGAGTAGTCTGGACGTTAGCTCTGGTCTGTTTGTGATGTAACGGAATGTGGCTATAGGTTTTGATTGCGTTATGTCTGCTTTTTGGGTAAGTTACTGAGGAGTGGGCGGATTGCGTATATTGGGTACACTTTTTGTTCTTGAGAACGGCGGACAGATATTTTTTTCTTCTGCTTTTTATAGTTATTGGGTGCTGCAGTGTGATGTGGCTAGTTGAAATAATGTCTTAATGCAGCTCTGTATGTGCTTGCTGGGGTGATTGCAGCCCAAGTTAAGTACTTGATCCATGTGTGTTGTTTTTCTGTCGACGCTAATTTGAAGCTCTCCATTAACTGTAAAATGAACTGTCACGTCTAGGAAGGGGAGTCTACAGTAGCTCTCCTTTTTTGTGAATTTTATGTCAGTACTTACAAACGTCTTTCTCTTAAACCTGTCTTTTGCCTTCCATTGTACAATACTGGTCCGATTAGAAAATCCCTGATTAAGGTTTATTTTTTTTTAAAAAATCAACGTTTCAATACCAGTCAACTTTGTTGAATTTTCCTCCGTTCACTTTCTTTAGGTTTTTCTGAAAAGTCTGTTCTTCTTCTGCTGTAAGACTTCTCATACAGACAGGTAGATTCCTGGTTAATTGGCGAGAATTCCACACTTGTTGGTTTTCTTGGCAGTTCTCCTGTGAACTGTTCAAAATGTACGGTTTTATTCCCAAAACATTGTATCATTGCATTGGTTTGACATCATCAAAACACTTAATTCGATTTTGGTGTCTGGGGCGCAATTTGTGCTGATTGGCCGATTTTGAAGCTGTTTTTGTTCCATAGCAATACAACGCTATTTGTTCTGAACAAGTGTTCCACTTTTACCTTTTCTGGGCACTCTATGCTTTCAATCTGCCCTTGCTAGCGTCTTATCTATCCAACAAGTACAGGACACCTCATGGCCTTTATAACCTACTTCTCTCTCATTTCCTCTGTCTTCAGCACTCTGTTTGATTCTGTCTGGCCCTTCACTCTGCCCCGAATCTCTCTTTCTTTCACGCCCTCAAACGCCATCTGCCAGATTCTCTCTCCCCTACTCTTCTTGCCTCTCTCTGACCCTCCACATCCACCCTCCAGCACTTACCCTCTGTCTCTCTCTCTCTCTTCCTGCCTCTCTCCGTCTGTTTTTGTCTTGCTTCCACGCGACATCTCAGTCGGTCTGACTCTCTTTTGAAATCACACGATCCATCCCTCCCTTTCCCTCTGTTTGAAATTTCTCCACCTTCTGTCCTTCCATCTCTCTCCCCTCGTCACTGCCTCGCTCCCTACCTCTCTGTCTGACTCTCTCACTCTCTCTTTTCGTCTCCTTTTGTCTGATTCTAGCGCTCTTTATCTCCCGTAGTCTCCCTCTGTTTGATGCTTTAGAACGTAGAAAAGTACAGCATAGAAGAGGCTCTCTGGCCTTCGATGCTGTGCCGAGGTTTAATACTACCGTAAAGTATAGTAACTTAAACAACACACCCGTCAACTCATGCTATCCATTTGCATACAGTAGTCGATTAAATGTCCTTAATAACTCTGCGTCCATCACAGCTACTGGCAACGCATTCCATGCATTCACAACTCTCTGTGCAAATAAACTACCTCTGTCGTCTCCTCTATACCTTTCCCGTAATATCTTAAACATTTGACCCCTCAGTCATAGAGTCATATAGTCACAGAGATGTGCAGCATGGAAGCAGACCCTTCAGACCAACCCGTCCATGGCGAATAAATATCCCAACCCGGTCTAGTCCCACCTGCCAGCACCCGGCCCATATCCTTCCAAACCCTTCCTATTCATGTACCCATCCAAATGCCTCTTAAATGTTGCATTTGTACCAGCTCCACCACCTTCTCTGGCAGCTCATCAATTCCCTTTTATATCTTCCTCCTCTCACCCTAATCCTATGTCCTCGAATTCTGGACTCCTCTATCTATTCGTCTCGTTATCTTGGATACCTTGGTCAGGTATCCTCTCCTCCTCCAACTCTCAAGAGGGAATTTTATTAGGTTAATCAACCTTTTCTTCATAAGTCAAGCCCTCCAGTCCAGGCAAAATCCTGGTAAACCTTCTTTGCACCATCTCAAAAGTCTCTACATCTTTCCTATAGTAAGGCGATCAGAACTAGACACAATATTCCAAGAGTGCTCTCATCAAGGATTGTAGATCTGCCGCAAAAACTCGCGGCTCTTCAACTTGATCCCCAATTAATGAAAGCAAAATCACCATATGAGTTCTTATAACCCCTATCCAATTTGAGTGATTTATGTCCTTGCACATCCAGATCCCTCTGTTCCTCCACTCTGCCAAGAATCCTGTTTTAATACTATATTCAGCATTCGAGTTATACCTTCCAAAATGTATCACTTTCTCACCCTCCGTCCCGTCAATCTCTCACTCTATCTCCCTGCATTCTTCTTTCTCCTTGTCTCTATCGCACTCTCACTCCCTCTGTTTTCCTCTAAATATCACCGTTCCTGCCTTTCCGTTTGTCCTCTCTTCCTTACAATCCCACTTTTCCTCTTGCTCTCTCTCTCTTTCGCACTATGACACAGGCACAAACGCACACACTCTCTGTCTCTCTCCCTCCCTCTCAAATCCTGCTTCCATTCAGTGTGGCAGACACTCTCGTCCTCTCGTTGCCACCATGTCCTCTTTGTGGCTCTGTCTCTGTCTCTCTTTCACTCTCGCTCCCTCTATCATCTACATCGGGTCTGACTGTCCGTCTATCTATCTCCCTGCCTCTCCCATTGTCAGAATTTCTCTATCTCTCACCCTCTCCGTCTTCCCACTCTCTTTCTCCCTCTCTCTGTCTCTGTCTGATCCGCTCTCCCTTTCTCTCTCACCTTCCCTGTCCCTCTGTCTGGCTCTTTCGCTTCATCTATTCTTTTTCATTTTTTTGACTCTCGCACTCTCTCTGACTGACTCTTGCTCTCTTCCCTCTGGCTACTTCTGTTTCTCTCCCACACTCCTACTCCCTTTCTCTCTGTTTGATGGTCTCTCTCTCTCCCGCCCTCCCTTCCTTTCTTCCCCTCTGACTAAATCATTTACCAGCCCTCTCTCTCTGCCTGACTTACTTTCGCTCGTCCATCCCTCCCCCTATGACTCAGAGACGAAGAGAGGGATTGAAAAGGCTGATGGGATGGTAGAGAGGATAAGATGATGCGTGTGGACAGAAGTACAAGACGGAGAGGGAGTGAAGAATAATGGGGAAGGGAGCAACAGTGAAATAGAGTGTGAAAATCGCTGTAAGAGAGAGAGAGAGACAGACAGAGGGACTGTGTGAGAGTGTGAGGGTTACAAAGGGAAAATGAATTCTGACTAAGGCCAGGTTGGAGTGGGGCTCGCACAGTTGATAGCAAGGACAGAGTGACTGTAACACAACCGCTGAGCTCGTGCCCAGATCCTCTACTTGCCCTGAGGACCAGGACTTGGGGCTGAGTGTGTGTCTCTGCAGTTCAGCTTTTGCAACAGAAAGAGAAAAAACAACAGCGTTCACTCTGCAGCTTGATAGTTTTAATGAGCATTGTTATTTATTACAAATTGTAGTGATAAATGCAGTCAGTGGGATGATGCCTATTCGCACTGGTCCCTGAGTTGAGAGAAACATTGAATTTTTTTTAGATTAGATTACTTACAGTGTGGAAACAGGCCCTCCGGCCCAACAAGTCCACACCGCCCCGCCGAAGCGTAACCCACCCATACCCCTACATCTACATCCACATCTACCCCTTACCTTACACTATGGGCAATTTAGCATGGCCAATTCACCTGGCCGGCACATCTTTGGACTGTGGGAGGAAACCGGAGCACCCGGAGGAAACCCACGCAGACACGGGGAGAACGTGCAAACTCCACACAGTCAGTCGCCTGAGGCGGGAAATGTGTTCCTTTAACCCGCCTGACTGGTAAGGCTGCACAAACCAACATTTTCCTCAGTCTGTCACCATGGTGAATGTCTGCTTCATTGCTGAAACATTGCACTGAAATGAAAAAATAGCCAATGGATTGATTAATGAGTGAATTTCATTGATTGATAAAATTGGATAAAAATATTTTCCAGCACATTTTTCAGCTGCTGTTTGAACTTAGTCTGGGTCACGGCATAAATCCCAGTGTTTGTGCAGCAACTGAGGAGCTGCAGCATGAAACCCAATTCCACCACAAAACAATTTAAATAAAGAGACCGGTACCCAGTCCAATACATCCGATACCAGATAAAATAAACCATTAACGTTGACCATAACAGGATGAAATTGGCCGAGATCACAAACAGTAAAATTATGGATTTTTTTCTAGTTCTCACTTCGATGTCAGACTGAACATGCTCATTCCTGTGAGCCCGGAGTCGCTTGCGGGCTCTGCTGGTCACTAAAATGTGCCTGATGGTGAAAACATTGAGCAGCAGAATTAGGAGAAATGGGAGTGCCGGTGTTAGAATGTGATGGAGGAACTCGATTGACGTCCAGACATGTGAGAATCTAATATTGATTGTTACGACACAAAACCACGGGTCGTTCCCCAGCCAATACCGAGGTGTGAGCATAAAATACCAGAAAATGTTCTTTAAACAGCTAAGGCCAGTCACTATTCCCAGAACCACAGCCGCCATTTCCTCACGACAATATTTGCTTTTCAACTTCTGGCAACAAATCGCCAGAAATCGATCAAATGTGAAAGTGATGGTGAACCACACGGAGCAGTCAGTGGCTGCATAAAGCAGGACGGCGTGGATATTACACACGGGCATGTACTCCACGAAATAAAACTGCTCCTGATAGACAATTGGAATGTGTCTCAAGATTAGGTCGAGGATGATGACCAGTAGATACGCCACTGCCATCGCCCCCAGGTAACGTCTGACACATGGAGTCAATCCACAATCTTTATAAAGCAGGATGTAGAACGTCATTATGTTAACTGAAGAAGGAAAACAAACAAATTATACATTTGCCTGAAGATAAACTTACGAGTTTAATTTTGAACCCAGTGAGATTTTCAAGTGTGTGATGTATTCAGAGGTTTACTGATGTATTGGGAACTAAAATAACAAATGGGCAGGTCGGATTTACTGAAAGAATGTGACCTTAACCTCAAGAAAACCTCACTCGCCAAATACACAGACATATATCCATAAGAACAGATGATTTCGAGAACAATCCCGCACATTATATCACACGACAGCAGACAGAGGTCACTTTGGAAATCCTCATACCAATGTTGAAAACGATGCCTTTCTGTGGAAGTCTCTCCCTGAAGACAAACGGAGGTTGACAATTTCTGTCTTTTAGTTGCAATTATGGCCAAGCGTTTGTTGTGAAGAGTAAACGCATGGAAAACCTGTATCCACCACTTTAACTGTTGAATTGACCTTCGAAACTGTGTCTCCTTCTCCCTGGAACAGATTCCCGTCCCTGGAGATCTAATCTTTTGTTCAATTCACTAACATTTGGCCGTTCACAAATTCTGTCAGTTATGCTATGTTCCAAAGAATGCAGGGTACAGAATATTCTAAGGAATAGAGGGTACAGAATATTCTGAGGAATGTCAGTTTGACAATGTTCCGGGGAATATCAGGTATAGAATGTGCCGGAAAATGCCGGGTATAGAACGGTCCAGAGAATGTGGGGTCTGGAATGTTCTGGGGAATGTCTGTTGAGAATATTCCAGGGAATGTTGGGAAAAGAACATGATAGATTTGTATTGACCGACATCACAAAAGTTTTTTTTGCCCATTAAGTTCGGCGAGACACATTCAGTCTCACGGTGAGAATCACTCCACAAACTCAACTCAACTGACAGTTTGTGCACAAAACAAGATGATTTAAGATAATACCCTCATCATTTGATTAAGATCATCACTCTCAATCGGACAGCTGCAGTCTCTTATTTGAAGAACTACCACACCTCTTTTTCAGTTTTGAATAATATTCCCAGCTGTAAAATGTTCTGGATATTCTGTTCCTAATATCGGTCACCCTGTCACCACATTTGTCTATTATAATTCTGTCATCCTCCAATGAATACACTGAATCCCTGTTTTGACAACTCAACACGCATGCAGTCAACTTTTTAACCCACAATTGCCTGCTCGGTTGTTACTTTTATTTGTCATATTCACTGAACAGGAACAGTCTGTTATCTTCATACTTACATGATCAGATCTGATGGGTAATTGTTGATGAAGACCCAACATCATCATATCTTTGGGACTGAATATATCCTGGCCCTCAACCAATGGTGGATTACCGTGGGATACAAAGGAGAAAGTGAGGACTGCAGATGCTGGAGATCAGACCTGAAAAATGTGTTGTTGGAAAAGCGCAGCAGGTCAGGCAGCATCCAAGGAGCAGGAGAATCGACGATTCGGGCATAAACGCTTTTTCAGGAATGAGGGCTGGAGAAAGGCTTATGCCCAAAACGTCGAATCTCCTGCTCCTTGGATGCTGCCTGACCTGCTGCGCTTTTCCAGCAACACATTTTTCAGCACCATTGGATACAGTCAGGAAAGAAGTTACGCTGGAATGACCAAACAATGATTGCAGAACCAAGGAAATCTCATGGAAACAGGTTCATTAGAGTTAAGAAAATGGTCTGTCTTTTCTTTAATGAGTGGGAACTAAGAGTTCTCTTTCACATTTTTGTTAAATTCATTTGTGCGCCTTGGGCGTCGGTGGTTGGCCAGCATGATAATCCCTTCTCATTTGCCCTGATGAAGGCGGTGGTGAGCTGCCTTCTTGAATCGCTGCATTCCACTTACAGTGGATTGACCCAAAATGCAAGTAGCAAGGAGATTCAAGGATTTGGACTAAATGACAGTGAAGCAACGGTGATAGATTTACAAGTCAGGAGAGGGAGTGGCTTGAAGGGAAACTTGCAGGTCGTGTTGTTCCCAACTACCTGCTGGCCTTATCCTTCTAGTTGAAACAGATTGTGGGTTTGGAAGGTGCTGTCTAAGGATCTTTGTTGAATTTCAACAGTGCATCTTGTAGACTACACATTGCTGCCACTGAGAGCGGTTGTCCAGGAATTGAACGTTTGTAGATATGGAGAATCAAGCGGATTGTTTTGCCCGAATACTGTCAAACCTCTTGTTTGGCGAGTATTCCATCACGCTCCTTACTTGTGCCTTTTGGATGGTGGATAGACTTTAGGGTGTCGAGAGGTGCGTTACTCTCCACACTAGCCACTGTTTATTTGGTGAGTCCAGTTTAGTTTCTGGTCAATTGCAACTCCAAGGATGTTGATAGTGCGAGTTTCAGTGATGGTAATACCGTTTAATATCAAGAGGTGATGGACAGAGTGTCTCTTATTGATGATGGTCATGGTCTGGAATTTTTATGGCGTGAATGTTACTAGCCACTTGTCGGCTCATAGCTGGATGTTGTCTAAATCTTATTCCATATGAGCACGGACTGCTTCAATATCTGACGAGTCGCCAATGGTGCTGAATACTTATGCAATCGTCAGCGAACATCCATACGTTTGAAGCAAAACAGAGGAAAGGTCAAAGATGAAACAGATGAACGCTGTTTGGCCTGGGAAACTATTCTGATAGACTCCTGCAGAGAAGGCCGTGGAGCCTATATGACTGATCCTTCGCACCACAAGCGTCTTCCTTTGTTGCATGTTTGACTCTAACCAGCGGAATGTGTGCCATCGATACCCATTGATTCTAGTGTTGCGAGGGCACCTTGATGCCGTACTGGGTCAATTGCGGCCTTGATGTCAAGGGTTGTCACTCTCACTTGACCTCTGGAATGCAGCTAATTTCTCCATGTTTGAACCAAGGCTGTACTGAGAACAGTAGGTGAGTGACCCTGGCGAAACCAAAAATGGGCATCACTGAGCAGGTTGTTGCGGAGCTGGTGCTGCTTGATAAAACGGCCGGTGACCACTTCCATCACTTTACTAATGATGGAGAGTAGATTGAGCAGAGGGTAATTAGCCTGTTTGGATTGTCCTGTGTTTTGTATGCAGGACACACCTGGGAAATGTTCCATATTGTCGGGTAGATGTCAATAAACCAACTGTACTGAAAGAACTTGTCAAGACAAGTGGCAATTTCTGGAGCATATGTCTTCACTACTATTGCTGGAATGTTACTTCATCCCATTACCGTTGCAGTGTCCAATGACTGCATCCATTTCTTTATATCGCGTGGAGTGAATCGAATTGGCTTAAGCCTCGTATCTGAGATACTGAGAAACACTGGGGGCGATCGAGATGGATTATCCCCTCGTTACCTCCGGCTGTAGAATGCTGCAGATCCATCAGCTTTACATTTTGCAATGATGCGTTGGGCTCCTCCATCATTGAGGATGTGGATATTGGTGGAGCTCCTCCTCCAGTGAATTGTTTAATTGTCCACCACCATTCACAACTGGCTATGAAAAGACTGCAGAGTTTCCATCTGATCTGTTGCTTACGGGATCACTTAGCTCTGTCTATCGCTTGCTCTTTATCATGTTGGTGGCTTCACAAGATTGGCATCCTTTGATGCCCCTGGTCTGCGCTTCTGCACTTTCCACTGAATAATGGCTAATACCCTGGCTTGATTGTAATGCTTGAGTGGGGGATATGGTCGGCCTTGACGTTGCCGATTGTGCTGGATTACCGTTCTGCCCGTTGATGGCCCACAGCTGCTCGATCTGTTTGAATTCTGTCTTGTTTGGCACGGTGGTAGTTGCACTAATACAATGGACGTTATTCTCAATGTGAAGGTGGGACCTCATCTCACTTGTATCGATACTATCATGGACATGTCCCATCTGCAGCCGTTAGATTAGTCAGGATTAGGTCAATTCTGTCTTCTCATATAACTGCATCCTTCATCAGCTGCTGCAGACACATTCTAGCAATAATGTCCTTTCGAGGCAGTCCTCCCCGATCAGTAATGCTGCTGCCAAGCCACTGTTGGTGATGGATATTGACAACCTCCAAACACAGTACATTTTGCCCCATTGTCGGCATTAGTGCTTCCATCAAGTGTTGTTCCACATGGAGCAGGACTGATTCATCGGTCGAAGTAGGATGATAATCAGTAAAAATTTCCTTGCCCATGTTTAATTTGAAGCCATGAGTCTTTATGGTGCCTGCAGTCGTTGCCAAGGACTCTTATGGCAATTCCTGAATAACTGAATTCCACTGTGCACCCACCTCTGCTGCGTCTGTCCTGCCACTTGGACAGGACACATTACGGATTGGTAATGGTGGTGTCCGGGGTGTTATCTGTAAGGTATGATTCAGTAAAAGTCACGATGTCAGGCTATTGTTTGACTAGTCTGTGAGAGAGCTCTCCCATTTCGGCACTAGGCCCCAGATGTTGGTAAGGTGGTCTTTGCATGGTTGACAGGGCGGTTTTTAGTTTTGTCATTGTCTTCTCTAGTTCAATGGTCACTGCCAGTTGTTCCGTCCAGTCTAATTTCTTTGTTGTGACTTTCCAGCGATTGTTGCAATTGAGTGACATGCGCTGCCATTTCAAAGGGCAGCTCAGTGTCAAGCACATTGCTGTGACTGTGGAATCATATATAGGGCAGACAGACAAGTATGGCCAATTTCCTTTCCGTAATGAAGATTTGAAGAGATTATGATGTAAGCCGAGTTTTTTCCTGGAGTTTTTCTTTTAATTAAATGAAGGGTTTGAAATCTGCAGCCGAAAAGAATAAAATACTTTTCGTTATGTAAGTGGGAATGGATTGCAGCAGTGTGTGATACAGGGTGAACTGGAGAGTTCTTTCTGTCCTGTTCAGACATCAATTTATTGGTCAATCTCCCTGATGGTCTGCTCATCAAGTTCCCAGTGACCTCCATTGCTGTCAGGACACACGGGATATTTTGATGTGATTGCTTGCCGTTGAAGAGTGGTGAGGTGGATGCTGTTTTGAACCGTGTGTCCTGGGGACGGCCTTATGCGGGATGGCATCCTTTCTGTGTGTATGGAGACTCGAAGAGTTTGGGAATGTCTGACTGCTTCTGAATGAAGAGACTGTTGCTGCTGCCAGCACAGTGGTATTCACCAACATGATGTGCTGTGCATGGTCACACTGCAGAATTAATGGAGTGAGAGACAAAGGGTCCCATTACAAGATGAAGAACATAAAATTAATGCAATGACAGATCACCTGAAGTGGTTAGTTATGTCACGTTCTCAATCCATCTCATAGAAACAGCCCAGACATCATACAATCTGAGGAAATGCTACATGAGAGCATTGTGCAGACCGAACTGCTCGGTCCAATCCGCTCAAGATATCTGTTCAAAATGGAGACCACAATAGTGCATCCACAATCCTGAACGAGATATCTGTGCAAGACAGGGATAAATAGGCGAATTATATTCCTTATATTAGCGGAGCCCAGAATTAGATAGCATAGGTTTTGCGTGAGAGGGGAACGATATAAAAGTGACGTAAGGGACAGTTTCTTTTTACACACACAAGTTTATATGTGTATGGAATGAGTTGTCAGATGAAGTAGTGGAGGCTGGTAGAATTGCAACATTTCAATGGCATCTGGATGAGTTTATGAATAGCAAGAGTTTGGAGGGACATTGACTGAGTGCTGGCAGGAGGGAATAGATTGGGTTGGGATACCTTGGCGGCATGCACAGGTTGTAGTAGAGGGGCCTGTTTCAATGTTGTAGCTCTCTTTGACGCTATGACTTTATGCAGACAACAGCAGTGAACAGATTCATAAACTTGGACGGGGTATCTGTCCAGGACGGGGATCTGTGCACACGACAGTAGTGCATTGATTTATAAATCTGAACGAGGCATCTGCCCAGCATTAGGGGCTATTCAGACCACAGCAGTGTACTGATCCATGTAGCTGGACTAGGTATCTATGCAACACGGGAACCATGCTGACCGCAGCAATGCATTGGTTTGTAAACGCGGACTAGATATGTATCCAACACAGCAGTGCATTGAACCACAAATCCATAAATACGTATCTGTCCAGCATTTGGTGCTGTGCAGACCACAGCAGTGCATTGATCTATTAACCTGGACTCGATATCTGTCCAGTAGAGGAGCTATGTGCACTGCAGCAGTGCAAGTGCATCCAGATACCTTGGCTGAAGCAGTTTTGAAGAGGTCGAGGCGAATTTTTGGCGCTTCCTCTAATTTTCATTGTTTTCTGATGTACTATTCCAAATTATACTGAGAATGAGCATTTGAATGTGCCAAAGTAGTAGTTCTTAAGGCAAAATAGAGGTGTTGGAAAGAGGAGGAGTTGCATTTTTGATTAAGGTGAGCATCACAGTTGAAATCAGAGAAGAATAATTGAAGCATCATCCAGTAAAGCTTTGTGGGTTGTTCAAAGAACACGAAGGCAGTGGTGTCGTTATTGCAGATGCACGATAGACACCCAAATTGTCCATGATAATTAGGGAAATAAACATGGATGGAAACTGGGGAGAATAGCAGGAACAATAGCGTTGTCACAGCAGGGGATTCTAATTTTCCTAACATAGACGGGACTGGCAGAGCGTTAAGTTTGGGATTTGTTGAGTACGTTCAGGAAAGCTACCTCATGCAGTATACAGTTTGTCCGATTCTGGAAGGGCAAAACTCGACCTGCTCTTGGGAAATAGGGCCAGGCAGGTAATGGAGGTGACAGTCTGGAAGCACTTTGCAAACAGTCACCATAGTTCTATTAATTTTAAAATGTGGAGAAGAAAAAAAAACTGGTCCACTGATCGAGACAGTTTGAAGATCTAAATTAGTGGAAGGCGAATTTTGTTGAAAGTTGACAGGAGCTTACACGAGTTGGTTGGGATAGTTTCTTTGCAGGCAAAGTGTCCTCTGGCAAGTGGGCTCCCTTTAAAAGCAATAGCTGGAGTTCAAGTTATATATGTTCTGGTGAGAGTGCAGGGCCAGTTTGTCAAGAATAGGGAACCCAGACTGAACAGAGTCGAGGAGACTTCCCATGTCATTTCTACAATATGCAACTGATACAGTAAAACAAAATGAGATATATTTCCTCCAGGACGGAGGTGCTACATGGAGAGCACAAAGTACATGATCATAAGAAGGGTGGCATAACGTGCATAAGAAGTGCAAAACACGGAAATTACTGTGTAATAGAAGAAAGGAGATTAATATACTTTGTTCCAGCAGCAATTCGAACTCGTGTAATTAATTGAAAATAGGAAACAGTCCGAATATACTGTTTTAAGTAGCCTCCTGGACTGATTGAGCAGTCTGGTATGTTCTGCTGGATGGCAGGAGGGAGAAGAGGTTGAATGAGGATTATTTGAAGTGTTTCATAAAGTCTTAGCGTGTTTGATGCAGCATGTTGTGTAAATGTCTGCAGTGGTGGGGAGATGGACCCCGATGGTATTCTCAGCTGTCCTTACTATAAGTTGAATGATCTTTTGATGCGAGATGGTGCAATTCCCGAACGAGGCAGTGATGCATCAGCTCAGGGTAATCTCAGTGAACCCTCTATCGAATTTGGTGATAATGGGGAGAGGCATGGGGGTGTGAGATTTCATCATTCTACGCAGAAGGAAGAGACCCTGCTGGGCTTTCTTATCGATGTAGTTAGAATTGAGGGACCAGGTGAGATTCCCCGCCTGGTAGTTGACAAGGAATTTCGAACTCTTCATGATCACCGCGTGGGAGCTGTTGATGTCCAGCAGAGAGGTAGCTCCGTGCCCTGCAGATGTCAACAGTCATCTCTTCCATGTTCAGAGACAGATTATTAGAGCTGCACCTGTCCGTTAGCCGCTCTGTATGCTGACTCATCGTTTCTACTGATGATACCCATTACCATCTAATCATGAACGAACTTGATGATGTGAATGGAACTGATCATCGCAGCACAGCCGTGCATCAACAAATATCGATGTGTTGAACAAAATAAAGGAAGGAGGCGTGGCTCTGGTAGGGGCAGCTGGAAACAAGAGAATCCCTCGAGGCTCCCAAGATATACAGGTTTTTCCCTAAGAAGGCAATGAAAAGATAGAAAGTGAGGGCACAACATAGCCTTGGCTTAGAAGGTTAGGGTGAACAAAGCAAGTTATTGAAGTATATTAATGGTAAAATAATAACTGGAGACAGAGTGGAGCCCCTCAAGGACCAATGTGGTCCTCTACATGTAGAACTGCAAGAGATCTCCCAGGTCATCAAGGAAAAGCTGTGTTTACCGTGGAGAAAGACATGAAGAGTTGGGAAAAGTTTGAAACGAATGGTGATATCTTGGGGACAATCGATACCACACTTGATGAGGTGTTGAATGCATTAGAATGCATGAAGGTGGATAACTGTCCGTGTCCTGAACAGATTATCCAAATGCACTGCATGAGGATAGACATGAAATTACAGGGGCCTTGGCTAATAGTTTTCAATCCAAGTCAGCGGGAGATCCAGAACGGAAGCGAATGTGCTTCCATGATTCTCGAAGAGCTGCAAATAAAAACATGGGAACTATAGACCAATAAGCCTAACATAAGTGGATAAGTTACTTGAGAATTTGCTGAGAGGTAAGGTAACAACGCATTTGGAAAGATAGGGGTTGATTTGGAGTAGTCAGCATGGCTTTATGAGTGGGAGATCATGCCTCACAAACTTGTTGTGTTCTTTGTTGAAATGATCAAAGCGTTTGACGAGGGCAGGGCGATACATGTGGTCCATAAGGATTTCAGTAAGGCCTTTGATAAGGTTCCACATGTTAGTCTGTTCGGGAATGTACAATCGCATGAAATCTCGGAGAGCTGGGAAATTGGATGATCGAACTGACAAGATCGAACAGCAGAGGATAATAAAGGAAGCATGCTTGTCAGAGTGGATATCTTTGACTATTGGAGTGCCTGAGGGGTTGTCACTGGGCCCATTGCTGTTTGTTATCGATATCAATAATTTTGATGAGAACGTAAAAAGCACCATCAGTAAGTTTGTTGATGACACTAAAATAGGCGGGGTCGTCAAAAGTACAGAAGGCCATCAGAAATTGCAGCAGGACGTTGCACAACTGAGAAAGTGGACCAAGAAATGGCAAAGGTTTTTCGTTCGAACAGATAACTGTGAGGTCTTAAATTTTTGCGAATTCAAATCAAGGTAGGAATTTCATGGTGAATGTAAGGCCTTAGGGAGTGCAGTGGTATAGAGGGATCTTGGAGTTCAGGTGCACAGCTCTCTGAAAATGGAGACACAGGGAGTCAGGGCAGTGAAGAATATTACTGGCACGTTGGCCTTCGACAGTCAGGACAATGAATATAGAAGTTGCAGCTGCATAGGACACAAGTGAGGCCGCTTTTGGAGTATTATGTTCATTTATTGTCACCTTGCGATATGAAGGATATTATTAAACTGGAAAGCACGCAGCAAAAATTTGCGAGGATATTGCTTGGACTCCATGGCCTAGTTACAGGGAGAGGTTAAGAGAGTTAAGAATGTTTTTCTTGAGAGCGAAGGACGACAAAACATCAGTTCAATGTTAGAGATAAAAGAATAAGAAGGAAGATGGGGGTATATTTTTCACACAGACAATGGAAGACTACAGCCTGAGCTCGTGGCAGACATTGTTAAGGCAGTTTCAGTAGCAATATGTAAAAGACATTTGAACAAAAACATGAATAGGAAAGAACTAGAAGGATATAAGCCAAGTGCAGGGAAATAGAGTTAGTGTAGGCGGACACTTTGGTCTATGTGCTGCAGTACTGTATGATTCTATGGCTCTCTAACGGATTTAAATACCTCAAACAATCTTTCCGGTGGCATGCGGCCAGCAATGGGCATGTTTATCTCAAGTTGTTGATAACTAGGGGAAACCATTTCAAAGACTCGAACAACACTGCTCTGAGATTCCAAAGTCACTCTTTGAAGATGGAAACAGACGGGAAATATCCTAAAGATGGTGCAGGGTCGGCATGTCCCATGCCGAGCATCTCCCTCCGTGCGTTTCTTTGTTTTGTTTCCCTTTTTTGGTCATTTTTAACTTGTTGCTGTTTCTCAGAGGAGAATGAAGGTGGTGAGTCCCAGACTGGAGGGTGGTTAGGAGAGGGGATTGTGGGAGGGTGGACCTCGACCAGAGACAGGCATTATTGGAAAGTCCCGTTGGGATGTCCCAGACGAGAGGCTGGCATGGGGGATATGTGTCTCAGTGGGGCATCCCACACTGCAGATTGCTGTGGGAAGATGAGTCCAGGAGGATGGTCCCAGACTGGAGGCTATCACCTAAAGGGGCTCTCCGGCGGGGAGTCCCAGCCGGAATGCTGGCATAGGAAAGGGAGTCACAGACTAAACGCTTGCATGAGGACGCGAGATCAGCAATGTGGACCAGACTGGCGGCTGTTATACGAATAGAGGCTGGAGGTTTTGAACCTGAGTGCTGTTTGGAGATTGGGTATACATTGTGACCTGAAGACTGGGCCAATTGCCACCTGCAGACTGGACTGTGTGTGGCCTGGAGACGAGGCCAGTGTGGTCTGGATAGTTGATTGTGTGTGGTCTGGAGTCTTGGCCCAGTGCGGTTTGGAGACTGGGCCAGGTGCAGTCTCCATACTGAGTGAGATGCTGTCTGGAGTTTCGTCCCTAAGAGCTGTGGATTCTGGGCCGAGTGTGGTCTGAGGATTGAGCCTGGTTTAATCTAGAGACTGGGCCTCGTGTGGTCTGGAGACTCTGCCTGCTCTGGTCTGGAAACTGGGCCCGGTGCAATCTGGAGTCTGGGCCCAGTGAGGTCTGGACATTGGGACCATCGCAGATTTAAAGACTGGGCCCAGTGTGGTCGGTAGATTCGATTTGGAGTCTGGGCGCGGTATTGTCTGTAGACTGGGCCTGGTGTAGTCTGGACACTGGGCCTGGTGCAGTCGAGGTATGGGGCCTCGTGTGGTCTGGAGACTGGGCCTGAAGCAATCAGGAGACAAGATGAGGAGTTATCCAGAGACTGGGCTCAGTGAAGTATGGAGACTCAGCCTGGTCCGGACTGTAAACTGGACTCGGTATATTCCGTAAATCCGGCCAGTGCATTCTGGAGACTGGGCCCGGTGAATTCTGGAGCCTGGGCCTAGTGCGGCCCGGAGACTGGGTCTGGTGCGATCTGGAGACTGACCCCGGTGCAGCCTGGAGATTGGGTGTGGTGCAGTCTGGAGACTGGGCCCAGTGCGGTCCGGATATTGTGCCTGGTGTAGTTTGGAGACTGGGCCCAATGTGGTCTGTAGACTGTGCCTGGTGCGGTCTGTAGATTGGTTGCATTGTGGTCGAGAGACTGGACCTGATGTATTTGGGAGACTCAGCCTCGCCTAGTCTGGAAACTGGGACTGATATGATCTGGAGGCTCAGCCCGGTGATGTCTGTAGGTCCGGCCCTGTGCTGGCTATAGATTCAGACTGGTGCAGTCTGTGGACACAGCCCGATGCAGTCAGGAGACTCGGCTCAGTGCTGTCTCGAGACTGGGCGTGGTGCCGTCTGGAGACTCAGCAAACTACAGTCTGCAGATTGTGCCGGGTGTGGTCTGGAAACCGGGCCTCATGTGGTCTGGAGACTGGGCCTGGTGTTGTTTGGAGACTCTGCCTGGTGTGGTCCATAGACTTGGCCAAGTGCAGTCTCGATACTGGTCTCAGTGCAGTCTAAAGACTCGTTCTGGTCTGGTCTGCATCTGGGCCCGGTGTAGACTGGAGGCTAGGCCAAGTGCTGCCTGGATTACGAGTCCAGTGCGCTCTGGAGACTCGAACTTTGGCAGTCCAGAAACAAGGTCACGTGTGGTCTGGAGACTGGACACAGCGCTTTTCACAGCCTGGGCCCAATGCGCTCTGGAGACTAGGCCTGGTGCGTTGTGGAGACTGGGCAGAGCGCAGTCTGGAGACTACACCCGATGTGCTCTGGAGATTGCGCCTGCTGCAGACTGCAGACTGGACGTAGCATAATTTGAGACTGGACAGGGATGAATGGAGAATGGGCCAGGTGCCGTCTGGAGACTAGTCTGCTGCAGTCTGCAGACTTGGTCTACTGCAGCCCGGAGACGGTGCATTGCTCAGTTTGGAGACATGGCCCAGTTTAGTCTGGAGAGTGGGCCCAGTGTGGGCTGGAGACCGTGCCCAGTGCGGTCTGCTGGCTGAGGCAGGAGCAGTCTGGAGGCTGGGCAAAGTACAGATACGAGACTGGGCCAGGTGCAGTCAGTAGACTGGGACCAAGCAGTTCTGTTGCCTCGGACCGCTGTGGCCCGAAGACTATTCCCGATACAGTCTGTAGGCTTGGCTAAAGGTGACCTAGAGACGGGGACGGTGAGGTCTGGAGGCTGGGCCCGATGTGGTCTGGAAGCTGAGACTACTGCGGTCTGGTGACTGGACCAGGTGCGAACTGGAGACTCAGCCTGGAAAAGTCTGGAAAAAGGGCCTTGAGCGGTCTGGAGACGGCATCCAATGTGGTTTGGAGACTGTGCCTGGTGTAGTCTCGAGACTGCGCCCGGTGAGGACAGTAGAGTGGACCCAGAGCAGTCTGGGGACCTGGAAAAATGTGGTTTGGGGACTGTTCGAGTGAAATGTGGAGTCCTGGTTTGGACACTCGGTAATGGCAAAGGTTGAGGTGAAAGGAATAGAAATCGAGTACTTTGTTTCTTTTTTATTCTTCTGCTGGACTTTCCTTTAGTAGCTTTAAATTTTGTAAGAGATAGTTAAGATTCTGTATCCAGTTACTTTGTGAATATGATGACTCCATAAGCAAATATATTGCAACCGTTTCAGAGCACTCATTAGTGAGCACGTGATAATAAATCCAATTAGATTGAAATGTGCAAGAGTCATTGCGTTGGTTCCTCTTGCAAAAGAAGCTGCTTCTTCTGCAGTGGCATGGGGCAGCCACCAGAGGTTGATCTTTCATCAATTTAAATACAACAGGAAGGGACAGATGGGAAGACAGAGAGGATTAGAAGGAGATGAATATTGTTCCTCTTTTCAAGAAGGGTAATAGGGAAATCCATTGCAATTATGGGCCAGTCAGTCCTACGCGTGGGGTCAGAAAAGTTTTAGAAAGAGATCTGAGGTATATAATCTGTGACTATCTGGCAAAGCATAGCGTGATTAAAGGCAGTCAGCATGGCTTTGTGAGGGGCAGGTCATGCCTCACGAATCTTAGTGAGTTCTTCGAGGAGGTTACAAGACAGGTCGACGAAGGTTGAGCAGTGGACGTTGGATTTATGGACTACAGCAAGGCATTTGATACGTTTCGCCATTGTAGGCTCATTCATAAAGTCAGGAACTATATGAAACACTGGGATTTGGCTGTTTGGATTCAGAATTGGTTGGCGGACAGAAATCAGAGAGTGATGTAGATGGAAAGTATTCTGCCTGGAGGTCACGCAGGTCTTTGTTCTTGAGCCTCTGCTCTTTGTAATTTTTATAAATGACTTGGACGAGGAGGTTGAGGGGTGGGTTAGTAAATTTGAAAATGACACAAAGGTTGGAGGTGTCGTCAATAGTATCGAGGGCTATTGCAGTACGCAGCACGACTTAGACAAGATACAGAGCTGGGCTGAGAAATGGCAGATGGAGTTCAACCTGAATGAATGCGAAGTGATGCATTTTGGTAGGTCGAACTCGAATGTTGAATATAGGATTAAATAAAGGATTCTTGATAGTGTGGAGGAATAGAGGGATCTGAGTGTACAAGTACATAGATCCGTCAAAGTTTCCACCCAAGTGGATAGGGTTGTTAAGAAAGCAAGTCGTGCTTTGGCTTTCATTGACAGGGGGATCGTGTTTAAGAGCTGCAACGTTTTGCGACAGCTCTACAAGTCCCAGGTGAGATAACACTTGAAATATTGTGTCCAGGTCTGGTCTTTATACAATATGAAAGATATAGAGGCTTTGAAGGGGATGCAAAGAAGGTCTGGACTGGAGGGCTTGCCTTATGAAGTAAGGTGGAAATAAGTCAGACTTTTCTCTCTGAATAGAAGGAGGAAGAGAGTTGACCAGATCGAGGTATACAGGATAATGAGACGATTTGATAATGTCAATAACCAGAGTCTTTTCCCCAGGGCAGGATTGACGCGTACGAGGGGTTAAAATTTTAAGATATTAGGGGGAAGGTATAGAGGACACGTCAGAGGTCGAATCTTTATGCAGAGAGGTGTGAATGTATGGAATGCGTTGCCAGCGGTGGTAGTGGAAGCATTAGGGATATTTAAGTGACTTCTGGACAGGCACATGGTGAGCAGTGAGTTGAGGGGGGCGTAGGTTAAGTTATTATATTTTACATTAGGATTAATGTTCGGCACAACATCGTGGGCCAAAGGGCCTGTTCTGTGCTGTACTTTTCTGGGTTCTATGTTTAATAGAGAGGAGAGTATATTGATCCTCATTTCAATTGGTACATTCCCAAAACGACAGAAACACAATTGCTCAGATTTACGCACATTAAAATAATAAAGCACCACACACACAAAAGAGGCATAGAACAGAGGCACACAACAATAAACCCACAGATATATGCAGTCATTTGGGACCTCATGCCTGACCTGCAGTTCAATAAGATTATTGGCTGATAAGATGTCAGCCTCAGCTTTATTTTTTTCTTGTGATACAAAATAGTGCATGTGCCTGAGCTGTTTGAGTGAGAGTAGTTCTGGAAAAGGATCGACTTGGACCACAAACTGACGTCATAAATTAGAGCAAGGCCCAATTTTAATGGCATCTGACAGGAACTTCTAAAGATGATTGGGGAAAAGCTGTTCCAAAGTAAAGGGACATCTGACAAGTGGGAGTATTTTGAAAGTAAGACAACAGGAGCTGAGCTGTTAGAGTGAAGGGCAATGGTCGCAGGAGTATGGAAAGTAGATGACATGATATTGAGACTCTTTTCAATTGAAAAGAGGGAGGTATGTCAGGTATTGGCGCGTGGGATCACGTGATTCCATTGACGAGCATTCGGGGTGTAGATATGCACTTTCGAGGGAAAGCAGGAGGGAAAACGACAGCATGAAGTACGTTTGGCTGATAAGCTTAACGAGAATTTAAAGAAGTTCTTCAAGTATATTTACGGCAAAAGAGAAACTGCAAAAAGCATTGGGCCCTTAAACATCACAGAGCCAGTTCTGTGTGGAGATGAAGTCGTTTTATTAGGTTTATTGTCACATGACTCACACCAGTACAGTAAAAAAACGTTCAAAAGTCACCATATGTGACACAATCTTAGGTACGAAATAACCCCAGATTGAAACGTGGTACGAAGAAAAAAAGATAACGTTTTTTGTTCCTGTCATGAATGCTGTCATAAATGGTGACAGACAATGAAACAACTCACTGGAGTAAAGGGCTTGACATATACCCCCATCCTAAACCATGGGGCAGCCCTCTACATCAGCGTTTAACACGACGATGTACAATCTGCACCATCCCTAGGCAGATTTGTTTCGGTGATGATCCATCTCATCCTCATCACGAAGCCCACAGAATCACTGATGCCAGTCTTCAACCAATTTGATTCACACGAAGAAACAGCTACACACAGTAGACACGACAAAGGTCCTGACACCATTCCTGCAATAGGACTGAAGCCGTGTGCTGCTCAACAGGCCGTGCCGCTAGTTAAGCTGTTCCATTACAATACCAATGCTGATATCTCCCGGACACTGTGAAGAATTACCCGACTATGTCCACTCCCAGAGAGGAGATTCGTTACAACTCTGAACAATTGTAAAACCCTCAGTCTTATTGCCATCGTCAAATTGGTGAACGTTCTTTCTGACAAAGCTGTTAGGCAGCGCAGTAATAGACTGCTGAGTATGGTTTCTGATCGGTTCCCATGTGGAGATTGTGGTATTGTGGAGATGTCTCTTGCTTACTAATCCAGACCATTTTAATTCTTTGGCAACTGGTGAAAGTTAAAAACAATGAATAACATATCTCGATCTCAAACTGGATATCAGAAATAATAACCTTTAGGCCAATTGTCTTCACTATTGTACTTTCTGGCAGCAAATCTCCATTGCTTTCCTCGTCGGGCCGAGAAGCGACTCCAGAAGCACCGACATGTGATAATCTCTTCAATGGTCTCTGAAACGGCCAAGCAAGTCACTGACTCATATCAAACGGCTCGAGATCTGAAAGGATAAACACGGACAGAACACCCAGCACCAGTCTCGGTCTCCGAAAAGGGAACGGGAAATGCAGTCTTGTTGATCCAACAGAGACCTTATTCATTACACCTGAAAGCTCGTAATAACGTTTACTGAGCTTTCCCACAGAATGTATAAAAAATTTGGAAAGATGTAGGTCGTTCAACACATTGAGCCCCCTCAACTCTAGTTCATTTCTGAACATCTACACAGTGTGCTATTCCCACACAACGTGCACAAATTAACCTTCGGAAATATAAACTGGAGTAGTCAATTTGTTCCATCCATTTTGTCCAGCAATCAACATACAGGTAGTTCTACTATAACGCACATTTATGAAACATGATTTGGCTGTAACACAATTCGTGACTTGCGATTTTTTTTTATTTATAAGGCGAACTCGTGTTCACTGTTACACGATGCCATTACCTGAACCAGCTGAAAATAAAATGCAGCCGCAGGATACTCTGTCTGCAAGATGAAAATTCATTATTGTCAACTAAAGCAGGAATGCAGTCACCTTAGCCTGAAACTGCATGGAAATGTAGTCCACATTTCGAAAGAACTGTATTTGAAAAAGGGAAGAACTGAACTTACACGGCAGTTTCTCATGTCCGGTCAGCTTTCACACTTTCTGGTGAATAGCTTGGTGAAATGTACCGTGCTGTAGTCAGTGTCTGCCATGTTAAAATGTGACATTTACTGCCCGATTTCATTAAAACATATGATTTAAAGATTTATCTAAACTGTGCTCAACGTTGTGGTCAATTAACGTTTTCTTTTCTTTTGATTTGTTATGATATTTTTGGCGGTTCCGCCAACCTTGTTTCTCCCACAGGTCCCATCATTTATATTGTGAGATTTTCTATAACATGGCGTTGCACGGGAATGCAGTTACCGTGTTATCGGAGAACTAGCTGTAATGGTGCCAGATCTTTTATCTCCACAGCATACACCTGCTCACTCTCCCTTACTTATTTATTTTCAGCGCTTTGGCTTAGCTTGCATTTTGTGATCTGGAATTCTCTTGGTTTACCAGTCTCTAAGTGCAGACATTTATTTTCCCATGTCGATGGAGAGTAGCCTCCCTGTACCTAATACTGTGGAACCTTGCTTTAGAATTCCCAACCAGGGGGAATATCATCCCTGATTCCAATCTGTCCCATCATGTCAGAGTTTTATATATTTCACTGAGATTTCGACTCATCTTCCTAAACGCCATTGAATACAGGCCCAGTCGACCCAAACCCTGTTCCCACAGCACACCTGTCATCCTAGAGATCAGTCTGGTCATCATTCGCTCCAATCCCTCAATGTCAAGTTTGTCATTTATTAGGTCAGGAGATCAAATCTGAAGTCAATACTGCGCAATGTTCACGATGTATTCTTACCCAGCCCTGAAGAGCCGAACTTAATCACCCTTATTCCCGCACTCAAATACCACTGAAATGAAAACGAGCGCAACATTTATCTTCCAAACTGCTTTCTGTTCCTGCAACATTACTTGCAGTGACTCGTGCATAAGGAGATTCAGATCTTTTTCAACGTCAAAGCGACCCAATTGATGGGTCAAATTATACTTTTCAGCGTTCTGTTTCCATACTCAATATTGATTTCTGAATTCAGAACTCACTGCCCTGGATGGAACTCGGCGGTCTGCACAGATAGAAACATAGAAAAGGACCATAATGCCCCAGAGTAACGTTCTTTAACCAAACACTTTAAAATGATAGGTTGCCATCTATTGTTCCCATCAAAGTGCACGTTACAACAATCCACATTGTTCTTCATCTACCACATATTTTCCCAGTCATTCCAGTTTTTTTCAGGACCTTTGGATCTTCTTTACATCCTCCTCACACACTCACAATCCAATATCGTTTAGTGCCATTAGCAGGCTTGTACATATTGCATTAGATTACCTCAGCCAAATGTTTGCTGTGTATTGTGAATACCTGGGGCCCATTCTGTCATTCCTGTGATATTCCTCGTGGTTTCATCTCCAAGTAAAGAATATTACTAATCTGGTACTTCTGCTCCAATGGTTCCTGTGCTGGAGCTGATCCGTTAAAAACTCTTTTTTTTCTATTTTCCCCCTGTCTTTTCTATCCACTAACTACTGACTTTGTAGCTTGCACAGCATCGGCAGCAGCGAGAGCGCAACATGAAGATTTTGAGCAGAGTCAGAGAGTGAACCACGCAAGGTCTCAAGTCGGTCCCAGAATGCCGCCATTGCACTGGGCCAAGTGCGGAAGTGAGTGAGTCAAAACTTACTATTCTGGAGCAAACACATAAACTGGAATCAGCGGCTGCTACATCTCAGTGTTGACGTGGGCGAGATTGAGACAGCAGCAAAACATGAGGCCTGAGGATTGGAGACTTTGTTCTTGGTTGGGTCCTTCGCTGGAACTGGCAAAGTGAATGGTGGAAGAGGATCATGGAATCATCAGTGAGGCGTGACAGCAGTTTGAAACATGTCTCTAACATTTCAGGGTCTGGTACAGAGGGCAACGAAGCAGTGATGGAGGATAATCAGCCCTGTAACAAAGATGTTGACTGACAATCAGCAACGGAGAGTCATAGAGATGTACAGCATGGAAGCAGACCCTTTGGTCTAACCTGTCCATGCCAACCAGATATCGCAACCCAATCTAGTCCCACCTGCCAGCACCCGGCCCATATCCCTCCAAACCGTTCGTAATCATATACCCATCCAAATGCCTCTTACACGTTGCAATTTACCAGCCTTCACTACATCCTCTGGCAGCTCATTGCATACACGCACCACCCTCTGTGTGAAAGCGTTGCCCCTGAGTTCGCTTTTATATTTTTCCCCTCTCACCCTAAACCTATGCCCTCTACTTCTGGACTCCACGACCCCAGGGAAAAGACTTTGTCTATTTATCCTATACATGCCCCTCATAATTTTGTAAACCTCTATAAGGTCACCCCTCAGCCTCCGACACACCAGCGAAAACAGCCCCAGCCTCTTAAGCCTCTCCCTATAGCTCAAAACTTGCAACCCTGGCAACATCCTTTTCTGAACCCTTTCAAGTTTCACAACATCATTCTGATAGGAAGGAGACCAGAATTGCACGCAATATTCCAACAGTGGCCGAACCAATGTCCTGTCCAGCCGCAATATGACTGCCCAACTCCTGTACTCAATACTCTGACCAATCAAGGAAAGCATACCAGACGCCTTTTTCACTATCCAATCTACCTGCGACTCCGCTTTCAAGGAGCTATGAACCTGCACTGGTGTTGGTGGGCATGAATTTCCTGCAGTGGGGTGGAGTGACAGGAGTCGGCAATGGTGAGGAGCGGGCTCAGGATCGTTGAACTCTCTTAAAGCTTTCTCTTTTTGTTTCTATTATCTTAAAGTATTTGAAACAGCTCCGTTTTGCAGCAAGAAGTGAAAGCTTTTATTGTATTTCATTGCATTTCCTGTTTCCAGCCCGATCCCCCATTCTAAAATAATGTCCATATATTAGCCTCAGTTCCATCAGATTTAATTTTGCAAACGAGGCTTGCGATTCACCAACCATTTTTCGAGTATCCATATATACTTCATCTATTGATTCTCCATAATGTATCTACCAGTCAGTTTCTCAAATATGATTCCCATTTCTTCAGTCTATCTTGACGTTATTTATTCCCATTACTTTGTGTCGCAATAATTTCTCCAAAACCTTGTATTTGCTATTATCACTCTGTTCCGTTTTTCTCAGCAAACGAAGGTTTCCTGCTCTCGCTGGGGAGTTTTGTTTTGTTTTTGTTTCTGTGAAGACTGAAATAAAGTAGTTGCTTCGTAGCTCTGCCATTTCCCTGGTCTCCATTCTCCATTTTCAGACTGGAAGAAAGATGTGCTTCTTTTTGCTTAATGTTAATGTACTTACAGAAGCTAGTACATTTCACGCGTATATCCTTGTTAATACACTTTTCAGGAAAACAAACCTGCATTTCCGATTTTAAGCTGTTCACTGATAGACCTTCCACAAACATAGGACCACAGAAGCAGAAATTCTGTTCCGTCTCAAACGCAGCACGGTCTACATTATTCATTAAACTCACAGAGTACCTACAGTGTGAAATCTGTCTGGCCCACCAACTCCACGTAGACCCTCCAAAGAGTTTACCAATCAGAGCCTTTCCTTTACTGTTTTATTGTACATTTACCCCTGACTAATGAACTTAACCTACACTTGCCTGAACACGATGGGCAATTGAGCATTGTCAATTCACCTCACCTGCGCATCTTTGGGATGTGAGAGGAAACTGGAACTCCCAAAGGAAACCCACACAGATACAAAGGGGACATACAAAGACAGTCACGAAATGGTGAGAATCAATGGGTTGCTGTGAGGCAGCAGTGCTAACGACGAAACCCTGTGCTATCCTTTTGGCATTAGCCCGACTTGCCTCCATAAGTTTTATATCCGTGAATGTCATGACACTTCAAGTGCTCATCTAATTAATTTGTAATGTCTGTGAGATTACCTCTGTCATCCTCTTTCTCAGGGAGTGCATTCCAGACTCCAAAACCTCAATCCTCAAATCCTGAATAAACATCAATCTCTTCACATTAAGCGTGCTCCCTTTTTCTGGGCCTTTTGAGTTAAAGGAACAGCTGCTGTCTATCCACTTTATGTCCCTCGTAATCTTAACCTTCCGAATCACATCTCTCTCTCAGTCTTCACTCCTCCACAAGAAACAACCTCACGTTATTCATAGCTGATATGCTCCATCCCAGGGAACATCCTGTTGAATCGCTTCTGCACCTCTTCCAGTGCAATCACAACCTTCGTTCAATATGACTTCCTGAACTGCACACAGTGTTCCGCCATGGCCTAACCAAACTCCAATATAACTCTTATAATCTACGCCCTGATTAATAACGGCTATTTCAATAAACCCGCTTGTCTGCGTTACTAAAATTTTAATCTGTCAATTTACATTCAGGGTCTGTGTAGGAGACCAATCTGAGCTTCCTAATATGTTGCCATTTATTAAGTACACCCTCATCCTGTTCCTTCTTCTAAAGTTTATCATCTCCTGCTTATCAGGGTTACACTCCACCTGTCATTGATCTGTCCGTCTGCCAATTCCTGTGACATAAGGCCTTTCTCCCCACTGCCAACCAAACGGAAAATCTTTGTGTCAAACACATACTTAGTTATAACACTCCCCCAACACCCTCCATATAAACATCAACATCAATTATGAATACCACAAATAATAAGGAACACAGCAAACATCCCTGTGGTACACCAGTGGACACTGGTCTCCAGGCACACAAACAGCCCTCTACCACTGTCTTCTGCCTCCTGCCACTAAGTCTGACGTCACAAAACACCAGTTGTGCCTCTACAAATACCTGATAATGGAGGAATGCTTCGAAAGCTAATGAATCCGAATTAACCTGTTGTACGATAAACTGGTTTTATGTGAGTTTTACTTTTGTGCACCCCAGTCCAAATCCGGCTCCACCACATTATTCCTGCCTCTGTCACTTAGTTGGACGGAACTTGTCATATTGATAGCGTGAGAGTTTACTTTTTATCAGTGTCCGTTGTGGGGCTTTGTAAACGCCTTGCTGAAAAATTATATTAACGAATCCCTCAAACAAATCCATTCAATTACATTGAGGAATTCCACCTGATAAGGTCATGATGATTATCCCTGATCAAACATGGTATCTCTAAATGAGGATCAATTTTCGTCTACCGTATTTTCTCCAATAGTTTCTCTAGCACAGATCTAATTCTCACTGGTGTATAGTTCCCTCGTCTATCTGGAACACCTTGACCGCAAAGTGGGACCACACTCTTATCCAGTTCAGTACTCTAGCACCTCTCCTGTGGCCATATTCGTCATAAACATTTGGGTCAGGCGTTTCCTCCATCGCCTCTAACAGCAGGCTGTGGTGTAACTCAGCCAGACGTGGGGATTGGTGCAATTTTGAACGAGCCAAAGACTCCACTCTCAGCTCACATATTACATCAAACTGCTCAAGAGCTTCACAGTCCATCTTTTCGAATTTCAGCACTTCATCCTCCTTCTTACAAGTAAAACAGATATGTAGCTCTCATATAACAATCTATTAAAGTTCAACAGCTTCACATATTGATTGTCCCCTTGGTTTCTGATGGGCCCTAATTCTTCCCTAGTTATTCTTGTCTGCTTGATGTTCGTGTACAATAGTGTCATTGTCTGCCAGGAATTCATGCCCCTGCATTAGTCAATCCTTCTCTCTGAATTTTCTATGTTTCATTGTGATCACCTCTCATTCTTCAAAGATACCCGAACGAACAGACACCGAGTTTTTAATCAGACAATCTTCCCATTTGATTAGATTACCAACACAATGTGGAAACAGGCCATTTGGCCCAACAAATCCACACTGAACTTTCGAAGAGTAATCCACACCTACCCGTTCCGCTACTCTATATTTATCGCTGAATACCACAATTAACACCTACCCGTTCCGCTACTCTATATTTATCGCTGAATACCACAATTAACTGTATGCGCAATTTAGCATGGATAATTTGTCTAATTTGCACATCCTTGATGTGTGGGTGTGAACAATAAGGCAACAGTGCTAACCACTGTTAATCAAGATAATGTACGTTCCATTTCCTATGTGGTTGTTTTAATCCTTCTCGTATTGAAGCAGCAAAACTGTATGCATTGGTCCAGGCACAGTCTCACCAAAACTCTATAATCTTGTATCAGGGTGTCTTGATTTCCTTTAAAATGAAAGGCTAATATACTATTATCTTCCATTTTGCAACTGTTCATTCCACTCCGCTTTATATTAATTGCATTAATCAATTCACTGTGTGAGTTTTGAAAAATATTGTTCTCAGATTCCAAATAAACCACATCCATTGGTTTTCAAACGTCTATGTCTACAAGAATCATCTTCAAATTAGTTCACCAAAGATTTGCTCATTGCAGTTTTCCTTTCTGAAAAGTTTTATCGTTCTTTATGATGTTGTTTTTTTTTAATCCAAAAGTCCACTATCACACCCTTTTTAAGAGATACCAACAGATTTCATACAGTGGATGAGAAGTTAACCGGTCTGCAATTCGCCACTTTCCTTCTTCAAAAAACATTGGACAACATTTATAGCCTTCCAGTATCGAAAATTTCACCTGCCTTTACAGGAAAATAACACAGTGATCCACAATGCAATCAATATATCTGTTGCTGCTTCCTGAGAAATTCTGGTGTGATGTACAACTCGTCCATCAGAAGGATCAGTGCTCAATCCAGCTCCAGCTATGTTTTCTTTAAACACTACCTCATTACAGATATAAGTGCATTTATTATTATGTTACAAAAGTTACAGGGTCACTTGTTATTTCAAGAAGATTTTCTGTACTTCCTTCATGAGGATCGACACAAAGTAACTGTTTAGATTCCCTGTAAATTTGCTATTCGCCAGTTTTAAAATTGCCCCACAACCACATACTTCATCCCAGATCCGACCCTCCAACTCGTCACCACCCTCTTCATCTGACCTACCTGTCCATTTTTCTTCACACATATCCACGCAATCCTCCCAAAAACCTATCACCATCACCCCGTACTGCATCCATTTACAGCCATCCTTCCTATCCTATCCCCAGCACCACCTCATCCGCTATTTAACTGCCAGCCTCTTCCCTTGCCGCAGTCCTAATGAAGGGCCCAGCCCACAACATTTACTCTCCTGCTCCTTGGATGCTGTCTGAACCTCTGTGTTTGTTCCAGCGCCACGCATTTTGAATCTGTCTCTCCAGCATCTCCAGCTCTCTCTTCCTCCTCGACAGCAAATTCTCCTGTCTGCACATTCATTGAACTACGTTTGACATTGTTTCTACTTTCCTTTCAAATATTAGCAGAAACTTTGTGGCAGTCTTTCTTATTGTTTTGTATGCATGTTCTCTTTTTAAATTTTCTTATCAGTTTACTGGTCCTCCTTTGCTGAGTCCGAAATGTCCCTGAATCCACAGCTAACTACAATATCTGGCATGTTTTAACTCTGTCCTTTGATCTAAAGCAAGCTTGAACATTTTTCACCAACCATCTCTGGGTCACTTTTTCCTTTTTTCTTATTACACCTTGACGGGATACAGAGTAGTTCCCCGTACCCATGGGCGATACATTCCTGGAAGTACCGCAGAAACCCAAACCGTAGATAGAAGTGAGTTATTTCAATTAAATGGGAAGTGTAACTTCCTGGCAAACTCCTGGTCCCCGTTTCAGGAATCTTCACCGTAATATGTTTTGGACGTGGTAATCCACGGGCAACTGAAACTGCAGGAAACGATTCCATGGTTACGGAGAACGCCCAAAATGTATATTTCCATCTTACAGTGTTTCCATAAATAACAAGTACTGCTTATTTTCCAATGATTATTTTTCATGTACTTCTTGAATTCACTAAAGTCATCATGCCCCTCATACCTTCATGGCTTGCATTACTCAAGTGTATAATCGTAATTTCAAAGAAAAAGTTTTCAACTTAAACATTTTCAAAAATTCTGTGTAACATTATCACTATTTCAAAAGCTGTTCTATAGCAAGGCGTTCAATTATCTCTTCTGCTAACATCCTGATCTCTTGCCTGGTGCTCTAGATGTTGTTAAATCGAATATAGTATACATGCTCATAAAAATCACGTTTCCCAGCATGGGCATCCACGTGGATTAACACAGTTTAGATGTCCATTATTTCTGTAGTATCTCCACACTAGACCTGGGCATTTTATTGCCCGTGGGACATTTCTGTCCCTTTGGTCGTTCCTGTCTGGCCCGCATGAGGGCAATCTTAAATTAGACCATTAATGAAAAAGTATTTACGCCATGCACGCAATACAACCGTGTTGCTTTTGTTTTGAAAAGTATTTTTTAAAATTTACATGTGGATGCACATGCACGTGTATGTGCGTGCATGTGTGCGTGAACAGCTTAAAGTGATGCTTGCTGTCTAGCCCTCAAAATGTCAGTTCACGCCAAGACAAGGTAACTTATATCCCACAAAATCATCAGAAAGAGTAAACTGTCTTCTGATGGAGAGTTTATTAAGGAATGGCTGTTGGACTCTGCAGAACTAATATGCCCGGAGAAAAAGGGAGGCATTTGAGTATGTGCCCCTATCACGACGCACTGTAACGAGAAGGATTGGGGACATTGCGAGAAATCTGGAGGTTCAGCGGCAGCACAGAGCGGTCAACTTTGACTTTTCTTTCTTGGCTTTGGATGAGAGGTGCGACGTACATGACACAGCTCATCTACTCATCTTCATACATGGCATAATTACGGACTTTAAAATCACAGAGGAGTTGGTAGTGTTTGAAAGGAACAACAACGAGTAATGATTTGTTCACGGAGGTAAATGCATGTTTGGATACGTTGGGACTAATATGGGACAAGCTGGCGAGTGTGACAATGGATGGTTGCCAAAATCTAACGTGAAAAAATCTTGGACTCTTAAGGAGAATGCAGAATAAAGTGACAGAAATTGACCCTAACAGAAATTGGTATATTTGCATTGTATTATACAGCAGTGTTGAGTAAGTTAGTGTTAAAAATTAACTATGTGGTTAATATTGTAACTAAAACTAAAAGTTCACTCCATCAGGGCAAGAGCTTTGAATCACAGGCAGTTTGTTGCACGTTTGGAGGAAAATGAGACTGAACATCGTGACATAGGCTACCGCACAGCTTTCAGGTGCCTCAGCCTTGGTAAAATGCTGAAAAAAGTGTATGGGACCAGAGTGAAGAGATTAAAGATTTCTGTGTGAGGAAAGGGAATGGCATTCCACATCTTTCAGATGAAGACTGGATTGCAGACCTTGGTTTTGCTTTTGATGTGACTGCACTTATGAATTAACTAAATGTGAAACTGCGGTGCAAGGACCTTTATGTACATGAAATACACAACTTGGTGAACGCTTTTATGAGAAAGTTGCAGCTTCTCCCAAGCCAAATGAAGGATAACATTCTCAAGTATGCCTTCCGAGTATGCTGCCATTCATTGAATACTTCGCTGTCTGGTTCTTCATTCCAAATTGCATCACCTCATATGCAATTCAATCCACCAGCCACTGATCTACCCATCTGACAATTCTATCCATATCTTCCAGTAACATAACATCTTCCTCCACACTCTCAATTAAGCGGCCAATCTTTGTGTCAAACATAAACGTATCGCACTTTCCACATTATGCACGATTGCCATTTGAGCTATTAATCTGGAGATCACCCATTGCATATCCACTGTGACCTGTCTTTTTTCCTAAATTAGATGCTCCAGATACAGACTCACCGACACACTGTGCAACTACTTCATAACGTCTTTACATCTACATTCCGGTCACCTTAAATAAAGAGCAACAGAATCTTAACTTCCCAGTTACTTGTATTACTACAAATATTGATTTCTCCCGAAACTTCTTACCGAAAGCATTCTGCAAATGCTAATACCGACGTCCACTGATTCCCCACTATGTATTCTGCAAACAACAACTTCAAACAGTTCGGAGGTTTATCAAGTGGGATTCTCTTCATTTTTTGCTGTTAATTTCTGAAGGAAACATTATGTTGCCCAATCGATTATAACCACTTCCTGGCATATGTCAAATTAATTTGTTTAACGTTCTCCACAGTATTTTTTGTTCCCTTAATCGATGGTGTGATCACGTTTGCAATTGTTATGGCACGGCGGTGAACACTTCTGCAAGTTTAACGAAACATCTAGAAAGCTCAATTTGCCACGTGATGTATGAAAGTATGATTGACAGAAAACTGCAAAATTCCAGTAATAATGGGAAAAAAAATCCGTACCTCTAAAAGGGAACATTAAATAACAACTATTTAAAACTCTAAAACTGTCTGTTAAGGTTTTCATTTCCAAGTCCCACACTATATCTTTTCCAATAAAGACCTCCATTAAAATTACATCAAATGAATTTTCCAAGGTGGTCTGCGGTGCATATCTTCCTCTGGGTGTAGAATTCCCTGGGTCACCTCTCATATTTCCGCTGCAAAGACATTTCCTAAGAAAAATGCACCTTATATGGATTGTTTTTTTTTCTGTCAGTCGCTGTGACGATGGACTGGTTGGTCAAACTCTTTGACTGTCAAAATTCCGTCTTCATTATACCCCCAAAATCAGATTGTGTCATTTTTTTGAGGTTGGCAAAAACAGCAAACTCAAATTCGATTGAGTTTTGTATCTTGGGGCATAATTTAAACTTATTGGTTAAGTTTGAATTGTTGTGAAAACATAGCAGCCAAATCTCTGGTGTTTATGTAACAGCCAAAATGTTACAGATTTTCAAGTTTCAAGTACATTCTGAGACTGCTAGTCAGTCGCATGACAGGTGTCTGCAAAGTCTTTGCTTAGTTCTCTCTTGAAGGTAAAGCACAACTCTTCAACTTCATAACACTATGTTTCATTTATTCACACTGATTCCCAACCGTTGGAGAACTTTCAGGAAAATAAAACACAGTCATCAACAATGCAATTAATACATCTACTGCTTTTTAATGACTTTTTGAAGTACAGTCGGGTCCTTAACACTTAGCAATGCGCAATCTAGCTACAATTTCAATTACTGATATATATTGATTTCATGGCTTCGCTTGGATTTTCTCAGAACTTTTCTGAATCTTCTTCCATGAAGACAGATACAAAGTAACTGGTTAGTTTCTCTGCCATTTCCTCTCTCTGAACGATATTTTTTCCTGTACCCATAGCTAATCTTCCACATTTCACCTTGCTTTTATTGTGTTTCTTTGAAAAAAAATGTTCACGAATATTGCAGTCTTTGTGTTTCCTGTTCTTTAGTACAGATACTTCACTTCATTTTCAGTTTCATGGTCCTCCTTTTCTGGATCGTAATTCTTTCAGAATTCTCAGGTTTCAACAATACCTGGAATTATTCTGAAGTCACTTTCTTTGATTTAATTAAATCTTTAATGTTTATGTTAACCATCATTGAGTCACCTTGCCTTTGTTTTGCTGTTTGTACCTTCGAGAAATATATGTCGTTTTCACACATTGCAGTACTTCCAGAAGTGACTGGTATTGCTTGTCTACCATTACATTTTGTATTTTACTTTCCCAATTCACTGCAGCCAACTTGATACCCCCAGCCTCCGGGCTTCCATATATTTGACTGTAATAGTCATGAATTCTATTTTGAAAGCAGATACTTTGTAAAATGCAACATATTCTTGGATTGTTTCTCAAAATCTGCCTCAGAGTAAGTTAATTAATCAACTCTTCTGAATAAACAACACCAAATCCGCAATGACTTACTCTTTAGTTTAGTTTCAACATAAAGTTTAACTTACCTCATATACACTGATGGAATTTAGTTTTCACAGCATTAACAGTCACATAGTTAATACAGATTTGACGCAATTTGAGTTCACCCATTACGCAGCACCCACTTATGTCTAATTTTCAGCGTATAAGAAGCCCACAGTTTCCACAATAGTTTTGGCTGAGAGACGTAGCATAACAACTTTTGCTTCTCTTTCGTATTTGTAAGTTAAACCCAAACTGATTCTGTGGAATGTTCGAGGTAGACGTCGACAACCATTCATGGAGGTTTACCTCAATACAAAGGCAATCTGAAGAAATGTCCAGCAATATAGAGCAAGAGTCAATAACCTTCCACCTTTCCCCTCTCCCAAGATAAGTGTCGCCCTGTTCTTTCTGCTCCCTCAGACTCACTCTATAATTGTTAGAGCACACACCTCCAAATAAGGCTCATGCTCCACCATGCTTCCTACTGAATGTTACGTCTTGTCCTTCCCTTCTTGCACTGAAGACGCATACTAGTAACATTGCTTGCATTCAACACTTTGGACGGACTCACTGTGGACATTGGGTGGCACGGTGGCACAGTGGTTAGCACTGCTGCCTCGCAGCGCCGGAGACCCGAGTTCAATTCCCGCCTCAGGCGACTGACTGTGTGGAGTTTGCACGTTCTCCCCGTGTCTGCGTGGGTTTCCTCCGGGTGCTCCGGTTTCCTCCCACAGTCCAAAGATGTGCAGGTCAGGTGAATTGGCCATGCTAAATTGCCCATAGTGTTAGGTAAGGGGTAGATGTAGATGTAGATGTAGATGTAGGGGTATGGGTGGGTTACGCTTCGGCGGGGCGGTGTGGACTTGTTGGGCCGAAGGGCCTGTTTCCACACTGTAAGTAATCTAATCTAATCTCATCATTTCCTCCCAATTTACACCATCACTCATAGAAGGGCCACTCATTCCCACTCTGAGTCTTCATTCCCTTTCTCCATTCCAGAAGAAAGTTTCTGGAAAAGGACAGAGACTTCAAGCCAGTTGCTGGATGGTCCGACGTCCATTTTATCGGCCTCCTCCCACCTACCCCAATATGGGGCGGACACTAGAACGAGCTGTGCGAACAGACGATCGTACCGAATGGAGATTCCACACCATCCACATTTCACAAACTCCGTAAAGAACAATCTTCACTTTAGTGGCACTGTGCATTCCAATAATCCTCATCCTCCAAAACAACAAGTACCTCATTGCGTGTTCAAGCAGACACAGAAATACTCTGAGGCATGTATGAACACCTCAATATATTAACACTCAGAATCCATACACAGAGATAGACACGCACACATATAGACACATACAGAGACATATTTTGTCGCACACCAACAGATACGAACAGAAATGAAAGATACAGGCTGATACACAGATCAACAGATGGAGACACACATAGTCAGACACAAAAACGCATGCAGAAAAACATACACAAGTACACATACAATCACAGAGAGATGCAGACACAAGTGAAAAATAAGTTTTGATGAATAAGGGTATCAATGCTTCCAAGATGAAGTCAGGAAAATGGTAGTGAGAGAACTTTCAACCATTGTTACACAGCATATAAGAGTCAGTGGACCAAATGGCCGAATTGCACTCTTTTTCTTTGCTCATCTTGCATCATGCTCTCTGGCATTTGCATCACGTGAGTGGAGCAGAGGCTACGTTGCAACATATATGTGATTGGAAAGAGAATATGATAATTTGGCACAGGTTTGAAAACCCTGAAAGTTTTATATTTATTCCTAATCATTGCATATTTGTGGTTCAAAAGAGGAGACGATTTGATGGTCGGCGAACAGTGTTAAACGACGGGTTGTGCATCCGTTGGTTGTGTCCTCATAGATAGTAGTGCCCTCATCCTCAGACAGCAGAGAAGAGTTAGTTATTGTAGGTATTCAAGGCTGAACTTGACTGATCGGTGCTGGGCAGGAGTGTCATTGTTTATTGGGAACAAGCAGGAAACGGATAGTGAGACATAATGGAATCAGCCAATACATTTCGGAATTGTGCAGCCGAATGAGCGACTGACATCCCTACCCCATGTGTTGTTCTCTCAGTCCATTCCTCGAGGCTGTTGCAGAGCTTGGCTATTTAGCCAGTCCAGATCGTTACAATGAGACCAGATGAAACCATTCTGCCCCACGAAGGGTTACAGAGGAATGGAGAATGAAGTAATTCAGCTCGTTTAGCGCATTACAAAGAATGGGAGGCCTAAACAGCCTAAACTGTTATACAGGAAGCAGTCACTAACAGAAAGAGAGAGTCTCGATTAATGATAATTTTCGGAGTACAAAGCTTTAATTGTTATACCTCAAGATTATCAAAAAACATTAAACTGTTTCAAAAATGTGGATGAAGGGGACTGAATGGATCGAAGCTCAATTAGCATGTATACCAAGATGATCATTCGGTATGTCGGCAAATGGAGGTGGTAAGTCTGCAATGTGCTTATAGACAGGAAAATTTAGTTAGCGAACCTTGAGTAGAAATAACGTAACGTGAGTTTTTTTTTTATTTTAGCAGGAAGGATTAAACATGGTGAAAAATTTAAATGCAGAGTTACAGAATCCTGTGAAACAAACAGTTTTCATGTTCCTGTGGTACAAATCATTTTAAGTCGTCTGCAGATGCAGCAACTGATTTGGAAGGTCAGTAGAACGAGGTTGTTTCATGCAAAGGGTATCGGATTTAATTGTAGGAATGTTTTATTACATCTGTACATGGAGACATCAGATATTGGAGATCATTGTCGAAAAAAATGTGGCACTAGAAAACCATAGCAGATCAGGCAGCACACAAGGAGCAGGAGAGTCGCCATTTCAGACGGAAGCCCATCATCAGGAATGTGTCTGAAAACTCGACTCTCCTGTTCCTCGAATGCTATCTGACTTGTTTTCCTTTTCCAGTGCGACGCTTGTGAATCCTGTATCTGTACAAAACCATATCTGACACAATGTGCGCAGTTTTGATCCCTTAATCATAAGAAAATACAAAGTTGTTTCCGAACATTTTCCAAGATGTTCCCCTTTACTCATTCTTGGAATACAGGCCTTTTAGTATGAAGGATTATCAGTTTAGGTCTTCAATGAGAAAGTTTTTTGAACCATATACTGTTCTGAGACGCATACTTTCTCATGTCAGGGAGACGAATACAAAGGAATAAGTTTTAAGATAAAGATGTACAGATTTTAACACAGATATTATGAGGATATCAACCTAATTTTAAACATTAAACAGACGCATTTAAACATGTTATCAAGTTATAAAGTAGGATGTTTTGTCTTCGAAAGGCATCGTGTACCACAGCATAATGATGCGCCTGCATATAGTCCAGTATCATTCATTACAGAGAAAGTTCACGACGAATGCACATGGTCCAGTTTGATGTTCAATTATGTATGTGTGTGTGACATTTTTCTCTAAACATGACCCAGCCTGACATTTCTGTCATTAGCAATATCACTAAGCTTTGAAACTTGTTGTAACCAATGGAGGACTGCGGCTTTCAAAAGAATCAATGACAGTCCAACATTGTACAGAACATGCAAGAGAAATTCTGAAAGGGTTGTTCAAGTGGAAATTTCCTTCTCCAGACGTTTGTGGTGCCTGGGCGTTTGTACTGATTCAACGTTTTATTTGTTAAACATTTGACAGGCAGGACCATGAACGAAAATGATGTATAGACAGTAAACTGCTGCTGAGACTACAATAAGATCAGCCACTATCTGAGTGCTTGATGGAGCATTGGCCAAGAGTTGATTGATCTACGCCTGTTCCTCTGATATATGTTCCTGTGTTTCATTCAGCCTCTTAAACTACCTGCACAGGAGCTGATGGAGACCATTTTCTCCAAATACGTGTTCCACAATAACACGGGATCTCATTCACTCAATCAAGACTGACATTCACGGCTCGGTGTGTGTGTTGCACAATGTTACTGGGACACCGAGGCTTGGTGTGAAAGTGGCGTTTCGTCTCTTTACAGAGTGTCTCCTCTCTGTAACTTCTGCTCCATTTGTTGTTCATGTTGTAGACGCAGATTCATTGTGGATACAGCCCCCATACATTCCTCAGAGATGATTCAGAAAACGTGTTTGCTTCATCTGACTTCAAAATTCAATAACAGAACGTTCAGGAAAATTGCAACCATTAACTTTTGAATTAGAGAACATAAGAACTTAAGGAACAGGAGTAAGGTAATTGAGACAGTCAAGCATTGCATAAGATCATGGCTGAACTAATGTTCGCATCAACTCCTCTTTCATGCCCAATTCCCCATACCGCTCAACTTTATGCCAGCACAAACAATCATCTGACTCTTCAGTAAAAACATTTAGTAATCTAACTCACTGAACTCTCTAGACTATAGATTTCCTGAAATTCACGACTCTCGGTGAAAAGAAAACACTCTCCACACATACGCCATAACGGATTCACATGTTCAAAAGAGGTGATCACAGTGGCACAGGGTAAGAGTGACAGACCCTGATATCAAGGCAGGTGTTGACTCAGGATGGTATCAAGTTATGCTCCTTAAGCTGAATTTAGAGGGAATCAGGCACTATCCTTGTACCAGTTGAGGTCATCCATAGCACAAAGTATGACAATTGCAGCCATCAATCCACTCAGTCCCGTGGCATCTTTGCAGGAGATCCTCAGAGTAGCTTCCTTGGTCCAAATATCTTCACCTGTTTCCTCAATGCTTTTCACTCCATCATAACATCAGAAGTGGGATGGTCACTGAAGGTTAACCAATGCTCGGGATCTTTTTATTCCCCCTCAGCTCCTGAAGCAGCCTGTGTCCAAGTGCAGTAAAACGTGGACAACACTCAGGCTTGTGCTGATAAATAGTCGGCAACAGACACGTAACATCATTGCTAGACATTGCACATTTCCACAGTTAAATGAGGAGATCATTCAGCACCCCAAGCTGGTTTCAGACGGATATGTGGAAGCCATTCAGCCTATTAAAACTACGAAACAAAATGAAGGACAGTCCATTCAATCGCTACTGCCTGTTAAATAGGAAGCATATCAGAATGGTCAGCACATCAAGCTGTTACACATGAACATCTGGAGCCCAATCAAGACTTTGAACCTTTTCCATGGGACCAGGAGGCCATGCAGACCGTAGAGTTCCTTTACAGGAACAGGACATTGTCATTAATGCAAATGGATCAGAGACTGCACTGATAGAGGGCTCGATGATGTTCATCATGGTTGAACGGTTTGTGGAAAACATGATATTTTCACGTGGTTTGCTGGCAGTGAGGAGGAAGCCCAATTTGTTGTGTCAAGTCTCAAGGAGGCATTTCCATCTGCGAGAACTCAGATCCGTGTTCGACATGGGTGTCAGAACTGGTGGGAATAGTTAACTGTTTTAGAATGAAGGTACGGTGGCTCCTCTTGGAAATGTGGACATGACGTTCAGTGCAGGATCACACACCAACAGCACAGTATTCATGTGGGGAGAGTGTGTTCAAAACCTGAATTCCGCCCCGCCCACTCTCTATCTATCCCTGTGGGGAGTTGGGCTAACTTCCTCAGATGCAATTAAACAATCTAGAATCACGTATCCTGATTGAAATATCTATGGAATATGTAAACTTCTCAGCGTCTGCGTAGAAAATAATGAGTGCTTGTTCATACCCGCAAAGTTTGAACGCAATCAATTCTTATTCTCTCACAGAGTTACTGATTAATCGTCACTCACACTCATGGTAACATCATTCCACGGATTAGTCTGGGAAAATCATTTACAATCTGTCTGTGACAAGTAGGTAACTTCGTATAATGGAGAAAACATTTGCACAAAGTACCTCAAGTACTGCCGGAACAACACTCTTAGGGTTGATTACAATTTTTTCCCCTCATTTCGCCACCTCCGTTTCTTTCTTGTTTTGTAAACGCCATATCTTTTCTACGCACTACGACTGAGATGGAATTCACAACTTCCTTACATCTGTATGTCAGCATCAATAAAACCAGCACCAAAGGTGTTACGGAGATTTGCTTTACTCACTGGAAGTAAATCAATCATTTAGCAAATACCTAAAATAGAGACTGGCCACGTACTTTAACGGAAATGAGCTGTGAGAAAATGGGAAACAGGCAAAGGAAGGGAGCTACCTTTACTTTTGTTTTCTTTCACGCAATGTGTGCAGTTCTGGTCAGACAAGCATGTTATACTTATCTTGACCTGAGTTGCTGGTTCATCTGTTCCACAGAACAGCAAAGAGTAAAACACATTGCTGTGCATTTGCAGTCAGATGCAGATATAACCAGGTAGGGTTGACCCATCGCCTTCTCTATAGGACACGAGGCAAGCAAATCGCCTTGTAATGAGAAGTGATAACGGTTTCATTTCAGTTCCACTAATTTTGTTCATGAAGTATCATCAGATTATTTCTCTGTGCCTGTAGATTATGAGTCAACGACTTGACCACCGTGCACTGGGTTCAGTGCTTACAGATTCTCTGCAGAGAACGGTTTAATAATCTCAAGTGCAATGATTTTGCAATGAATACGTAGTTTACACGGACATGAAAGAGTTGTATCCATAATTACAAATGGTACAAATTATGGATTATTCAGAAGTTGCACTAATGCTGAGGCGGAGACTGGGATAACTTCATGGTGTCTCTGGCCAGGATTGGTAAGTCGGAAGGATATGGTGATCTCAATCTGTGCAGAACGAAAAGGATTATGGAGTTTCAGAACAGTCTTGTTTCTCATCGCATATCAGTGAATAATTTATAAATAGTAATTTGCTAGTTACAATTTATAAGGAAATGAATTTTTGATTGGAAGGGAACATACTGACTTCCCTTTTTTCAAAGTTTGCATATTACGAGTCGAAATTCAGTTCAACGCGGTTTAATGGACAAATCGAATGACTTACTGGGAACACCAACAATAGCGAGGATAGGATAGTAATTACTTTGAATAATCCAAAGGATATCCTGTATGCGCGATGCTAACGAGATCCAAGGCTGAGAAATCCAGTAAAGACCTCCGGATAAACTCCTATCCATTGTTGTAACATTCCAGTCCATTGTTCTCAGAATATGATCCATTGGTGGAACATTCCAATCTTCTGTTCTCGGTTTCTGATCTCTCCTCCCTCTCTCTCTGGAGCTGCTGCTGACTTTAAGTGCTGTTGGTGATTCCCCCACTCATACTATGGGATAATACATTGAACAGAGCTCATTGCTCATTAAACGATGGAAACCCGCCCCTGGGATAATTAGAATCCACGGAGATTGACATTAATCACAGTTGCTGAGCAAACTGCTCCAGTTAACCCTTTTCAATGCAACACTGAGATGATTTAATTTCAAAAGTAGTGTTGAAATTTACACATTCGGCATGGGATTTGTGTGGATGAATGTGGAAGGAATGGTGTCGATAGTAGATTGATTGGGAGCAATGACAAAGGTTTGTCAGAACATAAACAAGTTTTTCCGCTTACAAATGCAAACATACAGACTGTAATTAATGATCAGTGATTATAATGTTGGTAAAACATTATGCGAACTTTTATAGTTCATTATGACGGGAAAGTGCGACTAAGATATGTTGGGTAATTACAGACAAACGTCATGTATATGTGAATAGTGAGATACACGTGACAAATGCAAGTCGAATTGTGATTCGAGGACGAGAGAGGGCAGGTGAGGGCCATGCTGTTGATGATATCGATGTCAATGAACTGCGTTAAAGTATCGCTTACTGGACTTCAATTACAATATGATTATCACATTAGAGTGGAGACAGAAAACGCAGCGTATTGGAGACAGGCTGCTGAGACTGGAGGGAGGAAGCCTGACATTGACCAGTCATCAGTATTGGAATGTTACTCTTTATAATTCATTGGAAGATCAGATTCCAGGATACATCTTCAGTGAGGAATGATGAGAGCCAATTTTAAAAATAAGACCAGAAGGCATAAGAGCAGATATTTGCTCCAATAAGCTCATCTAATCAGCTCCGTCCTACAATTATGTCTGTTAAGCTTCTCAACCCTATTCAACAACTTTCTCCCCGTTACTGATGATCCACTCGACAATCAATAATCTATTCATCTCCATCTTAAATGTATTCAATAACCTGTCATCTTCAGCCTTCTGTGGCAGTGACTTGCATAGATTCATTATTCTCTGCTGAAGAAGAAACTCCTGGGTCTTTGTTCTAAAAATTCTTCACTTACTCTGTGAACTCTGGTCCCAGTCTTTATTACCAATGGAAATATTATCCCGACATCCACTCCCCCCACTTAACTGAGTATTATGTAAGTTTCAAAAAGATAAACACTTACTTACTTCCAAACTCTGTCAAATATAGACCAAGATAACCCAAATATTCTACATATGAAAAACATTTAATTTATGGTACAATTCTTAAATTCTCGTGAAACTTCTCGGAACATACTCCAAGGCCAATGCATCCTTCATGAGATATAGAGTCCAACACTGCGTACATTATTCCAAATGAGGCCTGAACAGAGCCTTGTACAACCATAGAAGGACATCCCGGCTTTTATGTTCAAGCCCTCTAGAAATTAATGCATTAATTGTACTTCTCTTCCGAACTCCTGACATTCTGCAGGTTTACTTTGAATGACTTCTATACTAGAAATCATAAGACTTCTTGAACTTCTGATTTCTCAATTTACTACCCATTCCGAAAGTATGTCATGTCTGTATTCTTCCTACAGAAGCACATAACCTCACACTTTCCCATGTTATACGTAATCTCCCAGATCTTTGCCGACTCAGCTTAACTGTCCAAATCATTATGAGTGAGACAGTGAGGACTGCAGATGCTGGAGATCAGAGTTCAAGAGTGTTGGGCTGATCGAAAAATAGAGCCAGTCAAGCATCATCCGAGGAGCAGGAGATTCGATGTTTCAGGCATAAGCTCTTCATCAGGAATGTACAGCGGTGGGGAAGTGGGCGAAAGGGGGCTGAGAGATAAAGGGGAAGGGGTGTTGCTGGGGCTAATGTAGCTTGGAAGACAATAGGTTGGTGAAGGTAGGGGTGATCGTGACATGCCAGAGCAGAAGGCAGCATGGATGGGGGGAAGAAAGATGGACAGGTCGGTCAGATCAAGAGGGCGGTGCTGAGTTCGAGGGATAGATCTAGGATAACGTGAGGGAGGGAAGATGAGGAAACTGGTGAAATTTACATTGATACCGTGTAGTTGGAAAGTCCCAAGGTGGAAAATGAAGTGATTTTCCTCCAGGCGTCGGGGCAATGGAAATTTCGTGGTGGAGGTGTCTGAGAAATTGTACATCCTGGTGAAGTGGGAGTGATCGGCCACAGGGCAGTGGGGTTCTTGAGTTTAATTGCCATAGAGATGTTCCCTGAACCATTCTGCAAGTTGACCTCCTGTCTACCCAAATTTGCGGAGACTGGGAGCAACGGACACGGTATATGAAGTGTATGGCTGCACAGAGAAGGATCCTGCGGTCTTGGGTGGAGGTGAGGGGACGTTGTTGGAGAAACGGCAAAGGGAATTGCCGTGAGTGGAGGGCGTCTTGTTTGGGAGTGTGGACGTAAGAAGGAGCCGGGGAAAGAATAGTCTCAGCACAATGCTGATCGTGGTTGAGAGGGAAATACATCTCTGGAGGTGGGGTCTGACTTTAATTGGGGAAATGGCAGATGTGTTGTATCTGTAGGTTATAGGGTGGAAGGTGAGGACCTGGGGGTTCTAGTTGGAATGGTGGGATTCAAAGACAGAGGTGCGGCAAGTTGAGGAGATGTTTTGAAGCACACTTCTGCAGCCTACTCTTCAATGTTACTTGTCCTTCTCTCAATCTTTATCCTGCCTGAAAATCGAGCCAGGATGTCTGCAGTTTCTTCATCTGGATCATTAATGCATAAAGTGAAAACATCAGGTCCGAATACTCGGTCTTGTGGAACATCACTTTTTCTCTAACTGCCACTTTGAGAAGGAATGTTTCATGCATGTTCACTGCTTTTCGCCAGACATCGAAGCTCCAATCCATGCTCGCACTTTGCCTCTAACACCATGGGTCTTTACCACTCTCAATATACTCTTGTATGGCAACTTGTCAAAGGTCATCTTGAGGCCTAGGTGGACAACATCCTTTGGTTGTCCTTGGTCTAATCTACTCCTTATTTCCTGAAAGAGTTCAAATAGATTTGTCAAGCATGACCCCTTGTGGAAACCATGCTGACTCCGGCCTATTTTACCAGCCACATCCATGTTTTCAGAAATCTCATCCTTCGCAATGGTTTCCAGGATCGTACCCATGAACAAGGTTAGCTTGATCAGTCTATAGTTTTCAGTCTTCTGCCTTACTCCCTTGATACATCTGGTGGCGCATTAGTAATTTTCCATTTCTCCAGAGCCTCTCCTGATTCTAGACAATCCTGAAAGATTACCACTAATGCTCGTCTTATCTCTCCCTTAGAATTCTGATGTGTAAAACATCTGATCCAGTTTATAGCTTCACATTCATGCCATTCAGTTTTCTACTATGTTATGTTTGGTGATGACCGCCATACTCAGCACTGCCCTCTCACTGACTAGAATATTTGGAAAATTGCTCCTCTTTCCATCGTAAAGTCTGACACAAAGTTCCTCAACCATTTCTTCGTTTCCACTACTGTCTGTCCAGTATTACTTTTCAGCGTCCAATAACGCCCTTTGCCTCTCTTTTGCACTTTATATATCTGAAGAATCTCCAACAGTCTTCCATTGTATTACTGGCCAACGTATTCCCCTACACAATCTTCTTCCTTCATTTTTGTTGCCCTGTGTTGGTATTTGTAAACTTCACAATTTTGTGGTTTCCCAATTCCCTTCGCCACGTGGTATGTTTTCTCTTTTGCTTTAGCGCCACAAACTCATTTACCTTTATCATTCTATGGTGTGCTTCTCGAGTCAGCCAAGGATGCCTCATCCAACCTTTCGGTGGTCTCTTTTCCCTCGGGAACATCTCTGCTATATCACCGCAATTACCTTCGAATCTCCTGCCATTATTCTTCTGCGGTCTTTCCTGCTTAGGCTCTCTCCCAGCTCATTCTACCCAGGTTTTCACTTGAACCACTACAATTGTCTGCATTCAACTTAAATACTGATACCTCTGATTCTATCTTTTCCCTATGAAACTGCAGAATACATTCAACTACGTTATGATCACTGCTTCCAACGTTTTCCTGCAATTTTAACTCCCTTACCTAGTCTGTCCTTTTTGCACGACACTCATTCCAGTCTTCTCTGTTCCTTCCTGGGATCCACTACAATCTGCTATAAAAAGCCATCTCGGAAATATTCCACAAATTCCTATTCTTGCGAACAAGTAACAACCTGGCTTTCTCAGTCCATTTCCACAATGAAATCTCCCATGATAACTGTACCTTGCATTTCTGACACATCTTTTCTATGTCCTGGTGTATCTTGCGCCCCAGCTCCTGGTAAAGTAGGGCTGCCTGCACAAGACTCTAACTATGGTGGTTTACATTGCGGTTCAACAGTTCAACCCATGCAGATTCTACACCATCAGATCCTAATTCCTTTCTTAATATTGATTTAATTTCATTTCTTTCTAGTAAAGTAACTTACTCCCCCTGCCCACCTGCACTTTTCTTTCCATAAGATGAGTATCCTGGAATATTGAGCTCCCAATCCTGATTCCCTTGTAGCCACGTCTCCGTGATACCCACCAGGGCATTGCTGCTAATTTTGATCTGCACCACAAATTCATTTACCCTTATCATTCTATGGTGTTCTTTCAGATATAACACCATCACTCCTGCATCAAACGTTACTCTTCTCATTGTCATTTGGTTATGCAGTTGACTTCAAGTTTGACTGTTAATCATTGCCAGATACTCTGTCGTATTTGTGCCCGCTGGAAATTTTAATAACCTAGTTTGAATTCTGCACTGTTACACTCTCTTTTAATACGGTTTTTCTAATTTCCCTTCTAACTGATTCCCCTCTCCATTGCTATTCTATTTAACTCCCTGTCTCCCACGGTACTTATGCGTTTCACTCGGACTTTCGGAATAACACAGTTCAGATGAAGACTGTCCCATCGGAACAGGTTCTTTTTTACCTCCGGAATGAAAGGTGTTTATTGAAAACAGATTGCAAGGACAAAATGTTTTTCCATACATACCAAAATATGAGAAGTATGAAGAGATATGCTTGTCAATATACACTCGCGATATTGAGCTATATGAATTGAAATGTGGATTACTAAACCATGCAAGTGGTGTGCAAACCTTATGAATCATTATTTGATCCACAGCTGAGGTCCTGGATTCTATTCTGTCAATGAACTGCGCACTGAGATTCTCTGGCCAAATCTCTCACCCAGTGTCAGGGGGGCGGTGGAGATTATATGTTACTGCTGCTGTTTGCTCAGTCTATTAAAATGAATCCACCTTCTCCCTAGAACAAATCTATTTGTCTATCGGATTCTGATTAGCTGTCAGCAACCTGGCTCTGTGATGTTATTGTAGAGAAATGATCTGGATGACAGCCAGTACCAGCATGGCCTTTCCAGGCTATGGCACCAGGCAATGTGTGAGCAGTCCGTGTGGCATTCTAAATAAACTTTCCATTTTCTGTCTATTTGTTCTCATGCTCCTTCCTTATCTGTCTAACCTCACTCTCGTCTCAAGTACAACAGTGAGCGTGAGGTAGAAAAACACATCGGTAAACATATTATGGAAAGATGTAGAGGAAATAGGGTAGCGGTGATGGGAGATTTCAGTTTTCGCAACATTGACTGGGATAAATGTAGCGTCAGACGTCTGGATGGGGTAGAATGTTTAAGAAGCGTCCAGGAGGGTTTTCTAGAGCGGCATGTCAATAGTCCTGCGAGGAAAGGGGCCATACCGGACCTGATATTGGGGAATAAGCCAGCGCAGGTGTTAGAAGTTTCATTGGGGAATTTCTGTGGGAACAGTGAACGCAATTTTTTAACGTCTGGGACACTTGTCGACAAAGGTGAGAGTGGTCCCAACGAAAGAGTCTAAAAATGGGCCAAGGCCAATTATATCAAAAATAGGAAGGAGCTCAGAAATGTGGATTGGACACAACTATTTGAAGAGAAGTTCACATTTGATTTTTGGGGGGAGGCTTTTAATGATAGATTAAAGATAATGCAGGATAGGCATCTCCCATTGAAGCCAAAGGATAGGAAACGCAAGATTCGTGAACAGTGGATGACAGGACAAATCATACGAATAGCAAAGAGAAAAAGGGAAGCGTACAAAAGGCCTACGCAGCTAAGAAAAGAATTGGCCGTGGAGGATTATCGGAAGACTGGGACAAGTGGCAAACGTGTAATAAAGTGGAATAAAAGGGGTCATGAACTAGCTTAAGCAAGCAGAATTTTGGAGAATCCCAAAGCATTTTATTATTATACATGAAGCAAACGGGTAACTAGAGGATGGATTGTTCCACTAAATTGTAATGCAGGAAGGCTGTGTGTCGAATGGGTGAGACTCTGAATGGGTGAGATTCTGAATGATTACTTTGTATCAGTGTTCATGAGGAGAAGAACATGATGAATGTTGTGATTAGGGATATAAGTTTGATTAGTCTGGATCATGTTGACATAAGTAGGAAATATGTGTTGGTTAGGCTCGAGGTTTTTTTCGTAGACAAATTCTCAGGACCGAATGGGAACTATCCCATGTTGCTAAGGGAGGTGGGAGTGGAAACAGCTGGGGCCATGACAGATATCTTTACGGCATACTTACAAACAGGTGAGGTGCAGGAGGACTGGAAGGTTGCTCGCTTTGTCCTTCTGTACAAGAAATGTAGTAGGGAAAATCTCGGTTTCTACAGACCAGTGAGCCTGAGGTCAATGGTGGGAGATTTGCTGGAGAAGGTACTGAGGAATAAGATCTATTTATATTTTGAAAAGAATGGGCTTATCAGTGATAGTCAACATAGTTTTGTGCGGGAAAGTTCGTGCCAAACCAACTAAATAGAGTTTTTGAGGCCGTGACTTAGTTGATAGATGTAAGGAGGGCTGTTGTTGATATATACATGGACTTTAGTAAGGCGTTTGATAACGTTCCTCAAGGAAAACTAATAGGCGTTTGATAAGGTTCCCCATCGCAGACTAATGGAGAAAGTGAAGTCACATGGTGGGCAGGATGTTCGATCTCAGTGGATAAAGAACTGTTTGAACAATAGGAAACAGAGAGTAGGAGTTGAAGTGAGTTTCTAGAAATGGAGAACGGTGACCAGTGGCGTTCTTCAGGTGTCAGTGTTGTGGCCAACTGTTGTTTGTGATCTATGTAAATGATCGGGAAGAGGGCACGGTTGGTATGATCAGCAAGTTTGTAGATGACACGAAGATTGATGAAGTAGCAGAAAGCATAAGGGACCGTCAAAGCATTCACGAGAATAGAGATAGACTGGAGAGTTGGGAGGAAAAGTGGCAGATGGAGTTCAATCCAGACAAAAGTGAGGTGATGCATTTCGGCAGGTCTAACTCGAGAGTGAATTCTACAGTGAATGGAAGAGCCTTGGAAAAAGTTGATGAGCAGAGTGATCTAGGAGTGCAGGTCCATTGTACACTGATGGTAGCTACGCAGGTGGATACAATGGTCAAGAGGGAATATAGTATGTTTGCCTTCATTGGACAGGTATTGATTATAAGAGCTGGAAGGTCATCAAACATTTTTACAAGACATTGGTTCGGCTTCATTTAAAATACCATGTACAGTTCTGCTCGAATATTATCAAAATCATGTTCCCCTTTGGAGAGGGTGCAGAGAAGGGTTACGAGGATGTTGCTTGGTATGGAAGGTGCTAGTTATGAAGAGAGGTTGAGTTGGTAGGGCCTGTTTTCATTAGAAGAAAGGAGATTGAGGGGGCCTGATTGAGGTTTACAAAATCATGAAGTGTATAGACACGGTGGATACAGATAAGCTTTTTGACAGGGTGAAGTATTCATTAAGGAGAAGTCATGCTTTGAAGGTGAGAGGAGATAAGTTTAAGGGGGATACACGCGGCAAGTACTTTACACAGAGTGTGGTGGGTGTCTGCAACGCGTTGCCAGCAGAGGTGGTAGAGGCAGGTATGATAGATTCATTTAAAGTGCGTCTGGACAGATAAACGATTTGGTGGGGAGCAGTTGGATACAGATGCTTAGGAATTGCGTGAGAAGTTTAGACAGTAGACCTGGATTGTGTCAGGTTTGGAGTGCCGACAGGCCTGTTCCTGGGCTGAAATGTTTCTTCGTTCTTTGTTCCTTTCTCAATCAGTCTGTTGCTCCGTTACTCTCCTCTCTATTTACCTCCCTTCACTTTCTTCCTTCTCGGTTCATTCTGTCTTACTCTCTCCACCGCCACCCCACCGCCCCGTCTCTCTCTCTCTCTCTCTCTCTATCTCTATCTCTACCTCTCTTTCTATCTCTCAGTCTTCCACCAGTCAGTCTGCATGTTTTCAGATTGTGGAGTTGGAGAGATCATGGCTGGTCGATGGACTGAATGGCCTCCTTCTGTGCTGTATTAGTTGTGAAATTCTCTGCCCATCAAAAAAAAACTATGTGCCTGCTGAGAAATGCTGTTTCGTTGAAGGACACAATGCACAATCATCCATTGCTTCTTCCTGTTCTCTAACATGCAGCGGCCTCGAAATATGTCTTCAAATACAATAGATTAAAATTCGAGCAGTTGGGAAAACATTTATGCGATGATATTGCAATCACGGTTTAATAAACAGTTGCTACATAAAGAATGTAGATTTGCCTGATAGCAGCTCCTCCGAATTAAAACTCCATCGCTCCTGCCTGATACTGACTTAATTTGCCTTCCCTCAATTCATTTCCTTTCCAAAAGGTCCTGAATAATCCATGTTCTTAGCTCTTTTAAAACATGCGGAGTTTAATCAGTTTCGAAAATGCTCTCCCACTGAAAAGTCACTCACCTGCCAAGGCTCATTCGGCAAGACCAGGTCCGGTATGGCCGCTTCTGCACTTGGACTATCCATATACCTTTGCAAAAAGCCCTCTTGGATGCACCAAAATAGATTCCGTCCCATCTCAGTCTTTTGTTCTCAGGACGTCCCGGTCAATATTGGAGATGTTAATGTCACTCAATATGACAACTCTGTTTTTAATACACCTTTCCTGAATAGCCCTTCATATTTGTTCCGCATATTTGGGAGTCTCTTGGCGGAATTGTAGTTTAATCCTGACGCAGTAATTTCATCCTTCTTACGTGTGTACTCAACTCATACTGCTGCAGTGGATGAGCTCTCTAGTATGTCCTCTATGAATGCAGATGTAACAGTCGCCCTGATTGGTAGTCCTACTCCCCCACCACTTTTACCTTGCTCTCTATCTCGACTAACACAACAAAACTCTGGATCGATGAAAACAGCGAGTCCTGTCACTCCCTCACCTAAGTCCCTGTAACAGCCACAAATTCATAGTCCCTTGCACTGATTCAGTCTCCAAGTTCATCTGCCTTACCCATACTAAGGCTTTCCTTTCAAATAAACGCATGTCAGACCAACTCCATCAGATCCTGATCTGATATTTGGTTTGAGTTGCCCTGACGTTAATTCGTCTCTTCATTTCTCTGACAGAGGATTACAAAAGACTATAAGCAAAGCCAAAAGTATCGTTGAGAAAATTCCAGCATCATCCCTTGTCTCTTCAGTCTGGGCATTGAAGCATACGTAATGTCCAATGCCAAAATAGTGCTGGATAATAACATTGCTTCCAACAATTGTCTCCATCCACTCACTGCATATTCTGCAACTCTCTCTGGACCCACAAGTTTGACTGCTCTCTTGTCCCTCTCTCAATTGAACCTTTCGTTATATTTAAATCGCTGTTATGTATTTTCACCCAAGCTCCACGTCATCTGCCTTGCCCGTCCCACTCCTCACAATAAAATCAGCACACTTTAGCCTACCATTCCCACTGTGTTCAGTACCCTTTGCCTGTTTGTTTTTGGTCTTATCTGACTTGGTATTAGTATCCAACTCCTCCTCAGGCACTGTACTCCTAAACCTACTGCTCAGGTTTCGACTTCAAAATCGCCCCTCCCCCCGCTGCCCCACTTGCTTAAACCCTCCTGAGGCACGATAGCAAAGCAAACCTGTATGCCAGGAGATTGTTGCCAGTTCAGTCCATCCTGTCCTTCTTGTGTAGGTCCCACTGTCCGGGAATTCCAATTATCCACAAGTTGGAAGGGCTGCCTCCTATCCCAGCACTTTGGTCATGTATTTAAAAGGAATATCTTCTTATTCTTTACCTCACTGGCACGTGGCTTGTTCTAGCCACTCCAAAATTCAAATACCATTTCAGCACAACTCTGGCAAATTGTTTCATTTGAAATTGAATGATTTGATAATAAAACCATAAGTGTGACCTCACTAATCAGGAAAGATGAGTGCAGTGTATCAGTCCAATGACCACAGTATCTAATATCTATCACCTGCACCAAACAAGTTTGGCAAGGCAATCATATGGAGTATATATTTGCAGCTGCACAAGGATGAACAGAAGTTAATTAATAAGATCAGAAAGTGTTGAAGCACATGGATGCCATTCACCTTGCTTACTTTGCTTTGCTATTCAATGGGTAATTAACTATTTGGTTCCTTTCAATGGCAGGGTCCTTACTTCACATCCCCAGCAAGTCAGAAAGTGATCAATGTCTGCATGTGCAGCCCGTACCCAGTGTCAAGAAATGGGGTGTGGGGAATCCCATGAGTGGCCCGAGGAAAGGCTGCATGCAGTGACGGATTGGCTGAGAAAGTGAGAGAAATAGAGTGTGTCGTCTGGGGCACTGCACTCACACAAGTGGCGTGTTCACATTCCCAAACATCCAGGAGAGCCCAAACACCAGAGCCGCTTTTATAACAAACCGGTCACATTTACCACATTTCTCCATCGAACAAAAGTGAAAATACTGTCGACGGCAGAAACCCGAATCAAACACAAAGACATTCTGTGGAGAGAGAAGAAAACTTAATGATTCTAATGTAAACATGGAAAGAATGTACAACTTCAACGCCGTCTTTTACCTCAGATTGAGACTGAAGCCGGGTACCTGGCTCGGTGAGGCAGCAGTGCTGTGCCACCATCCAGCTCAATGGTAGAAAATATGATTTATACAGTTGCAAGTTTGCGTTCAACAGTGAATTCACTGGGATACTCTCTCTCAGAATGGGTCGATTGGGAAACATTTTTAACGTAGCAGTGGGCAATTAAAGAACAATAAGGTGGAAACTAGGAATCATATAAGCTAACTCGCTATCGAATAGGAGATTGCAGGAATTTAGTTAAGTTATATGAAAGAAGACAGGCTCGTGTGAAAATTGGATCACGAGAAAACGAGGCTGGCTCCATATAAATGGAGAACAAGAACTGGGCGATTAACTGAGCATTTACTTTGAATTTAGGAAAGATTTAGGAAGCGTAGAATGGGAAAGGAAACTGCAGGGGATGAGCATATTAAAAATGTGGAGCTTATTTTAGGAAAAGGTCCTGTGTGTCCTAGATAAGTATGTACCTGTCAGGCAGGGAGGAAGACATTGAACGCGTGAGCAGTGGTTTACTAAGGAAGTGGAATCCCTTGTCAAGAAGAAGAAGAAGGCTTATGTTAGGACAAAATGTGAAAACTCAGTAATGGCACTTGAGGTTTACAAGTAAGTCAGGAAAGACCTATAAAGAGAGCTGAGAAGAGTCAGGAGGAGACATGAGAAGTTGTTGGCGGATAGGATCAGGGTTAAGCCTAAGGCTTTCCATAGGTATGTCAGGAATAAAAGAATGACAAGAGATGAATTAGGGCTAATCAAGGATAAAAGTGGGAAGTTGTGTGTGGAGTCAGAGGAGATAGGGGAAGCACTAAATAAATAATTTCGACAGTGCTCACTATAGAAAATGAAAATGTTGGCGAGGAAGATACAGAAATACTTGCATCTAGACTAGGAAAGATTGATTTTCACAAGAAAGAGATATTAGAAATACTGCCGAGTATGAAAATAGACAATTCCCCGGGGCCGAATGGGCTCTAACCTAGGATACTCTGGGAAACAAGGGAAGTGATTACCGAGCATTTGGCATTGATCTTCAAATCATCATTGTCGAGAGGATTAGTGCCTGTGGACTGGAGGATAGCAAATGGGGTTTCCTTGTTCAAAAGGGTAGTAGAGACAATCCTTGTAATTACAGACCAGTGAGTCTCCCTTCAGTTGTTGGTAAGTGTTGGAAAAAGTTATAAGAGATAGCATTTATAACCATCTAGAACAGAATGATCTGATCTCTGACAGTCAGCACGGTTTTGTAAAGGGCTATTAGTGCCTAACGAATCTTATTGAGTTTTTTGACAAAGTGATCGTGCAGGTAGATGAGAGTAAATCCGTTGATGTGGTATTTATGGGTTTCAGCAAGGTGTTCGATTAGGTTCCCCACAGGAGCCACAGTATGCTATTATACAAAATGCAGAGGAATAGGATTGTAGGAGACAGAGCAGTTTGGATCAGTCATTGGCTTGCTGAAAGAAAACAAAGGGTTGCATTTGATGGAACATGTTCATTTTCGTGTCCAGTGACTAGCGGTGTATCACAAGGGTCAGTGTTGGGTCCACTGCTGTTCGTCATTTTTATAAACGAATTGGATGACGGCTAATAAGGGTGGTTTAGCAAATTTGCGGATGACACTAAGGTCGGTGGAGTTGTCGATAGTGATGAAGGATGTAGTAGGTTGCAGAGAGTCATAGATAGGATGCAGAGGCGGGCTGGAAGGTAGCAAATGGAGTTTAATGTGGACAATTGTGAGGTGATACACTTTGGACAGAGCAATCGGAATGCCAAGTACTGACTAATGGTAAGATTCTTGGGAGTGGAGATGACCAGAGATATCTCGGTGTCCATGTACACAGATCCCTGAGAGTTGCCACACAGATTGACAGATTATTTAAGAAGGCATACAGTGTTTTGACCTTTATTCGTTGAGGGATTGAGTTCTAAAACCAGGAGGTTATGCTGCAGCTGTACAAAGCTCTGGTACGGCCACACTTGGAGTAATGTGTACAGTTCTGGTCACTGCATTGTAAGAAGAATGTGGAAGCTTTGGAGTTTGGAATGTGGAAGTTTGGACAAGGAGAGCCGTTTTCCAAGTATGGGGACGGCAACCACGAGGGGACACAACTTTAATGTGAGGGGAGATAGGTATAAGACAGATGTCAGTGGTAGTTTCTTTACTCATTGAGTAGTAAGGGTATGGAATGGATTGCCTGCAACGGTAGTAGATTCGCCAAGTTTAAGTACATTTAAGTCGTCATTGGACAGACATATGTACGTACATGGAATAGTGTAGGAGGCATGTGCTTCAGATTAGTATGACAGGCGGCGCAGCATCGAGGGCCGAAGGGCCCGCACTGCGCTGTAATGTTCTATGTTCTATCAATTCTCACGATGGAAGTTAGGACGAGCATTTCAGAACTTCAAGAGAGTCAACGGTGAGGATGAATGCTGTGATCTGCGCAGAGGAGAAGGTAACGGGGAAGCCCCAATGTTTGAAGATGGATAAATCACATAGTCTGAGAGGACGAAAATCAAATGTTTTGAAGGAGATAGCGAAGGACGTCGTGCAGGCACTGGTGGCAATGTTGAGGGAGAACTGTGGCCAGCGAGATTCAGAGAATTAGAAAATGGGTAATGTCAAATGGTATCTTGCTGTTCAATTAATCGTTTTAATTTATTGGTTACAATTTGCCGAAGCATCTACACAAATACTGTTGACATTAAAAAAATCAGTATTAATGAAAAAAAATAAGAATGGAGGATCGGGAGATATGTTGTTTCCGCATGATGTGGGAGCTGGTAGACCACATTTTGGCTCCCGGTGACCATGTCTGTAGTACATATTTATTCCTGGAAGAACTCTGTCTCAGAGTTGATGCTGAAAGCTGAACTTCTAAGATTGTGGCACATTAGGGATTGTGAGAGTAATCAAGATGCTCTGTTTCAGGAGACAGTCACTCACTTAGTGGTCATGGCGAGAAGGGTATGGCTGTGAGTGAAGCAGGTAGAAGGATTCTGGAGTGAACATTGCAGGACCCTCAGCCCCTGCCCGTGTCGAACACGTTCAAGAGTTTTGCTCGCTGTATGAACGGGAATGGGGACTGCAGGTAGGATGGACTATTTGGGGTGCAGCACCCAGTTTAGGAAACTTGTTGGAGGTTGGGTGCGGGGAAGAGAATGTAATTGATGGTGGTAAAAATAAAGGCGGAAACACTGTCCTCTGTGACCAGGATTGAGATCCCTAAAGGTGGTGCTGCCTGCCTGGGGCTCGAGTTTGGGATGTCTTATCTGGGACAGTAAACATCGAAGTGGTGATGGTCCATGTCGGTACCAATGACATAGAAAAAACTAGGGCAGAGCTTCTGCTAAGGGATATGAACAGCTAGCAGCCAAATTAAAAAGCAGAAATCTCCAGTCCCGGTCCAAATAGCACCGAGTGTATGGAAAGGGTTAGCAATCAAACTTCAAGCATACTGGCAACAAATGACAATGGGCAGAGAGACGGTTACTAGAGGACTGAATATGTTATATCTGAATGGACACAGTATAACAATAATATAAATGAGATTGTGGTGCAGATCGAAATTGTCAGGCATGACCTGGTGGGCATTATGGAAAGGTGGCTGCAAGGGGATCAGGAATTAGAGCTGAATAGACAAGGATATATATACTATCAACAAAATAGGCCGTTGGGCAGAGGGTGTGGTTTTGCCTTAATTGTAAGAAACAAAATTAAATCAATCGTAAAAAATGAAGTAGAGTCAGATGATATAGAACCTGTGTTGGTAGAAATGAAGTACCAAAAATGTTTCCAAAAACGTAGTTGGGGTTGCGTACAGGTTCCCCAACAGTAGTCAGGAGCTCGGGCGCAAGATACAGATGGAGATAGAAAAGTAGTGTAGGAAATTCAACGTTACTGTGATTCTGGGGAAATTAGGTTCGTATTGGATTCCAAAAAATTGAATTTGTTTAATGTCTGAGGCAGGGATATGGATAACTGGGGCACACATGTGTTACCATGACCTCCCCTTTACCTGAAAAATGAAATGAGTGGAGATAAAAAGAGAGGTTGTTGCCGGTGAGGACCTGTTCAGCCAGTAGAAGGAGGGTGGTGGTGGCTAGGTGCGGTCCAGTCCTTTGCTTCAGGAAGAAGTGGAGAACTCTGTCACCATCCTGGTGGGGGAATGCACGTGTAAAAAGATTGCACAACCATGGGAAAGAGAAAGCGGCTGGAATCTGCAAATTGGAAATTCCAAGACTGGTGAAATGTATAAGAAGAATCATGGATGTACGTGGGCAAAGACTGTACCAGGGCAGGAAAGACTGAGTCAAGGCAAGTAGAGATTAGTTCTGTGAAGCAGGAACAGCTGAAGAAATAGGTCTGCCACGAGAGTTATGTTTGTGAATTTTCGGGAGATGATGGAAGCAAGCTTTGTCATCAGAGGAGTATCCGCTTTTGGAGCCTTGTTTGGGAGGGGGGATTAGCAGATGACATGAGGTCAGTTATCGTATTTGATACAAAGGCCTGATGTGCCATGCGTTCGCCATCCTCGAGCGGGAGAAAGGGGGAGTTAGCTGAGAGCTGGCGCACAGACACTGTCATGTAGAGGTCAGTCCACCAGAATACACCAGCACCACCCTTATTGACCCTGGAATCATAACAAAGTCGGGGTTCGATCGAAGCAGACATTTTGTAGTCTGTTCAGGAGGAGATACGTTTGTTATGGTGATGGGAATGTTGCGAAATTGAGACAACCAAATTTTCTCACTGAATAGATCGAGTGCAGATCAACGGGCAGAGGGAGGATGTTCTGGTGGAAGGAGATTGTTCAATTTGGGAGAGGGGTTCTGCGCGACAGAGAGAGGATTCTTGTCCAATGAAATGGATACAGAGGCGATGACAGCAGAAGAAGAGTTGAATATCATGTCGTAGCCGAAATTCATTAAGGTGGGGGCGCAGAGGAATAAAGCCGAGGCCTTTGTAGAGTCCATAACGCTTAGCATGAGAGAGCCGACGTTAGAAGGGATGGCAAGTACCCGAAAGGAGGTCGGGTTGTGGGAGGGGAAGGATGCAGAGGACAAGAGTGTGGAGGCGAAGATGGTTCCAGAGCCTCTTGGACATCTCTAAGTTGCTGCATCTTGAGAGCGACGATGCCAGAAAAGAAAGTGAAAATGTTTCGTGAGCACGGTGGATATGCTGCAGGATGAAAGTGAGTAGTGGACTGGCACAGTCCTGAGAAAATGTACTGCGATTCTGTTGGACAGTGAAAATGTTGAACCCAGTTGCACTAACGTGGCATAGTCCTCAGTAAGTAACTCACTGAAAACAGTTAGGATCATAACCTTACAGTACTGTCCTGATTTCATTGGGGTGACACTCAACCAGCACAATCTTACTTTTCAGAGACTTCAGATCAAACTCTGAAAAAAAATAATTTTTTAAATATTTTAAACAGGATAAATTCATTCTTTGTTTCTGGAAGGCAATAGCAAGGGCAGTGTTTCTTTATCATCGACAACTGGCAGTGCGGTGCACAATGGTTAGCACTGCTGCCTTATCGTGACAGAGACCGGGGCTCAATTGCTGTCTCAGGCGACTGACTGCTTGGAGTTTGTACATTCTCCCCGTGTCTGCGTGGGTTTGTTTCGACAGCTGAAGTGAATTAGTTGAACGGGTAAATGTAGGAGAATGGGGTCTGGGTGACTTGCGCGTCAGTGGGTCGGTGTGGACTTGTCCCAAACGGCCTGTTTTCACACTGTAACTAATGCACCAGGGGAAGGTTTCAGGGAGCTGCATTATAGAACCGCCTCTATTTAAGTGATGCAGATGCATTCAAATATACAAGGGGATTACACGACTTTTAACAAATTATGGTGAAGGGACAACATGTTGATCCTCAGTTAAAATGGCATGTTATTTGGAAGACAACTTGAAGGGATTGGTTTTGGTTTTCCTATTGCTCAGTGAGAAAATTACCAACACAGATTTTCATCCGGTTCCCATTGATCACAGTTTGCTCAGGGCCCTTAATGCTACTTGATTCAAACACTACTTCGACAGCACACTTTGACAGCTCAAATAGCATTGGAACATCAGCTACATTAGTAAAGAGTAAAAGCATAGAAAACAGCTTGATCGAACAATGCACGCAGTGTCCTCACATTTTTTTAAAGGGAAACTGGCGCATGTACTTCTGATTCTCAGGAGATGTGTGTTCTATTTGTGATGAGTATGTTTGGTGAAGCGCAGTGACGGTAAGGCAGAAAGAGGCTCCACTCTGCACCACGTCGATCAAATTCACCCCGTTCATAACGCATCAGACACAATCACACACTTTTGCATGTTTCTATTGGTCATTGTTCATCTTAATCTCAACATTCACCGATGACCAATAGCAACACAGCATCCAGCAGATTCCATCATACCAGTTGGGTAGTAAAAAGGGAAAGAGATGGCCAGAGAAGTTAAAGTAACTGGGGCATTGGTGTACTTTACTGTAGGAGTGACAGCAAAACAGCATGAAGGGAAATTGTTAGTGGAAGAGTCTGTCGCAGCAGGAGGGGAAGAAAGCAGTAGGAAGAAGGAGAAGGAGTGGCAGATGACGTGGTCTGATAAGAAAAAGCTTGTTTTTGGAGAAGTGAGGTTTTTTTGAAAATCGGGATCTGATTTCGTTTGAAAATTACTTTATTTTATATCAACTGATTCTTGTTCAGATTGTAAATTCATTCTGTATTTATGTATCTCCATCAAGTGCAGATGATTACATTTTCTCCCCTCGTGTTGCAGTATGTACAACAGTGGCATTTGTCCAAAAGTTTGTTTCCATTTCAGGGTAGAGGTGACGAAATAACCTGATGTCATGCAGTGGGGCCTTAATGTCGATTTCAATTCAATCTTTATCCTCATCACACATGCTCTTTCAAAGAATGAATGAATCTGTGTCCATCATATAGATGAAAAAAATTTCAGCTCTGAATATTGCAGGAAATGTTACAAAGAACATATTCCAACCACACATGAAGTACAAATGTTGCAGTGCAAGGCGTCAATGCCCACTCCATTCTAAATTATTTACAAGCTTTATGAATAAAGACTTCATAGGGTATGGTTGTAAAAGGTGAATTCAGTTCGGTGTTGAAAATGCTATTTGTGGCTCACTTATAAAAGACATTAACTACTTCACTCTGTAAATTCACCAAACTAAGAACAGCAAGAGAGTTGGATTATCAATTCTTCCTCTGTGAATAACATCTAGGGAATTGGAAGGAAATCAAGTTTTGTTTGGGATATTCATAAACAATGATGTTGAGAAAGTGGAAGATGGGAGCAGTGAAATGATAGTAATTTAGACACAACTATGAGCTGGGTGGTAAAAGGTGAGGAGGAATGTGTTACGTTTCAGTAAAGATTAAGCTGACTATTGGGATAGACAGATCAATGGTGGGAGAACTTCAAAACTGATAAATGTGAGACGTTGCACGTTAGGTGTTACAAGACAAGTGAGTTCTCAAACAACGAAGCGGGGTAAAATTGTTTGGTTTTTGATTTCAGCAGGGATGGTTGAGGAGGGACACTGAAACATGTGTACAAGAGCACAAGGGGTATGGAGACAATAAACAGGCAGGGACTGTTCCCCATAATTGAAAGGTCATGAAGAAAGAAACACAGATTTAAAGCGAAAGGAAAAATGCTGAGAGAGGGTTTGTGTTTGGCACTGACAGGATGGTACGTGTCCGGAATGCATTGTATGGGAAGGTTCGTTTCAACCTGACAAACGTTTAAAAAGCCGTTGGACTTGCACTTGATGGTGAGACTCGATTGGCCTCTTTTTCATTGTTTGGTTCTATATGGTGCTGAAGCAATAATCAACGGCACTTGCTGGTTTGTTCATTTCCCTGTACTCAGTAAATGGTTATGCTACAAATCAACATCATGTTATGGAGTATCACCACTTACCCAACCTAGGGCAGCCGAAAAGTTTCTGGGAACATCCAGGATCGTTCACATGCTCTGTCCAAGTATTGCCAACAATATTACCAAACTTTTTCCAGCTGTTTTCCACCATTACTATAACTAATGCAATAACATAAACACAGCTTTTCCTTCATTATAATACAGACTTCTAGCTGGAACGATGTTATTTGTCTGAAGCGTAAAAATCATTCTCACGTATTCATTTTGACAAAGAGAAAGTTTTCCTGTGTGTTTTCCTGTGTTTCCTCACCCAGTTGTTCATCAGCATTCACCACCCACACCTCCAACGTCGAATGCTTTTGATAACTGCTTTCTTGATCCAGTTCCATGTTTTAATGACATGAAAGTATGTTTCCAAATAAAACGTTGCTATTCGAGGCAGTCGGAAGGAAAATGTCAGTGTCTCAGTTGACCCCAAAACATTCTCCAGCACCACTTCACAATCCTCAGGTACTGAAGCCGCCTGTGTCCCTACTCTGAAATATGTGGACACCATTTAGGATAAGCTGACGAGCGGAAAACTGCCATAGGTCTTTAATTTGGCCAGGCAGTAAATATTTCAAACTGTTTCGAACCAAAAACCTTCCCTTGCTTAAGGAGCGGGCGCTGAGGGAGGGTCGGTACTGAGGGAGTACCCCTCAGCTCCCGCCATCCCAAACCATCAACAATTATTCAAAACCAATGAACTGCTGATGGAGTAATATAGGAACATCTGATTTCGGATTGGTAGTAGACAATTCAGCCCTTCTGTCCACAGCACCAATTAATCTGACCATGGCTAACTTTAACCCATTCTTAACGCTATTTTCCTGCTTGATCCAAATAGCCCTTTATTCTGCTTTTCTTCAGAAACATATCTATTTCATTCTTCATTCTGTGGATTGATTCTGCCTCCACGACACGTTAGGACAGTGAGTTCCAAAATTTCACAACTCTCTGAGAGAAGTTTCTCCTCATTCCAGTTTTGAATATTTCATCTCTCACTCCATATCTATGACAATACGTTCGATTGAGTCCGACAAGGGGTTATCTTTCCAACGTCCAACTTATCATTCTCCTTTTGCATTTTATATAGGACAGTGAGGTCCTGCCCTCCAATTCTTCTCAACTCCAACGAGAGCAAGCACAAACTATTCAACTGCTCATCGTACGACAGCCCTTTGATGCCTGGAATCATCCTGGCGTCCCACTCCTGAAATGCCTCCAGTGCCACCACATCCTTCCTCATTAAGGAGTCCAAAATTGGACACAAATTTCCATGTGTGCGACCTTATGTAATTGGAAAAACACTTCTTTTCTTTTGCAATCCATTCCTTTGTAATCAATTCCAGGATTCCATTTGCCTTACGCAAATGCATCTTCATACCTCGTTTGAGATTCATGCACAAAGTCATCCAGTTTCGTCACCATTGACACATTTGAACCTTCTTGTCCTTTAAATAACAATCCACCCTTTTAATTTACGAACACAATGGTCTCTCCCATTCTTCTAGCTTATCAATATTCATCTGTGAACTCTACATAATCATCATAGCCTGTTTTAAGAGCGAGTATAATACCACCATGAATTTTGCTATGTAATATTCTGCCTGTGCTTGCACACTATGTGTATACGTTTGTAGTACTTAGTCTCCGAGAACTGAAACCTGCAGCACCCCACTAGATGCATTTTGTCATTTATACCGATGATTTAACTTCTGTCAGTCAGCCAATCATCTAACCAAGACAAGACGACATCCTTAACCGCCTAGTATCTAATCTTCGAAATCACTCTTTGCAACAACATCTTCCCAAATACCTTTTTTAAAAGTCTAGATATATCACAACCATCGGATCCAAACTGTCCAACTTCTTCTTTACGTCCTCAATGAACTCCAACAGATCTGTCCAAGAGAACTTTCCCTTTACGAAACTACTAACTTTTTTTTCCAAGTGTTCAGTTACTTCGTTCTTGATGGTCAATTCCAGACATGTCATCCTGCAGTGTCGGAGCCAGCGAAGGTTACAGAGACAGCGAAGTGTGTCGTACTTGATTGGACTGAGAGCGATAGGGAGAGGTGTAGATGCTGGATGAATTTACAATGGCAAATGGGGCTGTCGTAGCTGGCGAAGATTGTGGAGATGCGGATGGTTACTGGGATAGAGATAGATGTAGCAGCTGGAGGAGATGACAGAGGACAATACAGATATACATTTGGAGAGTTTAAAAGCGGAATTGCTCAGTGACTAATGATAGAGTACATTGTAGAAATCTATAGAACAGACAAGGCACTGAGAGCAGCTGAAGGCGTGAGACTTTGAAGAGTCCAGTCACAACAGTCAGAGAGTCAGCGTCACACACCACAGGAGAGGTCCGTCGGTTGATAGTGAAAAAGCCTCCGCACTCCCTGGAAAGTCCACCTTCCTAATGTCTGGGTATGAGTGCCAGAATTGGGACAGCTATCTTCTACACTGCTCAAGTAACAATGTGACACAACGAAGCCTCATGGTGTTACATAAAGCACTGACAGGGAAATCTTATGCTGACTCTCACCTTTAGCTGATGAATCAGTGTTCCAGCACATTGAACAAGACTTGGTTGAAGCACTGAGCGAGAGACAAAGATGGAGAATTTGTACGGGATGGGCCATTTCGAAACCAGCACGAAGAGGGGATTAGCAGCAGCATTGTTGGTCGACATGGCCAGGTCCAAAGGATATAACTGCCAGACTGGTTTGCTCTGGGTCGGGAGGGAACGACTAAGTGGGCGAAACATTTTGACCACATCCTCTCCAGACTATCAGCTGCAGACATATTCATCGATGAAATTATTGGTATCAGTGTAACCACATACAGTATTTCTAGAGACAAAGACCCACTTCTACATTGCAAAAACCCTCTGTATGTGGTATGACGCTATCACGTTGCTATACTGGACAGGTTTTTAATAGGTCTTTAACTCAGCACAGGGCTGTGTGAGGAAATTCATGTCATTACTAAGAGTAGCATATTTGTATACCAGCAAATTTTTTACAGTCACTGCCTGACATATGCTCCTTATACCCTGACCATTAAGCCACGGAATAAACCCATGTTGAGTGGAGAATATAGAAGTGCTTGCCAAGAGCAGTCCGAGGTACACCTTAAAATGTGCGAAGTTACCAAGCAGGACCACGTACTAACTAAAAAGCGTAAATTGCAAGTGATCAGCAGATCTAACCAACGAATCAGACCTAATCTCTGCAATCCTGTCACATGCAGTCTCAGTGAATGATGGTGGACTAACAAACAAATCACTGGAGGAAGGGAATCCACCAATATACCTACCTAAATAATTAAACAGCTGGAAAAATGTGTTGCTGTAACAGCCCAGCAGGTCAGGCACCATCAAAGGAGCAGGAGAATTGACGTTTCGTGCTTATGCCCTCCTTCAGGATTCCTGAAGAAGGGCTTATGCTCGAAACGTCGATTCTCCTGCTCCTTTCATGCTGCCTGACCTGCTGCGCTGTTTCAGCAACACATTTTCCAGCTCTGATCTCCAGCATCTGCAGTCCTCACTTTTTACTCCTCAATAATGAAAGAGGCCAGCACAAAACAGAAAAGATAAGGCTGAAACTTTCACAACAATCTTCAGATAGAAATCTAGATTGGAGAGGTGCTGGAAAAGCACAGCAGGTTAGGCCGCATCGTGGAGCAGGAAAATCGACGTTTCGGGCAAAAGCCGTTCATCAGGAATGGGCTTTTGCCCGAAACTTCGATTTTCCTGCTCTTTGGATGCGGCCTAAACTGCTGTGCTTTTCCAGCACGACTATAATTTAGACTCTGGTTTCCAGTACCTGCAGTCCTCACGTTTGACTAGTTCAGATGGAAGTGTCGATTGGATGATGTAGATAAGTCTTTTGCAGATGGCGGTCTTCATTTAATTTGATTCATTTCTTCTGGTATCTACAAGCTACTGGAAGAACTGGACAATGCAATGGCTGTGTGCCTTGATCACATTCCATTCAAGCTGTTCCAGTTGGGAGTCAATACTGGCATCTACCTGACAATGAGGGAAACTATCCGGGTGTCACCTACACACAGAGAGACACACACAACATCAGGCGATCAGTGACTGCCCCATTGATCTAATCCCTTTCATTAATAAAGTGATGAAATATGTAAATACAGTGGTATGAAACAGCACTTCCTCAATACGAACCTGCTTTTGAAGCTCAGTTTGTGTGCTGCCACGGTCTTTCATTCCCTGACATCATTGATGCTTTGGTGTAAAGATGGGCAAAAAAACAGACAGCTGAATTGTAGAGATTAGGTGAGAAAGACTGCGCTTCACATTGCCATAACTGCATTTGATTAAATGTAGTGTGAAGGACTAACAGCAAAACTGAAGCAAGTGGGAATCAGGGAAACCAGCACACTGTTTGAAATTATACCTGGTACAAAGGGAGATAGTTAGGTCTGGTTGAGAGCAGTGATCTCAGCTCGAGGGCAGCTCTGCTGCAGTTCCCGCGGGGAGAGGGGCTTGTTTCTAGGTAAGGCTGAAGGTGAGAAATGGAACAGTAAAGCACCATACTTTTCCGGATTGAAAGGGGTGCTCTCTTTCGTTAAACAGAGATGACTGATGTTAGGTAAACTGGACAGTGATCATGTCGCAATTAAGGGAGAGGTTGAGTAGTTCAGTTCTTTATAGTCACTTCAGATAGTGCAGGAATTGAACCTACACTGTTAGCATTAATCTGCATTACAAGCCAGCCGTCTCATTTTAGTCAAAGACAAAGGTGGGAAGTTGAGTGTGGAACCTGTAGAGATCGGAGAGGTGCTAAACGAACATTTCTCATCTGTTTTCACTCATAAAAAGGAGAATATTGTAGAGGAGAAGAATGAGGTATGAGATATTAGACTAGAAAGGATCGAGGTTAGTTACGCCCACGTGTTATCAGTTCTGGAAGGAGTGAAAGTAGACATATCCCCTGGGACCGATGGGATTTATCCAAGGATTCTCTGTGAAGTTAGAGAGGAGATAGCAGAAACTTTGGCATTGATATTTGAGTCGTCATTGACTACATGTTTAGTACCTGAGGACTGGAGAATTACAAATGTTGAACCCTTGTTTAAGAAGGGCAGCAGAGATGGCACAGGTAATTATAGACCAGTGAGCCTTACTTCTGCTGCAGGAAAGGCTCTGGAAAGGATTATAAGAGATAAGACTTATAATCATCTGGCAAGCAACAGTTTCATTTCAGATAGTCAACATGGTTTCGTCAAGGGCAGATCGTATCTCATAAACCTAATTGAGTGGTTTGAGAACGTGACCAAGCAAGTAGATGAGGGTAGGGTAGTTAACGTGGTATACATAGACTTCAGTAAACCCTTTGATAAGGTTCCAGTGTCTTGAACGTATTGGTAAGGGCCAGTTGCACATTACCGGATTTTAGGCTTTTTTCAAAATCATTTTGAAAAGCTTTGCTCCAGCAAAGTCATGCGTTTACTCACCTGAACATGAATAAGCTGATTATTGCAGTCACTGAATTGTGAAATAGTTCGTTTAGTACTGTTGTAATTTAATTACTGTTCATTTCGTTAATTGTTAACTGGGAAAAGAACCAATGATTTTGACTTATTGTAAAATGTTTAAGAAATAACGTGATATTAACTCCTCATTATACAAAATGAAAAGGTGACCTGCCTCATACATTCCACAGACTAATCAAGCAACAGTCAGGCATTGTCTGTAAAGCAGGATTCTGTGAACAAGGCTATGTCCCCGGCAAACATTACCATCCCCTCTCGGAGGTTCTGTCACACTGATGGCATACCTCCATATAAAGGGTGCAGCACCTTATATCGTCATTGTAGTGCTCCACATTGATGATGGAACCTCTGGCTGTTGTACAGATCTGCAGCAGGTTATGAGGGCATCAATAAAAGGGAAAGTGAGAATTGCCCACCAATCCACCTGCTGCTGATACACCTCTCCGTATAATATGCCAGGAAGAATGGCCAAGGGACAGTCCTTTTGGGGATGAAGGACCACCTTCACATTTTGTAGACATTCCCAGCCATGTTATATGGCAACCTGTGGGTTGAATAGGACAAAATTTAAATGGATCGAGCTACTAATGAGGATGTGTCCATGAGGTGCAGTGGGCCGTTGGCAGCAGCAGAATCCTTTTCTGTCCAACACATAACGTCTGCCACCCCACCGTCTGACATACTTCCCACTCGACAGTAACCATCAAGACAGGGATCCACCCGGATTCAATGAAAAGTGAAGAAAGCCAGGTATGAGCAGCACCAGCCAGACCTCAATATGAGGGGACAGCCTGGAGAAGCTCATTGTCTTCAGCAACAAAGCAGACCGACTCGCATATTAATAGCAATATCAGCAAGTGATGGTGAGAGCTCTGTGATCCCATTATTGAGACTTTCTGCGGTCGTTCAACATAAAGCCATACAAGAAAGTGGACAATGAAAGATAACATTGGAGTAGAATTGGGCTGCTGCTCTCCAACAATGAAACCCCCAGTTATGGGAAGCACAGCACATCAGCGAAAAAAAACGAAGCTACCACATCTGTAGACATTTTAGCCAGGAGGGTTCAGCAGATGATCCATTTCGGCCTCATTCAGTTGGCCCAGCATCACCAACCCCAATCTTCTAAGAATTCCATTCACTTCATGCAATGTCAAGAAATGGCGGAAGTAACTCCAGAGATTACCACATCTCTAGCCAAGCTATTCCATTTCAGCAAAAACACTGACATCTACCTACAATGTAATAGATTGCCAAAGAACGTCCAGCAAACAAAAAGCAGGGCACTTGCGTTGCAGCTAGTCACTGAGCCATCGGTATACAGTCTATTATGTAAATGTTTAGGAAGATGTTATTTATAATGTGAACAATCAGCAACAGCTTGCTCAATATCATTCAGTTTTTGACCCCACAGGCGCACTGAACATCTGTTCCCATTGCAAGTCTGATAAATAGCAAGCAATGTTGACGCAACAAAAATATTAGACAAATAATACAAAAAAGAAACAATCCATCCTTTTTAGAATTTCAAAAGCAATATACTCACTAAGTCTCCAATGTGGTGATTTGTATCATCCTTGTGCTACCATTGACCAGAAATTGCCCTCGACTAGACACATAAATGACAATATCTTCACGAGTAGGCCAGACTCTAGGTATTCTGAAGTGAGTAACTCATCTGCTCACATCCCACCCACCCCAAACACCAGTGATGGATTGCATCTCAGGAATTAACCAAGACAAAACCAGCCCATTTTATTTGTGTCACTTCCAAAAGCATCCATCTCCTCCACTCCTGATGCTAAACGGTATCAGTGTACATCCTCCAAAAGATTCACTGTTCCAAGTCTTATTATGCAGTGCCTTCTTAACGCATGACCATCTAGACGAACGAAGAAGGCGGTTACTTTGGAAACCAGCTATCTTCAAGCTTGCACCTTCATAAGGTCAGATGTAACGACGTTTGCTCATGAGTTTACAATTCTCAACTCCTCAGATCAATAAATAACCCAAATGCGTTAAGATTTCGGTAGCAGCCATCATTCAAGTGAACAGGAAGCAATAAGAGAAGGTAAATCAGAATCAGAGCAGTGACAGTTATCCCGAGAGTAGATTAAAGTGGCTCCGTGAAAACGTGTTCCCAAAATTAAAAGGGGACAGTCTTCCTTATCCAGCCATAATGACAAATTCGACAAAACTTGTTTGACACGCGTGGCTGAGAGACTAACTGAAATGCATTTACCAAACCATCAGAGGCATAGATAGTGGTATACTTTGAGCTTTATACAAGAGTAGAAAAAACAATTACTCGTGAGGTACGTTTGAAGGACATTTGATAAGTAAGTTAAATAAATAAATACATGAATGAATGAATAAATAACAATCAGATTAATGCAGATCTCGTTTCATTAATTTGAACCTTCATGTCCTTACTCCAACTGTGAGGACACTCAATATAATGAATTTAACATTAAAGTCAGAGCTAGTAACTGTTGACACCATCTCGCCCCTCGCTCCGCTGGAAGACTATCTTGGGTAACAACGTCTCATCCACAGACAGGGGGTGTATATACTTCACACACCAGCGCTGGCATCTGTCACATGCCGGCTTTACCTTGTCATCACAGCACAAGTGCCAACACATTGAAAGTATACTTTTGTACTTCAAAGTTGCCGATCACGGTGCACTGTGAAGTCTCATTGCAATGCTGCTGCAAGGACACTGCTCAGGGACACATCATGGACTGCACCTCTGGGCTGCTCACCAGGTTTTTGTGCACAGTCATGTTGAGATGACTTGAAAGATCGCAGAATTATTGCCGAGCGTTACAGTCCCATTTCCAGTGTTGCCCCTCAGCCACAGCTGCCAGGCTCACACGAGTGCTGTAGTGTCTTGTTGTATAGCACAGACACAAACACAGGAAGCTTGTTATCATTGTCCACAATCAGTCACGGTGCCCAATACAGTCAGTCAAGGGCAGTCTCAGATACGAATCCGGGAATTTGGACCAGTCAGCTTCTCGTGCATTTTAAGGTCAGGATCCTTCAAAAGGCAATGGACAATATGTGCAGGAGTCGGCCATTCGGCCCTTCGAGCTAGCACCACCATTCATTATGGTCATGGCTGATCATCCAAAATCAGTATCTAGTTCCTGCCTTATCCCCACTGCCTTTAAGTGCCCAATTTATCTCTTTCTTGAAAGTAGCCAGAAACTTGGCCTTGACTGTGTTCTGTGGCAGAACATTCCATATATTCACCACTTCTGGGTGAAGGAGTTTCTCCTCAACTGTGTTTTAAATGGCTTACCCTTTATTTTTTAACTATCTCCCCTGTTCTGAACTCACCTATCTGGGAAAACATGCTTCCTGCCTCCAGAGTGTCTAATCCTTTAATAATCTTATATGTCCCAAACAGATCCCCTCTCTTCCTACTAAACTCAAATGTATACAAGCCCAGTCGCTCCAATTTGTCCAGATATGACAACCCCGCCATTCCGGAAACTGACCTCGTGAACCTACGCTGCACTCTCTCATTAGCCAGAATATCCTTCCTCAAATGTGGACACAAAAACTACACACAATACTCCAGGACCGATCTCAGCAGGGTCATGTAGAGCTGCTGAAGGAAATCTTTGCTCTTATAATCAATTCCTCTTGATATGAAGCCCTGCACGTCATTAGCTCTTTTCACTGCCTGATGTACCTGCATGCTTGCTTTCTGTCTTTGACTGATGTACAAGACCACCTAGATCTCGTTTTATTCGCCTTTACGTAACTTGATTCCATTTAGATTGTCATCTGCATTCCTGTTCTTGCGTCCAAAGTGGGTAAACACAAATGCATTCACTTGAAACTGCATCTGCCATGCATCTGTCCACTCACCTAGCCTGTCCAAGTCACCCTGTATTCTCATAACATCCTCCTCAGATTTCACCCTGCCACCCAGCTTTATGTCATCAGCAAATTTGCTAATTTTGAATACTTTCATCATTATGTTGTCTTTATTAACTTTACTTATTCTCACTTTCTCTTAATCTTCCTTGTTGTACTTCCTCAACTTTTCCCTCACCCCCATTACTCTGTTGGAACACAGCTGTCTTGCAGTGGCAAGCCTGCCTCCAAAATACTGGTTCCCCACCTAGGAAGGTGCAACTCATTACCCTTGCATAATTTATCCTTACCACAAAACATACCCCAGCGATCGAAGAATTTAAATCCTTGCTTCCTACACCAGTTCCTCAGCAACACATTCAAGTCCATTATCTCTCTGCTCCTGCCATGTTCAGCCCGCGGAACCGGAATCAAAATGGATACGACCACCCTGGAAGTCCTGCTTTGTCGCCTTCCTCCGAGTTCTCTGGAACACACATAATTACATGGAACACACTAAATTTCCCAACAGCCTCTGTCCTCCGACCTCACTCCCGCCCAACACCCGCCGCTCTCTGCTGCAAATACGATCATTAAGTGTGAAGAGGTGAACGTTGAAGAGACTATATTCCTCTTGGTTCTATCTGCCCTACTTCGGAATGACAAAATTACCAAATATTATTAAGGGAGATAAAAGTGTTTGGCACTACTGTTAGTGCTGGTCTAGATGTGGGAAAGGTGGCGCGGTGTCCTCTGTCTGTGAATAGGCAGTACAGACACCGACCAGAGTTAGGGAGAGGAACAGGGAAGAGGTGAGAGAGAGAATGTGCGAAGGTGCTGCATTCAGTGGGAGTGGAAGAACATGAGCTTTAGTGGGAGGTGAGTGCAGTAACAGAGATAGAGTGAGCTAGATGACACAAAATGAAGATGGTTGCACTTACGCTGGCGAGTGCTTAACGTCCCAGGTATCTTTCATATACTGCTGGGTATTCACCAAGAAGGCTGACATCTCACAGACCACGGAATCAACCTCAGACCAAGCTGTCAAGTGCGGTGTCATGGCCACCTCTCCCAGTCCTGGAGGAAGATAATGTCCCTCTCCTGCACCATACATCCACCATAATCTCAGGTGCTTGTCTACAAAATGGGGCCCTAAATCTACGGCCTCTGCCATGTCCAGAGCAGTTTTGCAATGAGAATCCAATTTGTGATGATTTTATTGAATATAACACCTGCAGCAGGAAATTTGGATCGTTTTAGTTCATCCAGGCAGTAAGCTTGAGACTTTACTAAAACTCAATTCGACAAAAGCATATGATGATATCGGCCCCTGACGGTCTGTACGAAAATAGGGAATGTACCCTATGATGATGTGTCAAATATTGGGAGTTATAGGCTTACAGAGAGAGGAACTATGAAGGATATTAGCATAATTAAAGGGCCAACAAACGGTTCTGTTATACTAAGCCAAAAGAAAATCCACTGCCTTATACTGACCATCGCTGCCCAATCCTCACTGGATACAGGGATGATGAAAGAGGACTGGAGAAGGGCTAACACCATAACTTCATTTAATAAGGAGCAACGTGCGGGCTGAATAGTTAGAAGCTGGAATTTTGAGACAAGGAAAAACAGTCACTGAGACAGTCTCAGAGACCTCAGGGCAGTCGGCCTGGATATGTTCAAGAAAGATTGTGCATAATTAATCACACTGTCATCTTAAGCCAGTAAGTTGTGACTTAGTGCATCTTACGTGGATTTGACAAGAGATCACATGGCAGGCTGTTGAAATACAGTGAGACCAGCAAGTACGAGAGTTGTAAGCCAAGGCATTTGTGGTCATCGACAATAAGGATGAATGTGCAACAACTGAGAGGAGCTCAGTGTGGTAGACCCTGCAGATAGCTAGACACATCAATACTCTACTTAAGACAGCAAATAACATCATTTACTTTATCCAGCCAATGTACAGAATGTAAGAGTATGAAGCTTATGCCAAATCTGTGGAAATAATGAAGTCAGTCATAGATTGCGTGCTGCGGACAGATCTGGGCAACACGTCACATGCAAGGATGGAATAGGACTGTAGAAAGTATAGACGAGATCTGTTAAGCTGTGAACGTGAAAGTGCAGTTACGAGGAACGATTGAATGGAGAATGCTGACAGGTGATTTGATTGGGGTGCACATGTTGTCAGGGGCCTGCGTAGAGAGGGAGACAAAATCTTGCTCCTGTTTGTAGCGACGAATATTTAATTTAATTGGCTGAAATATTAGGCAATTGGTGGCGAAAGTTGTTATTTAACCCAGAGTGTGGTCGATATATAGAAGTCACGTATGGAAGTGGAGTAGAGGCAGAATCTCAAGTCATTTTTTTACAGGGCCAAGTTCTGCACCGGAAGTCCTGCAGTCTCTGGATTGTCAGAAAACGTGCTTTAAAAAAAAACATTATTTATCCAGTGCAGACAGTGTACAGAGTTGTCTCTGTACGTATTTTCAAAAGTTTTCAAAAATTCACCAATATCTGACAGGATCAATGTGCAGGGAAGACGAGAGGGGGCAGAGAGGAGTAGCGCGTCAAGTGATGATTATCATAATATTACTGATTCCACCCTTAATATACAGGGCGACTTCAGTGTGTTGGTCCATTTATTATTCCTGTGAAAATGGTTAAAACCCTTGAATACCCAGGATACTCAGTCGTGGCCACACTGCAGCCACATCTCCAGAATGGTTCATACGTTTTAAAGCTATCATTTCATTTGGTTTGTTGAAACGTTCGGAAGAAATTCAGGGAAAATAGCAAGTGCCAGAGACCAGGATGGCTCTAAGGTCCAGAGGGGTTTACAGTGACAGGAAGGTGCGTGAAGGCTGGAGGTTATGGAATGCTCCAAAGACTGAAGGAGATTACAAAGACACGCTATGTTTTTGGTTTTGAATAAAGTGAAAATGGCGCTGGACGAGCCAGATCAATATTTTGGCTACGAGAGCCTTATGAAGAGGAAACTTTCCCGAAGCCTGAGCAAAATGTTACCTGGAAAACTTAAACTATGATTTAGCTCTCTGTGTCTATCAGCACCAGAAATAAAAATTCTCTCTACTGTACCAACAAATTGCAGTCAATGCGACATCCTTCGTGTTCTATAACTATTCTCACCTCTGTAAACCCATTCGTTTCTCACGCATTCCTACTTCTCTCAAGTTGTCCACGCCCTATGAAACTCCCTGCTTCGAAAACCGCTTCATCCTTATGGAGAAGGCCACAGACATATGGCAAATGGATGCGATTAAAGAGAAGTTCTTTGTGGAGGAAGTTGAGATCAAGATTTACCAGAAACATAAAAAAAACTCGCATTGGTACTGCAGGAGATTGATAAGAGGAGGTTCTACTGAAGAGGATTTGACTTTCCTTGTAGAATGATACAGAAAGGGCTGTAGTAGCTGTACGTGATTCCGGAGGCTGGGAGAGAAATGTGGAGTGTTTTTTTTGTAGTGAAAGGAACGACGTCAGTCACGGAAACCTCATTAATTTTGTTTCCTGATTGGGACTGGCAACCTGGCTCGATCTGAGAATCCAGGACCCTCTAGGCCTCTGTTCACTCTGGGAGCCTGCTCTGAGCGCGTGCGTATCAGTGTCATGAATCATGAATGTAGAAATAAAAGGTAATTTGCTGACGAGATTCCAGCCTCTGTGGAGTTATTTCAGTTTTGGCATGGTTTAGAAATTTCAGAGACACGGAAGTCTGTTAGTATTTCCACAGATCGGGAAGGATTTGGATCTGGATTTTGCAGAGGTAATGAGCCTTGTGGGTTGAAGGTGGTTACAGAAGCGGGAACATTGTCGAGACAAGAAGATCGAAAACAGCTATTTAGGCATTAGAGTGTGTTACACAACGGGGGCAATTGGAGGGACTGGAGCAAAGAAAAGCCATTGGCAGAGATGTAGGTGATGGAGAAAGTATCATATTTAATGAATACTGTCGTGTGTGATGGAGATAAAGCGATTTGATAGGCCAGAAAAAGTTAGTGATGTTGGTTGTTGTATGGACTGGAGGAGATTGCAAAGGTTTGGCTTGTGTGAATCAAGTAGTTACAGAGAAGGGGAGAGCTGTCAATATTTGAGAAATATTTTATAGATATTGAGGATTATAGGTGATGGAGAAGATCCAGGGAAAGAAGGTTGATACGGACTTTACGAGTTACAGAGATAAGGATAGCTGCATTTGCTGATGTCGGTTGCAGGGATCAGAATATATATTACAGGATCAGTAAGGTTACAATGACATGATTATATTATTGGAGTTGGCGGACTCTCAAGACATTACACTGAGCCACACAGAAGTCAGAGAAGGATGTCATGTGGCGGATCATGATGACAACTGCCCTTCAAACGATCTCAGTGCTTGGTATTGATCTCTTCCTTCCCTCATATCCTTGCCCATTATATTATGTCGCAGTACTTATTCAATCCCCTCTTGAACGTTTCCACTGAACATGCATCTACAACAGATCCAAGTGTATCCCCACTGCTTGCAGTTAACTCTTTTTCCAGGTAGAATGCATCCTTCTGTTTTTGAACCAGCCTTTTTCCAGCGTTTGACATGCTCATAATGAGATGCCCACAAAAGTGTCTGGAATAGCGCTGTGTTCGCTCTCAGTTTTCCAATAATTCCCTCCTGCTCTTCCATCTTCCCTCTGAACCTCCAGCATTCGCCCGGTTTCCAATTCAATTTGCTATCTTACAAATATTTTATAATTCTTCTCCGTCATCAAGGGAGCGCTGGATTTGTTTATCCGGCTTTCCCAATTAAGGGACAGTTCTTGGACTGCACGCAAATCATATTCTGGCTGATGAGAGCACATTGGTAGGTTTTTATTTCTGACCAACTTGATGTTCCAGTCAAACCTCGTCACCTTCATTCTATCTCCATTGAAAGCCGCTCTCTGTTAAATATTTTTTCTCACTCTCAATTAATGCATGTCATTCTCTACTATCATATCGAAGTTTACAATAAATGATCACTGTACCCCAATATGTTTCCTATTGACCCTGGATCCACGCGTCTCACCTCTTTTCCAAGGACCATGCCGTCTTGGGTTGTAACCATACTGCTGCAGTGAGGTCTCCTTCATGCAATCCAGGAACACTCACTCTTCATCACCTTGCACGACAAGTATACCAGTCTACATGTGGACAATTTATGTTTCTTTAGTCTAACTACTATATAGTGTTGTCATCGCTCTCAAACGGCCTTGCATAGTTATTCTCCCCATATGTTGTAATGGTTGTTGCCTATAGGCTGTACCTCAAAGTGCAATTGTATATTGTTTTGATCTGTAACTACAGCCCAATTCATTCTGTCCATGAACAGATCCTGTTTATCTCAGAGACCTTAACAAATGCTATGTAAACCACTACTGGTACTCTTCATATTTTTCCTTCACTTCTATTGTTTTGGAATACTTTATACCCTGCAAGTTTTCAGTGCGACACCAGCCACTTCATGAGCGAGCTCTTGCATTTCGGTACATCAGATTTCCACACACCAATCTGCATCTGCAAATCACCAGACTCCAAGTATTCACGTCCACGCAGAGTACCTAAGATTTCGGCATTCTTTCTTACTCCAACCTCCACTGATAATCTTGTTGTTGTAAATTAGTACCAGCTACTTTTTCAAGTACTTTTTGAATCCTGGTAGTGTCCTTGACTGGTCATTTCTGGATCAGAGACGGACGCAAAATTATTTTATATTAGTCCCACATAATATACATGGAATTCAGTCTCAGCTCTATCACTTGTTACCCCAACTAGCTTGTACATTTGCTGCCTTCCCCACAAACAATCCCAGTACACCACCGTTACATTCAGTTTCTCATCTAACTAAGATTATTAGTTCTGTTCTTCCTTGAGCACTGCGCTTGGAGTATTCCAGGGATTGCTACTTCTGAGGTTCTGCTCGCTAACCATCCACCTAGTTCCTTAAATTCTATTTCCCAGAACACTTTACCCTTCCTAACTACGTCATTCCTACCAACAGGTGCATACCCTTCAACTGTTCACTGTCCCTATATCTAATGTCCTACAGACAGGGTGACATTCTTGATCCCATTATCTTGGAAGTAAATTGACTGTCACAGAAAATCCTATGTCTTCTTCAATTTACGAAATGCCCTCTGACTATTGATCCTTCCTTCTCCCTCCCCTCCTGTAGAGTGAACGTGTTTGTGGTGCCACAAACATGGCCCTGATTGCGCTGTCCTGAGCAGCCAGCATCCTTCTCAGTTCCAAACTGGAAAACTGAATTGTGAGTGAGACATCAGGCTGTTTATGTATCCTCTGTCTTTATCTCTTCGAATAACTGGGCTCTCCCTGTATGTACTATCGACCTTACTTGTAGTATCATAAATGTCCCACAGAGACTCCAGTCACTGTCTGAGCTCCAAGACCGAAGTCCATCTTGGACACCGGCAGGGGCAATGTCTACCTAATGTACCAGAACATATTTTACACTTGACAAACATGTGCTGATCTTAATTAATTGCTTAGTGTAAATTTAACATCGGGGAAATAACATTAAGGGTAAAGTCCCTTATTCAACGGTGGCTTACTGAGATTACTTTATTACATTGGCTCAGACTATCAGTTTATACTCTTATTTCTGAGTTCAACTCTTCTCTCAGAAGTTGAAAACATAAATTTGCTAACTTGGAGCAAGTTACAGACCGTCGCTAATAACGGTGTATTATCAGCCAATGTACTGACAGCTTTGTTTCCTGTGATGTCTCTTGCACTCCTTTCAAATCACTTTGCAGGCTGGTACAGAAGTAGTAAGTATTATCTGTGACTCGCACGTACATGCAATTCTCGAGCTCCCACTCCACTTTGCTCCCTCAAAGCCTCACCGTTTTTTTGACTCCCCGGTACGTGCAACTCTCCAGTTCTCACTACATTTTGCTCCATCACAATTTCACCGTCTCTATGAGACCCATGTCCGTGTAATCCTCCAGCTCCAACTCCACTCTTCTCCCTCACAGGATCACCGTTTGTGTTCTTCCCAGGTACGTGTGATCCTCCAGCTCGCACTCCACTCTGCTACCTCACAATATCACTGTCTGTGTTATTCCCAGGTACATGTAATCTTCCAGCTCCCATTCCACTCTGCTCCCTCACAGTGTCACGACATCTGTGGTGCCCACGTACGACTAGGTCACGATCCTCAGTATTTATTTATATACTCACAGTTTGTTGCCTCAGTAACTCTTCGGTATGAGTTGACATCAAGGTCTCCTCCAAGATGCTCCCTCACACGGTGACTTACACAAAGACTCGCTACTAATTTGGAGCCTCCTGGTGTTCTGCATCTCCAACTGCCTCCCTATCTGTGCTGCTGATTCTCTGGTTCTCTTCCTTTATGAACAACAGGTAATGGTAGGCCTCAAACTTCAACTGAGATTCACAACATTCCCTTTCTTCAATTCTCCCTCACAGGATCGCCGTTATTCCCGGAAAGCCCTCGAAACCAGAAGGATTAGTGGGACAGAGTGTGTTACAGTGGTTGAGCGAGTTATAGGGATTGGACAGGTGATTTAGGGAGGTACCCAGATCCGCATTACATAAATCAGGTTTCTTGAAGTTACGTGGAGTGTTGCAGGCACTGACGAAGGCTGAGGAAAATGAAAGATGTTGGCTTCTTGGTGACGTAGCTTTGTACGCTGTAAAAGGCTTTTTGTGAGCTGTGTCCAAAGATATGATGGTTTCAAAAAGAACAAAATGACAGGCAGTGACTGATGAAGGTACTGAAGACAGTTAAATATTACAGAGATGGAAGACTTGCAATAACTGGGTGCAATATAGTTTTGGGGGCACTGGTGATTTTCAAGAAACTTCAGGACATGAGGGGGTACAGATAATAGGATCATACGTCATGGCTCAAAGAGATTGTGAAAATAATGGGATTAAAGTAGCTAGAGAGCTCAGGTGGCTAAAGAGGTTGGAAAGTGGAAATTCAACACAACATCCAGAGTAATTCATAGTGATTTAAGGATGTGAAACTGTGCTTAATTTGTGATATGGAGGATTACAGATACTGTGGGGTGGAAATTGAGAATCGAACAGTTTATCGATGAACAGAGTTTTATCCAAAAATAAAGTTAGTTGAGAGATCAGCAGCACACATGGGATTGGAGGAGTTGAAGTATTGTGAGGAACTGTACAGTTGTCTGAAGAGATGGATGTTATGTATAGAGGAAGAGCGGCATTGTCTGCATACAGTCAGAGATACGAGGAATGTTGTAGCGACTGCTTGAGGGTGCATAGAAAACAGTTTGAACGGTTGGTGCAGTGGCCTAAGATGGCAGCTGAACTCAACATTCTCTGGGTTTAGATCAGAGTTGTGCTGGAAAAGCAGAGCAGGTCAGGCATCATCCGAGGACCAGGAAAATCGACGTTTCGAGCAAAACCTTTGATGAAAGATGCTGCCTGACCTGCTGTGCTTTTCCAGCACCACTCTGATCTAAAATCTGGTTTCCAGCATCGGCAATCCTCACTTATGCCTACCACATTCTCAGGGTCAACTCAACATTAATAATAAATGCTGGCCCAGCTGGCAATGCTCACGTGCATGAATGAATGATTTAAAAAGCGATTGACGAGCAGCACTGAGATTAGCCAGGAAGAGCCTTTCAGCAGCACTTCACAAACCTGAAAAACAAATATACCCTGGAAAGACAGGAGTTACAGTTGCATGGGCATACCAGCATTTCTAAGGTCCTCTCCAAAACACGCTCCATTCGACTACAACTCTGCCTGTTCCTAAACTCAAAGGATTGCAATGAGTCAGGAAGACAGCTGACCACCACGTTCTCCAGTTAATTACAGATGGTAAAATGTAATGGTATCGCCAGTGATGACCACATACAATCAATATTTCTTTTAAATGAAGCTCACGGACTGTTCATGTCCCCCTTGCTTTCTCCATACAATTCACATTCTCATCTAGTTTTATATCAACAACAAACGTGAAAAAGTAGATTTTGTCCATCCATCAAAAGCATCGAATCCATTTTGTAAAAAGTTAGGAGTGAAGCACGAATCCATTTATTTCCACTTAGTTTTCTATATGTTTATGCATTCTCACTCCATTCCAGTACATTCCCTCCAATCCCACATGTGCCAATTTTGTTTTTAATCACCTTTGTGTGAGACGTTGATCAAAGGTTTCTGAAAATTAAAATCCACCATTCCTCCCCTTTCATTTATTCTGCTGTCCACAGCCAGTCAAAATAAAACAGAAAAAAACAAATCCAACAGCGTGTGTCAAATGAAATTTCACGTTCCAATCAACATGCGTTTCACTGTCAGAGGACAGTGTGAACCTAAAGGAGTCAGTGGGGAAGTGGAACTCCACAGAGGTCAATGTTGGAACCATAGCTGTACACACTATACTTAACAGTCTGTACAAGCGATGTGAGGGAAAAAGGGAAACATGTTTTCAAAGAAGATCCAAGGGTCGAAATGCTTGTCACATGAGGAACAGTAGAGATCACTGAGTCTATACTCGATGAAGTTTAAGAGACGACGGAATCTCATTCAAATTTACAGAATATTACGGAGACTGGTTGAGTAGAGGTGGGGAAGATGTTTCCAATAGTCGGACAGACAAGGGCCAAAGGGCAGAGCATCAGAGTGAAGGGACAACGCATTAGAATGGAGTTGTATAGGCGTTTGTTCTGCAAAAGGGTAATAAATCTGTGGAACTCACTGCCTCAGACGGCTGTGGAGGCGAAGCAAATCAATTTATGTATCGTAGAGTTGGATGAGTTCTTGATGAGTATGGGGATCAAAGTTAAATTGACATGTTGAAAGAATGAGATTGAGAAACAATTCAGTCAAAATTGAATGGTGCAGCAGACACAACGGGCAGAATTGCCTAATTCTTCTGCTATATCTGATGGTCTTATGAACTTCGTAATTCCATTCATTTCTTAGTGTACAGCTATAATTTCTGCGAAATCGTTTAATGTACATTTCAGCATTTTTCTGACTGTCTCTTTCACGTCTTTTTTCAGATCAACTACAGAAAAGTACACTGCAGAGTAACTTGGGAATCCTTGTTCATATTTCACAGAAAGATCGCATGGCATACAGGTTCAGCAGTTCATAGGAATGGAAAACAGAACGCTGGCATCGATTTCAAACGAAATGGAGTACAATAAATGGGAAAACTTTCCAAAACGATATAAGATTCCAATCACTGCTGAAATTGTGTTGATGGAAAAGCGCAGCAGTTCAGGCAGCATCCAAGGAACAGGAGAATCGACGTTTCGGGCATAGGCCTATCTTCAGGAATGAGGCATGAGGAATGAGGTGGAGATAAGATTCCAGTCAGCCCGTATGAGAATATTGTCGACTGATTTGGTCTCCTATGAAGCGGGAAAATGTTCTTACATGGGAGGCAGTTCAAGTAACATTCCCCAGATTGATCGCCAAAAAGGAGGGCCACTGATGAGACCAGCTGGAGAAGATTGAACTTGAAAACATTAGTTTTTCGAAGTCGAGGCAAATTTACTGGTACACTGAAGAATCTTAGGTGTTCTTACGCTGAAAGAACTGAGACATTATTTTCCATGAGCAAAGAAATATGAGGTAGATGAAGGGGAATGCAGGCAATTGAGAAGCTGACTTAGAAAGGACGGATTGTCGATACTGAAGGATGTTACAGACTTCGGCTGGTTTGATATCACTTGTGGTGGGTGGAGATTAGATAGTTTGTCGGGAGGGAAGATGGCACGTGAAGGTAAAGGGTTATCAGTGCTGAAGGAGGAGCAGTGAAAGGGAGGGTTGTAACATCTGGAGATTACACAGCTAGGGGTGGTATTTGGAGCTTCATGTGTTACAGATAAAGGGAGTATTATTGGGGTTCGGCATTACACTGATAGGGATGTTAGTTGGAGCTGCAGTTACACAGACACGTGGAGTACAGTTCTGAAGGAGGTTACAGAAATTAGGAGGGTTGCCAATGCTGCAAGATATTGCAAGGGCAGTGAGTTGTAGTATTTAAGGAAGTTACCGGGACAGGATGCATTGAGGGGTTGCAGGCTGCTACAGGGGAGAACAGTTTTTAGGCTGCCTAGAAATATTTTATTGTTCATCACTGCATTCAACAGTAATTGATGGGAAATTGTAACAAATACATTGTGATAATTTTGGGAGTCTTCGACCTTCATATGTTTGGGACAGTCACATAGGAAGAGTGATATTCGACGAGGAGTACAGCGAATGTTTTTGTCAGTGTTTTTTTTCAATGACACATTGCGCAACTGGCTAATGATGTAACTGTCTCAGATCGACCGTTCGTTGATGAAGCTGAGTGAATGAGTAACGTCATACTGAAAGATCCTCGGGGAAATTTTGATTGAGTGTAGTTTAATGAAATTATAAAGTTTTAAAGTCAATCACAGTATACACAAGCTACAACTCGAAACAAAAATCGGATGAAGTATTTTGAAGTGACAAAATCCACACCGACAATCCGAAACAAAACCAAGTACATGAGTTTGAGAGGAGAACTGATCAAGGTAAACAGGCTGAAATGTAAAACTGTAAATGAACAGTGGAAAACATTTGAAAGAACAGTATAAGATATGCAATAAACTGAGTTTCCACTAAAATAGACAAAATCTCAGCAATAAATTCCCAACTGTACCTTACTCAGGACGTAACGGATCAGATGCAATGTATAGATGCTTCGAAAATCAAAAACCGAACAATTCCGAAGAATGGTAGTGCTTTAGGAATAACGAACCAGTTGCTAAAGGTATTCTAAGGTGTGTCCGAGAAGGAGCAGCGCAGTAGGAAGAGAATACATTGCCAGAGTGTAATGAGTTGATATTAACAGAGAGAACTGAAGGTGTTGGATATGGTGACACTGTTACAGAGAGGAGCAAGGGCTTGAATGTTGCAAAGCAAGTACTAATTGCTGCTGGTCATAGTGTTTGCACAGGTAGGGAGAGAAATATGTATTTTTTACTTATTCATGGGCTGAGAGAGTCACTGGTTGGACTAGCAAACATTCCTCGGCGCCAAATGCTGGAGGCAGCTCAGATTCAGCCACATTGATGTGGGTCTGGAGTGATATGTAAGCCAGACCATGGAAAAATATCCGACCCCCTTCCCTGAAGGATAGAAGTGAACCATTTGGGTGTTTCCAGTTGATCAACAATGCTTTTATTGTGGCCTCACTAATGTCCCCTGCATCTACAACATGACATCCCAACTCCTATTCTCAATGAAGGTGAGCATCCTAAACGACAGTTTCGCCATTCTGTCTACATCTGATGCAACTTTAAAATAACTGTGCACCTGCATTCCGAGTTCTCTTTGTTTGACAACACTACCAACGGACCAATCATTAACTGCAAAGTCCTGCTCTGTTTTGCCTTGCAAAATGCGACTGCGTGCATTTCTCCTCCTGCTATTCCTAAATTAAATGGCTCAGCAGTACTGTTGATTCCATTGTACTCTCAGAAAATCCTTTCCAATCTCCACTATCTCACCAATTTCAGCTTCATTCACAAGTTTGCTAACCATGACTCCTTTATTCTCATACATATCCTTTATAGAAATGATGCACAACAGTGGATTGATCAATGGATCACACGGCACACCATTGGTCATAGGCTTGCAGTTTGAGCAGCAACCCTCTATGAACACATTCTGCCTCCTACCATCAGTCAAATTGTGTATCCAGGTGGCAAGCGTTCCCTGGTTATATGTAATCTACAGTTAGTAATCGGTCTGCCATGAAAAACCTTCTCAAAGGCCGTTCTGAAATCCATGCAGACACTGTCGACTGTTCTGCCTTGATCTACCTCCTCAAACACTCAATCAGGTTTGTGAAAGATCATTTTACACGCACAAAGCCATGATGATTATCGCTACTCGGCCCTTCCCTTCCCAAATGCATGATGATCCTTTCGCTTAGAATCTATCCCAACAACTTACCCACTCCTGCCATTAGTCTCAGTAGTCTGTATTGGATGTCTATTTTCATAGAGAGGCGAGGAGAGAAAGTGGAGTGAAGCGAGGGCTACCGGGAAGTGCAAGTTTTCCCAATTAAAAAAGGACTTAACTCGTGAGTCAGGCCTCCATTTCTACAGAGTGCAGTCGAGTGAAGGCGGGGTGAAGCAAGGGCTGTCGAGAAGGTAAAGGCTTAATATATATTTGGGCAGTGGTTTGGGATGTCACTGATCAGCTGCATAGCATTCGAAAAGGGGAAGGTGAATAGCTAGTTGTTGGGTGCATGCAGGCACCAATGGTATAAGCAAAACACGAGATGAATTCCGGAGTGAAGAATTCAGGGAGCTAGGAGGGAAGTTAAAGAGGAGGACCTCAAAGATAGTGATTTCAGGATTACGGCCAGTGCTACGTGCTCGCCATCATAGAAATGAAAAAAAGGCTAAATGAAAACGTGGCTTGTGGGATGGCGTGAGATGGAGGAGTTCAGATTTGTTGGACATTGGGACCGGTTCTGGGGAAGGTGGGACTATTACAAAATGGACAGATTACACCTGAACCAGACTGGAGCCAATGTCCTTTGGTGGAGTTTCTGCTACTGTTGTTGGGGAGATTTTAAACTAAAGTTGTAGAGGGATGGGAACCAGAAGGGAAAACAAGTAGGCAGGGTGGAGGAAACTGGATACTGTACGAATCATGAAGATATTCTTAATAAGGGGAAGAGTGGGCAGAGAGCAGAAGAACGCAAAAGAACTGGTGGCCTGAAGTACATATAATTTTATGCAAGTAGAATAGTGTGTAAGGCAGATGAACGTAGAGCTTGGATTGGTGCTTGGGAGTATGACGTTTTTATAGTCAATGAGACTTGGTTGAAAGAAGGGTATGATTGGCAGCTAAACGTTCTGGGATATTGACGCTTCAGACAGGACAGGGAGGGAAGTAAGATGGGGTGGAGTTGCATTGCTGCTCAGGGATGATATCAGGGTTGTGCTAAATGAGGACACTAGGGAGATTTTAGATCAGATTAGATTTCTTACAGCGTGGAAACAAGTCCTTCGGCCCAACAAGTCCACACCGACCCGCCGAAGTGCAACCCGCCCAGACCAATTCCCCTACATTTACCCATTCACCTAACATTACGGACAATTTAGCATGGCCAATTCACCTAACCTGCACATTTTTGGATTGTGGGAGGAAACCGGAGCAACCGGAGGAAACCCACGCAGATACGGGGTGAATGTGCAAACTCCACACAGCGACTCACCTGAGGCGGGATTTGAGTATTGGGTATTGAGTCATTATGGGTTGAGCTGAGATATAAGAGTGGTGAAGTCACATTGACTGTATTAAAGGCCTCTCAACAGTGAGGTGATGTAGAAGAACAAATATGCAAACAGATTATGGAAAGATGTAGATGCAATAGGGTAATGGTGATGGGAGATTTTAATTTTCCCAACATTGACTGGGATACACCGAGCGTCTGATGTCTGGATGGGGTAGAATTTGTAAGAAAAGTGCCGGAGAGTTTTCGAGAGCAGTATGTCAAGAGTCCGAAGAGGGAAGGGGCCAAATCGGACCTGGTATTGAGGAATGACCGAGGACTGTTGGAAGAAGTTAAGTTGGAGGAGATCTTTGGTAACAGTGACGACAGTTCTGAACGTTTTAGAGTACTCGTCGATCGAGATGACAGTGGTCCAAAGGGAAGAGTAGTAAACTGGGCCAAGGCCAATTGTATCAAGATTAGGCAGGAGCTTGGAAATGTGAATTGAACACAACTATTAAAAGGGAAGTCAACATTTGATAATTGGATGGCTTTCAAAGTTAGGTTAGAGATTGTGCAGGATAAGCATGTGCGTTGAAGGCAAAGGATTGGAAAGGCAAGATTCGTGAACCGTGGATGTCAGGAAAAATAGCACCAGTAGCCAAGAGGAAAAGGGAAACGTACACAAGGCTTCGGAGCTAAGAACAGAATGGGCACTGGAGGAATATCGGGAGACCAGGACAAGTCTTCAACGACGAATCAAGCGGCCTAAAATGAGTCATGAAGCAGCTTTAGCGAGGACAATTAGGAGAATCCTAAAGCATTGTATTCTTATATAAGGAACAAGCGAGCATCGAGAGAAAGTTTGGTCCATCAAAAGGATAGTGAAGAAAACTGTGCGTCGAACCTGAAGAATGGGTGAGATACTGAATGATTACTTTGCATCAGTGTTCACTGAGGAGAGGAACAAAAAATGTTCAGATTAGAGATATAAGTTTGATTAGTCTGGATCACGTTGACATAATAGGGTAGGTGCGTTGGGTAGGCCACAGGATATTACGGTGGATAAATTGCCGGTCTTGGATGGCATCTATCCCAGGTTGCTGAAAGAGGTGGGAGAGGTAATAGCTGGGGCCCTGACAGATATCGTTATGGCATGTTTACACAGAGGTGAGGTGCAGGAGGACTGGAAGTTTGCTCGTGTTGTCCTTCTGTACGAGAAATGTATTCGAGATATTCTAGTTATCTACAGACCGGTGAGCCTGGCGTCAATGGTGGGACAATGGCTGGAGAAGGTACGCAGGGATAGGACCTATTTATATTTAGAAAAGAATGGGCTTATCATTGATAGGCAACATAGTTTTGTGCGGGAGAGATCGAGCCTTACCAACCAAATAGAGTTCTTTGAGGAAGTTACCAAGGTGATAGATGAAAGGAGGGCTGTTGATGTCATGTACATGGACTTTAGCAAGGCGTTTAATAAGGTTCCCCATGGTAACCTAATGGAGAAAGTGAAATCACATGGTGTGCCGGGTGTTCTAACTTGGTGGATAAAGAATTGACTGAGCAACAGGAGACAGAGAGTATTAATTGGAGGGAGTTTCTCTAAATGGACAAAGGGGGCAAGTGTTGTTCCAAAGGGGTCAGTGTTGGGGCCACTGCTGTATGGATGGGGGATTGAGTATAAGAGCTGGAAAGTCATGTTAAAAATGTAGAAGACATTGGTTTGGCCGCATTCAGAATACTGTGTAGATTTCTGGTCGCCACATTACCAAAAGGGTGTGAATGTTTTGCAGAGGGTGCAGAGAAGGTTTACGAAATGTTGCCTGGTTTGGAATGTGCCGGCTGTGAATAGAGGTTGAGTAGGTTAGGTTTGTCTTCATTAGAACAAACTGAGATTGGGGGGTCATGATGTATGTATAGAAAATGATGAAGGGTATAGACAGTGTGGATGGAGACAAGCTTTTTCCCAGTGTGAAGGATTCAGTAACGAAAGGTCACGCTTTCAAGGGGAGAGGCGAAAAGTCTAAGCGGGATAAATGCGGCAAGTACTTCACACATAGCTTGATGGGCATCTGGAACGCGGTGCCAGCAGAGATGTTAGAGGCGGTCACGTTAGATTTATTTAAAAAGGGTCTGCACAGATGCATGAGTCGGTGGGGAGCGGACGGATATTAATGCTTAGGAACTGGGCGACAGGTTTAGACAGTAGATTTGGATCGTTTCAGGCTTGGAGGGATGAAGGGCATGTTTCTTAGCTGTAAATTGTCTTTGTTATTTGTATGATGCAAATACCTCTGCGACAGTCCCTGAAAATTCTTCCCTAGCTTCTCACAAAGTCCTGCGATGGATGTGATCATGGAGGATTAGAGTAAAGTCGTCATTTCTGATGAAGGTCTTTTGTCCGAAATTTTGGACTTTCCTGTTCCTCAGATGCTGCCTGACCCGCTGTGCTTTCCCAGCACCACTCTCGTCTTGAGTATAGTTCTCCAGCATCTGTCGTACCCATGTCTGCATACATCGGATAATGTACCATGGTTTTATTTACCTTTTTTGCATTTTAAGACATCTAACACCTCCTGTTCTCCAATTTGAACTCTTTTCAAGACATGATATTTATTTTCCTACGTTCCAGAGGATTCATGCCCCTCCACAGTAAATCAGCACGCAAAGTATTTGTTTTGAATCTCCTCCAACAACAGTTGTTCCACATAGACAGCCTTATTGACTTTCCAGGAGTCCTATTCTCTCCCTATCAAATCTTTAGCCCTTGTTGAAACATGTCAAAATGCTTTGAAAATTCAAATGTCCCCCTACCACCAATTCCCTCCCCATCCTTATCTATTCTGCTATATATCATCACAGCAAAGTATAAACCACATAGATTTTAAAATATTACAGTTTTATGAAATCAACGGTCCACCATTGTTTTTAAGAATCCGGAAATTGGTTATTTTCATATTCTTCACAATATATTCCAGCACGTTCCCGAATCAGCACCATTTGCTTTCAGACTTACTGTACAACGGTTTTCAGGAATCCTTGTTTATCAAGGTGAAAAATAGGTAGCTTACAGTTTGACCAGGTAATAGAATGGCAATCAAATGTTGGCATTTAGTCCGAAGGGAATGGCGTCTAAAAATAAGGAGGTTTTGCTATAAAAATGCTAGGTAAGAGGCAGACCACACCAAGAATATTATAAAAAGCATGATTGCCCAAAGAAAGATATTCTTGCGTTCGACGGGGGCCAGAGAAGGTGCAGATGACTGTTCCTGGGACGGGAGGGATTTTCGAATGGGAAAAGTGGAGTAGATTGTGGTCGAATTCGATGAGGATTCAAAGAATGAGCAAGAAAATTAGGTGGCACTTAGGATTTTCTGAAGTGTTTTCACACGAACGATGTTGTGATTTTAGAAAATAGATCAGGAAAGCATATCAATAGGCCATTTGACCACCATGGCCGTGTCGATCGTGATGTTATTCTAAACTGAACCCATCTGCCTGTATATGGTCCATTTTCCTCTATTCTTTGCCTGTTCATAATTTTGTCTAAATACTTGTTCAAAACATTGCTCACATTTTCGCTTCAGCCACTTCCTTAGCAGCTGTGAAAAAAACCTACCTCAGTCAACTCATTCAAAACTCCCACTCTCACCTGATACTGTGGCGCCCTAGTATTTGACATTTCCACTTTGGAAAAGAGATTCCAAATATCCACACTGTCCACTCCTCTCCGAATGTTTTAAACCTGTAAAGGTCCACCCTCAGCCTCCGACACTCCAGCAACGTAATCCAACTGCATCCAAACTCTCCTTATCGTTAACACATTCCCGTCCAGCAACATGCTGGTAAACTGTTTTGCACCTTCTCTAAAGCCTCCATATTCTTCCTGTTGTGTGGCGAAGAGAACTGCAACAAATCATTCTAACGTGGCCTCTCTGAAGTTTTATTCAGTTACAAAATGACATGCAAACATCTATACTGGATACTGCAACCGATGAAACGAATCATGTCACTCATCTTCGTTGCCACCAATTCCTGTTGCGTTGTTATTATCAGCGAGCTATGGATTTGGATACCTGATCCCTCTGTATAAGAATGTTGCTAAGAGTCTGGCCAATTTGCCATGCGCTTTTCCATTGCATTTGACTTCCCAAAATTATTCACCTCACACTTATGCCGATGAAATTCAATTTCCATTTCTCTGCCCAGCGTTCCATTTTATTTCCAAACTGCTGTTTCCTTTAACATCCATCCTCACTATCCCCAATTCCTCCAACTATTCCGAATTAGTGCATGCCTTTCCAAAAGGCATTTGCAAAATTATTCATCAGACCGCTGACATATTTATCTTTATCATTTATGTAAATTATAAATAGAAATCGCAGAACAGATCATTGAGGAACACAAAAGGCCACATACCTCCAGTCAGAAATACAGCGTTCCACATTCCTCTGTCTCCTATGACCAATAAAAACTCTGTGTCTGACTAAACAACCACCATGCATTGCGTTTGAACTTCTTGATCAATCTGCCAGTTTCCAATGTCATTTTTAAAAAATTCAATGTGGACAACATCCATAACCTCAGTCTCAATCATTAACATTTGCACTTCGTTTGTTTTCACTTGTGCACGAATCTGTAACCAGGTGGCATAAAATCCCAGAAAGTGCTCATTCCTTCGTGATGGAGACGAAGATGAATCTTTTCATTCAGAAGATCGTGAAACTCTGGGAATTAATTACTGAAAAGGACTGTAGAGGCTTGGTTATTAAGTATGCTTACAGCAGAGATGGTCAGAGTTTAATTAATTAGGAAAGCAAAGGTTACTTCGAAAATGAAGAAATGTATAGAAGTAAAAAAAACAAAGAAAATTACAGCGCAGGAACTACCCTTCAGTCCTCACTGCCAATGAAAAACGGCAATGTGAACCTGTCGATTATTATCTCAGGGTCTGTATCCCTTTGCTCCCCATGGATCTGTCCAGATGCATTTCAAATGACGCGACTTTCCCCACCCCACCACCTCCGCTGGCGACCTGTTCCAAGCAGTGACCACCCTCTGCGTGAAGAGGTTTCCACGCATAGCTCCCCGAAACCTTTGCCTCTGACTTTGAATTTGTGAGGGTAAAAACAATGACTGCAGATGCTGAAAACCAAATACTGGATTAGTGGTGCTGGAAGAGCACAGCAGTTCAGGCAGCATCCAACGAGCAGCGAAATCGACGTTTCGGGCAAAAGCCCTTCATCAGGAATCCTGATGAAGGGCTTTTGCCCGAAACGTCGATTTCGCTGCTCGTTGGATGCTGCCTGAACTGCTGTGCTCTTCCAGCACCACTCATCCAGTATTTGAATTTGTGATCCCTCGTAACTGAGTCCCTCACTTTGGGAAAAAAAAAATCTTCTTCCTATCCACCCTGTGTACACCACTCATGATTTTGCAGACCACGATCAGATCCCCCAATCCAAATCTATTCCAAATCCCTTCATAGCTAGCGCCCTCCATACCAGGCAACATCGTGGTTAACCTCCTCTGCATCCTCTCCAAAGTATTCATATTTTTTGGGTAAATTTGGCGAACAGAACTGTACGCAATTTTGCAAATGTGGCTGAAACAAAGTTTTATTCAACTGTAACATTACATGCCAACTCATGTACTCAGATTCCCGTCCGATGAAGGAAAACAAGCCGTATGCTTTCCTCACCACTTTACTAACCTCCGTTGCCAACTTCAGGGAACAATTAACCTGAGAAGCCAGATCTCACTGCACATCAATTTTCCACAGGACATTTCCTTCTACTCAATTGTTTGCTCTTGATTTGGATCTTCAAAAATGCATCACCTCGCATTTTCCAGATTGAGCTCTATCTGCGTTTTCTCTGCCCAGACCTCCAATTGTATCTAGATTCTGCTTTATTCTCTGACAGTCCATTTCACTATCTGCTACTTTGCCAGTTACAGTGTAATCCATAAACGTGCTAGTCAAGCAATTTACGCTTTACTCCAAAGTGATTTATGCATGTCAAAAACAACAATGGTCCCAGCACAGATCTCTCTTTGTCACAGATCTCCATTTTGAGAAACTGACATCATCAGTACGCTTTCACCTGGTGCCTAACTAGCTCTCAATCCGTTGAGCTCGTACACTCTGGACTCCTTGCGGCTGCACCTTTTCCATCAGTTTACGATAGGCAACCTTATCGAATGCCTGACGTCAATGTAAATGATAACGACAGCCCTTCTGTTATCAATCAACTTTTCACTTTCTTTTCGAATTATATTAGGGTGGTAAGACTTGAACTTCCCAGCACAAATCCATGCAGCTTATCAATCATAAGCTCATGTTCTTCTAAACTGGAGTAAATCCTACCGCTCAGTATCATCTCCAACAGCTTCGTTGCCATGGACATCAGGCTCACTGGTCTATAATTTCCTGGATTATCCCTGCTACCCTTCTCATGCTAGGGGATAACATTAACATTTCTCCGCTCTTCGGGACTTCAGCCGTTTTTGAATGATGCTGTAAAGATATCTGTTAAGGCCTCAGCTATTTCCTCTCTTGCTTACCTCAGTAGCGTGGGATCGTTCCCATCCAGACCGAGGGACTTGTTCATCTTCATTCTTTGAAGAGCACCCAACATTTCTCCCTTCCTTATGCCGACTTGACCAAGAGGAATCAAACATCTATCCAGAACCTCAACATCTGTAATGCCCCTCTCCGCGGTTAATACAAATGCAAAGTATTGTTAAAAATTTTGCCTATTTTCTCTGCCTCCATAGATAACTGTCATCCTCTATCCTTGTGTCGATCAACCTTTTCTCTAGTTACCCTCTTGCTGCTTATATGTGAGTAGCAGGCTTTGGGATTTTCTTTAAACCTATTTGCTGAAGATATGTCCTGTACCCTTTTAGCCTTCTTAATTACTCGTTTCAGTTTGACCCTACATTCCCGATATTCTTCCCAAGCTTCGTCGATCTTCAGTCGCCAAGACATTATGTGCAGTCTATCTTTCCTTTTAGCAAGTCTCACAATTTCACTTGTCATCCATGGTTCCGTAATGTGCCATTTATGTCCCTCATTTTCACAGCAACATAGCTCTGATAAACATCGCTTGTAATGCCTCCCGCATATCAAACATGGATTTAACTGCAGACAGTTGCTACCAATCTACGTCCCTACCTCCTATCGAATGTTGTAATCATTAACATTCCCGCAACTTAGCTTTCTTCATTAGGGCCACTCTCGTCTTTGTTCATGAATATTCTAAAACTTACGGAATTGTGATCACTGCTCCCAAGGCAACCCCCGACTGAAAGTTCAACCACCTGGCCGGGCTCATTCCCCAACACCAGGTCAGGTGTAGCCCCGTCCCGAGTTGGACGATTTACATACTGCTTTTGAAAACCCTCCCGGCTGTTCCTGACAAATTCTTCGCCATTCCAGACTTCTAACAGTAAATAAATCCATGTAAATGTTGTGAAAGTTAAAATCTCCTATCACCACTACCCTGTATCTCGTACAACTTTCCATAATCTGTTCAGATAGTTGTACCTCGCATTTGGGAGGCCTGTCGTAAAGCGCCAACTTTATTCCAACAAACTCTGCCCATATTGATCACCACTCGAGTCTTCCATAGTGTCGTTTTTCTTCAGCATAGCTGTGATATCGTCTCTGATGAGTAAATCAACTCCTACTCCCCTTTTACCTCCCACTCTACACGTCTGAAGCATCGGTACCCTGGCATATTCAGTTGTCAAAAACTGCCCTTCACTCAACCAAGTCTCCGTAATAGCAATAACGTTTAAAACGGTTAAGAAGGTGTTTGGTTCACTTGGTTTTGTTGTTCATAACTTTGGATGTAAGAGTTGGGATGTCATGTTGAGGTTTTACAGGACATTGATGAGGCCTCTCCCGGAGTACCGTGTGCAGTATTGGTCGCCCTGTTATAGTGAGAATGTTTTTTTTTATTTTGGGAAGGGTTCAGATATGGTTTGCCAGGAATGGTGTGTTAGAGTCATAAGGAGAGGCTGGACTTGTTGGGACGATTTCCGCTGCTGTGCAGGTTTAGAGATGACCTGATAGAGGCTTATAAAACAATGAGGAATATAGATTCTGTTGAATACCAGTTGTCTTTTTCTTTGGGTGTGTGATTTGAAGACTAAGAGGCTAGTTTTAAGATGAAAGAAGAATCCTTGACAAGGCAGGCAGCGTCATAGAACTGTATAGCATGGAAACCATCCCTGTCGACCAGTTATCCTAAATAACTTTGACATCAGTTGCCCACATCCCTCTGACACTGTCCCAATCATTAGATTGGATTAGTTACAGCGTGGAAACTGGCCCTTCGGTCGAAGGAGTCCACTTAGACCCTCCTAACAGCACCCCAGCCAAACTCATTTCCCTACATTTACCCATTCACCTCCATTACGGGCAATTTAACATAGCCAATTCATCTAACCTGCACATTTGTTTGGACTGTAGGAGGAAACCTGAGCACCCGGAGGAAACCCACGCAGACACGGGGAGAATGTGCAGACTCCACACAACCAGTTGCCAAAGGGTGGAATTGAACCCAGGTCTCTGGAGCTGTGAGGAAGCAGTGCTAACCATTGTGCCACCGTGCCACGCATCAAGATGTTTTATAAAGGTTGTAAGCGCATCAGCTTCTGTGACTTTCTGTGTCAGCTCCTTACACATGCACCACTTCGATGTTACTATGTTGCGCCTTAGATCCCTGTAAGTCAATTCTCTCTCAGCTTCAACCTATGCCCTCTCGTCTTGGACTGCGCTACCCCGGGGTAAAGATGTGGCTATTCATTCTATCCGAGCAACACATGATTTTCTAAAACCCTAAGGTCACCCTTCACATTCTGATGTTCCAGGAAAAATAGCATCGGCGTATACAATCTTTGCCTATAACTCCGATCTTCCAACACTGGTGACATCCTTGTTAGTCTTCTCTGAACATTTGCGAATTTCATTACATCATTCCTATAGCAGGGAGAACAGAATTGCACACAGTATCCTAAAAGAGGCCTAAGCATGTCTTGTACAGCTGCATTATGACCTCCTAACCCCTGTACTCAATTTTCTGACCAATAAACGAAAAGATATCAAACACCTTCTTCACTATTCTATTATATGCTACTCTATTTTCAACTAACTGTTACCTGCAAGCCAAGGTCTTTGTTCAGCAACACTCCGCATGTCCTTCCCATTAAGAGTATTGGTCTTACGCTGATTTGCCTTTCCAAACTGCAGAAACTCAAATTTATCTAAATTAGACTCCATCTGCCAATCCTTGGCTCATTTGCTCATCTACTTAATATCTCATTGTAATCAGAAGTATCCGTCCTCGTTGTCCACACAACACCACCAATTTCAGTGTCATCTGCAAACTGACTGAACATACATGCTCAATTTTATTGAAAACATTTATATAAATGACTAAAGCTAGTGGATCCAGCACGATCTATGCGGTACAACATTGATCACAAGTCCTCAGTCCAGAAAGCATCCCTCCACCCCTACACTTGACGAAAGAGCCGACCATCGGTATCACCCTCACTGATCCACTATTTCATGGCTTTTCCTTTCCACTTTGTGAATAATGGAACCAGGTTAGCTAACTTATATCGTCAAGCACCTCCCCTGTGGTAATGGATGGTGAAAGTATCTCAGAAAAAGGCCCAGCAATCTCTTTCTTAGCTGCTCACAGAGTTCTTGGATACACCTAATCACCAAGAGTCAGGTGCATTTTTTAAATGCAGCATGCGATCCATGTATGGAATGAATTTCCTGAGGAGGTTCTGGTCGCAGGTAAAGTTAATAAATCGTTTTCGAAATACAAGAATAAGAGAAAATTTGGAAAACTATGGGCCAACCGCAGACAAATGAGACAGACATATCTTCAGATTATAGTCAGCATGGACTTTATGGGCCGATAGGTCTGTTTCCAACCCTCCGTATAGCCCTTTAATTCCGTTTATATTTGTGTGTTGAAGTATGTATCGGCGCATTTCTTTCCGTGTTCGTGTATTTTGGTGCTTCTATGTATATCCCAATGTGACCCGTTGCGTGTACCTATCTGAACATGTTATGTGTGTTCCTGCGCCGGTTTGTTCATGCATGTTTGCATCTCTGTCTCTGCATCTCTGTGCGATGGGAACACTTTTGTTTCGGGGTGAATCTTTGATGCAGGGGTCAAATCCCTTCCTCTCCGTCTCGGCTGGTGCATTTTAGAACTTTTCAATACATTCTTACAAGTAGGAATTTTGTGAGTGTACGTCATTAAACATTTCAATTTACAGAAAATGCAATAAAGTTAATCTTATCCCAACACAAAATGGCTCACTCAGAGTAGCTTAAATATAATTGCAATGGGAATGCTCTTTAATATGTACACTATGTGTCAGGAATATTGCCCAAGACGCATCATTCCGACATTGCAGAGGCAGCACAGACGTTTCTCCACATGAACATGTTCCACTCAGAGGACGTCAGTACAACGGCAATCCTCTACACGCCAAGCTCTTGTGTGCGTGTGTGTGTTTGTGTGTCTGCCTGTGTGTAGTGCGTAGGAGTATGTCGGTGTGCGTGTTTGTTGTGGTGTATGGGTGTCCGTGTGTGTATGTGTGCGTGTGTGTGTGAGTCTGTGTCCGTGTTTGTGTCTTTGTATGCATGCATGTGGGAGTCTATGTATCTGTGTTTGCACGTGTGTCTCTGTGTTTATATATGTCTGCATCTGCGTGCGTCTGTGTTGTGAGCCAAACCCCCTGCCCACCGAGTGCTCAGAGATTCTATTTTCACCAGCTCGACACAGAAGGGAGATGGCATCAGGGCCACAGCTTTTAAGTTCTGCCAAAGGGAAACAACACTGACAGTAAGTTTCAATTGAGAATTACCCTTCACTAATAATATAACCTTGACTGAAAACTCGCTAGCTCTTTACTTTGTTGGTGGAATGAGGCTACGTCCGAAATTCCACGCGGATTGTCCCCACCATCTCTAGCTTGTGCCAGGATCCTCATTACAAGGCGGGGGTACGTGGTGAGGATACGGATGTTGGGCATTCCACCACCGGGCTTGGTCCTTTTTGTCCTCTCACAAGCTCTTTCTCCTTGTTAGGGACGATATCTCATGCTGCATTTTTTTAGAACAAAAGTCAGGATTCGAGAATATGTCTGCATCATGGATTCTTAATCATGGCATTGGGGAAGTGCAACTTAGTTCACAGAAGTCTGAGGTACAGCGTGTTACACCCTATATAGTTTATCACAAGCTTACTGCCCATTATTGACTAAACCGAAAGGCAGTGGCATGGGAAACAGTCAGTTCATACAGCTCCTACATGCATTGCATGGACTAACATTTCTCAAGGTCTCTGCGACTGAATGTAACCTCATACTATAGATTTAACTAGACAGAAACAGACAAGTAGCTATGTAAACAATACATCATCTATGAAGTAGAATTGTGGCTAAGGGGCTATAGGAACTGTGACTTTTTTGCAGCTGCAAAGTCTTCCGATCAGATCCAATACATCAGTTTAGTGGGTCACCAGTGTGCGTCTTTCTGAAATGATTGATTTTGACAAAATGGCTTCCACAGATACTTTGTGTTGAGTCTGGCCAAATACGCTTCCGCAATCCCTCCTTTTTAAAAAAAATAAATAACAGTTTAGAGATGTCAGCAAAAGGTAGGATATATCCTGACCCAGGGCGATTGTCGGTGGTGGGGGTGGAGATCGGAGATGGCCCTCGGATTCAGTCAGGAAATGGGCAGAAAGCTCCGGAGACTGAGCATCATCAACACGGGTTTCATCAGGAAGTGAAAACCTAAGAATCAGCAAATTTGTTGGAGTTGTGGGTCACAACAGTGAACTGAACCAAGCACGGGATTCCTAGCAGGGTTACTTCAATTTCCAGTTGAGCATTTCCAAAGGCAGGAAAAACAAAATTTGCAAATCTCTGAAATTCCAGAGGAATTCGCTTTTGAGAGTTCAGTGTGGATGGAGGTACAGGTGCATACCCAGCAGCAAGAATAGTTGAACTTCTGTGTATAAAGAAAAATATTAAATTTAAAGCCCATTTGCGAGAGATTATCAGGCTATCCATTATGCCCAAATAAAACATAGCTATTGAAAGAAAAGGAAGTGTGTAGTGAAAGGCGGACCGATCAGGCTAAGGCGTTCTTGGACGGAGGCTGAACAAGTGTCTCTGAGATGGTCTTCCGGTTTTATTCCGTGGGTGGCCGTCTTTTGCATTGCATCTCGTGTATACATTTGGCACTCCCGTTTGCCGTGAATGCCATGCAGGTGACCGACAAGGAGAGGGAAGGGCATTTGCACGGAGGCTCCAATTTGCCCCGGTCCAATTTATAAGGCTCTTTGTACATGTGAATGTAAACTTTGAAGAGTTTTGGTGAACTGATGCAGATATTTCCCTCTTATCCACCACTGTTGTGGCAGCAGTATCAGTCGCTCGGATGGTTTTGATTCATCTACTAAATACATGTCCGATTATTAGGCAATATTCAAAAAAACGTATACAAACCCATTCTCAAAAACACGTTGTAGATCAGTAAAAGTGCACCAGTCAACGAAATAGTTCAATAAATGCAGGACATTCCTCTTACATCACCATCTTTTTAAAACAATTTTGAAATGGTTCAGATCTTTTCTCAGCTACTTTCAGAAAATCTGCATGCCACCAAGTTTGTAGTAGAGTACTAACTGTTCCCCCGTGGCCCAATTGTGTACCATATTGCACATAATCAAGGAAAACAGGCAGCAGCCAAGAAGGAGCACAAACTTGTCTGGCAGGGCTCACCCGCTATTTTGAGTATCGAAGGAGCACGCCATTGAGTCCTTAGTTTGCTCTCTTCAGCCGGGGAGTTCCGCTGTGATTTATGTACATTACCCAGGTCCGGCATACCCGTCTTTATATTGTCCCCAACCAGCTTTTGCTGTGAACCCAACGGGACCAGAAGTTTGAGGTGTAAGACTGTCCGATTGGCAGCATCACCTACCTGCTCATTTCCTTTGGAGGCTGTTTGTTGCCTTAGTGTGATCCACGACACGCTAATCTCCACGAGACTCGGTCTTCCTTCAGCTATGCAATTTCTGACCCAAATCGCTAAATCTCCTCAATCCCAAAACTACATGCTTTGTGCAATAGCCTACACAGGAACCTTGTCAAACGCCTTACTAATGTACACATACACACATCAACCGCTGTAATTTCATTCATCTGTTTCATCACCTTTTCGAAGAACTCAATCAGATTAGTGACGCACTACCTCCTGTTCACAAAACTGTGTTGACTAGACCTAATCAAATTAATCCTTACCAGATGACACTAAATCCTTTATCTGATATCCTTTTCCAAAACCTAGCCCACAACTGAATTAAAACTCACTGATCTGTAGTTACCGGGCTTATTCCAATTCCCGTTATTAAACAAGGTAACAACTTTTGATATCCTCCAGTCTTCTATTACTGCTTTTCGACAATGATGACATAAGGATCAAATCCAAAGGCTTCGCCATCTCCTCCTTGGCTTCCCAGAGAATTCGATGATAAATCCCACCCGGCCTAGCGGTCTTATCAATTTTCAGATTTTCCAAAATTGCTGAAACCTCCTCTTTTTCGACCACAATCGCGTCTAACCTTGTAGGCTCTTTCCCCATATTGTCACTAACGTTGCCCTTATCAAGGTTTTCCTTGATCGTATCCACCAACAACTTGTCATGCCCCTTCTAGTCCGCGTGTAAGATACTTTATGGCTAACTAATAACTCAAGACTCCTAACTGAGCCTTCATTTCTCATCCGCGCATAAGCCTTCTTCCACTTGACAAGAAGTTCAACTTCTTTCATAAATCATGTTTCCCTATCAAAATCTGCCTAAATGCCTGATAGGTGTACACATATCAAGCTTACGCAGTAGGTGTTCCTTGAATAAGCTCCAGCTTTCAAAAGGTGTATCCATCCACTGCAATTTCATTCCTCATCCTATGTATCCTAAGTCTTACCTAGTGACATCATAATTTCCTTTCCCACAGTCATACCTCTTTCCCTGCCGTGTACACCTGTCCCTGCCCATTGCTATTGTAAACATAATCTAAGTGTGGTCAATATCGCTAAAATGCTGACACAACTCCTGGCCGGGTGCATTCCCCAGTACCAATTCTAATAATACGTTTCCTCTTGTTGTTCTGTCACATACTGTGTCAGAAAACCCTCCTGCACAGATTTTATAACGTTGACACATCCAAACAATTTGAACGATTGCATTCCTCGACATCCCTGGAGCAAATTGGAGCCCGAAGGAAAACGTCCAACAGTGTGAACTATCCTTTCCTGTTTGTACCCACAGCCCAAATTACCTCAGTGTGTTAGTCCTCAAAAGTTCTCTCAGCTGCTGTAATATTACCCTTGATTAGCAATGTCGCAAACCTGCTGCCTCCCCTGCATCCCTCTTTTACCATCTTCCCTGTACGTGTTGAATCCTAGAATCTGCAACAAACTTGCTACATCTTAATCCTGGAATCTGTAACAAACAATCCTGTCCCTCTTCTAACTATGTCTCTGAAATGGCCACAATATCAAACTCCCAGCTACCAACACATGCTGCACGTTCACCCAAATTATTCCTGATGCTCCTTGCACTGATGTACACACACTTCAAACCAAAATCCTGATTGCTGGTGCCCTCTCGCGACGTTGTAAACGTCACCCTAACCGCACTACCTTGAAGATCCTGCACACTTGAACCACAATTCAGGTGACCATCCCACTGCTGTATTAGTTCTAAGTCAGAGACAAAAGCTCTGTTTGTTCCAACTCCAAGTTTCCATCCTGGATCCCTGAACTTCTCCCATTGATTCCAACATTCCTTTCTCCCTCTGTCGTTGGTGCCTATGTGGGCTAAGACTTTGGTTTTCTCCCCGTTACCCTCAAGAATCTCGAAAACACGATCAGAGACATCACAAATCCTGGCACCTGGGAGGTCACGCGCCAATCGTGAGTCTCTCTCTTTCCAAAGCGTTTGAGAGCTTAGGATTGTTTTCACTAGAAAGCCAAACGTCGAGGGAATAACTGATTCAGGTCAACAAAATCAGGAAAAGTAGGGAAAGGGTGGATATCATGAAGCATTTTCTCAGAGTGGCAAACTCAATTACGAGGGGTCAGGATTTCAAAGTGACTGGTTAAATGTTTCGGGAAAAAGTGCATGGAAAGATCTTTATGTGGAGGGTAATTGGTACCTGGAATGCATTGCCAGCGAAGGTAGAAGGGACAGGAATGGTAATATCATTTTTGATATTTCGAGACAGATACATGAATAGGCATGGAGCAGAGGGACACAGACGCTTGGGGGGAAGAAGGTGGCAGGTTTAAATAGAGGATTTGGATTAGCGCAGGCATCTTTCTTTAGAGACTGCAATTTCCCTTCCGACGTGGTTAAAGTTGCCCTGCAATGCATCTCTTGCACATCCTGCGCCTCCGCCCTCAGACTCCACCCCTCCAACCGTAACAAGGAAAGAACGCCCCTGGTGCTCACCTTCCACCCTACCAACCTTCACATAAAGGAGAAGAAAGTGAGGACTGCAGTTGCTGGAAATCAGAGCTGAAAATATGTTGCTGGAACCACAAGGGACCGCCTAGGAACCCTCCAACCACAAGGGACGAACTCAGATTTCTCCAGTTTCCTCATTTCCCCTCCCACCACTTTGTCTGAGTCCCAACCCTCATAATCAGCACCACCTTCCTACCCTGCAATCTTCTTCCTGACCTCTCTGCCACGACCCCCATCCCCACTCTGGCCTATCACCCTCATCATAACCTCCTTCCACCTATCGCATTTCCAACGCCCCCCACCCAAGTCCTTCCTCCCTACTTTTTATCTTAGCCTGCTGGGCATACTTTCCTCATTCCTGAAGAAGGGTGTATGCCAGAAACGTCGATTCTCCTGTTCCTTGGATGCTGCCTGATCTGCAGCACTTTTCCAGCAACACATTTCCAACCTTCACATAAAACAAATCATCCGCCGATATTTCCGTCACCTCCAAACAGCCCCCACCACCATGGATATATTTCCCTCCCCACCCCTTTCCGCGTTCCTCAAAGACCATTCCCTCCGTGACTACCTGGTCAGGTCCACGCCCCCCCACAAGCCACACTCCCGTCCTGGCACCTTCCAGTGACCCCGCAGGAATTGCAAAACCTGCGCCCACACCTGCTCCCTCACCTCCATCCAAGGCCCTAAAGGAGCCTTCAACATCCATCAAAGTTTTACCTGCGCATCCACCAATATCATTTATTGTATCTGTTGCTCCCGATGCGGTCTCCTCTACATTATGGAGACTGGACGCCTCCTGGCAGTGCGCTTTCGGGAACATCACCAGGACACCCGCACCAATCAACATCACCTCCCTGTGGCCCAACATTTCAACTCCCCCCACCCTCCACTCTGCCGAGTACATGGAAGTCATGGGCCTTCTTCACCACCGCTCCCTCGCAACCAGACGCCTAGAGGAAGAACGTCTCATCTTCCACCTCACAACACTTCAACCCCAGGTCATCAATGTGGACTTCAACAGTTTCCTCAATTGGCCTTCCCGACCTCACCACAGTTCCAAACTTCCTGATCAGCACTGTCCCCTGGTCCTGACTGATCCTACCTGCCTATATTCTTTTCCACCTATCCACTCCACTCGGCCCCATGACATATCACCTTCATCCCCTCCCACACTCACCTATTGTACTCTATGCCTCTTTCTCCCCTCCCCCATCCTTCTCTCACTTATCTCTATAACCTTCAGGCTTCCTGCCTGTTTTCCTGATGAAGGGCTTTGGCCCTAAACGTCGATTTTACTGCTCCTCGGATGCTGCCTGAACTGCTTTGCTCTTTCAGCACCACTAATCCAGAAGCAGGCTTGGAAGGCCGAAAGGCCTGTTCTTGTCCTGTAGTATTCTTTTGATTTTTGTGATCGAGATTATAGATGAAAACAGAGGGATGACAGTTGCTGACACGCTAACATACATTTTAACTTTCTTCGTCAAGGTACCTGATTGTCGACTGCTTAGTAAGGAAACATCCCATGATATTCACGGACAGCTAGCCAATTGTCATGTCGTAGGAGACTGAGGGTGACACAAGAGGGCAGTTATATATGGAGTCCTCTGACGCAAGTCTGTCACAAGCATAGGTGTTGTTCGACTATTTTTCATTATTTACATAAATGACATGGAAGACAATATTGGTGATGTGGTAGGGAACATTGCAGTTGAAAGGCACATTAGTGGTACAGTGCACAAGGAAGACTTTTTTTGAGAGTACAATGGGAACTTGATCAATTGAGCCATTCGGCTGAGAAATGGTAGCGAAAGTGTAATTCAGATTAATATGGGGTTTAGATATTGAACGAAAAAACAGGGCAGGGCTTGTATAATTCACACTGTGGCCTTGAGAATATTAGAAATACCTAGCGGTGCACATATATAGTTCCTTGTGATGTTGAAGTTCAAAAGGGTGTGAACAAGGCTTTTGGCACACTTGCTATTGTCGGTCAGATCATTGACCATAGCAGTTGGGACATGATACTATGGCTGTATAAGACATTGGTTAGACGACATTTGGAATCTTGCAAATAATTCTGGACCCATACTCTGGGAAGAAACTTACTAAACTGGAAAGGGTTCCAAAACAGAACGTAAAGTGTGTTATCGAGATAGGAATGTTTGAGTATTAAGGAGACTTTGGCGAGGCCGAGGTTTTATTCTCAAGTGCGTAGGAGGCTGAGGAGTGAGCTCTTACAGGTGTAAAACATCATTACTGAACATAAAAGATGCGAAAAGTCAAAGACTTTCCCCAATGTGGACGAGTCCAAAAGAGAGGGCATAGGTTTAATGAGAGTAGGGAAAGATTTAAGACGGACTCGAGAGGGCACCTGTGAATGGCACGTTCATGGAAACAATAGCAAGAGGAGATGGTAGAGGATAGTACAATTGCAACACTAAAACTACATCTGCATAAATTTCTCGTGATTCAAAAAGTGCATACATTTAAAAAGAATTAGTTCAGTAGAGGACACCTGGCGAGAATAGACGAGTTAAAGCTCGTCCAGGCAATTTAGCATGGGCCAATTCAACTGACCTGCGCATCTTTGGACCTTTGGGAGGAACCTAGAGCACCCAGAGAAACTCATGCAGACACGGGGAGAATGAGCAGACTCCACACGGACAGTCACCAAGGCTGGAATTCAACCTGGAACCCAGGTGCTGTGAGGCAGCAGTGCTAACCACTGAGCCAGTGTGCTATTTCATTTTCATTTGTGCGTCTCGCAATGGCCATTCAAATTCCCTTAAATTTGTTGAGTCTACTACTGTTGCAGGCAGGGCACTCCACATCCTTATTACGCTCTGTGTAAAGAACCTACCTGTGACATCTGTCCGACGTCTATCACCCCGCAATTGTAAACTATGTCCACTCGTGCTAACAATCAACATTACAGGAAAAAAAGCTCTCACTGACCACCCTCAATAACCCTCTGGTTTTACTATATGTCTCAAAACTCTCTCGGAAGAAAACAGATGTAAGTCGTTTAGCCCGTCTTCATAAGATCTTCTCTCCATACCAGGCATCTCCTGGTAAACTTCCTCTGAACACATTCCAAAGTTTTCACATCTTTCCTATAATGCAGTGACCAGAACTGCATGCAATATTTCAATCAGCCGCACCAGAGAGTTGTATAGGTGCAGCAAATCTGCATTCCTCTACTCATAAAAGCTAGCACACCATATGCCTTCTAAACAATCCGATGAAACTGGGTGGCAACTTTAATTGATCTATGTACATGGACACCGATACCTCTCTGTTCATCTACAGTACCAAGAATCTTACCATTAGCCCAATACTCTGTATTCCTAATAATCCTTCCAAAGTGAATTACTTCACACTTTTCCGCATTAAACACCAACTGCCAACTCTCAGCCCAGCTATGCAACGTATCTATGTCCCTCTGTAACATGCAACATCCTTCTGCTCCATCCAAAACTCTACTGACATGAGTGTCGCCTGCAGATTTACTAACCCATCCTTCGATGCTCTAATCCAGGTCATTTTTGATTTATGTGACGAACAACAGTGGGCCAAAACAGATCGTTTCGGTACACCATAAGGAACTGGATTCCAGGATGAACACTTCCAGGTCTTGTTTCAGCTAGCCAGTTCTGATCCTAACTGCTAAAGCATCCTCACACCCTTGGCTCCTATTATGTGCAATGTTCTACAGTGGGAAACTTTACCAACTGCCTTAATGGAATCCATACACACCACGTCAACCTCCTTGCCTTCATCCACCTATTTGTTCACCTTCACAAAGAAACGGTGATGGTGCTATATATTAGGAAGGAGACAGAGGTTGGCAAATATCTCCTGTCTTTCATCAGTTCATTTCGTAGTTTCATTTCTTGAGAACATTTATTAACTTCAGTTTGGAAATTTATTTACTTCATCATCTTGCCCAGACTTTGCCAACAAGGTTTAATCCACATTTTGCATCTTAGTCTTTGGCAAAGAACCAAAATTCTGTCTGCCTGCCTTTGTAGAGTATTGAATTATCCGATTATCTCGGCATTTTGTTTCCATTAGTCTGTGAAATTGGGGCGTGACATTAGACTTTTGTATCATATGTCTCTTCTGGCCTTCACGTTTTTTAGTCCACTAGTACGATGTTTTCCAAAATCATATTATATCTGAAATCCCAGACAAGAATTAAGTGAGGTGTTCAAAATTGTCGAGACTTTCGAGATTATGTTTAGTTAGCCTGCTAAATAATGTATTTTGAATGAGATTTTCTTATTCTTCTCGAACAAACTTCTGAAAAGAGCTGCGACTTTCAGAATTTTCTTGCCGCAGCTTGCTCTGATCATCAAGATTTATATTCGAATTGTAACAGTTCCTTCTACACTGTCCACCAACAGTTTTCTTCAGCAAATGACGTGCCGAGTTGCTCAGCTTCTCCATGCCTCTCTGAAGTTGATTGTTACTTTTCACACACACAGTTGACTGTTTTAACTTCAATATTACCTGGAAACGTCCTACTTCTCGCTGTGTGCTCAGATGCACCATCTTGGCATTGGAAATTAAGTTTACTAGTTATACTTCCTTCCAAACATTTTGACTCCACAAGCTCAGAAAGACAGTAAATCCCAAAATGTTCAGATAATCTGTTATTATGAATGGAAATATTATCCTGGGCATCGAGAGAATGAAACTATTTTATCTACTTCCTAAATCAGCAAGTGATTGTGTGATGTTTATTGAAGAACGTGTGGCATTATGACACTTCACCCAGCAGCGTTGAACGCAAAACATTAAAAATAACATGCAAACTCTAATTATTTTGATCAGGTCTCCATTTTGGATTTGTATCCAGTATTATCTTCTAGTGAATAGTATGTATGGTCAACTGAACCAGAGACGAGTTCATCTCTAAACCTACTGCTTCAAAGTTGGCACCCAGCCTGTTAATCGTACATTAGCAGTGGTAAAGCAATTCAGACGCAGGAGTTGGACGAAACGCAGAATCTCAGATCTGTCCAGAAGGCAACTTGAAGTCTTGATCCTGCACTGTTTCCACTGAAGTCGAAAAGTGTGGCGCTTGAAAAGCACAACAGGTCGTGCAGCACAAGTGGCGCAGGATAATCAAGGCATAAACCCAATATCAGGAATGTGTGGTGAAGAGACGGGGGTCTAGAGACAAATACGAAGGTGTGGGTTGGGGAAAGGTAGCCGGGAAGGCCATAAAATAGGTCACAGGTGAGTTTGGACCAGATCGGTGGAAAGCTCAAGAGTTTGATGCCGAGTTGTAGGGTTTGATCTGAAATAACGTGGGGGAGGGGAGATGAGGAAACAGGTGAAGTAGACGTTGACGCTGAGTGGTTGAGGAATTCAAGGCTGTAGGTGAGACATTCGATCTTCAGCAACTGAGTGGCTTGGATTTGACGGTGGAAGAGGCCCGGGACTTGCATGTCCTTGTCGAGTGGAAGGGAGAGTTGAAAATGTCAGACCGGTGCGATTTCATGAGAAGGGGAGGGGAGATGACAAGACTGGCGGAGTCATAGTTGACGCCGTATGGTTGGTGGGTTCCAAGGCAGAAGATGAGACTTTATTCCTGGAGCCGTTGGGTGCCTTGAATTTGGCAGTGAACGAGGCCCAGGACTTGTATGTCTTTGGTGGAGTGGGAGAGGGAGTGGATGTGGTCGGCCAGAGGAAGATACTATTTTGTTTAGGGAGCAGTGGGTTGAGGGATGACTGAGTCGAGACATACAGGTGATCACAGGTTGAGGTAGGGTGGACATATAGAGCCTTTTTTCTGGGATGGTGATGGCAACCACGAGGTGTCATAGCTTTAAATTGATGAATAACAGATAATATTACAGTTGTCAGGGTTCTTTATTCATAGAGTAGTGATGGCATGAAATGCCTTGCCTGCAACAATAAAAGACTCGCCAACATTAATGACAATTAAAAGTCATTAGATAAACATATGGATGATCATGGAACAGTGTCGATTAGATGAGCTTCAGGTTACTTTCACAGGTCGCTACAACATCTGGGGTTGTACTGTATTAATGCACTGTAATCCTCGATGTTCTATGTTATATGCTGGTTGCTGCTTGTGTTCCCAGAGATGTCCCCTGTTTCCATTGAACTACGATGCATTCAGTCGCAGACAGTGATAATTTGCCATAACTTTGTTTTTCCTCTTTTCCAAATTTATAGAATAAATCTCGAAACTCCACTTCAGATCACTGCAATCGACAATCATTAGTGCACACAACACATCCATTTTTTGGACCACATCCCTTGATATTCATCTTCATTCTGCACAAGAAAACTATTAACTCAGAAGATGACAGAAGCATTATATGTTCATTGTTTCATGGTCATGAGTTTCAGGATCATATCATCTGTTGTCTTTCAGCGAAATGCAATCACTGATTCTTTTGTGTGCGTGTATGTGTGTGTGTGTACGATAAATTGTTTTCTTTTTAAGTAGAAATTTTCATGACAGCACAACACCTTGTGTAGAATAGGATTTCCCCTTTAAATGCAACATTAGCGTTTTGGGCAGTTGAAAAAAATAGCTTTATGGATGTCGTCAAAGTGATCAGGAATGCTCAGGATCACACACGTTCACAGCTATTTTGTGAATCTGATATAATATCATCAAAGTTTAAATCCTAACTTCCTGGTCTGGTGTTATCTCTCCAAATATATAGAGTTGCAATAGAATGCTTGAAATCTACCTTTCAATGCAATACCGTTAAAACGAAAAAAAAATATTACCACCAACTACTCAAATCTTATTTTCATCAAATTTGTTCCCTCTCTCCCTGAAACTGCTTGGGAAGTAGCAGGCTGTGCAGCTATCTGTTGTTATTTGAACCCTCGTATGGTCAGATCGTTTAATAGCACCAGAACAAAAACAGTTTGTTTTTGCATTACCTTTACATTATGTCCTGCAAAAACTCCACACAGTTTGAAATTAAAGATGTCAAACCGCCGAATAGCCTACAAGATTAGGCAACAACTATCACAAGACAGTTCGTTTTGTGAAAATTATATTGTACCTGGCAAACCTTTTGAATTTATTTGAGAATAAAAACATTTATTCAGATAACGTTAATGCAGTGTATATTAAATTACCTACTGTATGGAAACAGGCCCTTCGGCCAAACCAGTCCACACCGACCCTCCGAAGAGCAACCCACCCAGGCCAATTTCCCTCTGACTGATGCAACGAACACCATGGATAATTTAGCATCGCCGATTCACCTGCCCTACACATCTTTAGACTGTGGGAGGGAAAGGAGTGAATATGCGAACTCAACACAGACACTCACCCAAGGCTGGAATCCTGGCGCTGTGAGGCAACAGTGCTAACCACTGAGCCACAGTGCCACAATTGACTCTTTACTAGTTGTTTAATAAGGTACCAAACATTATTTTACGTAGTAGCATACGAGAACATATAGATTCTAGTCGGCAGTATATTTGCATACAACACAAAATGATTAATGAACAGATAAAAGATAGTCAGGAATGAGGGCACACATTCACTATGGATGTTTTCACCTTTCGGATAATGTATTTAGATGTACTATGAGATATCTTTTGCTGTAATATAATAATAGGTAGGCGTGAGGGGCAAATTCAGATGATGGCATATCGAGATTGTCGCGAGATACAGACAGATGAAGCTTTTGGGAAACAAACAACGCAGATACAAATGGCGTGGTGGTGGGAATATGAGGTTATACAAAATGACACGAATAATTTAACAGCTGATAATTATGTGAATCAGAAAACAGAGCAGAAAACGTAACATAGCAGAGTGAAGTTTAAGTGATGCTGTACACAAATTACGAAAAAAAAACCGGTAGTATGCCAGTTTATTTATTCTGTTCTTGTGGAGTGGAACACAGACGTTGTTCAGGGGATTTGAGAGGTAGAAGCAAGGATATTTGCCCCTTGTAAACGACTGTGTGACTGCAAGGTGTAATTACAGACTCAGAGGAAACATATAAAAATGCATCCCTAAGAACGATTTACTTTTACCTTCAGAGGCAATCTACTGCCTTAACGTTTTCTGCTTAAATGTTAACTTATGAATTAAATAAATATGGCAGGCTGTCATCGGATTCCTGATTTTGGAGGATTATTTAAGTAGTGCGTTTAAGCATATTGAAGAATTACGATAGAAATACTTATTATCCATTAAGGGAAAGAAGTGCTACAGATGGAAAACATACTTGAAAATTACTGGGTAACATTGATTTCATTTAATGGACTCAATGAATACCTAATTTTAGATCTTATGACTTATGATGTTGCTTCTAGATCGATGCTCACATGCCACACTAATAAACATTGTTCACAGAAAAGTAACACAGTAAACAATGTATTCACTTGCAGAAAATTACCGTCACTTGTCAAGCCTGATCCAACCACACTTAACATTGTTTCAAGTCAAATAATGGCTTGATGAACAAAATGCAATTCTTTCATTAAAACTACTTTAATGGCTAATTGTCCCCCAAAACTGTGAACTCCTACTGCTCAATAAAGCGCGATGATATCAAAAGTATGTATCTCTATTCTCCTCATCCTCTCAAAATTGAACGTGACACCCAGTGATGTCTGCACTTTCTGAAGGCTCAACTAACTTTAACGCATTCGTCCCTTTTTCATCTTTTTTTTAAAAAAACTACAACGTTAACATTCTTAATTATCTTGAAAATATTTTACAGGAACAGAAATTTCATTTTACTGTGCCCAAGCATTACATTAGTTTGTGTAACTCGGAGGGAACTACAAATATTGACAGAGGTTTAGATGAAGAATTTAGATATCATGAGCATATGATTAAATCTGTCAGGCAGTCCATCGCATGTATGTCCTTCTCTTGTGTTACTTCAAGTTCTATATTTTAATAGCCGTCTGGATTCAATATATCATTAGAAATTCAGAAGAGAAGAAAAAAACCAAATGACTGTTGTTATCAAGCAGACTTATGCGTGGTTTCACAAAATATTTTCCTTTACCAGTCTTTTATCCTGTCTGGGAGCAATGGGACAATGAAAGGAGGTGATGTGGAGATCAGGAGGGTGTCTGGAAGGTAAGGACTTCGTACATATTTGGGCAGCGGCAAAACCCAAAATACTACACGTGTAGTATCTCCTTCCTGCCCACCCACCCCGAACCAGAAAAAAACGACTCTGAAATATCAGGGTTTTTTTTTCTTTTTCTCTTCTTTCATATATTTAAGTGCATTGTTTGGTTTTAGTTGATTGAAATAAAGCTCAGGCTTACAATTTCAAGGGATCTCAGACTCGTGAATTGAGCCTCTTGCTTGGTGAGGGAGCTCAGGAACGTGGCTGACGTTCCTGACCTTTACAAATGCAAGACGTGTGTCCAGCTGTGGTTCTTGTTTGTCAGGGTTACGGGACTCGAGCTGCGGATGGACTCACAGTGCGGAATCCGCGATTATGAGGAGGTCATGGATAGCACGTTAAGTGGACTGGTCACCCAGCAGGTTAGAATTGCTGAGGGAAACAGTGAATGGGTGACAGAAAGGCAGAGAAAGATATGAAGGCAATGTAGGTGTCCACTGTGGTCAAATCCCTCCAAAACAGGTGAATTGTTTTGGATACTTTTGGGGGAAATTGCTAAACAGGGGAGGGAAGCAATTGCCAAGATCATGACACAGCGGCGGTCACAGCTGTTCAGAAGTAGGTGTTGGCTGGAGGGGCAGGGGGCGCGGGAAGACCCGTAGGGGCATAGTCAGAGGGGATTTTATTATAAGGTGAATAGATCGGTGGTTCTGTGGCCAATAACGGGACACTCGCATGATTTGTTCCCTCCCAGGTGCTCAGGTCAGGTGTGTCACCAATCGTCTGCTGACCATTCTCAAGGGGGAGGTTGAACAGTCAGTTGTCGCAGTGCATATAGGCACCACAATACAAGTGAAAGAAAGGTGAATTCCTGAAAGCAGAATTCAAGGAGCTAAGAGAAAAGTTAATAAGGAGGACATTAGAGGTAGTGATCGCAGGCTTAAAATACCCTGCCACGTGCTAGCCAGCATAGAAATGAAAACATAATAATCTGGATGAACACGTGGCTAGCGGGATGGTGTAGCAGAGATGGGGGTCAGACTTATTGGTCTTTGGGATGGGTCCTCGAAATGTGGTATTATTACAAATTGGGCGGTGCACATGTGAACCACACTGAAGCTAATGTTCTTGGAGGTGTTTCTGCTATTGCTGTTGGGGAAGTTTTTAGCTAAGGTGGCAGTGAGTTGGGCAGCAGAAAAGAAGACAAGTAATACAGCATGGTTGAAACTGCAGACTGTAAGAATCATGAAGATGTCATTAATAAGGGGAAGAGTTGACATATAGCAGGTGAATGCAAAAGAACTGGTGGCCGGACGTGCATATACTTTAATGCAAGGAGTATAGTGGGTAAGGCAGATGAACTTATGTCTAGGATTAGTACCTAGGAGTATGATGTTTCTGCAATTGCAGGGAGTTGGTTGACAGGACAGGGAGGGAAGTAAATGGGGATGGGGAACAGTTGCATTGCTGATCACGGATGATATCACGTCTCTACTAAAAGAGGACACTATAGAGGGTTTGAGTAGTTAGGCATTGTCGGTGGAGCTGAGAAATAAAAGAGGGTGCATTTACCTTGTTAGGGCTGTATTACAGGCTTCTCAATGGTTAGCGTGACGGAGAAGAACAAATTGATTATCAGATTATGGAAAGATGTAGAAGCAACAGGATAGTCGTGATGTGAGATTTTATTTTTTCCAGCATCCACAGCTCTGGATGGGGCAACATTTGTAAGAAGCGTTCAGGAGAGTTTTCCAGAGCTGTATGCCAATAGTCCGACGAGGGAAGGAGCCATATTGGACTTGGTGTGGGGAATGAGCCAGGCCGGGTGGTAGAAGTTGCAGTGTGGGATTTATTTGTGAACAGTGACAACAATTCTGTAAAATTTAGAATACTTGGAGACAAAGATGTGAGTGGTTGTAAGGGAAGAGTACTAAACTCGGACAAGGCCAATTGCATCAAGATTTGGCAGGAACTGGGAACTGTTGATTAAGAGGAGATATTTGAAGTGAGGTTCACATTTGATATGTGGCAGGCTTTCAAAGACAGGTTGAAGATGATGCATGACAGACATGACCCGTTGAAATAAAAGGACAGAAAAGGCAGGCATGGTGAACCATGGATGACATGAATCACGGTATGACTAGCCAAGAGGAAAATGCAAGCGTACAAAAAGTCCAGGCAGCTGAAAACAAAACTAGGCATGGAGAAACATAAGAAGAGTAGGACCAAAGGAGAATCAAGCGGGCTAAAAGTCGTCATGAAATAGATTGAGTGAGCAGAATTAAGGAGAATCCCTAAATCTTTTATTTTAATGTAAGAAGGAATCGGCTAACTAGAAAAGAATTATTCCACTGAAGGATAATGAAGGAAGGCTCTGTGTCGAAGCTCAGAGAATGGGTGAGATTCTGAAGGATTACTTTTCATCAGAGATCACGTAGGTTGTGGACATGATGATTGTTCAGATTAGAGTCAGACGTTTGATAACTCTGGATCACGTTGATTTAAGTCGGGAAGATGCGTTGCGTAGGCCAGATGTTATTAATGTGGACAAATGTCCAAGACCAAATGGGATCAATCCCAGGTTGCTGAGCGAGGCGAGAGAAGAAATAGTTGGGATCCTGACATTTATCTTTAAAGAATGTTTAAACACATTTGTGGTGCCAGAGGACTGGAAGTTTGCACATTTTTCACCTGTACAAGAAGGGTAGTAGGAATATTCTGGCTAACGACAGAGGAATGAGCCTGACGTCAGTGGTGGGAAAGTTGCTGGAGAAGTAACAGAGGGATTAAAATGTATATATATTTAGTAAAGAATGGCCTTATCAGTGATATGCAACATGGTTTTGTCCAGGGGAGATCGCGTCTTACCAATGTAGTAGAGCTAATTGAGGAAGTGGACAATTTGATAGATGAAGGAAAGGCTGATGATGTTATATGCATGGACTTTAGTAAGGCGTTTGATAAGTTTCCCCATGGTAAACCAATAGAAAAAGTGTAGTCTCATGGTGTGCCGGGTGTTCTCGTTTGGTAGATAAAGAACTGGTTGACCAACAAGTGGCAGAGAATAGTAATTGAAGGGATTTCCTTGAATGGAGAAAGGTGACTACTGTTGTTCCACAGGGGTCAGTGCTGGGGCAACTGCTGTTTGTGACATCAAAAATGAATTGGAAGAAGGCGCTGCAGGTATATTCAGCAAGTTTGCAGATGACACGAACATTGGTGGAGTATCAGAGAGCATAGGGGACTGTCAAAGAATTTAGGAGAATATAGATCGACTGGAGTGTTGGGCGGAGAAGTGATAGGTAGAGTTCAGTCCAGTCTAATATGAGGTGATGTACTTTGTGAAGTCTAATTCAAGAGTGAATTTTACAATGAACTGAACAGCCTTGGGAGAAATTGACATGTAGAGGGATCTGGGCGTGCAAGTCCTTTGTACCCTGAAGGTTGCTGCACAGGTGGGCAGAGTGGTCAAGAAGGTATATGGTATGCTTGTCTTCATTGGAAGGGGTATTGATTGTAAGAGCTGGCAGGTCATGTTATAATTGTACACGACCTTATCTCGGCCACATTTAGAATACTGTGTACATTTCTAGTCGCCACATTACCAAAAGGATGTTGCTGCTTTGGAGATGACGCAGAGAAGGTTTACGAGGACGCTTTCTGGTATGGGAGGTGCTAGCTATGAAGAGAGGTTGAGTAGGATGGAAATGTTTTCATTTGATTAGAGGAGATGGGGTTCACTATATAGACAGATCAGACAGAGAAAAGCTTTTTCTTTTCCAAGGTGAAGAACTCAATAAAGAGAGGTCACGCATTCAAGGTGAGAAGTGCAAAGTTTAACGGGAATATACTCGGTAAGTACTTTACAAAGGGATTGGGAGGTGTCGAGAACAACTTCCCTGCAGAGGTAGTAGAGGCAGGCACGGTAGAATCATTTAAGATGCTTCTGGACAAATGCATGAGTAGGTGGGGGACAGATGCTTAGGAACTGGGTGACAATAGGTTTTGACAATAGGTTTGGATAGGCTCAGGCTGGGAGGTTCGAAGGGCATTCTCCTGTCCTGCAAATTTTCTTTGTACTTTTTTTCTTTTACTTTATTGACGACGGTCATCCTGATCTAGCGAATGTGTGCTCTTTCTAATTGTATTATTCTCTACCTCTTGTCTGTGTCTGAAACGCATTTACTCTTAGTTATCATCGATTTGATTATCAGACGCATTCCAATCGTTTATCTGGAGCAGTTTTCTGTCATCAACCCAGTCCACTTGTACAATATCTGTGATCTTCTGCTGTATGCATCCACTGACTTTTCCGTCTGGTTCACCGTTACTTTCACATTTGCTCGATTTCTGTCAATTTGTTGCCAAGTTTTCAAAAATAAGTATTGCTCTGAAAGAATCAGCAATTCTATTTTTTTTTCAAAGGTATCCGCATTAAACTGTTGTAAAAAAAGCATGGTGTTTTATGGTAAGAGTTGTTGTCGGCTGTTGAATGAACCATTGTTTACTGAAATAAAGGGCAATGTTGAATTTTCGCATATCATTGGATAAATCTAATTCCTGCATTACAATCTAACGCCTGGGATAACAACTGCCCTGATTCTGCTTTTCAATACTTTAACCATCACTTACATTTTAGAGACTAGCAGATCCGGAAAAGACTGCATGTTCACAGCGATGAGGTTAGAAACAGAGACCTAAAGATGAATAGAGCTACAGATCCATCGTCCTGTTTTTTTTATTTCAGGAAATTTCATTCTCTTCTGGGCAGTCGTAATGGTGTACAATATATGGGACCCGATGTGGGAGGTCGGATACCCCACTTTGTTTCTCGATTATTTCGTATTGGAACTCGGCTTCATGCTGCAGCTCTTGACTTGTATTTGAGTACACTTGTACTTATGTGGTGACACAAGCAGAGCTCTGGCATTAGTTTAAAAACATGCTTACGTATTCCTTAACTACAATTTTCAGTCTATGTAATAATACAAGTAAGATTAAAAGCATGCACTGGTTTCTTATTTTATTTCATGTTTCCTGTGCGTCGGTCCAGTCGCCAAGATGACAATAATGAGAGACTGCTCAGCAGTCATAATGTGGGTTTTGGGGGAACACATGTTGCACACGTCAAGGAGCCACAGGGTCATTACAATTGGATGAATAGTTATTTGCATATGTTGCTTGGGAATTGTTGGTCTGTTTCTTATGATGACGACTAGAAGGGGAAAGGCAACGTTTGTACTCCATGGTAAAAATAATGACTGCAGATGCTGAAAAACAGATTCTGTATTAGTGGTGCCGGAAGAGCACAGCAGTTCAGGCAGCATCCGAGGAGCAGTAAAATCGACTTTTCGGGCAAAAGCCCTACATCAGGAATAAAGGCAGAGAGCCCGAGGCATGGAGAGATAAGCTCGAGGAGGGTGGAGATGGGGAGATCTGTAAGTCCCGGTATCCCCACCCCCATCCTCCTCTAGCTTATCTCTCCACGCTTCATGCTCTCTGCCTTTATTCCTGACTAAGGGCAATTGCTCGAAACGTCGATTTTACTGCTCCTCGGATGTTGCCTGAACTGCTGTGCTCTTCCAGCACCACTAATCCAGAATCTGGTTTTCAGCATCTGCAGTCATTATTTTTACCTCGTTGATTTTAACCTTACTGCGAATCCCCTTGCAAGGATCCCGGCCTTGAAGAAGTTTTCCTCCTATCTCTGCAAGGATCGATTGTACTCCACTGTGACAGTGGGTTCATCTGCTGTTCTGCATTAATACAATTCTCTTTTAGACGGCAATCGTCGTTGAAACTCATTACCTATTGTAGTGGGGACATCAGGCACAACATGCGCTCTTCAGGTTTAGTATTGATGATTCAGTTTAGCTTACAGAACAGAAACACCTTATTTAGTCAAAAAAGACAGCGATAGCAGCAGGCAATGTAAAATAATATCCACTCTGTACCTGCGGCATATGTCTGCACTTTTTTTGGGACAGAATGTGAGACAAATAATTTTAGACATCAGTGCGTAGTCCAACACTTATGTTCACAGGCCAATTTGTAGGGAACTCGCATATCATTCGAAAGCTGAAAATACAGACATGCTTTCATGAAGGTCTATTGCAGAAATGTTACCCTAGTCATGGAGTTTTTACTAAATAGTCTTGCTGTGTTCAGAATTATGTTCAATGTAGTTCCTGCTCTGTTTTCTTTAGCAAACAGGAACCACATTCATTATTGATAGACTGAACACCCAAAGGAATTATTCAATAAGCGTGTTCTGTTCAAAGCAAATCCGAACAACGTACAGTACGGGTTATATTTTAAGTTTATCCCAACTAACATAGATTGCAATGTTGGCAACAACTATCAAAATCCAACAGTTTCGTGTCTATCCACTCTCCGATATGCATTTATTAATCAACGGGTAGACTTTAGCAGCAGGACAATTACTCAGGAATTGGTCAAAATATTACTACACTCACAGCGAGAATGCTATTTGCAATTGTCGAATTTATACAACATATATGTGATCTGAATGGAGAGGTTTGGAGAAGATATTTAACGAGACATTGCATGGTCTAATGTTTTACAGTCATGAAGAGAGATTGGGCCCACTGGGATCGTTTTTGTCACTGCAGGGCAAATTCAGAGGGGACGTTATTGAGATGCGTGAAACTCAGAAGGACGTAAATGGAGTCGAAAGGAATTAACTTATCCCTTGATCTTTAGAAAAAACAAGACGGCTCAAGATACATCAATTTAAGTTAAGGGAAAAATGAAACATGGGAGGAAAAAGCTTACCACACAGACCGTAAATGTTCTCTCGATGTCTTCTCTTGTACCAATGGTAGAGGCAGAAAACACTGGTCAGAATGAAGAACTACATAGTGATGTCATTGTAATTTTAAGATTTATAAACATGCTGGCCACAAGGTGGAAAATGGAATGGACACGGTGTGGGATTGAAGCAGATTGCAAAACCACAGTTGGTGTACGATTGTGTTTTATTAGTCATCTGTGAGTTTTCTTGAGATGACTTTGCACTAAAGTTGCCACAGAGCCGTTGTCATATTGAGCGGTTTAGCCCTGGGCTGTTGTCTAACATCATCAGAAGCGTCAGTTATTTTGGACACCAGAAACAAGACTAAAAGAAACGATTCATTATTTAATGTGAGAAATTTGGGTTGGCAAGCCCGGATGTCCAAAAATCCATATTTTTATGATCTGACGAAAATTACATTCCAGAACGTTGAAATACTTAGCATGATATTTTTACGTTACAATTATTAAAAGAGAATGCAGCCAGCCGGAAAAAAATAACTCAATAATCTATTGTTAGAGGAAGGCATTGCCGTTGGAGATAACTCACCGTTATTCCTGCACTGCTGCTTTCTGCGACTGGATTAGAGTGGTGCTGGAAATGGACAGAAGTACAGGCAGCATCCGAGGAGCACTAAAATCGACGTTTCCACCCTTCAGGCACTCTGCCTGTACTCCTGATGAAGGGTTTTTTTTACTGAAACGTCGATTTTCCTGCTCCTCGGATGCTGCCTGAAATGCTGTGCTTTTCCAGCACCACTCTAATCCGAATCTGGTTTGCAGCATCTGCAGTCATTGTTTTTACCTGCTTTCTGAGACTTTCTAATTGAAAACAGCACTTATTTGTAGCACTGAGCATGCTCCAGTTGCTTTTCTTAGGCATCGGGGCTGGCTGTGAATGAGCTACCTTAGAGTTTAATACGGCCTCTAAAGACAGAGTAATTCACAATGTGCTGTCTCTCAATACCTTTAAAATTACACGGTATTAGAGTGGGATCCAAATTACTTCATTTCACACAAATGTTTTGGACTGGGGGTGCGGAAGAACCACTCAATGCTCTATAAAAAAACTTACCAGGAGACGCAGAAAGTCCTTCACAAAATTAAAGTTGAATCTTGCAAAACTAATGCTATGGGAGCCAGCAAAATGACTTCCCTATCTCGCCACAATCAATTTGTTCTACTGCAGTTAATACATGACTATTGAAATAACATGACTATTAAAATAACATTAGCATAACCAATCGTGCTGGCTTGCTTTTTCCTTCTAAACTAATCATCGTCTGCCACACTGGTTCCCAACATTACACTTAACCTATCACGTGACCCCACCACCATCTTCAGATTATATCAACTAGCAGTAATTTAAGTAGCCTATCACAATGCACTACTACTATCTGTTTCTGGAGCCATGCAACATTATCCCTGGCATGCTTTGCAACATTACGTTAACTGCATCACTGCCAGAATAACTTCCATACATACCACGTTTGAAATCAACAGGTCTCACACAGAGAAAGAATACAACGAGGAAGGACGCAGCAAGGCCAGATCGATCGTTAGAGACCAAAAAGCGGGCAATAACAGTTCGAGGGTCCAGACCTCAAATAATTCTGGCCCAACACCTGGAGTCACAGGCCAAAACTCGTCCCACAATAACTGGAAAAAAACCCCAGACATCCCAGATAATCTAAATGCACGAGCAACACATGAACCTCCAACTGAACAAGACTTCAGCACCACAGCAGAAAATCCTTCAGGGTATTTTTTTGGGGGGGAATAAAGGTTTCCCAAACAGTACACAAATCCTACCTTTCTCAGCCGACAACCAGTCCAAGGCCTGCCTAGTCCACCATGCCATTCGATTGGTCGTATCCAATTGCTCACACTTCACAAAGGGGCATCGTCAAAGTAATCTCTGCTGATAGTGACAGGTATATTTAATAGACTCAGCAATCTTGATTATAACAATGGCAGGGAGAAACAACTCACAGCCCGCAGCAATCTCATTCTCTGCCCTTGATTACATTAGGGATACCTCTTCTCTAACATATACCAACAAATTGTATTGCCGGATTAGGAACATATTCATGTTTAGGACAGTGGAGAGTCGGTTGTGATTGGCAGTACAAAGCTAGATCTGCTAGCTGCACCAAATCGATGGACAGCAAGTCTGCACAGGAGCAGAAAGGTTCAGGACTAGCGTGGGGTTTCAGTGTCTTCCCTGAACCCGTCTTCAGCCACACAATCACGAGAAACGACACCTTCCATAAACCGACAACCCTCGTGATACCACTTTCTCCAAAGGCCGCACTCACCAACTGCTCAAGGACACGTTAAGGAGTATCAGGTCCCTGCATGTCATTGACACTGTCTCAGTTCCTTCTCAGCCCTCACCTACCTCAACCCCGGAGTCCGTCTGTGCCCGTGGGAGCACGTTGGTACAGTGACAAAGCTGATATCACACGGAGCGACCCTCCACGTGACGGTAGTAACTGAGGCCCTGTTTCCCGTAAAGGGACCCCTTTCACACGGCTCGTTCCACGTTCTCTGGAAACCCTTACATACACCTGATCTCCAGGTGTAATAGGTCCCTCCTTGTTGCCAGATACCAGCTCCCTCAGCATTTTCTGTGTGTACATAAACTCATATATCATAGTCGGCAGTTGCATGTACCACTTAAGTTTAAGTTCCAATTGTTCTAAGCTGGGCCCGCAAAATGGACCCTTCCGCTTGGGCATTGGCATGGATCTAGTGGGAAGTGTCTCATTTGGCGACAGCTTAATGATGCAGTTAGTCCACACATGGTAGCCCATTAATGCCAGTGCACAACATCGACACATGTACGATAGCTACATGCGCAAATTATGTTCAACTCAGCTTTCAAAGTATTAATAATCAGTTCCACCATTCCCTGCGAATGGGGATGATACACACAGCCAAACCTCTGCTTAATCCGCAAAGTGTGTAGCTCAAACTAACCACCTTCTGGATAAAGGCAGACCTATTATTCAAACTGATTCCAGATGGCATGCCAAACCTTGGAATAACTTCAGTTGTTAAAATCTGTACCACTGTGCCTGCCCCAATATCTTGCGATGGCGTCGCGTCTACCCATCCACTGAACATGTCAATGACGACAACATATATCTCTTCTTTCTCAGTGTCCCTATCATGTCCACATAGGGGATCACCAAATGCTAACTTCCCCCTCAGGTATAGGTATATGCCCTATAGGTATCGCTAAACCCTTCCAGACATTAATTTGAACATCGATATCACATTGCAATAATATGTAATCCACCAAATCCTGAAAGCAAGGTGGCGAAAAGCTATCCCACGCTATCTTCCTCAACACTTCGCCTCCAGTACAGTGAGCCACCCCATGTACCACTGAAATGGGAATAGTCAATAAATGTGTAGGCACTACCCACAAGACTTCGTCTGTGCACCACAGGCTTCCTGGTTACGCCAGGCCCATCTTAGTCACCACGACAGCGGCTCAGCTATCGTCGCCTCACCTTACATTACAATGATGTCTTTGATGGTGGGCTTCAGATCTAAACATACCTGGGACACAGTGACAGCTGAAGCGCACCCAGAAGCCAACCCAGACGCTTCATTTGCTGCCTATTACAAATCACAACCTATCTTTTGTGCCTGACACTTTATAATACCTAACGCTGCAGTCATCATCAATGCAATCGTCAACACAATAATCAGCTGACAATGTTGCATTCGATCCCCAATGCCCTTTCGGAAGCTCTGTTGCATCCTTATCACTGGAGCTGCACTCTGTCAATGCTGCAGGGTGATAACCTCACAGTGCCACGGCTCACCTAATACTTGACTCAGAATCTCGTCAAAAATCACTGTTCAATACAGCTCAGAAATGGATGGCTCAGCCAAAGGCAGTAAAGCTAATGCATCTACCCTCCATTTCCCGAGTTTCCTAAATAGAGTCATTGTGATGTACAGCAGGGAAGCAAATCCGTCCATGCCAACCAGATATCCCAACCCAATCTAGTCCTCCCTGCTAAACACTTCCTGCTCATTGATGCATCCAGTTGTCTCTTAAATGTTGCTCTTCTACGAGCCGCCACGACTTCTTCTAGCATCTCATTCCATACACGCATCGAACATCTCAGTGAAAACACTGCCTCTTATGTCTATTTTCATATCTTTTCCCTCTCACCTTATATTATCTCCTTTAGTTCTGGACCCCCTACCCCAGGGAAAAGACGTTGTCTATTTATCCTATCCATGACCCTCATGATTTTATAAACCTCTGTTGGGTCATCCATCATTCTCTGACTCTCGAGGGAAAACAGCCCAAGCCATTCAACCTATCCTGATTGCTCAAATCTTCCAACCCTGGCAACATATTTTTAAATGTTTGTGAAAGTTTTGAAGACTCACAATATTTTTCCGATAGGATGAAAACCAGAATTGCACGAAGTATTCCAACAGTCGTTTAACCAATGCCCTGTACAGCCGCAACATGACCTTCCAACTCAATACTTTTACTAATAAAGGCAAGCATACCAAACGCCTTCTTCATTATCCTATCTACCTGCGGCTTTACTTTCAAAGAGCTATGAACCTGCACTCCAAGGTCTCTTTGTTCAGCAACACTCCCTAGTACCTTACCATTAAGTGTATATGTTCTGCTAATGTGCTTTCCCAAAAGGCAGCACTTAGCATGTATCTAAGTTAAACTCCATCTGCCACGTCCAAGCCCATTTGTCCATTTGATCACGATTCTCTTGTAATCTGAGGCAACCTTCTTCGTTGTCCACTTACACCTCAATTTTATTTGTCATCCACAAACTTACTAAATATATCTCTAATGCTCACATCCAAATTATTTCCATCAAAGTCACCGATCCAATATATTTTGGCCTCCCTGGCTTCGTGCAACACCGGCTGAGAATTCCCTCTATCTACACTAAATCCCTTTTGATTGCATTCCACTTTTATTTCCAGCTTTAATAAAACTTCCCTAACGAGCAAATTAATTGGTGTCCCCATAGATATGGCTGTTTTAGGCAAGGCGGCTGTTTTACTATCCATGTATAAACTTACTGGAGTTGTAAAGCATGTCAACTATAGTTTACCTGAAAACACTACAGTCGCAACATATTTTCCTGACATGGAAAAGTTGGAGACATATTGCGGTTGTGCATATGTATAACTAGCTCCAACATCTACTACCATCGTTGTCAACCTTACTCCTAAACCAACCCAAAAAATGTGTTCCTGCTCAGCATCCAGTTTTAATATAGGGTATTTTCCTGGCCCACTCGGGTTCTCTGGGCAGCTCTAGATCATCATATAAAGATTAACATGCCCACTGGTCCCGTAGGGATTCTGTGGCGGGACAGCCGGATATACCAAACTCATAGTTCCACCCTGGGTCCGGGAAGGCCAGTCCAATGTGAGTAATTTCTTATAAAATGGCCTGGTTGATAAAGCCCCTTAACACAATTTCTTATCCTCTCTGAGTCTGAATTCATACCATACCATTCCCCGCCCCACTTCGTTTTCCATGTCCTTGGTTACCCGAGTTCTGTCTGGGCTGTTACTTTTGTATTGCCCTTAGTACAGCATCTGTGGAAAGATTCCTCCAAAAACATTTATTATCGCCATGGGGTTGACCAGCCCTTGCGACGTGGCAGTAAAGGGTTCTCCCTGGTCTGGCATGTTACTCTTTTCATTCGCGCCAATTAACTCAGTAGTCAATGGCAACATGACCCTGCTATTCGTGCTCTCTTTCATTTTAGGTTCACCGAGCTGCATTTGTGACAATTGTCGTTGCACCTCATCTTGCTGTTCATCCAGATTCTTCTTGCCCTTCCGGTATCTTTGGATCACATAGACTACATGATCTCTGAATCACTGGCGGGTCATGGACGTTTGACCGTCTATCTCCTGTAGCTTAGATTTGACTTGAGGGTCATTGTCTCGGCAGTAGCAGTACAGAACATTGTGGTTAACAGTTGGCCACGCTCCACATCTTGTTCTATTCCAAGCCTCCAACGTTTTCAACTCCTTTTCCAAATAACTTAGTGGGTTTTCAGTATCTCTCAATGGATCCTATCTCAAAGCATCGTAATCAATCTTACGTGGGTCACAGTCTAAGCGCCTGTCTTACCTTTTGTCTTACTCAATCAAACCCAGCACCATCAATCTTTTGAATGAAAACAACATTCTTCAGGGGGGCTCAGTTCATTATCTCTCTTCATTTCGGGAGCCCCACAATCTGTAGCTGCAGTGCCCACTGTAAAACCCCCACAGGGCTTATGCCCGAGACGTCGATTCTCCTGCTCCTTTGATGCTGCCTGACCTGCTGCGCTTTTCCAGGAACACATGTTTGAGCTCTGATCTTCAGCATCTGCGGTCCTCACGTTCTCCTAGTAAATCCCCCACAACCAAGAACTGCGCCGTGGTTTCATCTTCAAAGTCTCTAATTCAATTCCCTACCCCATCATGTAAATTGAGCAACACAACTTTCAGTTTTTCCACGTCCTAGTTTCCACATCGAATTTATTGCGGCTGTCTCCCACTTTTATAAACAATGGCAGAATCCCCTTTTTGGAGCTTCTTCCCTTATTAAAATTGGTACATTGTGATTCCTCATCAGACTCCAATGTTAGCCGAACTTGTATTTCCTCCCATTTTCCTGCTTCCGTTGCTGACTGCTCTGCTTTCCTGCCTCATCACTCTCTGCATGTCTCTGCTCAATATTCCTGGAACGGCTTAGATATGCCTCAAAGTCTCTTTGATCTCTTAACATGTGTAACGTCCGAACTTCACCTCACAGTCTCTTTTACCAGTTGCAAAGCTTGTAATTCGGTTTGTTTTTCCTCACTACTACTGCCTCTCATTTTACTTTGAAGACATTCTGTTCTGGGTCAGCTACTTCCCAATCCACTTTCCCCCTCTCTCTACTGTCCCCCTTATTGCAGGGCAGCGTGTGATATCCTGTTCACGCGAATGGGAGGAGGTTTTCCCAATATTGAAATCCAGGTTTCACAAGTTTATTCCCTTTCTGAACCTTTATATCGAAAGGCTCTTTGTTCTGCTTTGAACACGGGGAGATTTTCTCTTTCAACGACCTTGTTTCCAAAGCTGTTCGTACTGTTCTCCCGGACCTCCCTGGTCGTAACTGGTCCCTGAAACGTTTTTTTTCTCAATCCTTGCCTACAATTCCAACCTGCCTTTAAAGTTCCACCGCCTGAGGCCTCTTCAATATTTTCTTTTGTGATGTATCCGTAGATCAGTAATTATTAATTAATTCTTCCATTGCATCGCACGTTATGATATCAAAGGTATCTTAGCCATTTAGTTCGTAAAGCCTTCATCCTTCTTTCCCATTTTTTCCTTGTCTTCTGACTGGAACTTTATTGATAAATATTCCAACTGCAGTCCATTTATTCATCCTGACATATATTTCAGTCCAACTGAGCTATTATCTCAAAATTCAATCTCTTATGCCATACAAGTCAGGTAACGCCTGCCAATTATTATAAATATTCCCTAACTCTACAACTCACAAGCGTCACTTATCAATCTATCAGTCCCTAACACAAACATTAAAAGGTCAATAAGCAATTGTGCATGCAATTAAGACCACAATGGTTAAACTGTAGGGTCTCTCTCTCTCTCTTACACAGCGATACCCACAATGCCTTGCTGCAAGCTACAGCTTCTCTCTCTTACACACACAAACACACAAAGTCTTTCTGCAAACCAGAGACACTCTCTCTCACACACGCGCACACATACACACATACGCAGACGCACACACACAGACATAGGCACACATAACACGACATGAACAGACCTGGAGGTGACTGGAAAACCTGCCACACGGCTCATGACTTGGTAACAACAGGAACTTATGAACACCACGTGGTATTTTGTCTGAATCTCTTTATTCTATACTACTCACCCCCGGCGCAGTTTTCCTAAAAGATCCTTTGTGTCTGCTCAATCTTTAATTTACCATCAACCTTCTGGTTCTTTGGATCAGAGAGACCCACCAGCAGTTTACTTTGCACACCTGCGTTCCCAAGAACCTCCCTGAATTGGTAGAATATAGTCCAGATCAACAGAAAAACTCTCACCCTTTCTTTTGTGTGTGGCCATCCTTCTTGCACAACTTTCATCTTGCAAAATTAAAGCCGTCTTCAATGACTCCCCACAATCTCTTTGGTCTTCTGCGGTTTATGCAGTAGTTTTTTCCTTGCATATCAGATAATATTAGCATAACAAATTGTGCTATCTTGCTTTGTATAACTACACTGATCATCGTTTAACATACTGGCTCTCTACATCACACTTAACCTATCACATTACCCCACCATTATCTTCACCATTATCGCATTTAGCCGATCACAATGCACAACCATTATATGTTAATGTAGCCTTGTAATATGATCTCGGGTGTGCATTGCAACACTAAGTTAACGACATAACTGTCAGAATAACTTCCATACTGTGCCAAATCAATCAAAACATATTCTTATGCAAGTAGCTCAGAGTCTAACTTTGCAATTTTGATTCGGTAAGTGTATAGCAAAAACTCCTGGAATAAGTCAGCTGTGTTGACTATCAGGTTTTAAAACAGACAATTTATTCACAAAATTACGGAATAAGACACAAAGAACACAGTAAAGAAAAGCTACAGAATTCACCCTATCCAATCTAGACTTAATTATCCTGAGCCGAATATGCACAATAGTTGCAATGAACAAAAACATGAAATAGACCATGAAATTAACAAGAACTGAGAGGTCAACGTTTGAAGAGCAAAACGAGAGAGAGTTTAGGAGCGTGGTTCCACAAAGCTACACGACTAACTGACTCAAACACTCCAGTTTCTGAGACTGACACTCCCCTTTCATTGTGCAGGTCTCTTCTCAAACATAAGCTTTGGCCTAAAGTCTCATCGATTCAGAGCCTGCGGAGTTTGCGAACCCCTTGAAATTTAAAAGAAAATGAAGAACGAAGGATCCATGAAAAAGGACCAGCCATTAGGGAAAAATGGACTAGCTTTTTGACACCTACGTCCTTGAAAAACGGACTGTTCATATCAAAAGATGTCTTTGTTTTCAAAGCCTTAAAAAAACTTTGAAGTAGTCAAAAACACACATCGACACTATAAGAACTATGCATATGGAAACATACACAAACAAGTCGGAACTCAGGCCATGGCAGACCAGAAACCAGACACCTCTCTGTCTCATTCGAGTCTCGACAACAACTGTCAATCTCGTGTTTGCACCGTGCAACATGTACAATTGTCAAAATGAATTGTAAACAGCAGTTTCATTCAAATCGTCTGGCATTTTTTCTACTTCAATTTCTCGACAAATATCAATGGGTTCTGTTCAGTGTATGTGATTGATTGAATGAGTAGGTGGTAATACAATCACTGAAATGTTGTAATGGCAACAGCAAGCTCAAAGTCTCTTTCTCTATCGATGAACGTTTCTGTTGATGAACTTTCAACTTCCTGGAAAAATACCCGATGGATCTTTCTATTCCATCATCATCCTTCCGCAGAAGCTTTGCTCCAACACCCACAGCACTGGCATCGATAGCCACCATGAAAGCCATCGTGTAATCCAGTATGCCCAATATTGAGGCAGCGATTAAGACAGTTTTTAGGCTGTTAAATGCCTTTTGACAATCCACTGACAAATGAATCTTTTTAACAGCTTTTTTTTCGTCGACAGTGTGGGACATCCCCCACTGACTCTCGTTTTTTGCATCCCCTCGGACCATTTATCCGTGCGCAATAACGTGGTCCAGGGAAGGTGACTTGGGCTTAGCAAGTTCACTATTAGCTAGGTTTACCACCAAGCGTGCATTCCGAAGTCGAACAAAAATGTCAGGTGCTGGAAATTTTCCTTCCATGAGTGACTTAAAATCATCAGATTTTCATTGCCCACAGCACAGTTGAGTTCTACAGCAACGGCTTTGTTCAGCAGTCTCCGAAAAGTGGCTGGAGGGATTTTCATATCAAGTGGCATCACCTTAAACTGATATCGTGCATTTGACATTACGAAATCCGAAATTGCCTTTGCTCTGTCTGACACGTACCTGACAGTAACCTTTGTCTTGTCCAAATTCGAAATGTAAGTTGTTTGCCCCAGTTTCTCGATGCAGTCCTCCAACCGTGGAATTGGATACGCAACAGCTTTTGTAACGGCGTTTACTTTGCAACTGAACACACATAACGGTTTCGACCCATCTGGATTTGGGGACCATGAATATGTGTGAGCTCCAGTCATTCTAAATCACTTCTATTATGCCATCTTGGCGCTTGTGTCCGTCTCCATTTAAACCTGCGCCATCTTTAAAGGATTATGCCCACAAGGATGTTGCTTATTCGGAACAGCATCTCCTATCTCTACATCATTTCAATTACGTTCGTAGCTCACTGTTTATTTGCGCCTATCTTACCACGTGATAACACTTCCAGATTATTTCGATTTTCTTATGATAGGTTACTCAATAACAGATCCCAATTTTTGACAACTTCCTCATTGCGCAATTTGATTTGAAGAACGTCTGATTCAGAATCCTCTGAACTTTCGTTCTTCCTTCTGTGCTGTAATCATTAATAACTTCTCATCTTGCTTACCACCCGCAAAATACTTTCTGAGTATATTCACACATGACAGTCTGAGATATCTTCCTGTATGCAATCTTTATCAAATAGTTCACTTACGAAATTTCTTTTCGATTTGATCAGATCCACTAAACCTTGCTTGTAAAGGTTCACTTATTACTGGAAATAACACCAATACCGTATCTGGAATGGCAAATTTGCGAATGTATGATTTAATATCCACTTGCTGTTTCGTTGTATGCTGTGATGACTTTCGATGCTGTCCAACTGAATGTGCAGCACTATTTAATCGTTCTCTAAAATTTGACACGTAGTCCAAATGGATGGTCTCTGAATTCTGATTTATGAATTTCTCCTTAATCAGTTGAAACGGCCCTGTCACTTCATGCCCAAAATTTAATGTAAGTGGACTGAACTTAATCGATTCATTCGCGTACTTTTATGATTGCAGTTAATCACAAACCGTACACCCTTATCTCAATCGTCTGGTTAACTCTGACCATAATCCCTCAACATGGTCTTTTTTGTTTAATGCCATCTCGCTAGCGCTACATTCAGTTTTGGATGGTACATGGTAGATTTGAATTGTTTCATTCCCAAGTTAATCATAACCTCGTTAAATAGCTTGGAAGTGAAATTTGACCCTTAATCTGACCGGACCTCTATCCTAGTATGTATGTAGTTAAAAGATGTAATTAATCCTTCCACAACCCCTTTAGGTGTGATGTTGCATATTGGGAATGCCTCGGGATATCCAGTCGACACATCCATTATTATTGATAAATACTTATTCCCAATTATCTTTGAGATAGGTCACCTATGTAATCAGTCAAGACTCCTGTAAAAGATTCCCTTAATGCTGGAACAGTTATTTCAGAAGCAGGTTCTATTATTGTCGGTGATTTTCCGATTAGCTAACATGTGTGAAATGTCTGGAAAAATTCAACGACATCCTTGTGTAGTTTGGCCATTCAAAATTTTTGTTTTCCTCACCCCTAAAGGACCTTCGCAATGGTCACTCATACGCCACTCGCAGCACCTCCTTTCTACAGCAGACTGGCAAAACATTCCCATGAACTTCTGCCCGTTTCTTGACTGCTTGAATATATGATAGTCTCCATTCCCTCATGAAGATTATAATTTGTTAAGTAATACCACGCAGGGATGCACTAACTCTCCTCCTCTGTATATGTCTGTCGATACACCTTTAAACAATCTTTAATTCTCATATTTCTGCTTTAACTCATTAAGCTGAGCAGAGATTAAGATACTTGCATATTTAACTATTTGCTATTGCTCTTTCCTACTTATCTGATCAAAAAAGCCGCGGATAAAGTTATTTTAGCTTCTTTATCTATGCCTTTTATCTCTACTGCTTCAGCTTGTGCCCAGTGACCTCGTTAAGACACATAATCTGGGAAAATTTCCAAATACGACTTCTGCAGTGCTGATCTGTTTGAGTCTCCACTGGCTTTTCAACTGGGGTAGGCAGGACGACTACGCAAGACAATTTGTATTCCTGGAGCAGCGACTTTGTCCAGTACTCCGACCATAAATTCCTCATTCTCTGAACACCCTAGCCTCACTTTATATAATTAGGCATTTTTTTTCTCTCAGATTGGATTCCTCTTACCACTACCCTCTCTGGTTATAGTCCTTCATGAATACATATCTCCCCATCCTCCAGCATCAATGACTGAAAGGATCGTGTACCCCTTAATATTGTAACCTCTTTATCTGCTGTCTCTGGCCTATGAAAATAAACTTGCCTAATGCATTTATCTTTTCCAATGCAGATCTGGCAATTCCTTCTTAATTAGCCTTTGATTCCTCATTCTCACTTCCATTGGCCTGTGTATTAGAATGCCAACAACACTTCCACGCTTGTCCTATTTTCCTACATCTGGCTTTCTCATAACATACGATAGTTGTGATTTCATGCGGTCCATATTTATTACAATGAAAGCACCCGAGACTTTTAACTTCTTCATCCCTCTCAACGGTTTCCATTTTATCCTGTGGTCAGCTATTTTTATAAACTTCATTGAGATCTAAATTTAGCTTTCCATGTGAGGATTTCTCTTTGCTCCTGTTCCTATCCCTTAGAGAGTGAAATTGATTCTCGACGCCAAACCGTGTTTTGTGGGCCAACTCACCATCACTCGCCAATTCAGCTGGTAACCTTGTCATTTTAAGTCTCTGCTTTGCCTCATGAGGACGCATTACTCTCTCTCTCTGAAGTTACTTTCAGCCTTTGTCTCCAGCCTTTTAAGCTGACTTTCCTTTTAAAATGTCAATTTTAGAAGTTAAATGCTCTCTTTTTTTCTCTCTCTCATACTGCTCTCTTTTTTCTCTCTCTTCTGCTGCTCTCTCTTTTTCTCTCTCTTCTGCTTTTGTTCGTTACTCAAACTGTTTCAATTCTGCTGCCCATTTCTTATCTCTCGCCTCCAAGATACTTCATTTCCAATTGAATTTTTGCCATTTCTACGTATCCTGATGGAGTTACCAGAAAGTTTAAATGTTGAGCTCCTGCTGTAATTATCTCTCATTTCCTCACAGAAGGAGGTAGCGTCAACCCCAGCTTGCCTGACAATTACAGCAGCCTGGTCTTATTCACTTCTTGCAAAGCTAATCCGTTTGCTTCGTACACTTCCTGAAAAGTCTTGGTCACAGGAACAGCCATTGCTAACCCAAGTTTTGTCTTTTCAACCAACCAACATTAGAAATAAATGCACTAACACCAAATACTCGCTGTTTAAAATCCCGCAAACAGCCTCAATCTCGTATTGACTAGACCAAACCACTAAACACAGTCTAGGCATGCAGCCCAGACCATAACTTTGCAGTTTGTTTTGGTAACTCTGCAGTTAAACCTCCCCGAAATAAGTCATGTATGTTGACAACCAGGTTTTAAAACAGATAAAAATGTATTCACAAAATTATGAATGAACCACACAGAACAGAATAAAGAACACCTACAGAATTCAATGTGTCCAAATTAGAATTAATAATGTTGTTCCCAATCTGCACAACAATCCAATAAACCAAACCATTAAACACAGAACAAACAATGATACAAAGGTCACAGGTCGTAGTTCGAAAGGCAGAAAGAAAGAGTGTTCAACAGTTTGTTTCGACACAGCTCCATTGCTGAACTTACTCAACCAGGAGCCCAGTTTCCAGGACTGACTACTCCCTTTTTATCACACATGTCACTTCTAAAGAGTAAACTTTGATCAAAAGTCACATCTGATAACATATAAACAAAAAGGCAGTTCACATCTGTACCAAACCAGTCGATAAGGATCCTGAATGATTCACGAACCCTCTGAGAAAACTCAGGACACAGTACCTTGAGAAAAGGAACAACTCTCAGAAAGAAATAACCCCATTTGTGACACAGGGTTCACGAGCGTTGGTCTCTATGTGAGGTCGGGTAAAGGCAGCAGAGTTTCGAAGAAGCATTATATTATGGCAGACAGAAACCGAACGAGATTAGCATTGGAATATTCAGTTCAGTTCTTCAGAGAGGCATATTTGAGTGTTTAAGCATCACAGATTATTTTCCAGCACAGGCAGAGTAAACAGAACGAAGTTAGAACCAGTTCGGATCTGTGGAAATCACGAAACATTCGAAGGCTGGAATTCTTAAAAATGTGGTTCAGCCTGACGTGTTTGGATGCAGCATGGTTCCCAGTTTCAATAAGAGACAGGAATACTCATCCATTTTTATGGACAGGCACAGCATTTGAATCCTAACCTAAACTTTCTAGTAACTTCATTTTCTCAATACACTTCTTAATCCATTTTAATATATGCCTGAATTTCAATGCTCCTTAAGCCTGTTGAGAATCCTTTACTGACCTGATCACTTTCCCCTTCAAACTCCAGTTGAAAGACATGAATATACTTTCACTGCCATAAATATTTTGTAGTCAATGATTTCCACTTTGTAATCTATTCTGAGTCTGCTTATTTCCAAAGTGTTGGTGGCGATATGTATCAAATTACCCTCCCAAAGTATTGTGAGTAGAGAGCCTAATGCATGACTTTCATATTTCTTTAAATGCAAGTTTATGTGTCTCAGCTCCAGATGAGATTTAATTTCAACATCACAAGGTTTTACTAATATAACGGTTAAAGTACAAGCTAAAAGAAAAATCACCAAGCCTTAGCTCTATTGAAATGCTTAACAAAATAAAGTATTATTTAACCAAAACATACTAATATTCAAATATAGGCAGCATTGCAAAACTATACGCTTTGTCAAAAATGCATGGCAGCAAAAACGAAATGCTTCTCATGCACTGTCCAGTCCAGAAGACAGGTACTATCTTACGCATTTGATTATATGAGGAAGCCTCGCCGTCCAGGAATTCACTCAAGCAGCAGAAAGCACACGCATTTAGCTCAGTGCCGAGCAGAAACCATCTTACCAACACAACGCAAAACTTAAAGCATTTCCAGATCTGTGTGAGTCCTGACCCCGTCAATCATAATTATTTTGCCACAATGACAATCACAGTCAGGGAGAGAAAACAAAATACGTTCACGAAGTACCTGTCTGAAGGACACTTTCTGACACCGTTGTGGCATACACTCCTTATGAGGAAAAGCAGGAAAGAGAACATTTCTTCGAGAGCATAGTCTCATCACAACTCACCCTCGGAAAGCGAACAATCGTTACATAAAGATGTCTTCATTTTCAAAGTCCTTAGCCTCATCCCATTAGTACTTTAGAATGCATTAACGCTATACATGTAAACATTGGAAATATTAAATAATTCCGTTATTTGCAGTCTGTCACTTCCAGCAACAAAAAATCTCCTTCTTCCTTTATCAAAGACGTGACAAAACGCCGCTAATAACAGTCTTATGTCCTGCCACGCATACATTTGGAATGACTGTAACAATTAAACATTTGGAAATAATTTGATATTTGCATCCTTAACCTATTCCAAAAACTATGAAGGGAGTATCATCAGGACACGCAATCGTCTCGGATAAATTTCTGTGAATATAACTGTTGAAATGTTGTGATGCAAAAACCGAACACTTGGTCTCTTTCTTAACGCAGAAATATTTCTACCGATGAACATTTAAATTTCGGGGGAAATAGTAATTGATCTATCGATACTCTCGTTTGCTTCTATCAAAATATCGGTACCAACACAGGCATCATTCACATTAAACGGAAATTCGAACGGCTTCGTGCAATTGGGATTGCTATCGCGTGGGTGGTTTAAAACAAATTGCAGGTTGATAAACGCCCTCTGACGCTTTTCGGTCCACTGAAAACGTTTTCACTTCTGCAGATGGCGCCATCTCACTGCCAAAATTCGGTGTTTATATACCAAAAAGACACATTGCCCGCAACACCTACCTTGCCGTTGAGAGTGATGGAGATTATCGTGGGAGGCACGGTGGCACAGTGCTGCCTCACAGCGCCAGAGACCTGGGTTAAATTCCTCCTCAGTCAACTCTCTGTGTGGAGTTTTCACGTTCTCCCTGTGTCTGCGTGGGTTTCCTCCAGGTGTTCCGGTTTCTTCCCACTATCCAAAAATGTGCAGGTAAGGTGAATTGGCCATGCTAATTTGCCCGGTAGTGTTAGGTGAAGGGGTAAATGTAGTGGAATGGTTCTGGGTGGGTTGCGCTTCGGCCGGTTGGCGTGGACTTTTGGGCAGAAGGGTCTGTTTCCACACTGTCAGTAATTAAAACTTGTAGAAGTTATTCAAATCATGGCAGTTAATGACAAGGTGAATTGCAGGTCTCGATCCCCAGTTTGTTGCATTTCAAGACCAAGGAGTACATTTTTAAGGCGGGTGTTGAAAGGATTATTTTAATGAAAAAAGGCATGAGTGATATTTTTTTAAATGGAGGTGGGAAGTGAAGAAAAGGGTTTCTGATCTTGTTATGATTGGAAAGATGGGGTTCAAGGCAGACTTGCAGGAAGTCAGGGCGATGTTATGGGGGGCATAGTCGAACACGTGTGATGGGAAATTCATCCCATGGAATTCAATGTGAGCTAATGCGAGGTCTTGCACTTTGGAAAAAAGAATACAAGCATGGACTACTTTCTAAACGGTGAGAAAATTCATAAAACCAAAGTACAAAGGTATCTGGGAGTGATAGTCGAGGATTCTCTAAAGGTAAACATGCAGTTTGAGTCCGTGATTAAGAAAGTGAAGGCAATGTTGTAATTTATCTCAAGAGGGTTGGAATATAAAAGCACCGTTGTGCTACTTAGATTTTATAAAGCTCTGGTTAGGCCCCTTTTGGAGTACTGTGTCCAATTTCGGTCCCCACATCTCAGGAAGGACACACTGGCACTAGAGTATGACCAGCGGAGATTCACACGGATGATCCCTGGAATGGTAGGTCTAACATACGAGGAACGGCTGAGGATCCTGGGATTGTATTCATTGGAGTTTAGAAGATTAATTGGAGATCTAATAGAAACTTACAAGGTTATACATGGCTTGGAAAGGGTGGATGCTACGAAATTGTTTTCGTTATGCGAGGAGACTAGGACCCGTGGACACAGCCTTAAAATTAGAGGGGGTAAATTCAGAACACAAATGCGGAGACATTTCTTCAGCCAGAAAGTGGTGGGCCCGTGGAATTCATTGCTGCGGAGTGCAGTGGAGGCCGGGATGCTAAATGTCTTCAAGGCGGAGATTGATAAATTCTTGATGTCACAAGGAATTAAGGGCTACGGGGAGAATGCGGGTCAGTGGAGTTGATATGCCCATCAGCCATGATTGAATGGCGGAGTGGACTCGATGGGCCGAATGGCCTTACTTCCACGCCTATGTCTTATGGTCTTATAGTCTTATGGTCTTATGGACTGCATCTGCAGAAACTCCTGCTCACACTCGAAGGGTTAATATCTTATCAACTTCATGAACACATTCCACCCCGATCTCAACTTGACCCGGACAATCTCAGACACCACCCTCCCTCCATTTCTGGGACTTCTCGATCACCATTTCCAACCACGGACTTAGCATGAACATTTCCATCAAAACCTTCGACTCTAAAAGATGCTTGACTTAAACTCCTTCCACGCTGCGTCCTTTAAGGAATATTGTCATTTATACCCAATTCCTCAACATCTGCTGTATCTGCTCCCAGGTGGACAATTCCACTGTCGAAAATACCTTCTTCAGAAAACCACAATTTATTATCCCATGTGGTCAACGATGCTCACCAGAAAATCTCCTCTGCATCCCGCACAGCCACTCCTTGAACACCACCCCTACAATCACCAGAAGGACAGAATTCCCCCAGCCCTTGCATTGCATTCCACCAACCTCCGGATACAGTTCATCATTTGCAACCATTTTGCCACCTACAAAGAGAACAGAGAAATCCCGGAAATGGAGGGGGGGGGGGATGTCTGAGATTTAGGGCTAGAACCAAAAATTGGCTGCTTGCATAAACCAAGCCAGAGAAAAGCTGAGCGGGATGAATTGTACAAGTGCTTGTTTGAAAACTGAAATGCTTCCTCAAGTAGTTAAACCAGACATTTCAGAATCTATATATTAACAATTACTCTGTGAGACAAAAATAAAAACAAGGAAAGTCTTCGGGGCAGCACGATGGCTCAGTGGTGAGCACTGCTGCCTCGTAGCGCCAGGGACCCAGTTTCAATTCCTGTCTTGGGTGACTGTCTGTAAGGTGTTTGCACATTCTCCCCGGGTCGGCGTCGATTTCATCTTGGCGCTTCCGTTTCCTCCCACAGTGCAAAGAGATGCAGGTCAGATGGATTGTCCATTCTAAATTCTCCATAGTGTTAGATGGATTAGTCAGAGGGAAATGTGTCTAGGTGGATTACTGTGTCTAGGTGGATTACTCTTCGGTGGGTCAGTGTGGACTTGTTGCGTCGAACGGCCTGTTTCCACACTGTACGCCATTCGATGCATATGACTGGCAAACGATTTAATGCAAACGACTGAGCAGTCCAGAAACTACACAGGCAGCAATGCACACCCCTTGCAATTGGAAACCATGTTAGTGCCAGAATTATGCCAACGGAATTTCAATCTAAATGAACTGTAGAAAATAAAAAAAATAAATCATTCGGTGCACTAGAAATAAAACAATATGATCTCAAAAAGCTCAGAAGGAAAACTAAGATCTGTTATCCTTTATATGAAACTTCTAGTGAACGTTGGAGCAGTCTCTGTGCTGTTTCATGAACAATTAATCTCAATGGCACGAATTGAGCAGAATGAGGCCAAACATCTTGATGGTTTTACTACCAAACACCATAAATTAATACCGTCTCTTCATTAGGGTTCGGTACTGACAATACAAATCAGCCCGACTTTGCGTGAAAGCAATTCATGATAGGAATAACCAAAACTAAGCATTGGATAAACCATCCAGAGCAAGCACATCAGTCAAATGGGCATTCTATTCCCAACAAATCACAGACGGTACTATTGGTCACATTGTTCCAGCAGTGTTGCACCACATTTCAACACATGTAGTCATATGCATTACCTTTCTTTGAAAGCAAGATACATTTTCTAGGCCTCAGCATTTAATGCTATTACAATGGTACCAATTATTTTCCTGAGTATTACTTTCATGCTAACCTTACCCAAATATTCATCCAAATGAATTGAGTTGAATTCCTATGCCTCAGTTGGAAAGGAATCCGAATTAAGAATTTGTGAGCTTGAGTGTTTTGTTTTAATTTTTCATCTTAAGAGGGATAATGAGGAAGATTTTCATCATGCATTATTCAGATAAGTCACAGTATTGCAAATTGAAAATTTCAGTTCGATGAAGTTAAATATTGCTGATTCTTTAGTGTTATTTCAAAAAAAATATGATTTGGAATCTTGGCATCCTTGACATTGTACCTTGATTCCGTCTCAGAAGAACGATCTTTTTTCCTCGTTGCATCTGCCGTAACTGCCTGTTCCAATGCACAGATTTCCTCTGTATAACTTAAATCCATCTCAGATCAATATTTATTCTCTGTGGCAATAAAACATTCAGCTTACCAAGAACCTGTCAGACCACCTCTGGGGTTTTGTGCTCACGTTTGGGCCTGTTAGCTCAGAAAAGATGCAATGGCCCTGGAGCATATTCAGAGGAGGTTAACGAGAATGCTACGAGCAGTGAAATGCTTAACAAATGAGGAACATTTGAGGACCCGGGATATGTACTGGATGGAGTTTAGAAGGATGAGGGGTATCCAATTCAAACTTACAGAATTTGAATGGCCTGGGCAGGATGGATATTGGGAAGATGCTTCCATTTGTTGGAGAGGCCTTGGAGAAAAGGGAGGACCTTTTGGAATGTAGATAAGGAGAAACAGCTTCAGCCAGAGAATGGTGAACCGATGGAATTCTTTGTCACAGAAGGCTATGCAGGCTAAGTCATGGAGTATATTTAAGACTGAAATTGCTGTTTTCAGGTGTATCGAGCGGGTCAAAGGATACGGGGAGAAAACGGGAGTTTGGGATTTAGAAACGTGTCATCCATGTTAGAATGTTGGAGCAGACTGGTTTGGCTGAATTGCGGAATTGCTGCTCCTATGTCTTCTGGTCTTACGGTCTTAAAGCAGTTTCAGTTATATAAATACCGACACCGTTTCCAGGAAATACGAAGATGTTTTCATTTTCAAAGGGACAGCCTATTTCTGTTCCTTAATAGCTTATTCCAGGCAAATTTAATGTTGCTCCTTTCCGTGTATGGCAGTTTATCTTTTGTTGATTCATTCAATCCTAGAACATTTATTCATTGTTTCCAATGTATAATGTCACAAATTCTTGCTGTGACATTTATACAGCAATGGTATGGACATTAACCCTGGGGCAGAGAGACCTAACTGATGTAGCACCTTCCCCGATATGTGTCACAGCAAGCTATGATATGTTCTCCAACTGCAGCTACTGCAATCACTAACCACGGCTGCTTTTAGGTACTCACCATATTGAATTACAGTGGTAATTGTAACTTCCACATGGAAGTAAAACAGAGTAATCGAAAATCTCCTACACCAAATTAAATCAAAAACCTTGCCTTCCATTTCTGTTATACAATTCTTCCCCAAACAACAAAAAATCCAACTCGTCTTTGTTGGTAGAAGTAAAGTTAGTATTTTGCCTTAAATATTCATTTTCTCAACAAAAGTCGAGACCATCACTCCTTCATCAGTCTATATTTCTGTTCCTCGACTATGCTCTGAGTATTCTACAGGCCCAATGTGTCCAAAGCATCGACGTCTTTTATCTGTCTGTCTGTTTATTTACGCATCTCTCCATCTATCTATCCATTTGTTTAAATAGAGGATCAGGATGCCTCCACCCAGGGGAAAGGTTGACAAGAAGAGTCCTTATTGGTAACCTTAGCCCATATGGGATTGGATGCCACAATGTTGTTAGTACACTATATTGTCAACCAACCACCCTGCGAGCTGAACGAGCCGGCATTTCATGTGTTGGTTTGAGGTAGAACGTTAAAGTTGTTGCAGAGTGAATTCCTTCCAGGTATTGAATGTGTATTCAGCTCAAAAGGACAGCGGCAGTGACTTGTTGGGCTCGGTTTCAGATGGATTGAAGTTATTCAGGGTGGTTAGTAACTTTCTTGTTGACAATGATGACTTGGTGTATTAAAGCTATGGTCCTCCAGAAGGAACACGTTGCTACTACAGTGTGTTGCTACTACAGTTTGAATGTAGAGAATGTACACAAAGTTGGAGATTTTAGACTTGTTGTTCATCTAACCTATCACTTTGACCTCGATTGTGTGTGCTGTTCGTGTATTGTTGGAGTTGAAAGATTTCAAGAATGTTTAGACTATTCCATTACACTGCTAAGTGGTGTATTGTAGAAAGTAGACAAGTCTGGGGAGTTGGAATGTCAATTATCTTTTGCCAAATAGGGAGCGAGCGCCTGCCATGCACATGCAGCAGAGATCGTTATCCTGTCGATCGATTTCAATTACGTTTCAATGAGAACCTTCAGGACGTAGACATTAGCGAATTGACGTCTGAATTCCATAAGTACATAATCCATGGCTTTCAGTCATTAACCCACGTACTATTTAGCATTTCCTGCCCAGATATCATTCTGGTGAAATGATGTTACATTCAATTGGCATGGAACGCCCAAGTGGCAAATAACACTTTTTTTTCATTTCTAAAACAAATATCAGAGCAATGCTGATCTCAAATGATTAACATTTTCCTTCTAAATTGCTACTTTAGGTTGGCAGATCAAAACACAGATTAAACTGTGTACAAAGAACAAAGAACAAAGGAAATTACAACACAGAAACAAGGTCTTTGTCTCTTCAAGTATCCACATTACAATGTTTTCGCAATTTTTTTTCTGAGTTTGTCTGAAGACAGACATTGCAGTCGAATCGATCTGTAAGTAAAGACTGACTCTAATCATAAGAAAGTGAACAGAAAGGGAAGCTTAACCTTATTTCCGTTTTAATACTATTTAACCTAAACATACCCTTTAGTGCAGCCAAGTTTTCTTCATAGACTATTGTACAATAGCCTGGTCTGTGCATTCATGTGTGTGTTGGTGCATGTGCGTACACGCACGTGTGCCTGTGTTTATGTGCGTGAGCATCTCCGTGTGTTTGCGTGTGTGTGTTTGCGTGTGTGAGGGAGATAGAGAGAAAGAAAAAATGATTGTATTTGTGAGTGAAAGAATGCTTCAGTGTGCCAATATGTGAGTGTGTTGTGGCCAGTGTGCACTTTCCTCTCTACCTGAACTAGTGCTGTAAGTGCTTTTTGTTTTTTTTCTGAAGTATGAATAGCGATATTTAATCTGGATCAATCACCATGCTATGTGTGTCATAACAGTACTTGATATCAGCAAATTACACAGAGATTCCTGCATGGGAATAATTCTGTGATTCCATGAAACACGATAGAAAACATTTTTTTGCGAAAGAAAGGAAAATGGGAAAAGCTTTTTGAATGGACAGGCAGATTTTTGATTGATTAACATATGAATTAAAGTATCTGTGCAACATGCAGTGCCTTGACGTACTGAACTACTTCAGTGTGAGTCTGGCTACACTTTCGAACGTCAGAGAGATGGAACTAACAAAAGAATATTTCTTAATGCGTGACGTGACGTTAAGTGACACGTGTGTGTATGTGTGTGTGTGTGTGTGTGTGCATGTGAATTTACCTGTCTGTTTGTCTTTCTCTCTGTCCACTTGTCAAATAATTTCTGAGGGCCGCTGAGTATTTAATGATCTCAATCCGTGTCAGACTTTTGGTAATGATCAGTCTTTCTTGCTGGTTATTGCTGTTTTCTTCTTTTCACACAATGCCTCCCCCAGTTGCAATCATTATAACAGGACCTCCTGCTCATCATAAAATAACCAGGCCATAAGTGGTGATACATACAAGCTCCCGCATCCTAACCATTTCATGGTACCAGATGTGAAATGATTTTTACATTGGAGTGAAATTAACAGCCCATGTCTATCTGTCCCTTGGACGGTCTTAAGGTGTAATATTCAGATCTACGCTGCTGCTCCCCAAGCATTCATCCGAAATGATGCCTTGCTTCAGCCTGGGATTTTGATGTAACTTCCCGAATATGTCATCTTGACCATATGAACAAATAGATCGACACCTGATCGAAAACAATAGATTCAGTCTTGTTTATTTTCATAGCAAAACAAGCAAGAAGCGACAAAGAGCAAACAACGATAGACAGGCACGGATACTGGGAGCTAACAGATTTTATTTTCCATGCCCTGTCTCTCTTTGTCTGAAAGACTCATCCATGCATCCATGCGCATTCACACACAGGCAAAAATATAAAAACACACATTAACCAAGAAACATTTCACAACAACTTCAAATGAATCAACTCAACAATATAAAGAACCGCCGACAGAAGGCAGGAAGCATTCAGATGTCATTTTCACACCATCCAGGCAAGTGCAGCATATTTCATCACAATCCAACCTTGTGACTGATTGATCGTGGTGAGCCATTTTGTTGTTCTGGAGGAGAGTTACGCGGTGCAGAGCTTTTAGCCAGTGACATGCTCTTGCAGGAATTTAGTGATGATAACCCCACTTAATGTCAAGGGTATATGCTAAGATTCTGTAGTGTTGGAGATCGTACTTGTTTGAATTCTGTGTGAGATAAATATGAATTGCTACTTTTCAGCCAAACAACAGATATGGCATAGGTCACTGCATTTGCAGATGCACTGGTGCGATATTTGTTGAGTGAGGATGCGTTTTGCATTGTGTTATCTTGAGAAAATATGTCTACTTGCTACCTTTTGAAGGAAGGAAGATCAGTGATGATTTGGATGTGATACTAAATGTGGTACTCTATTGAAAAGCTCTTGGAGAGGTCTTTTGCAACTCAGATGACTAACCACAAATATCCACACACATCTCCCTTTGTGTCGGTTATGACACCAGTTGGAAAAAAGTTGACACTGGCTTCACATTAACTCCAGATTTTCTACGGCTCTGCGTTGCCAAACCTCGTGAAATCCGATGTTGATAAAAAGGGCATGGCTCTCATCTCAAATCTGGCATCCAGATGCTTAGTCCATATTTTAAAATAAGGTTATCGTGAAGGAAGCATTTCATTGGCGCTCGTTGACCACAAACTGAGTGTCAGTAATCAGGTTATTGCTGAAGCAAGTGCTGCTAATAGCATTATTGGTGACTCGTTTAATCATTTTACTGTTGATTGAGCGTAAAATGTTCAAGCATTAAAGAGCTAGATGAACTGCTTCCAGTTTCCTTGCGAAAACACTGCACCCGGAAAACATCCACACTGTCGAAAATATGTCATTGTTGCAATTGAAATGCAGCAGCCTGAGTCGGAGTACAGCGCAGCCTGGAACAGAAGTATTCAAGTACTACTTCTGGAAAGTTATAAAGGTGCAAATTATTAATTAAACAATTGCCTCTAACATTGACCTGACAGCACGAAGAACACGAGGAAGTGAATAAATTAATAAATATTATGGATATTTTATTGCAACTTTGGTTTACATGCAGAACGAACTACGAACTTGTCCACAATTGCAATAACTCAACAGATTTTGCACTTCGCTGCCTGTAACGTCAAACTGGCTGTTGAAAGAGTGTCGGAGGAGACAGAGAGAGAGAGAAATGCAGAGAGATTGACGGGAGGAAGAAAGTGTCGTGCAAAGACAAACACATGCAGGAAGAGAGAGACAGATAATATGGCAAAATCAGAAAAAGGTAGAAGAATACAGTAAGATACAGATAAACGGGAAGACAGGGAAGACCAAGGCTGGAAAAAAGATTCTAAAATACAGAGTTGGAAAATGACGTTTATCGGCAAAGAAACAGAGGCATAGAGAGGCACAGAGAATAGACGGGAACAGAAGTACAGATAAGGAGACATGAGGGCTCCAATATCAGATAGGCATTATGAATAACGTCAGAAACCTTTATAGCCAGTCCTCAGTCCCCACACACTGTCAGGTGGGAAAATTGGATTTTTAGATCTCTTGGTAACGAGCCAAATGTCTCCCTCAATGGTAGTGCCGCGACTTTGAATGTTTATCCACCTCAACAAAACGATTGCGTCGAACTGTTGTCGTTAATTTATTCCGAACTTGCAGAGCATTTGGAACATTTATTGGTTGCAGCGAGTACAAGCGAAGATACTTGAATGACGCATTCCCAATGGAATACATTCTACAAGTACGAGACCTGGTCTCCCAACTATTTGCTGGGTAAGTACTGGGTAAAATAGAACATGTGACGTGGGACAGTACAGCACAATACAGTGCAGTCTGCCAACGATGTTGTGATGAATGCGCATAATAAATTCTACTCAGCTGCATTAATCAGGTGATTAGCTATTGAACAGGGAGAATATCGGCAACATCTTTTTTAGAGTTGATCTCATTCGGTAAAGGAAGAAGATCCTGCATCTTTGGAAGAAAGGGCATCATTTCAAGAATAAATCTCTACGCTTAGACAGTAAAATCGACGTTTCGTGGATAAGCCTGAAGACTGCTCAGAATCACCAATGTAAAGATAATTTGCGAAACTTGCACATTACATTTATTGGTTGCAGAGAGTACAAGCGAAGATACTTGACTGATGCATTCACAATGGAATGCATCGATTCTCCCGCTCCTTTGACGCTGCCTGACCTGCTGCTTTTTTCTGGCAACACATTTTTCAACTCTGATCTCGAGCATCTGAAGTCCTCATTTTCTCCCGCTTAGACAGTATAACAAATAAACAATTCTATGAACTGAAATTAATTGTTTTCTTCATTACTTCATCTTTTGCTACCTTTTTGTACTCTTCGGATTCTTGTTGCTTCCGGTCTTGACCGGGATGTAGTAAGTTATGTTGGAAAATTGGTCATAAATATCTCACTTATTTTGTCTTCTGGCACTCCTTTCTTCTTACCCTGGACATTATTATTACAAACCTTTCGCTGCTTTCACACCTGCTGTCACTATTTCTGGATTTTTTTTCCCCTGAATTCACTAATCAACAGGTCGGCATTAAGCATTCAAAGCAGAATTTGCCTTTAATTTGATGAATAAAGACAAAAATGGGCTTGTGTTCGATCACACATTTGTTCTGAAACATGAAGCATTCCAAGTTTCTTCTCCATCATTCTTCATTCATGCGCTCAAGGGTTTGGCAACAGCATCTTGGCGAGAAAGTATAGCTGATAATATCACATCCCAGGAAAGTTACGATCATATTTTATGTGGAGTATAGCAGGAGGCTTCCTTCTCTATGCAAGGAGCAGGGAAATCGACGTTTCGGGCAAAAGCACTTCATGAGGACTCAGGTCATTGCCTGAAATATCGATTTTCCTGCTCCTCGGATGTTGTTTGACCTGCTGTGCTGTTCCAGCACAACTCTAATCTTGACTCTAACCTCCAGAATCTGCAATACCCACTTTCACCTTCCTTCTCGACACGGTAATCGACAATGTGAAGAAATTTTATGGAAATTGATAGTTATCGTAATGTGGCAATCAGGTCAATTTTCCTTTTGAATTCCAACTTAAATATCTGCCACGGCAAGACTTGAAAACATTGTCATGGAACTTCAGCTGGAGTTCTCGTTGGCAAGTCAATTGATTTTACCACTCTGCGCTGCCAACTCCAATTTGGAATTGCTTGGATAGCAACCATTTCTATCGAGCTGGGAGAACTAGTCATTCCCCTTTCATTGCACATGTGTGTTTTCTTTTCAAACATGAAAGCCTGTTGCCTGAGATGGTGCGTGTCAGCTATAATAATATTAGCCCAAAAACCCATCCAAACTAGATTTTTTTGAACCTGCACTTTTATGCCCTCACGAAAAAAGGACAATATAAATAAGCTAAATGATAGCATCATCACACGTGGGGAATACGTGTAGTCGTAAACCTGCTTTTCATGGACACTGCCAGAAAGAAGACATTTCTCTGTCTTGAAACCTGGAAAAATGGGGCAGGCTATTCAGACCCTATGATCTGCCGTACCATTTAACAGAATGCAGCCTATCAAAGCGTTCCACACCGTTTATCAACAAATAATTCATAACCCTGAGGCGCATTGTCACGTCGAAACCTCCATCACATTTCAGGAAACAGAACAAGAACGATTCCACCTACTTCTGTGCTGCAGAATTCCAAATAGTTACAACTGCCTGACTGATCAAAACAATTCTCAATCTCAGACACAATTAGTTGACCAGTATCAAAGCTTATATTATTGAATATCGATGATTAACACAATTAATTATGAGCAGACTTATTAATTAACAGTTTGACTTTCACTTTGGTTGAAAGGACGGCGTCTTTATTCAGATGATTTGACAGACGAGGTGCAGAACAATTTCTTTTTGTGGCGAAGTTCAAACGAGAGAGAATTTATATGGAATGGTCACCAAGAGATCAAAAATTTAATTACATATATAACATTATGATTGAATGCATGAATCAATTGACGCTTCTCGTGCAATGAGAAAAACGGAAATAGTGTAAAAAAAGCAATGAAACGCTTTTACGTTGGTATCACTATCCAACATTATTCCGAAGTTTTAAGAATAAGGAAAAAAAGATCTATCTTAAAGGAAGTTCATCAGTCCTGTGCCAAGTAATGATCAACGATTTCTGCACTACCATCTATCCTCCAAACTCCCTCATCCTTAACCCAGTTCCAAACAACCTTGAAGTCACCACAATTCTGGCGCCGTCTTTTGTCCTGGGGCGATTGCTGCCAGTGTGTAATAAATAGAGCTAGCACGAATTGGCGACTTGCACTTTAACAAAATCGATGAAATGCAAACTGAACTGTAGAGTCATGAAATGATTGAAGTGCACTGATTAAGTTAGTGGCAGAAAGATAAAAAACTTTAAGTCTGATGATGATCCTTTGCAGGGACAGTTTCCGGCCTGCTTCGAATTGCAATTTCACTGAACCTTCAGAGAAATCAACATTCGCATTCACTCTCTTCTTTGCTCTCTCTGTGTCGGTATACTCAACTTTCCCCGACTGTCAGTAATCGTTAAAAATGTGTTTATACTCAGAGAGGCTGAGCAAAATTTTCAAACTGTACATGACGCAAGCAGTTGATACTGTTCCATTTCCTTAAGCTGAAACTAAATGTGCAGTTGAGTAAAATTTGAAATTTCACAGTCTGTTTCAAAATATACACAATTTGCAACATGTTCATTTGTTTCTTTTTGCTTTATTTTGATATTGTTCCGATTTAATCTTCTCTCTTTTACAGTTTGATTCGCTGGTTCACTTCACTGTTTTCTAATTATCTAATTCAATCTAACTTTCATTGATCATGAGTTTTCTTCTCCAATTCATTTTATTAATACTTTATATCATCACATACGATACTTTTCCACCGGTATTTTATACCCTCGTTCAGTTACCCTCTCTTATCGATGAAGCAGCTCACGATGCCTCAGCCTCGGACACTGCACTGATATACTCCTGGAGAGATGACTACAATATAAGATTACTAACCTCCAACAACCTAGACCATCTTCTTCAGTGCCCGGAGCCCTCCACCAGCTGACAGCTTCCCTCTGAAATTCTTTGTTTCCAGTATTGCTTGGCTCCTTGATAATATTCTTGGCAAAATGACGCCTTGAAATCAAAGGCTGTCAATCTCACCCCACCTGCAGACGACAGCTCTTTTGTATATGATTAAACTGAGGGCATAATGGGCTCAATAGCTGAGCAGATCTGGCGCAGAATGTGCAGTTGTCATCAATGAGCAGGTCATTGTTAAGCAAATAACTGCTAATGGGGATTGCTGATGAGCTCTCACATAAACCGCTAAACAATTAAACATCACACAATACCAGGTTATAGACTAAGTGGTTAATATAAAAGTAGAACTATCGAAACGCTGCTTCCTCTTCAGGCACAAATTGAGACAGAATTATAAGACACAGAATTCATAGCAAAAGATCGAAGTGTTAAATAACTGATGTCATGTATAGGTTGTTGTTAACTCTACAATACATCACATCCGTTTCCTGAGAATTCTGTGTCCCGCTCCACTCATTACCTAACGAATAAACTGCGCTCCGAAATTTTATACTTTTAACAAAACTTGTAGGAATCGAATTAGGTGTTGTGTGATGTTTAACTTTGAGAAAGTACGGACTGCAGATGCTGGGGATCAGGAATTCTGAAGAAAGGCTTATGGCCGAAACGCCTATTCTCCTTCTCCTTTGATGCTGCCTGACCTGCTGCGCTTTTCCAGAAACACATTTTTAAGCGCTGACGTTTAACTTTGTCCACCACAGTCCAACGCTGGCAACTCCATATCATGATCAATTTTGAACAGCGGGGAGTTAACTGTTCAGTTTTGATCTTTCTTTATGTTTCTCTGTGTGCCTTTCTTTGTGTGTCTGCCTCAATGTGCGTGTGTCTGTTGTCGTGGGGGTGGCTTGGATGTCTCTGTCTGTGTGTGTAGGTGTGTGAGTGCCTTGGGGGTGTGCGTGCATGTACGTGTTGGAGTCTCTGTGTGTCTGTGTGTGAGGTGGCGTATCTGTGTCTGTGTGTGTGTGCGACTATTTGTGGGTTGCATGCTGTGCCCGTACGTGTATGCGTGCCTTTATGTATGTGCATGTGTGTGGGAAGGGGTGGTGTGCGTGTGCGTGTGTGCATGTGTGTGTGTGTGTGTGTGTGTGTAAACGTACGTGTGTGTATGTGTGCGCACGGGACATACATTGGCAATTTCCAACATTGTTTGGCACATGCCACCGGTGCAGCTATACTTGAAGACATTGGTTCAGCGAGCGGAAATTTCAGAGCACAAGAATTCAGTACTGTTACCAGAATATTATCTGGGCCCAAATCCTTTTGCAGTTCATGCAAACAAGTTAATATCACATTAACTGAACAGAATTAGCTGAAGACTGTTATTTTCATGTCTGGGAGGACTAATGGTTGTGTTGATGGATGAATCATTCAGCAACTGTCACTGAGGATTACTCTAATGCTTCAGTATTATCTTTTGCACTGATGTATTGGGACATTTTCATCATTAAAAGTTGAGAATTTTCTGTAGTCTCCACCACCACTGGGTTCTTTATTAGTTCAATTTCATTCATGAATGGATGCAACAAATCTGCCAAGCTTAGATTTGGTCTGTTAGTTGCTCAGTTACTGAACTCCGTCTATCGCATCCTGTTTGAAATGGAAGTTCTCGTGTCTGGTCGTTTTAACAGTTTGGCGCCTCATTTCTCGATATGCATGGTGCTACCGCGCGCCTGCCGTCCTCCATCTTCCATTGAACCACTTTGAACGCATGACTTGACGAGAATGTTTGACTGGAAATGTACCAGGAAATGAGGTTGCAGATTTTCGAGGGGTATAGTTCTGGTGCTGTTGTAGGCCAGAGTGCATCTTAGATTCCCAGTTTTGAGTTATTATCTCTGGTCAAGTTCTGTGCAATTCAGCACATTAATAGCACTGCACAGTGTGTTTGAGGTTGTGCACAATGGGAAGGACATTGACTCAACAAATATGGTGCAGTGACTGATCCTGTCATGTATGAATGCATCTGCAAAGAGGAGAAAGTGAGGACTGCAGATGCTGGAGATCAGAGTCAACAATAGAGTGTTGCTGGAAAAGCACAGCAAGTCAAGCAGAATCCGAGGAGCAGGAAAATCGATGTCTCTGATAGTAAACCGTCATCAGGAATGAGGCTGGGAGCCTCTGGGGTAGAGAGACAAATGGGAGTGTTGGGGCTGGAGAGAGAATACTAAGAGTGCAACAGATGGATGGAGGAGGGGATGAAGGTGATAGTTCAGAGTGGAGAGTGAACCGGATAATTGGGAAGGAAGATTGGCTGGTAGGATAGGTAGTGAGGATGGTGCTGAGCTGGAAGGTTGGAACTACGGTAAGGTGGGGGAGGCGAAATGAGGAAACTGGTGAAGTCCACGTTGATGCCCTGGAGTGTTTCGAGGAGAAAGATGAGGCGCTTTTCCTCCAAGCTTCGGCTGATGAGGGAATGGCGTGTCATCAGTGAAATGTGTCCGTCCAGAGGCTGACAGCGAAGATTGGCACTCATAGGGAGTGCCTTACCGGGACTTTGGGTTCATGTCACACTACAAGTGACCACCATTGCACTATATACACACAGACACTCCTACACACACACAAACACAAACACACACACAAACACACGCACAGGCACTCTTATAAACACACACACGGACACTCCTATACGCCGACACGCACACAGACAGCCACACACACACTCCTATCGAAACATGCACTCCTGCGCTCACAAAAGCACCGTCTCGCAGACTTCGAACATTTTACACTCACACACACACATATACTCGCTCCCACAGCCACTTACAACCCCCAACCCCAGACACACACTCGTGCAGACACACGCTTCCACACGCACACATGGGCACCCTCACAGACTTAGTCCCCTTTACACTTACACAAACATATTTACGCTCTCTCACAGACGCTCACGACACCCCACCTCAGAAGCACACACACACAGACACACACATACGTAATCTCTCTCTCTCTCTCTCTCTCTCTCTCTCTCTCTCGTGCACACATACACATTTTCGTTTGCGGGGTGAATTTGTATTTCCAGAGTTAAATTTTAGTTTGCCCCAAAGCTGCATGAATCCATGTAAAACTCTGTTACCTCATTTCTTAAATATGTATCAGTCTTAACATTACAGCACAGGCAACAGCTGTATGCTACTTTCTCCCCACCCCCACCCTCCCCCCACTTATCTCTCCACCCTTCAGCCTCTCTGCCTGTATTCCATATGAAGAGCGTTTGCCCGAAACGTCAGTTTTACTGCTCCTCGTATGCCGCGTGAACTGCAGTGCTGTTCCAGCACCACTAATCCGGAATTTGGTTTCCAGCATCTGCAATCATTGTTTTTACTTAACAGCATACAGGGGGCTAACACCTTCAATACATTATCTGGGATGATACCAATTGTTAAAGTTAATTTGAGAATGTAAATTTTAAAAATGTTTTGTGATTTACATATGAAAGAAATGAAACAAGCATGGTCATTCTAACAGAGGAGAAACTTAACAAAAAATCAATGTATTTTTCAATTTATAATTTCAGTTACATCACACTGCAAACTTTTGCGATAAATTCTGTGTCTTACAATTGTGTACTACACAACCACCTGATGAAGAAGCAATGCCCCGAAAGCTAGTATGCTTCCAATTAAACCTGTTGTACTCTTACCTGGTGTTGTGTGATTTTTAAATTTGTGCATTCTGGTGCAGTTAATAATGCGGCAGTGGGTAGTGCATGCTTTAGGTGATCAAATATCTTTGTACAGTACGCTGTTCACTGAAATGTCTTGACCTTAACAATTCGGTGAATGAAGCTGCTGTACTGCGAAAGTTCGGCACAAACGTTTGATAAAATCCATTCAATCCCAGGAACCGCATAACTGCTCGTTTTGTTGACGGTTTGGGAAATTCTTCAATTGCTTTTGTTTTTCCAACGCTTGTGGCCATTTATCCTTGTCCAAGAACGTGGCTCAGGAAGGTGAATTGGGCTTTGGTCAATTCACATTGAGCTTGGTTTACTACCAAGCCTGCCTGTCGAAGTCTATCGAACAGGCCTGATAAATGCAGTAAGTGTTCCTTCAATGAGTGACTAAAAATCACCAGGTCATTAGTGCACACCACACATTTGATAATCTCGCAATGACCTGACTGGTTAGTGTCTGAAAATTGGCTGGAGCGCTTTTTCATACAAAATAGCATGACTTTGAACTGATATAGTACATTTGGGGTTCGAAACGTTGAAATCGCATTTGCTTTCTCTGGAAGAGGTACTTGCCATAAATTCTGAGCAAGTCCAATTTAGAAATGTAAGTTATCTGTCCCAATGTTTCGACAAAGTCCTCCAACTGTAGAATTAGATATGTATCAATCTTTGTGACGGCTTTTACTTTGCGACAGTCCACACATAACCTTTGGTACAATCTGACTTTGGCACTGTGACTGTCGGAGAAATCTTGTCACTGTATCTCACTTCAATTATGCCATTTTGAAGCATGCACTCTATTTACTTCAAAACCTTTGCCAGTTGTAGAGGGTTATGCCAATAAGGGTATTACCTAATCGGAACAGTTTTTCCTATCTCTACATCACTGCAATCACATCTGCCCACTCATTCCCTCGAAGTTCGAATAGACTGTTGGTTTCTTACAACATGAATACTGATGCAAAGCTTTAATCATTTCCTCATCAATTTCTTTGCTGTTCATAACCTCAACCTCACTTTCCAGTGATCCAATGGTCGATTTTGCCTGTCAATGTGACTTGCCATATATGCAAAAATATCCTATCACCTCCGTTATACTTTTCGCAATCTAATTATCATGTTTAAACTCCTCCTCCTTTTTCCATTTTTAGTTGCCTGACTATTTTTCAAAGATTCTGAATCCTTTGCATTCCTAATAATATCCACACCATTGTATATTTTTCTTGTAAATTTATCCTTTCCCTGACTTCGCATATCAATTGTGGTTGCCTTTTCCTCTCCTGGTTGTGTTTCTTCGTTTTTGGAAAGTATTTCAGGCACGTCTCCGAATTATTCCCAGAAACTCTACGATTACTGCTTCACAGTCCTCTTGCTCGGCTCCCCTTCCAATGAACTGTGGAGGGATGCTCACTCATGCATTTATAGTTATGTTACTCAATTCTTATCGCCACAGATACAAAAAATTAGCAATAGATATACAATGAAAGATGGTAGTTTCAGAGATATTGCACTGAGAACTATTGAGTGATTTATAAACGAGATTTAAGAGACAGAGGAAAAGAGAGAGAGGGACGGAAAAGATGAAATGGATGAGCAAATGTAAAGGTAGAGAAACATAAATAATCGATAGAAGTACATGGGCTTGCAAATTAGATTCAGTATGTGGTGTCGTCCTTCGTACAATGTACGTACAAAAATATTATCTATCTATACACTGGAGGGTTTCTGGTTTGAGATAAGTAATAGGTTGATTCTTACATAGTTCAAAGCGCCCCAGAACCCTGACACAGGACTTAATTAGGGAATTACAAATGAAAAACATGGTGGTCTAATGCTTCAGGAAAATATAATTTCTGTGTGTATTTAACTACAAAAATAAAAGTACGAGATTAGAAATAAAAGTCAATTGCAATATAACAGCTATGTTGTCAAATATGAAGTGGAGCGTAATCAGATGCTATTAAATTGAATGCAGGTTAAATAGTATTAGAACTAAACAGCAGGCCTTTATTCCGAAAAATTAATTTGGATTGCCTACTCTTGGGGGCTCCCTTTAAAGCAACCACCCTGCTCCCACACAATGCCAACCCTTCCCTTCAGAGCGAGGTTGCAAACTTTGGGGTCTCGAGAAGTAAAAGAACCACTGGGGGATATTCACCATTTTGCTTGACAGATGGCTGCTCCTAAGTGTGGTACTCAGTATTTTTTTTTGAAGCTTGAGACAGTGCAGGCCTTTTGTCTGCGTTTGCTGGGGACATGTAATGGTTGTTTGGTGAGTAATTGATTTTTCTTGCTATCTAGCCATTTTTGAGAGTTTCATTTCATAAGTTGCTTGAGGCCTTGTGTCGGTCATGTTGTTGGTTTTCGGAGTTTCTGGGTGCTCATTTCTGCTGGTCGTCATCATTCAATGTTGATTCTCATGGTATGGAACAGGTCCATGTCACTCGTTCTCAGAAGTACCGTCGGGATTCTTCTTCCAGAGATAGCCATCGGGATCGCTGCTCGAGCGGTAACTCTCTGGGATCGATTACCTGATGGTACCTGCGAGTATCTCGCTCTGTGATTCTACTAGTTGCGAACCTGTTAACTTCGTGCCAAGTCTATGCTTGCCATTGTGTTACTGGTGTTCCCTTTTGAAGTGACTTGGCTTTCTGGCAGTTACGAGGAGATACAATTGAATGTATTGCGAACGATTGGAATGTCTGGCATCTCTGCACATGAATATTGATCAAAGTTGCATATTTTGGTATAGGTATAGTTCCGTAATATCTCCTTTCGGGAAGCCTGAAACGTAAATTTATGTTACAGTCAAGACTGTTGCGTATGTCTACTTGGTCTTTTAGAACTGAGATGTGAATTGCATTTTCGGGATGAACAATAGACAATAGGTGCAGGAGTAGGCCATTCTGCACTTCGATCCTGCACCACCATTCATGATGATCATGGCTGATCAACCTCAATCAATATCCTGTTCCTGCCTTATCTTCATAACCCTTGATTCCACTATCCTTGAGAGCTCGATCCAACTCTTTCTTTAATGAATCCAGAGACTGGGCCTCAACCGCTTCTGGGGCAGAGTATTCCACACACCCACCACTCTCTGGGTGAAGCAGTTTCTCCTCATCTCTGTCTTAAATGGCCTACGTCTTAGTTTTAAGCTGTGTCTTCTGGTTCAGGACTCACTCATCAGCAGAAACATGTTTCCGGCCTCCAGAGTGTTCAATCTGTAAATAATCTTATATGTCTCAATCAGATCCCCTATTAGTCTTCTAAACTCAAGGGTATACAAGCCCAATCGCTCCAGTCGTTTAGCATAAGATAGTGCCGACTTTCCTGGCATTGACCTCGTGAACCTACGTTGCACTCCCTCAATAGCCTTTCCTCAATTTTGAAGACTAAAACTGCACACAACATTCCTGGTGCGGTCTCACCGGGGCCCTGTATAGCTGCAGAAGAACCTCTTTGGTTCTATACTCAATCCCTCTTGTTATGAAGGCCAGCATGTCTTCACTACCTGCTCTACCTGCATGCTTGCCTTAATTGACTGGTGTACAAGAACACCCAGATCTCGTTGTACTGCCGCTTTACATAAATGACTCCATTTAGGTAGTAATCTGCCTTCCTGTTCTTTCCACCAAAGTAGATAACCATACATTTAACCACATTAAACTGCATCTACCATGCATCTGTTCAAACACCTAACCTGTCCAGGTCATCCTGTAATCTACTAACATTCTCCTCACCTTTCACGCTGCCGCCCAGCTTTGTATCATCAGCAAATTTGCTAATGTTACTATTAATACTATCTTCTATATCATTTATACGTATTGTATAAAGCTGCAGTCCCAGCACCGATTCGTGCGGTACCCCACTGGTCACCATTTGTCATTCCGAAAGGGAGCCGTTTATCACTACTCTTTGTTTCCTGTCAGCCAATCAATTTTCCATCCAAGTCCCCAATATCATGCGCCCTCACAACGGTTAGAAACAGCCATCTCTTTTTCTGTGCATTTTCCCTGATCAGCTCACAACTTTTTTTTAGCCTTTAAAAGTTTTGAGAAGTCCAACGTTTTCTTGCGATATTTTGATTTTTACTCGATCGTTTAGCACACACCGATTAATGAGAGTACATAAAGTCATTTTTCATCCAAACTCTTTCAAATTGTTCTATTGTCCTTTACCACTCCTTCTTCCAAATATGTTCTGTTTATCTTTTTTATATATCTCTGCACTTTTATGCCCGTTATTCTGGCAATCTCGATGATATTAGTGTTTTCACAGCCATCTTTGACTATTAATTTATGTTTCTTAAACAGTGGCATTTATATTCTATCTGTGACCCTATAATCGCCACAATCAAGGTAACTGAAATGGTGATGACTACTTTCTGGCTCCGGCAAAAAAAGAAACTTGATAAAGAAAATGCCTATAATCTGTGCAATCAGAGTTTTTTTTTCAAATTTAGAAAAACATTATTGATGTGTAATGTGTCAAAGCTAAACTGTTGCCTTGATCGATCAGTGAGGGGCAAGATGAAGAAAACTCTGATTCCTGTATCCGGGGCAGTTGTCCACAGAGACAATTTCATATTTGCAGTTGATCTGGAGAAGAGACTTCAGTGCAGTATCAACTTCTTGATTGGCTTTTTAGGAAGGTAGTTACATGCTGATGCATGAAACTAATCCAGTGGGGTCATCAAGTCTGTGAATAGACAGCATCACCTTTCTCCTTTACGTCTAACATCGATAGAATAATAAGAGATCGACATTAAGACCAAGAGCAGATGACCTAAACGGTCCACCCAGACAACGTATTATTGTTAAATTAAATTTTCTACCAAAAATATGCTACATGCAGCGGTTTGTCCCGTGAATATGACGTAAGTCAGTCTCCATAGACCCTAACTGTGCCCCGAGAGGCTTCCTTCCTTCTATAAGTATGGAGCTTGTCTTAATGTGTTATCCCACATTGTCAGCGGCGACGTTATAATCAGCACGCACGGGATCAGCAGCTCCAGAGAGAAGGAGAGAACAGAATCTGTGAGCAACAGACTGCAATTTTGCAACAATGGTCAAAGATGTTTCCTGGGCCCTTGACTACCTTTCTCGGGATTGGCGAGATTCAGAAGCGTGGATTGAGGCCTTATTGATAATAATTAGGGCGGGTTACTATCCCTTGCTGGCTATTGTTGGTGTTCCTTGTAAGCCTATCTTGAACTATTTGTTAATGCTGTGAACTATTATGAAATCCATAGCTATTTCCATCGTCTATACTTCGCCAAGATAAACAATAGTGAATTTGGTTTAATCTAAAATTTTCAGTCCTTTCTTGAATTTCATACCCTTCATCTACCAACATGTGAGGAGGAACAAACTACTCATAACCAAGGTGGCCCTATTTTGACCTGCTCTGATTTATATCACAATACTCACTTGATCATCGGATCTGTCTAATACCACCTCAACAATATCCCTAGTATTCAATTCTGCCGCATTGTTGTTTCTGAAAACATTATCATACAAATCCATCTGGTTGCAATTTACTTCTGGTCACTCTTCCAGTTGGAAACATCATGATCACAAACTTATTTTTGTCTTTACCTGTATCTGTGCTTGGTACAAAGTGTGAAGGCAGTCTGATTCTAAAATAAGGTGGTAGCAACTTTGTGTCACTTCTTTCAGCATAAGCCGTGACCTCATCCGAGTGAGAGGTCTGTGCTGTGAGTGACCCATGAAAGGACAGTTTCATTCTAAAACTTCCCAAGCAGGAGTGTCCATAGTGCTCCAACGTATTTGTTCAGGGATGGAACGCCATGTTTGTCCCCGGCTGAGGGGAATGCATTAGCGATGTCTCTATAAAGGAATACTGAAAAAGTTCTCCCAATATAACATGGGAAAAACTATCCAAGTGAAAATGAGAGACTGGTGGAAATGAGGATTAATAAAGAGAGTTTACTTTCAAAAAAAACGTTTTGAATTAAATGTTTGCGAATTGCTGCACCAGATGAGATACATCCCAAAGTATTTATGTAGGCAACAATAGAGCTATGGAATAAATTCATACTGCACAGAAACAGGCCTTTTCGTCCAAATTGTCCATACCGATCAGAATCACAAAGTGATCTACTCGCATCTACCTGCGCTCCGCCAATATCCATCTAAACTTTGCCATTCAGGTCCTCATCTAAACCTCCTTTATCGATTGTAACTACAAGAAGGAATTATTGATTATCCTTCAAACTTCATTGGGGTCTAGAAATTCTGGTTCCTGCAGACTGGAAAGTAGCTTTGTAACCATAAAAAATTAAAACATGACTGGAGTCGAAAAAAACAATAAGACTACTTCATGTCTGTTGTGAGAGAAATATTAGAGTCTTTCATAAAGAAAGTGATAACTGGACACTTATGGGATCGTGATTTCACTTGGTCGTGGCGGCTTAGTTTCAGTCATGTTAAATAACATTTGAACAACCTGTGGAATTTTTGTTAGTTGAGGTATGCATAAATGGGAACCAGTAGGAGTGGAGTATTTTAATTTGCACGGTAAAAACAATGACTGCAGATGCTGGAAACCAGATTCTGGATTAGTGGTGCTGGAAGAGCACAGCAATTCAGGCAGCATCCAAGTAGCTTCGAAATCGACGTTTCGGGCAAAAGCCCTTCATTAGGCATCCTGAATTTTGCCTCGAGGATGACGTATAATTTGTGAGTGTTCCTTCCACAAGTTAACTTAGTGACGACCTACGTTCTGCTTTATAAAGATTGTGGATTGTCTTCATGTGTCAGACGTTACCTGGGAGCCATGGCAGTGGCGGATCTACTGGTTATTGTTCTCGACCTGATATTGAGGCACATTCCCATTGTTTATCTGGAAGAATTTTATTTCCTGAGGCGCTCCATTCCCGTGTGTAATATCCACGCAGTCCTGCTTTATACAACTACTGACTGTTCTGTCTGGTTTATAGTCACTTTCACCTTTGATCGGTTTGTGGCCATTTCTTGCCAGAAGATGAAAAGTAAATATTGCAGTGAGAGAATGGCATCTTTGGTTCTGGGAATAGTAACGTTGCTAAGTTGTTAAAGAACATTTTCTGGTATTGTATTCTCACAGGTGAGTATGTGCTGAAGAACATGCCCTGGTTTAGTTGCATGAAGAAAAAAGTTCGATACTCCCGTGTCTGGGGAACAATCAAGTTGCTGCACTACATTCTAATGCCAGCTCTCCCTTTTCTCCTAATATTGTTGTTCAACGTTTTCACCATCAGACACATTTTAGTGACAAGCAGAGCCCGCAAGAAACTCCGCGCTCACACCAATGGGGGCGCTCAGTTCGGCAAAGAAATGAGAAATACAAAGAAAACTATCATTTTACTGTTTGTGATCTCGGCCAATTTTATCCTGTTATGGTCTACATTAATGGTGTATTCTATATGGAACCGGATGCATTATATTGTGGATACCCCTGTTTATCTCCATCACTTTGTGATGACATTGGGATTCATGCTGCAGCTTCTCAGTTGTTGCACAAACACCGTGATTTATGCTGTGACCCAGACTAAGTTCAGACAGCATTTGAAGAATGTCGTGATACATCTCTTTACCAAAGTTCATCAATCAATCAAATTCACTCATTAATCAATTCATTCAGGATTTTCTCATTTCAGTTCCATGTTTCAGCAATGAAGAAATCTGTCACTGAGATAATAGACTGAGGGTAGTTTTGATTTCTGCAACTTCATCCCACACGGGCTTCCATGAACACAGTTCAAGATTTACTTCAACACAAGGGCCTGTAAGAAAGGACACCGCCCCACTGACTTTATCTATCCTTTAAATTGGTAAACAATAAAAAAAACTTTAAAAAGTGCCAAGCAGCAGAGTGAACGATATTGTTATTTGTCTTCATGGTGAAGAAGCTGAGGTGGGGAGAAACAGACTTAGCCCCACATCCTTGTGCTCAAGGAAGGGAGGGGAACAGGAACGAGCTTAGTAGTTGCGTATAAGTCGTTCTGTACTTGCTTTCACCTCTGGATTACCCCCTTAGGTCTGACTTCGGCATAATTCATCTCTCTCCAATTGTCCTTCTCCCTTCACATCTCCCTTCCACTCTCACACAGTCTCTCTCCCTCTCTTCCTCCCGTTTACACAGTCTATTTCACTGTCCACCCCTGGCCCATTCTCTTTCACTCTCGTTGTCTTGCGCATTCTACGTCGCAATCTCCCGCAGTCAAAGCTCTCTATCTCTTCTCCTCTCTCGCCTTCTTTTGCTAAGGTAACAGGGTTGGGTAGAGATTCTGGCCGTTGTTAGTTTAACAGTGTAGGAGTTGGCACTAAAGTTGTTGCTAGGGACACAGTGCGTGTGCGCAGACTGACTTTAACTTGGAGCTGAACATGGGGATGGCACTACAGACCGTAGCTGGGGTGAAGGGGTGGAACAACAGACTATTACGCGTGGAACACATTGCATGTGGACCACTGACTGTCTCTATGAAGAGATTGGGGATAGGCGCAACGACGATTTGAATGGATTAATTCAGCATATGTATGCAGACCATGCTGATGGAAGATAATGTACAAATGATGCAATGTGATGATGGCGCAGTATACAGGGGAGTGAGCATGACGGTGGTGGCGTGTGTGGGAGTGATCGAGTAGCTGAGGGGAGTGTACGAGGGAGTGAGTATGATGATGCAGCAGTGTGCAGAGGTTGAGCTTGACGGTGGGGGAGCAAACGAGGCAGTGAGTGTTTTGGTGGGCGAGCGTATGGCGAGTGAGCACAATTGGGGAAGGGTATGTCGCTGAGTGTGTGAGGATGGAGTAGGGAGTAGTGCAGTGTACGAGACAGAAGCAAGTGTGCCAGGGACTGAGTGTTACAATGTGGACTGTGCCGAGCAATGAACATGACGGTGGGGGAATGAAACAGGATGTGAGGTTGAAATTGGGACAGTGCGCAGATGAATGGGCGTGAAGTCAGCAGAGTCTGCAGTGGAGAATGAGTGTGATGGTTAGGGAATACGCAGGGGAGTAAGCACGATGGTTGAGGAGTGGGCAGGAAAGCGCGTGGGTCAGTGAAAATAGGTGCAGAATGAATTCACGCTGGGTTGGGCCAGTGTGTAGGCGTGTGTAGGTGGAGGTGAGGTGCAGTCCATTTAACAGTGGTGAAGCGTGAGGTGCAATGACCGTGATGTTGGGGAAATTGCGGGAGAGTGAGTGTGACAGCAGGGGAGTATGCAGTGTTGGTGGACAGAAGTGCAGCGAAGTGGATATGACGGTTGGGGAGCAGGCGAGGCAGTGTGCAGGGGACAAAGCGAGACAGAGGACAATGTGCCCTTAAGTGAGCATGATGATAATGTACACTGTGTTGGAGAGAACGTGGCAGTGGGAGAGTGTGAAAGGTAGTGAGCAAGATGGTGTGAGAGTATGTGGGGCAGTGAAGATGAAGGGGGAGTTGGGGCTTGTTGGGGCATGTCAGCATGACCGTGGTGCAGAGTGTGGCGCAGTGACCTTGACGGTGGGTTAGTGTATGGGCGAGTGAGCGTGACTCTAGGGCAGTCTGTAGGAGAGTGAGCTTGATGGGGTTGGATTAGTGGTGCTGGAAGAGCACAGGAGTTCAGGCAGCATCCAAGGAGCAGCGAAATCGACATTTCGGGCAAAAACCCTTCATCAGGAATAAAGGCAGTGAGCTTGAAGCTTGGAGAGATAAGCTAGAGGAGGGTGGGGGTGGGGAGAGAGTAGCGTAGAGTACAATGGCTGAGTGGGGGAGGAGATGAAGGTGATAGGTTAAGGAGGACAGGGTGGAGTGGATAGGTCGAAAAGGAGATAGGCAGGTCGGACAAGTCCGGACAAGTCAAGGAAACAGTGCTGAGCTGGAAGTTTGAAACTCGGATGAGGTGGGGAAGTGGAAATGAGGAAGCTTTTGAAGTCGACATTGATGCCCTGGGGTTGAAGTTTTCTGAGGCGGAAGATGAGGCGTTCTTCCTCCAGGCGGCTGGTGGTGAGGGAGCGGCGGTGAAGGAGGCCCAGGACCTCCATTTCCTCAGCAGAGTGGGAGAGGGAGTTGAAATTTTGGGCCAGGGGGAAGTTTGGTTGATTGTGCGGGTGTCTCGGAGATGTTCCCTAAAGCGCTCTGCTCGGAGGCGCCCAGTCTCCCCAATGTAGAGGAGACCACATCGGGACCAACGGATACAATAAATGATATTAGTGGATGTGCAGGTAAAAGTTTGATGGATATGGAAGGGTTCTTTAGGGCCTTGGATAGAGGTGAGGGAAGAGGTGTGGGCAGGTGACCCTGACGTTAGAGGGAGCCCAAGTTTGGGGATTGTGCAGGAAAGTGAGCGTGACGGTGGAGGAACGGCCAGGGCAATGCACGTGAGATTCCAGCAGTGTGCAGGGGTGTGAGGATGGCATTAAAGGTATGCAGGGCAGTGAGTATGACGGTGAGGGAGTGTGCGGGGCAGTGAGCTCGACGTGGAAGAATGTGAAGCGAGTAATTCCTGTGTTGGGGGAAAGTGAACATGACAGTGGTTAATTGTGTGAGGCAGCAAGCTTGATGGTGGTGGATTATGCAGGGGAATCGGCATGGGAGCGTGCGGGGCAGTTAGTGTGATGGTGGGGGAATGTGCGAGGCAGTGACCATGACTATGAGGGAGTTGTGGTGGAATGATGGCGATGGTGGAGAGAGATGAATTATGCAGGAGAGTGACCATGATGGTGGGAGAGTATGCGAGGGAATGACCATGACTGTGCAGGAGTGTGGTGGGAGGAGAGGAACTGAGTGTGGTATTGATCGAGTGTGTTGGGCAGTAGGTGTGATTTTTGGGAGAAGGTGTGAAGGAGTGAATGCAATGTGTGGGTGGGCAGCAGTGTAATTGTAGTAGTGGCGGATTGCACCAGAAGGTAGTTGTGACATTGCGGGGAGTGTATGGTGGAACAATTGTGACGATCGAGAAGTGTACGGTTAGGTGAGTGTGATGGTGCCGGCGGATGCCTGAAATACAGATTGAAGGTCGAGGGGAGTGCCAGGAAGTGAGTATGCCAGTGAGGAATTTGTGAGGAGTGAGCGTGATGAATTTTGTGGGGATGCAGGCATGATGTTAGGGGAATGTGTGAGGGAGTGACTGTGAGGAAGTGTGCAGGGGAGGCTGGGTGACAATGTGTGCATGCGTGATGAAATGAGCAAGACACCAGGAGTGTTTGCGTGGTGTGAACGTCACTGTGGAAGAGGGTACAGTTCAGGGAGGGTGAGAATGGGGCAGAATGCACAACTGTCAGCGTGATGGTGAATGAGTGTGCAGTGGAATGCTTGTGACACGGGCTGTGTGTAGGGCAATGAGCGTGACAATGGTGAAGAGCATGACTCAGTGAGCACAATGACAGTGGAGTGTATGGAAGAGAGCCCATGATGTTGGAAGAGTGCTGTTGAGTGAACGTGACGATGGGAGAGGATGTGGGGACTGAGCGTAAACGTGAAGGAGTGTGCAAGGATGTATGACAGTGATATAGAGAATGCCGGTGGAGGAGTGTGAGGGGTTGTGAGCATTACTGTGTGAGTGAGTATGATGGACTGAGCGTGACGGTTGGTGAGTGTGCAGAGCAGTGAGCCTGAAGGACAGCAAGGGTGGGAGAAATTAGTATGATGTTACGGGATATCTTGACGGTGGGGGAATGAGCAAGGCAGTGAGTGCGATTGTTTGAGATTGATGGTGACGGAATGAGTGGGGATGAACCTTGATAGTGGGGGTGAGAACATTACGTTGCATGTGGTTTGGGAATTCAGCGGGACTCTGCGATAGATGGTCAATGAGTGATCATGAGAGGAGTGTGTGGGTGAGTGACTGTGATGGTTGGCGCATGTGTGGTGGAGTGAGAATAATGCTGGAGCAGTGTGCGGGGAATGAGGGTGACACTGCGGAAATGTGCAGCATAGTGAAAGTGATGGTGCAGACAATGCGAGAGCGTGCGAGTGAAGATGGGGCAATGTGTTTGGGTGTGAATGTAACCGTGAGGATTTAACAGGGCAGTAACCATGATGGTGGAAGAGTATGTGCGTGATTAATTCTGGCTGTGGAGGAGCATGCACGGGATTCAGTAAAAAAAGTGGAGTATACAGGGATTCAGCTTGACACAAGTGGAGTTTGCAAGAGAATGAGAATGACAATGGGGGTGTATGTTGTTGAATGGCTCTGACGATATGGGCGTAAAGAGAAGATTGCGCGTGATGCTGGTGAACTGAGCATAACGCTGCCTGTGTGTGCCGGGTTGTGAATGTGACTGCGTGGGATGGAATGAGTTCGGAAGTGATTGCGACCATAAGACAGTATGTATTGCAGAAAGAGTGGTTAATGATTGGTGTTGAGGGTGTGACGTTAGTGGAATGTAGGGGAACTGTGCTTGATGGTATATGAGAGAGTACGGCAGTGAGTGTGATGGCGTCATTGTGTGCCGGGCTGTGACCGTGTAGGTCAAGAATTGTGAAGGGAGAAATCATTATGGTCGGGGAGTTTGCAGGGGCTCAGCGTGACCTTGGAGCTGAGTACTGAGGAATGAGTGTGACATTGGGAGCTTGAGCATGGCAGCGAGCATGATGGTGGTGGCACACATGAGGGGGTCACCGTGAATTTGATGGAGTGAGCAGAGGTGTGAGGGCACTGTTGGGGGAGTGCACAGGAGAGTGTCCATGATGGTGGTGGCTTGTCTCAGGTTCGGAAATTGACGGTGGGAGTGTGAGTAGGAAAGAGTGTAGTACGGTATGAATCTGTGTTGGGGAGTGACTTGAATGGTGGGGGTGTGTGCAAGGGTGTTTTGGGGACACAGTGTAATTCAAAGTTTGGTAGAGGATTTGTAGCTCGGGTGCTCGTTGTTGTGGTTCTGTTCGCCGAGCTGGGAATTTTTCTAGCAAACTGTCGTCCCCTATCTAGCTGACATCCTCAGTGCTTGGGAGCCTCCTGTGAAGCGCTTCTGTGCTGTTTCCTCCGGCATTTATAGTGGCCTGTCTCTGCCGCTTCCGGTTGTCAGTTCGAACTGTCCACTGCAGTGATCGGTATATTGGGTCCAGGTTGATGTGTTTGTTGATAGAGTCTGTGGATGAGTGCGATTTGGCTTGCCCTATAATGGTAGTGTTGTCCCAGTCGAATTCATGTTGCTTGTCGTCTGTGTGTGTGGCTACTAAGGATAGCTGGTCGTGTCGTTTCGTGGCTAGTTGGTGTTCGTGTATACGGATCGTTAACTGTCTTCCTGTTTGTCCGATGTAGTGTTTTGTTCAGTCCGTGCATGGGATTTTGTACACTACATTGGTTTTGCTCATCCACAGACTCTATCAACAAACACATCGACCTGGACCCAATATACCGGCCACTGCAGTGGACAGCTCGAACTGACAAACGGAAGTGGCAGAGACAGGCCACTATAAATACCGGAGAAAACAGCACAGAAGCGCTTCACAGGAGGCTCCCAAGCACTGAGGATGTCATTTAGACAGGGGACGAAACGTTTGCAAGACAAATTCCCAGCTCGGCGAACAGAACCACAACAACATAGTGTAATGTTTGGGGTCAGATTGACCGTGGTAGTTTTTGGGGATTAGTGACATGATGGAACGGGATATGTCAGGGGGTGAGAGTGATGGTGGACGAATGTGCATCAGAGGGAGTGTGTGGGTGAGTGAAAGTGATTGTGGGGCTGTATGATGGGGCAGTGACCATTACTGTGGGGGATTGTGTGGTGTAGTGAGCATGACAGGATGTGAATGTGCTGGAGTGTGAATATGTGGAAGAGAGGGTGTGATGGTGGCGGATTTTTTTCTAAACCAAGTGTGACAGTGGGGGAGTATACTGTATACTAAGCCTGACGCCGACTGAGTGAGCAGAAAGCTTGGCATGTGTAGGAAAGGGGAAGTAGCAAGGCGGAAGCTGCAGAATAATGAGGGTGATGGTGGGCGAGTGTGTGGAGGCATGAGTTTGATGGTGGGGCAGTATGTTTGGTTGTGAATGTGACTGTGAGGGAGTGAGCGGGCCAGAATGCACTGATGGTGGGGGAAGTGTGGCCGTGGTTGATTGAGCATATGTGAAAGTGTGCGGAGAAACGAGAGTGACGGTGGTGGAGTGTGGAATGGAGTCTGTGTCATGGCAAGGTGTGTGCAGCTGAGTGTTCCTGACGGCGGGGAAGAGTGTAGCGGAGGGATTATGACAGGGGAAGATGTCGTCAAGGGATTGCGATGGTGTGTTCGTGTGTGGGGCAGTGACAATGATGGAGGGGGAATGTACAGAGGAGTGAGAGCGACGGTACGTGACTGTGTGGGTGAACGAATATGATAGTGGTGCTGTGTGCGATGGAGTGTGTGAAGTATTGATGAAGACTGTGTGGTAGTGTGCTGGGGTGTGATCCAGATGCTGGCGGTGTGAGAAGAGCCTGAGCATGATGGTGGAGGACTGTGAGAGAAAATCAGCATAACGTTGCGAGAATGTGCGGGCTAACCTGCGTGATTTTGCAGACAGTGTGATTTGGAAGAGGTTGTGATGGTTGGGGAGAGTGCAGTGATGGTGGAGTATGTGTGGGCGAGAGGGAGTGGCAGTGTACGATAATATGGTCAATAAGCATGATGTTGGGTGAGAGTCTTGATGGGAGACCGTGATAGTCGGGGTCGACGTGGGTGAGTATTTGTTACAGAACGGATGTGCACTTGGGAGTTAGCTTGTCTGTGGGATTTGTGCTGGGGTGTGAACGTGGCGGTGAAGGAGTGTGCGGGGGATTGCTTGATGGTGTGGGTTTGGAGCTGTGAGAGTAAAGCTCTAACCTGTGCAGGGAGTGAGAATGGTAGTGGGGGAGTGTGCATGTGTGTCCGAGGGACCATGCGGGTTGTGCAGGGGAATGTTGGTGACTTTTTAGGACTGCGTGGGGGAGTCAGAATAACAACAGGGGAGTGCATTTGTAGAGTGGGCCTGACAGAGGAGGAGGGGTGTGGTGAAGTGAGCGTGATAGTCGGTGAGCGTGAGGTGAAGACCATATGACCATAAGACATAGGAGTGGAAGTAAGGCCATTCGGAAAATCGAGTCCACTCCGCCATTCAATCATGGCTGATGGGCATTTCAAATCCACTTACCCGCATTCTCCCCATAGCCCTTAATTCCTTGTGACATCAAGAATTTATCAATCTCTACCTTGAAGACATTTAGCATTCCGGCCTCCACTGCACTCTGCGGAAATGAATTCCACAGGCCCACCACTCTTTGGCTGAAAAAATGTCTCTGCATTTCTGTTCTGAATTTACCCCCTCTAATTCTAAGGCTGTGTCCACGGGTCCTCGTCTCCTCGACTAATGGAAAGAATTTCCTAGCCACGTATTGTCTTGAAAGTTTTTATTAGATCTCCCCTTAATCTTCTAAACACCAATGAATACAATCCCATGATCCTCAGCCGTTCCTCGTATGTTAGACCTACCATTCCAGGGGTCATCCATGTGAATCTCCGCTGGACACGCTCCAGTGCCAGGATTTCCTTCCTGAGGTGTGGGGACCAAAACTGGACACAGTACTCCAAAAGGGGCCGAACCAGAGCTTTATAAAGTCTCACTAGCACAACGGTGCTTTTATATTCCAATCCACTTGAGATAAATGACAACATTGCATTCACTTTCTTATTCACGGACTAAACCTGCATGTTTACCTTTAGACAATCCTCGACTAGCACTCCCAGATCCCTTTGCACTTTTGCGTTATGAATTTTCTCACCGTTTAGAAAGTAGTCCATGCTTTTAGTCTTTTTTCCAAATTGCAAGACCTCGCATTTGCTCACATTGAATTCCTTCAGCCATTTCCTGGACCACTCTCCCAAACTGTCTAGATCCTTCTGCAGCCTCCCCACTTCCTCAGTACTACCTGCCGTCCACCTAAGTTCGTATCGTTAGCATACTTCGCTAGAATGCCTTGAGTCCCTTAATCCAGATCATTAATATATATAATGTGGACAGCTGCGGCCCCAACACTGAACCTTGCGGAACACTGCTTGTCACCAAGTGCCAGTACGAAAAGGAACCTTTTATCCCAACTCTCTGCCTTCTGTCAGAGAGGCAATCCTCAATCCATACCAGTAGCTACCTCAAACACCATGGGCCCTCACCTGACTCAGCAGCCTCCAGTGTGGCACCTTATCAAAGGCCTCTTGGAAGTCTCGATAGACCACATCCACTTCGTTTCCTTGGTCTAACCTACTTGTTACCTTTTCAAAGAATTCCAACAGGTTTGTCAGGCACGACCTCCCCTTACTAAGTCTATGTTGACTTGTTCTAATCCGAGGTAAAAACAATGACTGCAGATGCTGAAAATCAAATACTGGATTAGTGGTGCTGGAAGAGCACAGCAGTTCAGGCAGCATCCAACGAGCAGCGAAATCGACGTTTCTGGCAAAAGCCCTTCATCAGGAATAAAGGCAGTGAGCCTGAAGCATGGAGAGATAAACTAGAGGAGGGTGGAGGTGGGGAGAGAGTAGCATAGAGTGCAATGGGTGAGTGGGGGAGGAGATGAAGGTGAAAGGTCAAGGAGGAGAGCGTGTAGTGGATAGGTGGAAAAGAAGATAGGCAGGTCGGACAAGTCAAGGAGACAGTAACTGAGCTGGAAGTTTGAAACTAGGATGAGGTGGGGGAAGGGGAAATGAGGAAGCTGTTGAAGTCCACATTGATGCCCTGGGGTTGAAGTGTTCCGAGGCGGAAGATGAGGCGTTCTTCCTCCAGGCGTCTGGTGGTGAGGGAGCGGCGGTGAAGGAGGCCCAGGACCTCCATGTCCTCGGCAGAGTGGGAGGGGGAGTTGAAATGTTGGGCCACGGGGCGGTTTGGTTGATTGGTGCGGGTGTCTCGGAGATGTTCCCTAAAGCGCTCTGCTAGGAGGCGCCCAGTCTCCCCAATGTAGAGGAGACCACATCGGGAGCAACGGATACAATAAATGATATTGGTGGGTGTGCAGGTGAAACTTTGATGGATGTGGAAGGCTGCTTTAGGGCCTTGGATAGAGGTGAGGGAGGAGGTGTGGGCACAGGTTTCACAGTTCCTGCGGTGGCGGGGGAAAGTGCCAGAATGGGAATGCCAGAGTGGGTCGTAGCGGGGTGTGGACCTGACCAGGTAGTCACGGAGGGAACGGTCTTTGCGGAAGGTGGAAAGGGGTGGGGAGGGAAATATATCCCTGGTGTTGGGGTCTTTTTGGAGGTGGCGGAAATGTCGGTGGATGATTTGGTTGATGCGAAGGTTTGTAGGGTGGAAGGTGAGCACCAGGGGCGTTCTGTCCTTGTTACGGTTGGAGGGGTGGGATCTGAGGGCGGAGGTGCGGGATGTGGACGAGATGCGTTGGAGGGCATCTTTAAACACGTGGGAAGGGAATTGCGGTCTCTAAAGAAGGAGGCCATCTGGTGTGTTCTATGGTGGAACTGGTCCTCCTGGGAGTAGATAAGGCGGAGGTGGAGAAATTGGGAATACGGGATGGCATTTTTGCAAGAGATGGGGTGCGAAGAGGTGTAATCCAGGTAGCTATGGGAGTCAGTGGGTTAGTAAAAAATGTCAGTGTCAAGTCGGTCGTCACTAAAGGAGAGGGAGAGGTCCAGGAAGGGGAGCGAGGTGTCAGAGATAGTCCAGGTAAATTTAAGGTCAGGGTGGAATGTGTTGGTGAAGTTGATGAATTGCTCAAACTCCTCGCGGGAGCACGAGGTGGCGCCAATGCAGTCATCAATGTCGCGGAGGAAGAGGTGGGGAGTGGTGCCGGTGTAATTACGGAAGATCAACTGTTCTACATAGCCAACAAAGAGACAGGCATAGCTGGGGCCCATACGTGTGCCCATGGCTACCCCTTTGGTCTGGAGGAAGTGGGAGGATTCAAAGGAGAAGTTGTTAAGGGTGAGGGCCAGTTCGGCCAAGTGAATGAGAGTGTCGGTGGAAGGGTACTGTTGGGGACGTCTGGAGAGGAAAAAACGGAGGGCTTGGAGGTCCTGGTCATGGCGAATGGAGGTGTAGAGGGATTGGATATCCATGGTGAAGATAAGGCGTTGGGGGCCGGGGAAACGGAAGTCTTGGAGGAGGTGGAGGGCGTGGGTGGTGTCTCGAACGTATGTGGGGAGTTCCTGGACTAGGGGGGATAGGACAGTGTCAAGGTAGGTAGAGATGAGTTAAGTGGGGCAGGAGCATGCTGAGACAATGGGTCGGCTAGGGTGGTCAGGCTTGTGGGTTGAAGTGTTCCGCGGCGGAAGATGAGGCGTTCTTCCTCCAGGCGAGTTGAAGTGTTCCGAGGCGGAAGATGAGGCGTTCTTCCTCCAGGCGAGTTGAAGTGTTCCGAGGCAGAAGATGAAGCGTTCTTCCTCCAGGCGAGTTGAAGTGTTCCGAGGCGGAAGATGAGGCGTTCTTCCTCCAGGCGAGTTGAATTGTTCCGAGGCAGAAGATGAGGCGTTCTTCCTCCAGGCGAGTTCTATTCCGACCATGCTCTTTCAAGAATTTAGAAACCTCATTCTTAACGATGGATTCTAGAATTTTACCAACAACCGAGTATAGGCTAATTGGCCTAAGATTTTCCATCTTTTGTCATGATCATTTCTTGAACAAGGGGTTTAAAACAGCGATGTTCCAATCATCCGGGACTTTCTCTGACTCCAGTGACTTTTGAAAGATCTCAACCAACGCCTCCGCTAGTTCCTCAGCCACCTACCTCAGAACTCTATGATGTAGCCCATCGGGCGCAGGAGATTCATAAATTTGAAGACCTTTTAGCTTTTCTAGCACTTTCTTTTTTTTAATTGCAACCATACTCAACTCAACCCCGACTCCCTTTATTTGTTGGGATAGTACTCATGTCTTCCACTGTGAAGACTGACGCAAAGTGATTATTAAGTTATCCAGCTATTTCCTTATCTCCCATCACTAGGCTTCAAGCATCAGTTTGAAGTGGCCCAATATCTACTTTTGCCTGTCGTTTGTTTCTTATGTATTGAAAGAAACATTTACTATCATTTCTAATATTACTGGCTAGCCTACCTTCATATTTGATCCTCTGCTTCTTATTTCTCTCCTCGTTATCCTTTGTTTGTTTTTGTAGCCTTCCCAATCTTCTGATTTCCCGGTGCTCTTGGCCACTTTATAGGATCTCTCTTTTTCTTTAATACATTTCCTGACTTCCTTTGTCAGCCATGGCTGTCTCATCCGTCCGCGGATAAACTTTCTTTTCTTGGGGTTGAACCTCTATACAGTGTCCACAATTATACCTACAAACTCCTGCCAATTTTGCTCTACTGTCTTCCCCACTAGGCTCTGCTTCCAGTCTATTTTTGTCAGTTCCTCTCTCATGCCCTCATAATTACTTTTATTTAACTGTAACACCATTGCATCCGATTTTGCCTTCTCTCTTTCAACTGCAGACCGAACTCGACCATATTATGATCGCTGCTTCCGAAGTGTTCCCTTACTTTAAGATTCTTTAATAAAGTCTGGTTCATTACATAGGACTAGGTCCAGAATAGCCTGCTCCCTTGTGAGCTCCATGACAAACTGTTCCAAAAAGCCATCCTGTAAGCATTCCATGAATTCCCTTTCTTTGGATACACTGGCAACATTATTTACCCAGTCCACCTGCATATTGAAGTATCCCATGATCACCGTGACCTTGTCTTTCTGACATGCCTTCTCTGTTTCCCAGTACATGTTGCGCCCCTGGTCCTGATCACTGTTCTGAGGTCTGTACATAACTCCCACTATGTTTTGTTTTTGCCTTTATGGTTACTCAATTCCACCCACACAGACCCCACATCATCAGACGCTATGTCATTCAGTGCCATAGATTTAATTTTGTTCTTAAGTAACAAGACAACCCCGCCCCCTCTACCCACCTCCCTGTCTGTTAGATAAGTTGAAAATCCTTGCATGTTTAACTGCCAGTGCTGACCCCCCTGCAACCAAGTCTCTGTGATGCCTACCACATCATAATCATTCACGATGATCTGTGCCATTAGTTCATCTGCTTTGTTATGAATGCGACGAGCATTCAGGTAAAGTGCCTTAATGCTAACTTTCTTATCATTAGAGATATTGGAAGTCATAAGATGTCCTAAGTTATCCTTCCTTTTTGCTGCATTCCCAGTCTACCTCAAGTTTAAATCCGTCTGCACACATGCTGTCCTGCTGCTTATCTTTCCATTTAACTCCATACTCCCTGTCGCTTTCACTTTCCCTTCCCCCCAACTCAGAAGTTCATATTCCTCAGAAGTGTGCATGACTGTGGAAGGTAGAGTGAGGGAGTGCGCGTGATGGTTGTGGAGTGTTTGGGGAGTGAATTCATGGTCGTGAAGTTAACCTGATTGTGGAGCTGTGAGAGCAGACATGAGCGTGACAGTCTGAATATGTGTGGGGGAGTGACCTTCTTGGTGGGCTGTTATGTGCAGGGGAATGTGCAGGGCAATGAGTGTGAAGTTGGGGAAGTGTGTCGGGAGCTGTGTTACACTGTGTGTTACAGTATGAGGTTTCAAAATATCCATTGGGAGATTGTGTGGCTGAGTGAGCGTGACATTGCAGGAGTTTCCGCGGGGTCACATTTGACGCGGGGAAGTATGCTGTGTTGTGAGACTGCTGTGGGAAAGTGTGCAGGCGGGGGGGGGGCATGAGGTTAGATGAGTGTGCAGGCAAATGATCAAAATGATGGGGGAGTTTGTGGGTGAGTGTTCGTGACGGTGGGAAGTCGTGCAATGGAGTGAGTGTGACACTGGTGTAGTATGTGATGGGGTGAACATAACCTTGTGGGCGTGTAGGGGTTTTAAGGGAGACCGTGTGCGAGTGAATGTGGAGTGAGCGTGATAGTGTTATTTTGTGTGGTGGAGCGAGTGTGTTGATAGTGGGGTGTGTGGGGGTGTGGGCTACAGGAGAGAAGGCACGATCGTGGGTGATCATACAGTGGAGTGAGTCTGATTTTGGAGGAGGTAGTGTGTATACCAGCAGGTGTGAGGGAGTCTGTGAGGGGGGTAACCAAGATGGTGGAGCATTGTGCGGGGAGTGAGTGTGAGAGTGGAATAGTGTGAGGGAACTGAGCATGATTTTGTAGGCTTTGCAGGAGCAAGAATGTAACACTGGAGGGAGTGAATTTGACGGTTGTGGAGTGTGCAGGGCATGATCGTGATGGTAGTGGAGTGTGGGGGGAAGAAAGAGTGACGGTAGGTCAGTGTTCAGGGCTGAGAATGTGATGGTGGTGGAGTGTGCGCTGGAAAGTGTGTAATTTGGGGGCAACGTGCGGTGCACTGAGGGAGACCGTGTGGGAGTGTGTGGCAGAGTGAGCCTGATGCTGGAATGGTGTGTGGGGGAGGGAGTATGATGATGGTGGAGTGTGTGCGTTAATGAGCTTGACAGTGGCAGATGTGTTGGGAACTGATCATGATGGTTGGGGATTGTGCCCGTGAGTAAGCATGATGGTGATCGTGATAGTGAGGGGATGGCTGGGATAGTGAATGTGATGGTGTCGATTGAAGCGTGAGGACATGTGTTACAGTTTGGTGTGAATATGGGAGTGGGCTTGATGTTGTGCTTCATGGTGAAGATTATCTGGTAGAATGAGCATGACTGTGAAGGAGTCTGAAGGGCGTTTGCGTGATGGTGTGGGTGAGCGTGTGGCAGTGAGCGTGAAGATCAGGATTTGTGCTGGGAAGGATCGGTACTGGAAGGAAGTGAGTGGCTGTTTCAGAGTGAACATGGGAGGGGATGTGCAGGTGAATGAGCGTGAAGTTGTGAGAAAGTTCGGTGGATTCGGAAACCGTGGGTGATTGCGTTGTGGAGTCAGCCTTACAGCGAGGGAGTGTATCAGGAAGTGACTGGGATAGTTGGGGGGAGTGACTGTTGGAATCGCTTGGGGGTTTGCGAGGACGTGCACGTGAGAGAAAAGGAGTGCCGTGTGAGTGAAATTAACTGTCGAGGAGTGTCTGGGAGGAGTGAAATTGATAGTGAGAGTGTGAGTGTGGCAAGCGTGTTGGATGGTTTGGATGTGCATGGGGATTGAGATTCACTGTTGGAGAATGCATGGACGAACGAAAGTGACTTTGGGGCACTGTGGTGGAGTGAGCCAGATGGTGGGCTGTTTTCCAGGAAGTAAGAGTAACTTTGGGGAGTGTGCGTGAGTGTCTAGGGGAGGCATCTAAACTGTGAATGTGAGGCTGTGAGAGTGTGCAGAGGCATGCGTGTGATGGTGTGGGAGTGTGCACAGGACTGGGTGAGACATTGGGAGATTGTGCAGAGGTGCGAGCCTGACAGTGGGGAAGTTTTTGAAGAAGACATCATAACTTTTTGGGCGTGTAAGCAGGGTGTAAGGGAGGGATCGTGGCTGTGAGCATGATGCTGCGAGAGCGTACATAGACGTGAACGTCATCGTGGTGGAGTGCGTGGGTGATTGAGCATGACGTTGTTGCAGTGAGTGGAACAGTGACCATGATGGTGGGGAAATATGCACTGGAATGAACGTGACGGTAGGGGGCTGCATGAGGGAGTGAGCATGACGTGAGAAAGTGTGTAAGAGAGTGGACATGATGATGACTAACTGTGAGGGGGAGTGAGTGCGATGGTTATGGGGTTGTGTTTATGGTGGAAAGGTGAGAGTAGGGTATTGTGTTAGGGGATCGGATTGTTCATGGGTAGTGTTAGGCTGAGTGAGCGTTTCAGTGTGGGAGTGAGACTAAAGGTGGGTGAATGTGGGATGTGTAAGCATAATGGTGGGCAAGTGTGTGGGGTAGAAGTATAAAAGTGGGGGAGTGTGCGGTGAAGTCAGAGTAACGGTCGTTCAGTGTTGTGGGAGAGAAAGCGACTTTGGGGTAGTCTGCGTAAGAGCAGGGGTGACATTGAGGAAGTGTGGGAGGAATTGAGCTTCGAAAGAAAGTGGTGGTGGATACAAAAATTACAACATTTAAAATGCATTTGAATGGGTAAAAAAATAAGAAGGTTTATAGTTTAGTGTGCAGCAAATGCTGACAAATTGGACAAGGTCCGTTTAGGATACCTAGTAAACTTTTCCTGTTTTGCTTTCCCGCTAAGAATTCATACTTTAGAATCTGACCCTTTCAACAACCAGACAGCACCGTATGTGACAAAATGTCCAGATTACAGAGGATGAAGTGCTGGATGTCTTGAAATGGGTGAAAGTGGATAAATATCCGGGACATGTTCAGGTGTACCTGAGAACTCTGTGGGAAGCGAGAGAAGGGATTGCTGGTCCTCTTGCCGAGATATTTGCATCATCGATAACTACAGGTGAGGTGTTGGAGGACTGGAGGTTGTTAAACGTGGTGCCACTGTTTAAGAAGGGCGGTAAAGACAAGCCAGGGAACTATAGACACTTGAGCCTGACCTCGGTGGTGGGCAGATTGTTGGAGGGAATCCTGTGGGACAGGATGTACATGTATTTGGAAAGGCAAGGACTGATTCGGGATAGTGAACATGGCTTTATTCGTGGGAAATCATGTCTCACAAAACTGATTGAGTTTTTGAAGAAGTAAAAAAGAAAATTGATTAGGGCAGAGCAGTAGGTGTGATCTGTAAGGACTTCAGTGAGGCGTTCGACCAGGTTCCCCATGGGAGACTGATTAGCAATGTTAGATCTCATGGAACACAGGGAGAACTAGCCATTTGGATACAGAACTGGCTCAAAGGTACAAAACAGAGGTTGGTGGTAGAGGGTTGTTTTTCAGACTGGAGGCCTGTGACCAGTGACCTTAATCACATTATCATTTTCCAATATCACTGCAAACGTTTCCTTAATATCTGATCCAAGTTTGTTTCCAACACTGAATGTTTGACTAATTGGCCGATTATTACCTGCCTTTTGCCTCTGTCCCTTTTTTGAATAAAGGTGTCTTGTGAACGTACGTTTGCTCGCTGAGCTGTTAGGTCCATTTTCAGACGTTTCGTCATCATATTCGGTAACATTTTAGATGAGCCTCCGGATGAAGCACTGCTGATGTTTCCTGCTTTATATTGAAATGTTTGGGTTTCCTTAGGTGAGTGATGTCATTTCTTGTTCCTTTTCTAATTTGGTGACAAATGGTGTCCAGTTCAATGTGTTTGTTGATATCTACCTAATTGATATCTATCTGTTGTCTAGCATGATGACAAATATTCTGAAAATGACCCTTCCAGCTTAGCGAGCAAACCGACATTCAGATCGTCACCCTCAGGTACAAATCGTCTCAAAACTCGATAAAGGTCTCTCATTGTCAGTGTTCTAGATACGTCTCCAAAATCTTCGGATTAGGAAAATTACAACAAGCACACATAATACTACTGGAGTTCCCTCTTTTTTAAATCCGCTTGTTATCTTAACAATGCTTGTGCCGGCAATAGCTGACCCCATAGCACTGATGAGACAATCACGGAAACGAATATTATCCAAATAGCTTGCACATAAATACTTTGAAAGCGCAACAAGAACAATGTGGTCATTGTACTAAAGGTTGCATTTCATGAACTGCATGGGGTCAGTATTGCAAGTATGCAAATGGATTTGAAAAACAATTTTAATGCTGGCACCTTTCTGACATGTTGAGAACAAATTCCCAATTTTGGCAGAGCCAGTGTTTGTAGAAACAGTTTCCCCATCACCTGGCCTCAAAAAGAGATTTTTTTTAAAGTCGTACCCAGGTATCAGGCTTATTTTCTAGTACTTTGAATGTCAATTACCCCGATGTATGATTCGAAGAGCTAACCTCTTAACACAAAATTTTTTGATAGTAGGTAATAGGTAGGGAACTTATCCTGATTACATACGAAATATACTCACATCCTTCTCAAACCAGAATTTGCCTTCTACTTCAAAATAATGAAATAAACTTTTTTTGTTTACAGTTAATGTAAGAACATTTAAAATATTTTCTAAACATTACTTTTAGATAACTAAAATTAAACGAAGAACTATCATGATTTCCTCTGAAAACTGCACCTGGTATTGTTGGGATAGCCGAGGTATTGAACCATTTTAGTAGTCAGAGGCTGTGTGTAACTTTCTAATTTGTTAATCCTACATAGAGCACCCAGCAATTCACAGGAGGAGAAACGAAAATGCATAGGATCGCTCCAAAATCAGAGTGATGAGCTCGCGAATGCTCCTCTTCACCAGAGCTCATAGACACAGATTCACATTGGGGAAGGAGACTGGAACATTTTGCATGCAAAACATGTGTTAGAAATGTTGTAGTGATTCAGCACTTTTTGTTTCTGATGCTAATTTATGCATAATGTCAATCAGAATTTAATGCTACTCAAGTACAGTTAAGACGTTCTTGTTATTTTACTACTTTGAATGGCATTTAGCTTTTTCCCGCACAAAGTGTTTGCACTTTGAAAATATATATTCCCATGCCCATACAAACACAACCCACAACTTAACAATTTAATATACATTCATGAAAAGCTAAGCATTTAGTAAAACACATGCAGATCAAAAACAAGTGCAATATCACTGGCAATCATAAAAAAAAGATTAATTTTTGTAGTTGCTCTTTCTTAAAGATATAAAAATGGGTTTGTAATACAAAACGGTTTGCATCATGGGATGAATGAAAAGACTGAAGGTAGAAAATGTTGCTGAAGAGTTTTCAGGCCGACTCACACACTTCCGTTGAAGTATTCGGCATCCCACAAATGATCGGATAAATGGTTAGCTTGCCGGTTTATTTTCCCCTTTAAAAACGTATATTCTCTCTCGCAAACTGGTCCTCACTCTCTAAGTTTCATTCAGTCTCTCACTCATAATCACAGTTACACGAACATGGTCGGACTCTCACTCCATCCGACATAGGTGTGGCATGAATTGAAGCAGTCTCAGTCACTTGCACGGGCAAACTTGATATGGTCTCAGTAAAACACATGGTCTGAATGAAACACTCTGCCCAACGCAAACGGTCTGACTTTGCACCATCTCGTTCTCACGCATGGTCTGACTTGAGACAATCTTTGACACAAGCAGAGTCTAACTTGACACAGCCTCAGTCACACGCACAGTCTGATTCTCACTTAAGTAACAAGCACAGTGTGTCTCAGTCTCCGTCACATGAACAATTTGACTTGACATTTTCTCAGTTGCACATACGGTCTGACTTGACACTGTCACGGCTTTACACACGGTCTGAGTTGATATGGGGCAAGTGGGTACTGCAGATGCTGGAAATCAGTGAAAGTTAGAGTGGTGATGGAAAATCACAGCAGGTTAGCCAGCACCCGAGGAGCAGGAAAATTTACTTTTCGGGCAAAAGCCCTTCATCAACCCTTCCTGATGAAGGGCTTTTGCCGGAAACGCAATTTTGATTCCCATCGGATGCTGCCTGACCTGACATGACACAGTCTGTGTCCCATATGCGGATTGACCTCTCACTGTCTCAATTACTCAGATGGTCTAACGTGGCATTCTCAGTCACACGCGCAGTCTGAATTAACACCATCTTGATTTTACACACAGTCTGACTTGACGCAGTCGCACACAAGGTCTTACTTCACTAATTCACACTCACATGTATGGTCTGCCTTGATGTAATTTCAGTCGCTTGCATGGTCTGACTTGACACAGTCTCGGTGACACGTATAAACTGACAGCGAGAGTCTGGGTGACAGGGAGGCACTGACTTGACACAGTGCTGTTCAAATGCATGCAACGAATTGACACACTCTTGGTGACATGTACGGACCAACTTGACAAATTCTCGGTCACTTGTATGGTCTGACTTGGCACAGTCAAGGAGACTGACATGGACAGAGTTGATACAGTCTCGATGAAATGCATGGTCTGATGTGACTCAGTCTCAGTGACACACATGGTCTGACTGTACACGATCTCAGTCATACATATGCCTGACTTGACACCATCTCACACAGGTGCATGGATTCACTTGACACAGTCGAAGTCGCAGGCATGGTGTACCTTCACACAGGGGCATTCATGAGCACAGTCTGATTTGACACAGTCTGACATCACGCAGTCACACTGAAACGCAGGAACAGACTCGTTTGTCTCAGTCACACGCATGGTCTGACTTGACACAATCTTAGTCATTTGCCAGATCAGACTTTACACAGACTCAGCCACACTAGTATATTAACTTTTTGCAGTCTCTGTCACATGCACAGTATGATTTCACAGAGTTGCGGATATGTGCATGATCTGGAAGATATAGTATGTAGAGAAATGAATGGTGACATCTAGCAGTATGTCCATATTGTAGAGGAGGAAGTGCTGGATGTCTTGAAACGGTTAAAGGTGGATAAATCCCCATGAACTGATCCGGTGTACTCGAGAACTCTGTGGGAAGCTAGAGAAGACATTGCTGGGCCTCTTGCTGAGATATTTGTAACATTGATAGTCACAGGAGTGGTTCCGGAAGACTGGAGGTTGGCAAATGTGGTGCCACTGTTTAAGAAAGGCGGTAAAGACGAAACAGGGAACTCTAGACGCGTGAGCCTGCCCTCGGTTGTTGGAGCGAATCCTGAGAGACAGGATGTACATTTATTTGGAAAGGCAAGGACTTTTTTCAGGATAGTCAACACGGCTTTGGGAAATCGTGTCTCACAAACTTGATTAAGTTTTTGAAGAAGTAACAAAAACGATTGATGAGGGCAGAGCAGTAGATGTGAGCTGTATGGACTTCAGTAAGGCGTTCGACAAAGTTCCCCATGGGAGACTGATGAGCAAGTTTAGATCTCATGGAACACAGAGAGAACTAGCCATTTGGATACTGAACTAGTTCAAAGGTAGAAGACAGAGAGTAGTGTTCGAGGCCTGCTTTTCATACAGAAAGTTTGTGACCAGTGGAGTGCCACTAGGATCGGTGCTGTGCCCTCTACTTTTTGTCATTTACATAAATTATTTGGATGCGAGCATAAGAGGTACAGTTAGTAAGCTTTCAGATGACACCAGAATTGGAGGTGTAGTGGATAGGGAAGAGGATGACCTCAGATTACAACATGATCTGGATGAGATGGGACAATGTGCTGAGAAGTGGCAGATGGAGTTTAATTCAGATAAATGCGAGGTGGTGCATTTTGGTAAAACAAATCTTAGCAGGACTTATACACTTAATGGCAATGTCCCTGGGAGTGTTGCTGAACAAAGAGAACTTGGAGTGCAGGTTCACAGCTCCTTGAAAGTGGAGTCGCAGGTAGAAAGGATAGTGACGAGGGCGTTTGATATGCTTTCTTTTATTGGTCAGAGTATTGAGTACTGGAGTTAGTAGGACATGTTGCGGACATTGGTTAGGCCAATATTGGAATACTGTGTGCAATTCTGGTCTCCTTCCTAACGCAAAGATGTTATGAAACTTGAAAGGATTCAGAAAAGATTTTCAAGGATGTTGCCAGGGCTGGATGAAAGTGAGGACTGCAGATGCTGGGGATCAGAGCTTAAAAATGTGTTGCTGGAAAAGCGCAACAGGTCAGGCAGCATCAAAGCAGCAGGGGAATCGACGTTTCAGGCATAAGCCCTTCTTCAGGAATGAGGAGGGTGTGCCAAGCAGGCTAAGATAAACGTTAGGGAGGAGGGAATTGCGGGAGGGTCGTTGTGAATGCGATAGGTGGAAGGAGGTTAAGGTGAGGGTGATAGACTGGAGTGTGGGTGGGGGCGGAGGCGTTGGGAAGAAGATTGCCGGTCAAGAAGGTGGTGCTGAGTCTGACGGTTGGGACAGAGAAAAGGTTGGGGGGAGGGAAATGAGGAAGCAGGAAAATCTGCATTCATCCCTTATGCTTGTAGGGTTCCTAGGCGGAAGATGAGTCGCTCTTCCTCCAGACATCGTTTTGCCATGGTCTGGTGATGGAGGAGGCCAAGGTTCGGAACGTCTTTGGCGGAGTGGGAGGGGGAGTTAAAGTGTTCAGCGACGGGGCGGTTGGGTTGGTTGTGCGGGTGTCCCAGAGGGGTTCTCTGAAACGTTCTGCATATCGGCGGCCTGATGCCCCTATATATAGGAGGCCACATCGGGTGCAGCGAATGCAGTAAATGATGTGTGTGGAGGTGCAGGTGAATTTCTGTTGGATATTGAAGGATCCCTTGGGGCATTGGAGGGAAGTGAGGGAGGAGGTGTGGGCGCAAGTTTTGCATTTTTTGTGGTTGCAGGGGAAGGTGCCGGGAGTGGAGGTTGGGTTGGTGGGGGGGTGTGGATCTGACAAGGGAGTCGCGGAGGGAGTGGTCTTTCCAGAATGCTGATAGGGGTGCGGAGGGAAATATATCCCTGGTGGTGGGGTCTGTTTGGAGGTGGTGGAAATGACGAAGGATGATCCGATGTATCTGGAGGTTGGTGGGGTGGTAGTTGAGGACTTGTGGGGTTCTGTCCTGGTGGCGAAAGGAGGGGTGGGGTTCAACGGCGAAGGAGTGAGAAGTGGAGGAGATGCGGTGGAGAGCATCGTCAACCACGTCTGAGGGGAAAATTACGGTCTTTGAAGAAGGAGGCCATCTGGGTTTTCGGTATTGGAATTGGTCCTCCTGGGAGCAGATGCAGCGAAGGCAAAGGAATTGGGAATGTGGGATGGCGTTTTTACAGGGGGCAGGGTGGGAAATGGTTTAATCTAGGTCACGGTGAGAGTCAGTCGGTTTATAGTATACATCCGTGTTGAGTCGGTCGTCCGAGATAGAGATGGAGAGGTCGAGGGCAGGGATTGAGCAGTCTGAGACGGTCCAGATGAATTTGAGGTCGGGGTGGAAGGTGTTGGTAAAGTGGATGAACTGTGCAACCTCCTCGTGGGAGCACGAGGTAGCGCCGATACAGTCATCAATGTAGCGGAGGAAAAGGTGTGAAGTGGTGCCAGTGTAGCTGCGGAAGATGGACTGTTCCACATATCCAATGAAGAGGCAGGCAGAGCTGGGGCCAATGCGTGTGCCCATGGCTACTCCTTTGGTTTGGAGGAGTGGGAGGATTGGAAGGAGAAGCTGTTAAGAGTGAGGACCAGTTCAGTCAGTCGAAGGAGAGTGTCAGTGTAAGGGTACTAGTTGGTTCGGCGGGAAAGGAAGAAGCGGAAGGCTTTGAGGCCTTCGTGATGGGGGTTGGGGTGTATAGGGACTGGATGTCCATGATGAAGATAAGGGGTGGGGGGCCGGGAAGCGAAAATCATGGCGGAGGTGCCAGAGGATCTGAGCTACAGCGAGTGGCTGAATAGGCTGGGGCTGTTTTCCCTGATGCGTCGAAGGCTTAGGGGTGTCATTATAGAGGTTTACAAAATTAAGAGAAGCATGGATAGGATAAAGAAACAACGTTATATGACTCATAGAGTCATAGAGATGTACAGCATGGAAACAGACCCTTTGGTCCATCCCGTCCATGCCAACAAGATATCCCAACCCAATCTAGTCCCACCTGCCAGCACCCAGCCCATATCCCTACAAACCCTTCCGATTCATATACCCATCCAAATGCCTGTTAAATGTTGCAATTGTACCAGTCTCCACCACATCCTCTGGCAGCTCATTCCATACAGGTACCACCCTCTGCATGAAAATGTTGTCCCTGAGGTCTCTTTTATATCTTTCTCCTCTCACCCTAAACCTATGTCCTCTAGTTCTGGACTCCCCGACTCCAGGGAAGGTGCTTTGTCTATTTATTCTATCCATGCCCCTCATAATTTTGCAAATCTTTATAAGGTCACCCCTCAGCCTCTGACGCTCCAGAGAAAACAGCCCCAACCTTTTCAGCCTTTCCCTGTAGATCAGATCCTCCAATCCTGGCAACATCTTTCTAAATCTTTTCTGAACCCTTTCAATTTCTCAAAATCTTTTCGACAGGAAGGAGACGAGAATTGCACGCAATATTCCCACAGCGGCCTAACCAATGTACTGTACAGCCACAACATGACCGCCCAACTCTAGTACTCAATACTCTGACCAATAAAGGAAAGCATACAGAACGCCTTCTTCACTATCCTATCTACCTGCGACTTCACTTCAAAGCAGGTCTTAACCTGCACTCCAAGGTCTCTTTGTTCAGCAACACTTCTTAGGACGTTACCATTAAATGTATAAGTCCTGCTAAGATTTGCTTTCCCAAAATGCAGCACCTCGCATTTGTCTGAATGAAACCCCATCTGCCACCTCTCAGCCGATTGTCCCATCTGGTCCAGATCATGCTGTAATCTGAGGTCACCCTCTTCTCTGTCCACTACACCTCCAATATTGGTGTCATCTGCAAACTTGCTAACTGTATCTCTTATACTCGTATCCAAATCATTTAAGTAAATAACCGAAAGTAGAGGGCCCAGCACCGATCCTTGTGGCATTCCACTGGTCACAGGCCTCCAGGCTGAAAAACAACCCTCCACTGCCACCGTCTGTCTTCTACCTTTCAGCCAGTTCTGTATCCAAATGGCTAGTTCTCCCTGTGTTCCATGTGATCTAACCTTGCTAATCAGTCTCCCATGGGGAACCTTGTCAAACGCTTTACTAAAGTGCATATAGATCACGTTTACCATTCTGCCCTCATCAATCTTCTTTGCTACTTCTTCAAAAACTCAATCAAGTTTGTGAGACACGTTTTCCCACGCACAAAGTCGTGTTGACTATCCCGAATCACTACTGAACTCCATATAGATCACATCTACTGCTCTGCCCTCATCAATCGTCTTTGCTACTTTTTCAAAATAAACTCAATCAAGTTTGTGAGACTTGACACAGTCTGTCACACGCGCAGGCTGACTTCACACAGTCAATGTCACACCTATGACCTGTTTGAGACAGTCGCACTCACACACAGAGTCTGACTTCTCAAAACCTCAGTCCCATGCTCGTACTGGCTTGACGCTGTGTCAGTCACACATAATTTGTGACTTGAGACAGTCTCCATGACGTTTGTGGTCTGAATAACAGTATCAGTAACATGCACAGTCAGACTCTCACTCGTCAGTCACACACATGGTCTGCTCTGACACTTCAGTCACATGTACAGCCTGACTCTCACTCTTCAGTGACACGCAGGGTCTGACTCTTAATATTGAGTCTCTCAGAGAGACTAACTTGACACAATGTCAGTCTCCCACATAGTTGCCCATGACAACTTGACCTCAGACACAGTCTAACATTACACCACTTTGGTCACACACACCATTTAATTTGACAAGGTCTCAAACACAGACTGAATACAACATTCTGGATGACACGCACGAATTGACTTGACACAGTCTCAGTCACATGTTCAGTCTCACTTTACACAGTCTCGGTCACATGCAGGGTCTATCTTGATACAGTCCCAGCCAGAAGCACAAACTGATTTGAGACAGTCTTAGTTGTACGCACAGATATACTTGATAAAGTCTGTGTGACACGCAAGCACTGCCTTGACAGAGTCTCAGTCACACGCCAGGTCTGTTCTGACACTGGCTTGATCACACGCATGTTCAGGCTTGACCAATGTCGGTCTCAACCACTTTCTAACTTGGCACAGGCTCGTTTACACGCCTGGTCTGACTTGGCACAGTTATACTCACACGCACGGTCTGACATGACAGTCAATCACACTAACAGTCTAACTTGATAGAATCTCAGTCACATACACAATCTGACTTGACAGATTCTGAGTCACAGATTTTGTCGGACTTTATACTATCTCGATCTTACGCACAGCAACTTATACTTGACAAAGTCTCAGTCGGATGTTCTGCCTTATTTGACGCAATCCAAGTCACTCACATGGTCTTAACATTTTCGGTTTCACGCATGGACTGGCTTAACACCGTCTCTGTCAGACACACCACCTGACCTGACTCAGTCACATCCACTGTCTGACTTCTAATAATCTGGGTGACACCTAATTGACTGATTTGACACAATCTTGGTCACATACTCGGACTGACTTCGCACAGTCTTCACCACACGCTCAGTCTGACTTGACACAGTCGCACAGATGTGCACAATCTGACTTGACACAGTCTCTGGTATACACATGGTTTGACATAACGCAGTGTCAGTCACACGCACTGACTATGATAACACTGTCTCAGTAGCATACAGTCTGAAATGATGCAGTCACGTATACAGTCTGACTAAACTCAGTAGAGCTTACATGCACCGTCTGACTTGGCATAGTTTCAGTCATATGCCTGGTATATCTGACACCGTCTGTGGGACATACATGAACTGACTTGATAGTGTCTGGGTGAATCACTCAGTCCGACTTGACACAGTCTCTGTCATACGGAAGGACTGACTTGGCACAGTCACCCTCCCTCCCTTTCTCCCATTCCAGGAGAAACAGCTTGAAAGAACACAGAAATGGACAAGCCAGGCGGTGCAGTATCCGCTATACTTTCCATCTTCCCCCTTCAACCAGCCATGTAGGGAGCATTCTAGCACGAGCCGGAGAGGAACAGGACGTCTCGTCAGGAGACTCTGAAACATCCGTATTTCAACAAGAGAGTAACTATCAATATTCAGTGAAGCACAACTCTCACTTTAAACCCACTGTCAGTTCCATTTCCCCAGTACAACTTTGAAGCCGTGACACTGATGCCATCTCCCTTTTATGTCCAGCTAGTACAAATGGAATCTCTTCAATCTCGGTGAGCAGTTGGGATGGCTCACAACACATAGACACCCCCCCCCTCCCCCCCACCCTCATCCCAACTCCTAGGAAGGGAGCACGGATGTTCTCTCTTACATCTAATCCTGTAAACAGAACATATTTGCGATATTTACTGGTCTCCCCACTTTTCCTCACATCTGCTATAATCTGTGCTCATTTATACACAGAGCCCTCTGTTCCTGCACCTCCTTTGTAACAGTGCAGCATGTTTTATATTGTCTTTCAATGTTTTTCATACCAAAGTGACCTGCAAAGATCCTCATCTGCCAGATACCTGAATATTGAACCAACTTGTCGCTGTCCCTTTGGAGTTCAGTAATAAGATCTGTTCGTGATCATTCAAGGCGTAAAGTGTGCATACAGGATTTCTTTCCTCAAGGTTGCAGTCGGTAGATAATTGATATTTAATCAGACAACCATAGCTATACATTTAAGGATGTTAACACTTTACATCGATAGTGGAACACACGCACTAAACATCCTGGATATGAGGCAATTACTTTTATTTTTGTTGCACAATGAAAAATGTTTCATATCGTTCAGTAAAGTTAACCAAATTTTAAGAAATCAATAGTGAGCTGAAAGGTGCCACTTAAAACGTGACCCAAAATCTGGGCATGGTTTAGGTCTTGTGTCGTGGATAGCCCCTCTGTCTCTGAGCCTGAACTCTGGATTTGATTCCAGTGCCCGAATTTCTGTGGTAGCGTCTCTAGCTCTAGACCAGATGGTCTGGGTTCACGTATTTTCCGTGTGGAGTTGAGTCACAGCATTCCTGAACAGGATGAGAAACATACATAATGAAGAATCTTGCAGATTTCGGGGCGATTGCCTCATGGTGCTAGTGTCCCTACTTCCGGGCACAAAGTTCTAGACTCACAATGTGTATAAACAAATTGATGACAGTGGTTTTAGAACCGTGATTTGATTGAGAGGGAAGGAGGTCAGTATTGAATTTCTGAATTCAGGTGCAGGATGACTGAAAGTCCACGTATTTGCGTTGATTGGAGTCAGTGTTGCAAATCATAGAGAATTTTAAAATTCTCAAAATGCATGAATACGGTGATTGTTCAAGATGTTTTCCCTTGGGTTGGACAATCCAAAACTAGAGGACATAAGTTTAAATTCAGAGGGGAAAGATTTAGAAGAGACGTCAAGGACAACTCTTTTCATGCAGAGGTTGGTGTGTGCATGGAATGAACTTGCAGGCGATTATGATGCAGTCTGAAAATTAGAACATTCAGAAGGCACATGCTGCCAGACATTCTGGTCTTTTCCATCAATTTCTGTATTCCTTAAAGAATAAGATGCAGTCACATTAACACAGATATTCTGAATACATTACACGTTTTATTTGTAAATTACGCAGGCACATACAAATATAACTTCGAACGAACTATTTCTATTTTTCAAATAACGAAATGGCTCAGCATCTCACTACAGCAACGATGAATTACATGGGGAAGGGAATTTGACGGAGTCATAATTCGGACGATGTTCAAGGAGACCAAGTATCATTGTGGTTGAGGATAACAATATTTGTGTGATTCACTCAGAGAGGGAGACAATGGAATCTGCCTGAGAAGGAGCGGACTATTGCACTCGCTCTCCTTCATTGTTCCTCAGAACAACAATGTATGCAAGCGGGGGAAAGTAAACCGTCAATCTTCTTTAACCTTCGTGGAGGATCCCACCTCAGAATTCATTGGTGTCTTCTCATTGCCTGAAGCAAAATGAATTTAGCCAAATCCAACTGTATGAGGAAATAATTCCATGTCCAGCAGTTTGTGTGAGCGGAATAATTTCAGTAGCAGAAGAACATTTTGAACGATATCTCATGTTTCCTTTCGTCATGAGTTCACTTAACATTTGGACAACGTTCTTCCCAGTTAAAACAGTAACAATATTGTTTCTCGGTTTGTGTGTGTGTCTGTGCATGCGTGTGTATGTAGTGTTTTTTTTAAGAAAGGGAAGTATTCCTTACATATTTACAATATCCAGTTTGTCATTCATCTTTCTACCATAGCTTAAATAACTTTGCTTTGGATAATAAACGTGCTATATTCGCAGATTAAAGGAAACTGATTTGATCCTAAAATTGACCCTGACCAAGTCTGAGATCGTTATCATCAGACAAGAAACCAATCTCTTTCAATTTAAAATGTGTCGTGAACACTGGAGGAGTGGGCGTACAAAAGGAAACGGTGACCCAATAAGCAGGGGAAGTATAGCCCAGTGAGCCTGACGTTAGTGCTGCTTAAATTGTGGGCGGGGTTTCTAAGGGAAAGGAATTCCGTGCACATGGGAAGGCAAGAACTGATTAGAGATAGGCAAAATGGCTTTGTGCAGTGGAAATTATGTGTCGTTAAGATAATGGAGTGTTTTGAAGTAGTGATACAGTACATTGATGAAGACAGTTTGTCAGACATTGTCTAAATATACTTCAGTAACGTGAGCATAAGATTCCGATTGGAAGACAAATTAGGATGGTTTTGCAAGGGGAACTCGCGAATGCGATTCGGAATTGGCTTGAAGGTAGAGGAGTTTTTTTGCAGATTGGAGGCCAGTGATCAACGGTGTGCCACAAGAATCAGTACTGAGTTCACTACTTTTCATCATTCATACAAAGGGTTTGTATGTGAATATCGGATGCATGGAGAGTATGTGTACAGATTAGATGAAAACGGTCGTGCAGTGCATTATCTCAGAATATAATGGGACGACAAATAAATGGACCAATGAGGCAAGGAGTGGCAGATTAAGTTTGATTTCGAGAAGTATGACGTTTTGCATTTTGGAAAGGCAAACCAGGGCAGGAATTACACGCTTAATGGTGAAGTCTTGGAGAGTGCAGCAGAACAAATCGGTTATGGCATTATGCATAGAAGTGGGTTGGCATGTTGCTCCTCTACAGCACGTTGGTAAGGCCAATTTAAGAATACTGTGTATAGTTGGTTTTCCTCTGCTGAAGGAAGAATGTTGTTAAACGTGAGACTGTACAGAAAACAAACAACATCCTTGCTCCGAAACAAGCGGTTTTGAGCTGTAGGGAGAGGCTGGATAGTTTAAGTTTAAAAAAAAAACCCTGGTGTGTCGGCTGCAGAGGGGCGATATTACAGAGGTTTACAAAACTATTGGGGGCATGGATAATCTGAATAGCCAATATCTTGCTCCTAAGATAAGGGAGTCCATAATAAGAGTCATAGTTTGAAGGAGAGAGTGGAAAGATCCCGAAGGGCTTTTGGGGTGGGAATCCTCTTCACAGAAGCGTGCATCTATGTCCACATTTATTAAAGCTGATTCAGTTAAATATTTGACAGAAGGCATCACGGATAACGGGATGCAGAAAAGAAGTGGGGCTGAGACCACTTCTCGATCATGTGCAGAAAGTGACCGACTCCGAATTCTCAGACCAATATCTCTCTGTACCATTCAGACACTCAAATGTGCAAGACAGGAACCTTTGGAGGCCACTATCTCCTATTACCTTTTGCACAGAAACAGAAGTTCCAATCAGCCCCTCAAGACTGTCGCACATGATTTGACGTTTTCTGAAAATTATAATTTATAAATCCCGGCTGGGAATCAAATAGTCCCACTCGTCTCTTTTCACCGAGCTTCCACTCTGCAAACTGTGCTTCATTTATTGGTCATGTTGTAGACTCAGTTTTACTGTGAATATAGCCCCCATACCTCAGCCACGGAAGGCTCACAAAATCCTCTGGTCTCCTTGATGAATCATTCAATTACAGAATGTCGTGGAAATTAAACGACTTGTCTCAACTCTTAGCAAGAGCAAAGAAAGGAGCTCTATTTACATTCTGCAGGATTTGTCCCAGTATATTCAGCTAGATGCATCAAAGTAAGGGGTATTTTAGTATTGTCCAGATAATTGCCTTATACTGTTTCTTATCATGCTTTCAACGGCAAATACTGGGTAAACTCAATGTGTTATTCTCTCATACTCTTGTCGTGGACATAAAAGTGCTTCAGATTTCGCTGAGTTCGGCTGTCGCAAGGTCGAGTTGAATGTTTTCAAAATTCAAACAGAGAAAATCTGCCTGCAAACTTCATGAAAGTATTGTTTGAAAAGCTCAGCATAGCACTACATTTTAGAAAAGCTCACTCTTTCAAATTTCACCGCAAATAGACAATTTTCCATTGTACAGAACTTTCTTGAAAATAACACCCACGAACTTTCGAATACCAGAATATGAAAACATCAGAAACAGGAATAAACAATTCGCCCTGACCTCAATTCTGCCTTGCCCTTCATGAAGATCATAGTTGATCTGTTCTCGAACTCAAATGTTCTATCGTGACCAATTCTTCATTTCCCTTAACTCCCTGAACAATCAACATCCAGCCACCTACATTTTCAATGCTTTCAGTAACTAACCTTCCTGAACACAAAAAGGAACTCCTGACATTCAATACCTTCTGTTTGAAGAAGTACTCACTACTCCTATACTATGACCAACCGATGTGAACAAAAGAGGTGAACACAAGGTCTCTGGTACGAATGGCTGGCCATGACGTCAAGGCAATACTTAACTGAGAATTACATCACCGAGCTGAACAAAACTGAACTTAACGCGAATCAGTGTATACTCCCTCACTGGATGGCTATCATCTCTGTCCTGAGTTATGTCGGTGGAGATCCTCAGGTTATCTTAAAACAAACATCTTTAGATACTTCTTCAATGCCTCCGACTAGCCTCCTCCTCACCATATGATCAGAAATGTGAATGTTCGCTAAAGATCACACAATGTTCAGAACAATTCGTCCCACCACGTCTCCTGAAACCATCTCTGTCCATGTGCAGCAAAACATGGATAGCATTCAAACTTGATCTCTTAAACAGTCGGTAGCATTCATTAACAGTACTGTTATGAAGTTGAAGGCGTGTATTGTACCTTTAAGACAGACTGCATGTTGTTCTGAATTGAGAACTTACACACACTTTTGTGATGTGACTTGATGGCAGTCTCAAACCGCACTGGAAAATTGAAAATATGTAACATTTGTCTGTGTAATGGATATATGAGTTGGTTGTTGTTTTGACAACAATTCGACTTTAAACAAACAGTATAAATAAAGACCCAGGGTACCAAAATCAAATTGAGTTTGTATTTTATCTTATGCCAACATCAAACAATGAGACGATCTGGTGTTGGGGACATAATAATGTAGGTATTTTGAAAATACTAGACAGAGGACCGGCCACCGACAGACACAATAAATTAGGAAATCTCTTTCAAACTTACCTTTTCTTATGAAACATATTTCCAGGAAACTGAAAGAAGACGACCCAGGGATATCTTTAGCCAGAAGAAGACAGACACCGAAGACAACAGCTTCTTTCTGTATTCTTAATAAGTTGATGTAATTTTAATAAGTGTCTTATCGGAATAGCATATTGTCGTAGAGCTGGAGGCATGTATAAGTATTAAGAGAAAGGGTTGGTTAGAGATGTGCATCATTGATTTTCAATATTCACTTTTCGAGTGAAAGTTTGAACAGTTATTTTGATTAAATGTTGGAATTTGGGATTTCTCTGTCGCTCATATTTTAACAAAATACGAGGTGGCGTTGAAGATCTGCATCCGCTGAAGAAGGCCTTTTGGTTCAAGATCAGTCACAATAATCAACAAATATGGTGTATTCAAAAAGCAAGTTTCGTTAGTTTACTGAATTAAGGTACCTTGACGCAATTCTATCCAGCAACACACAGATGGAAGCTTTTGTGTTCCAGGGTGAAGTTGCACAATTGCATTTGAAAATTACACATTATCATATGTTTTTTTTTAACAATAGTACAGCCTTAATTACAAGAAAGACCAATCACATATAATAAGGATATATGATTTACAGCAAGTTATTCCAGTGATATTTCCTGGGAAAGGGTTCTTACTTGCACAAAAAGTCCAATCAACTGTAATATGGCAATATGATTGAAGACAGGCTAATCCCATAGTGTTTTCTTTTAGAAGCATATCTAATTTACGTAAATTGTTCTGCCATGTATAAGGTCAAGGTTAGTTCAAATGATCAATTAGGGTGTCAGTATTCATCTTATGAAAACTCTATTATCCTCTTATCATTGAACTGCAACTTAATTCTGAAAATCAGCAGTATGTTCAACAGTATGGTTCACAGGCCTTTTTATCGAATTCATTGAAATAGAGAAACTATTCTGTTTTAATAAAAATCGACATATTTTGTAGCCTAAATTCTAATTTTGGATCCTCAATGTGAATGTTTCTTGGTGTTAGGTTTACCATCAGTGTCGCACAGCACTGCGTGACACTGATGCAATGCAATCTACAGGGTTTTAAATTGAAAACAATTTATTTAAATAAAAATTTTATTTAAAATAAAAACAAAGAAAGAGTCATTTAGAATAACGTATTTCTGTTGGACGACTGAACAGAATAAAAGCTGAAGAACGTATTATTAATTAGGTGTTCTAATATAGGAACATCCCACAAACACAGCACTTGGCAAGAAGAAAAAAAGAGACTCAGATTCTCACATGCACTTCTCAAATCGAGTAGGAGAAAAACATCAAGAGAAATTCCAGAGAGAATACCAGCCAGAAGACATTCACTGAAGCTTTCAAATCAGTTGAGACCCCTGTAACTTCCCATGATACTGAGGAACCAAATCGCACAAATCCCAAACTCTGAGATCTGGTGACGTCCATTCAGGCTGTATTATAATAAAATTAATGAAATAGGATGGTCGGTTTGTGAATGATATAACAGTCGATTACAAGAATTTTTCAGATGCACAAGATGGAAGACAGGAAAGCAAGAGCAAATATTGTACTGCTCGGAAATGAGCCAGGAGTAGTTGTGGGAAAGAAATAAATAGCTGAGGAATTGCCTCAGTCTTTACAGAGGAAGGCAACAACAGCCCGCCAGAGTTTCAAGGGAGTCGGGAGCAGAAGTGAGTGCAGTGACAATAATAAGGAGAAGGTGCTGGGGAATGTGAAAATCTGAAAGTGGTTAGATGACCCAGACCACATGGTTTGTACTCCATTGTTCTAAAGAGATAACCGAGGATATTTTGAAGGTATTATTGGTGTTCTTTCAGGAATCACTAGTGTCGGGTGGTGTTTGGAGAGTTTCCAGAGGACAAGTGATGACAACCTCTCAGTTTAAGGAGAGAGGGAACCAGAAGACAAAATGTTGCAGGTGGTCAGGCAAGTTGAAATTTTTGTTAAGAAGGCTCAGTTTAGTATTAGGTTTATGAATAGCGGTAATGAGTATGAAAATATGCAAGTTACAGAGTGCTTGTAAACTGTATGACGAATCTACAGGCTAGTTCGGGTTATAGTTACAAATGCTGTTGTAAAGAGCAGACTTGCAAGTATGGTTAAAAGGCAGGAAATCGGTTAGAAGGAGGCAGACAAATACGTGACAAACAGACTATGTCACAAAACTAGTCTTTTTTTTCTAAAAGTTGCTCCTTGATTCAAGGAGACGATACCATTGACTTTTTTTTCAGAAGGACAAAAACCGGGCCGGACTCCGATCAGTCTGGTTTGCTGTAGAGATGAAAATTATTTGGGGAGGCATTTTGTTTGTATGTAAGCAATGAAATGTAAGCAATGTCAGATCGCTTTCTGAGCTGAGCAGTTTTAGTTCGATCTTGAACAATAAACTACAACAGTCAGCTATGTGGAAACTGCCTCTTTTCTGCCTTCAACTTCAACCTGTAAGAATGTCTTCCATGCATATTAATTTTTCAAGGGAGTTTGCTAATCAGGACTGTTGTGTATGTGTGGAACAGCATAATCAAGTCTAGTTGGATAGATTGAGATCTGCAAGGGTGCTTTATTCTCTTTTTGTGTTTCATTATATAAATTTGTGAATAAATTATTGTCTGTGTTAAAATCTAATAGTTAACCTCGCTCAATTAATGAGATAACTTTCGCTATATACTTAGAGGAGAAAGTGAGGATGCAGATGCTGGAGATCAGAGCTGAAAATGTGTTGCTGGAAAAGCGCAGCCAGTCAGGCAGCATCCAAGGAACAGGAGAATCGACGTTTCGGGCATAAGCCCTTCTTCAGGCTATATACTTACTCAACCAAATTGCACGGTTGTGGTCTGGGTCTACCTGCTGTAGAATGTTTTGAGTGGTCTGGCTTACTCGATAACAGCTGTCACTGAACTCTGTTGTTAGGATGTGGGGAATAGTTTGTTACTTAATAGACTCCAACTAAACTGTCAAAAACACAATTAAAGCTGTTACTGTGGAGGTCCTAAAGTGAAACTATGTAGTATCGACTAAGGAAGAAATAACACCAGATATTTGAAAGGATTGCTGACCCGCTCCTCATTCCTTAGTGAACCAAACACAGCCTCCAGGTGAAACAGTATTTCACTTGTACACTTTCAATCCAATCTCTTGTCATTACTGCTCAAAATGCAGCCTCCTTTACTTTAGCAAAACCAAACAGTGACCATTTTGTCGAACAGTCCACTCCATCAGTAGCAGTATTCTTTGTACCAGGCCAGAAACGTCAAAACATTTCAACTGCGATTTTCAAAACTTGAAAGCCTCTGCCCAATAAGGTATATAGAGTCATAGAGTCATAGAGATGTACAACTTGGAAACAGATGCATAGGTCTAACATGACCATGCCGACCAGATATTACAACCCAATCGAGACTCACCTGCCAAGACCCAGTCAATGTCCCTCCAAACCCTTTCTGTTCATATACGCATCCAAATGCCTCTTCAATGTTGCAATTGCACCAGCCTCTACCACTTCCTCTGGCAGCTCATTCCATACAAGTACCACCCTCTGATTGGAAAAGTTGCCGTTTAGGTCTCTTTTATATCATTCCCCTCTTACCCTAAACCTATGTCCTCTATTTCGCGAATTCCCGACCCGAGCAAAAATACTTTGCCTGCTTATAGAGACACAGTGTCATAGAGATGTGCAGCATGGAAACAGACCAGTCAGTCTAACCCGTCCATGCCGACCAGATATCCCAACGCAATCTAATCCCACCTGCTAGCACCCAGCCCATATACCTCCAAACCCTTCCTATTCATATACCCATCCAAATGCCTCTTAAATGTTGCAATTGTACCAGCCTCCACCACATCCTCTGCCAGCTCATTCCATACACGTACCCCCCTCTGCATGACACAGTTGCCCCTTTGGTCTCTTTTATATATTTCCCTTCTCACCCTAAACCCATCCCCTCTAGTTCTGAACTCCCCGATCCGAGGGAAAGTACTTTGCCTATTTATCATATCCACGTCGCTCATAATTATGCAAACATCTATAAGGTCACCCCTCAGCCTCCGACAGTCCAGTGGAAACAGCCCCAAAATGTTCATGTGCTCCCTGTAGCTCAGATCGTCCAACCCTGGCAACATCCTTGCAACTCTTTTCTGAACCCTTTCAAGTTTAACAACATCTTTCTGATAGGATGCAGACGAGAATTGCACGCAATATTCCAACAGTGGCCTAACCAATGCCCTGTATATCCGCAAAATGACCTCGCAACGTCTGTACTCAATACTCTGACCAATAAATGAAAGCATACCAAACGCCTTCTTCACTATCCTATCTACCTGCGACTCCACTTTCAAGGAGCTATGAAAATGCACTCCCAGGTCTCAAAATTCAGTGACACTCCCTAGGATCTTACCATTAAGTGTATGAGTCCTGCTAAGTTTTGCTTTCCCAATATGCAGCACCTCGCATTTTTCTGAATTAAACTCCATCTGTCACTTATAAGGCCATTGGCCCATCTGGTCCAAACCCTATTTTAATCTGAGGTACCCGTCTTCGCTGTCCACTACACCTCCAATATTGGTGTCATCTGCAAACTTACTAACTGTACCTCTTATACTCGCATCCACATCATTTATGTAAATGACAAAAAGTAGAGGGCCCAGCAACGATCATTGTGGCACTCCACTGGTCAGAAGCCTCCATTCCGGAAAACAACCCTCCACCTCCACACCCTGTCTTCTACCTTTGAGCCAGTTCTGCATCCAAGTGGCTAGTTGTTCCTGTATGCCATGAGCACTAACCTTGCTAACCAGTCTCCCATAGCGAACCTTGTCGAACGCCTTACTGAACTCCATATAGATCACATCTACTGCTCTGCCCTCATCAATCTTCTTCGTTAATTTTTCAAAAAAACTCAATCAAGTTTGTGAGATATGATTTCACACGCACAAAGTCATGTTGACTGTCCCGAATCAGTCCTTGCCTTTCCAAATACATGTACATCCTGTCCCTCAGTATTCCCTTCAGCAACTTGCCCACCACCGAGGGCAGGCTCACTGGCCTATAGTTCCCTGCCTTTTCTTTACTGCCCTTCTTAAACGTGGCGCCACGTTTGCCAACCTCCAGTCGTCCGGCACCTCACCTGTGACTATTGATGATACAAATATCTCTCAGCAAGAGGCCCAGAAATCACTTCTCTAGCTTCTCGCAGAGTACTCGGTTACCCCTCATCAGGTCCTGGGAAATTATCCAACTTTATCCATTTCTAAGCATCCAGCACTTCCTCATCTTTAATCTGGATATATTGCAAGGTGTCGCCATCTATGTCCTTCCAGTCTATATCTTCCATATCCTTTTCCACACTAAATGCTGATGCAAAATATTCATTTAACATCTCCCCCATTTTCTGTGGCTCCACACAACGGCCGCCTTGCTGATCTTTGAGGGGCCCTATTCTCTCCCTAGGTACCCTTTTGTCCTTAATATATTTATAAAAACCCTTTGGATACTCCTTAATTCATTTTGCCAAAGCTATCTCATGTCCCCGTTTTGCCCTCCTGATTTCCCTCTTAATTATACTCCTACTTTCTTTATTTTCTTCTGAGGATTCACTCGATCTCTCCTGTCTATACCTGACATATGCTCCCTTCTTTTTCTAAACTAAACCCTCAATTTCTTTAGTCATCCAGCATTCCCTATATCTTCCAGCCTACCCTTTCCCCCTGACAGGAGTATACTTTCTCTGGATGCTTATTATCTTATTTCTGAAGGCTTCCCATTTTCCAGCCGTCCCTTTACCTGCGAGCATCTGTCTCCAATAAGCTTTCGAAAGTTCTTGCCTAATCCCGTCAAAATTGGCATTTCTCCCATTTAGAACTTCAACTTTTAGATCTGGTCTATCTTTTTCCCTCACTATTTTAAAACGAATAGAATTATTGCTGCTGGCCCCAACGTGCTTCCCACTGACAACTCAGTCACCAGCCCTGCCTTATTTCTCAAGAGTAGGTCAAGATTTGCACATTCTCCAGGAGGTACATCCACATATTGAATCAGAAAATTGTCCTGCACATTCTTAACAAATTCTTCTCCATCTCTGTGGGCGGCACGGTGACACAGTGGTTAGCACTGCTTCCTCACAGCGCTAGAGACCCGGGTTCAATTCCCGACTCACGCGACTGATTGCGTGGAGTTTGCACATTCACCCTGTGTCTGCGTGGGTTTGCTCCGGTTTTCTCTCGCAGTCCAAAGATGGTCAGGTGAATTGACCATGCTCAATTGCCCATAGTATTAGGTAAAAGGGGGGAATGGGTGCGTTGTGGGCTTGTTGGGCCGAAGGGCCTGTTTCCACACTGTAAGTAATCTAATCTAAACTTTTAACATTATGGCAGTCCCAGTCGATATTTGGAAAGTTAAAATCCCCTACCATAACTACCCTATTATTCTTACAGATAGCTGAGATCTCCTTATAAGTTTGTTTCTCAATTTCCCTCTTACTACTGGACGGACTATAACACAATCCCAATAAGGTTACCATCCCTTTCTTATTTCTCAGCTCAACCCAAATAACTTCCCTGGATATATTTCCGGGAATATCCTCCCGCAGCACAGCTGGAATGCTATCCCTTATCAAAACTTCCACTCCTCCTTCTCACTTGCCTCCCTTCCTATCCTTTCTGTAGCATTTGTGTCCTGGAACATTGAGCTGCCAGGCCTGCCCATCCCTGAGCCATGTTTCTGTAATTGCTATGACATCTCAGTCCCATGTTCCTCACCATGCCCTGAGTTCATCTGCCTTCCCTGTTGGGCCCCTTGCATTGAAATTAATGCAGTATAATTTATTAGTCCTACCTTGTCTATTAGTCCAGCCTGCCCTGACTGTTTGACTCACTTCTGTTCACAGCTATACCCGTCTCAGATCGCTCTGTATCCTCACTATCTCCCTGTGTCCCACCTAACTAGTTTAAATCATCCCGAGCAGTTCTAGAAAAAATTCCTGCCAGTATATTCGCCCCTTCCAACTTAAGGGCAATCCTTTCTTATTGTTCAGATCACTTCTACCCCAAAAGAGATTCCAATGATCCAAATATGTGACTCCTTCTCCCATACACCAGCTCCTCAGCCATGCATTCATCCAGTCTATCCTCCTATTCCTGCCCTCATTAGCTCGTAACACTGGAGTAATCCAGACATTACTACCCTTGAGGACCTCCTTTTTACATTTCTCCCTAACTCTCTGTAATCTCCCTTCAGAATCTCACCCTTTACCCTTCCAAAGTCGTTGGTTGCAATGTGGACAATGACCTCCTGCCGTCCTCTCTCCCCCGTGAGAACATTCTGCACCCAGTCTGAGACATCCTTGATCCTGGCACCACAGAAACAACACACCATTCTCTTTTGTCTCTGCTGGCCGTAGAAATGTCTGTCTGTACCTGGGACTACAGAATCCCTGAACACAATTGATCTCTTGGAAGCCGATGTTCCCCACGTTGCATTAGAGCCAGTGTCAACACCAGATTCTTGGCTGTTCATGCTACATTCCCCTGAGAATCGTTCACCCCGTACATTTTACAAAACAGCCTACCTGTTTGAAATGTGTATATCCACAAAAGACTCCTGCCTTACGTGCCGACCTCTCTCACCCTTCCTGGAGATAAACAATCTGTGTGACTGTTTCTGAGACTTCCCCCCTTCCTAAAACTGCCATCTATTCCAAAATAATGCAACAGCATACAAAACAGTAATTGCTGCTCCTGGAATTCGCGGAAACCACTTCCAACACCTAAAATATCTCAAAAAAAGGAGCAGCTCTTAGAGCCAGAAATTTTTCCCGTCCTCCATCTTGGATGACCCAGAATCCACTGTTACCCCATCCATATGACTCATAAATATGTAAATTAGTTATTACCAAATTAGCCACAATACCCTTCAATCTAACGAGTTTCGGGCGTCTGTATCTTTTTCGACATTTCTGGAAAAAGAAATCTAGGACTGCATCCTTTAAAGAATTGCTTTCATTTTAAAACGCCTCATAATATTTGGTAGGACTTGAAAATACACACAAACATCACATTGAGTATAAACTTGAAAACATACATTCCAGTGTATTTTACTGCTGCCAGCGAACACTTCTGTTTCTCATTTGTGTCTCGACAATGCGCCGGCAATAACACTTATTCGTCCTGCCACATGCAGAATTTTCATGTTGAATGGCTGCAACAAAAGATCCATCGAAAGAGTTTGGCATGTTTGTCGTAAATTTCCCCACAAAAGTATAGGCGACTGTGAGTACTGCAGATGCTGGAGATTAGACCCAAGAGTGTGGTGTTTTAACAGCACAGCCGGGCAGGCAGCATTCTTGGAGTATGAAAATCGACATTTCAGGTAAAATACTATCATCAGGAATTATGCGTGGAGCCTCGGGTGTGGAGCAATAATTAGGAGGGGTTGAGGCTGAGATACGTTAGCTGAGAGTGCAAAAGATGGATGGATGTGGCAGTTAAGTTGATGGGTCAGATAGGAGGGTGGACTGGACAGGTGGAAAGGAGATGGACAGATGAGACAGGTTACGATGACAGTGCTGAGCTGGAAGTTTGGAACTGGGGCAAAGTAAGGGTGGGGGAATAAGGAAACTGTTGAAATTCATATTGATACCATGAGTTTGGAAGGATCTGAATCAGAAGATGTAGAATTCTTCATCCAGGCCTCGGATGGCAAGGGAATGGCGATGGAGAAGACCAGGACCTGCATGTCCTCGGAACAGTGGGAGGGGAGTTAAAGTGTTTGGCCTCGGGCGGCCGGGTTGTTTGGTGCGGGTGTCCCAGAGATACTGAAATATTTTCATGCCAACACCAAGCTGAAAGTCTCTTTCTCAACCGTGGAATATAATTATCAATTTCTGCGTGAAATAACCGATTGGCCTTTCTATCTGCTCGTCATCTTCTTGGAAGAGCACAGCACCAACACCCACATCACTTGCATCGTTAGCCACTTTCAATGGTTTTGTGCAATTTGATGTGACTTATACTGGGACAATGGTTAACACAGCTTCTAGGCTGTCAAATGTCAGTTCACTGTCCACTGAAAAGTCTTGCCTTTCTTAACAATTCATTGATTGGAGCAGCCACACTGCTAACATGTGCTGTGAATTTTGAATAACTTTCCCTCTGTCCCAGGAACTGTAGAACGACTCTTCTTGTCGAGGACATGGGAAATCTCCAGTTATCCTTGTTTCTGCATCCCCTGGCGTCATTTTGCCGTGCCCAATAACATAACCCAGGAAGGTGACTTAGGCTTTGGCAAATTCAATTTGAACGAAGTTATTCACCAAGCCTGCTTTCCAAAGTCGAGCAAAGAAATCTGACAAATGTTGTAAATGTTCCTTTCATGTGTGACTAAAAGTCACCAGGTCATTGATATGTAAAACACAGTTGAGTAATCCAGTTATTGGTTAGTCTGTGAAATGTGAGCGGAGCATTTACATTCCATTCGCTGTTACAAGAACTGAAAATGTCTTTGCACTTTCTGTCGAAAGTACCTGCCAGTATCATCTGACTAAGTCCAACTAAGAAATGTATGTTGATTGTTCCGCCTTCTCAACACATCCTTTGAAACGCGGAATCGGATATGCGTTTGTCTTTGTAACTGCATTAACATTTCAATAAACCACACATAACTATTGAGTACCATCTGGTTTTTGCACCATTAATTAGGGTGAGCTCCAATCACTATAACTCGTCATGGAGCATGCATTTGAATCTGATTTGGAAACTGGGCCAAATTTAGAGTGTTTTGCCTGTAAGAGTGTTGATTAATCGGAGCAGCATCTCCCATGTCTACACATGTGTAATTAAGTTTGAACTTCCCATCTTATTTCCACTTTTTTTTCATGTGATTGTTGTAACTATTTCAGGTTATTTCGGCTTTCCTATGGAAGATAACTCAATAATGTATTCCAATTTTCGAAAATTCGGTTCTTGTCCAATTTATTTTGAAGAATGTTCAATATAGGATCCTCTTAACTTGGTTCGTCCCTCATTGTGATAATGAATAACGCATTCTTCTGATGTTTTCCTTCCATTTTAAAATAGTATTTGAGCACATTCACATGACACACTCTGTGAAATTCCTTTCTGTCTGGATTTCCTACCAGGTAGTTCAACTCACTAAATTTCTTTTAAACTTAGCAAGGTCTCCCAAAACCAGTTTGTAAAGTTTCAACTATCACTTTAATTAGCACTAATACCTTGTCCTCAATAGCAAACGTTTTGATGTTTCATTTATTGTCTACTTCTTGCTTCATTGCTTGCTGCAATACGATAAATGCTATCGACCCTTCCACACCCCACTCCAGATCTAGTTAACAGGTTTGACACATAGTACAAATATGTGGTCTCTGATTATTGACATAACAATTTTTCCTGAACCAATGCTAACTGTGTTCTCATTTCATGCTCAAAAGCTAATTCTAATGGATTGAACTTAGTCAATTCATTTGGTGCATCTCTGATCGCAAAACAAAACACAAAAGAAATTCCCTTATCCAAATGATCTGGGTAGTCCTGACTATAATCCATCAACGTTGTCTTCATTATCTGATGCCCCCTGAGGTTCTGGATAGTTGGCAGGAGATTTGAAAAAAAATCCCTGACTAATCCATAACTTCCTTGAATAGTTTTGACGTGCAATTTCGTCTGATTGTATCTTTTTTCGTAGTCCGCATCTTGTCAAAAAATGCGTAATTCCTCTACAAACCTTATAGCTGAAATGTTCCGAAATGGAATGGCCTCTGGTAAACTAGTTGAGGCATCCATTAGTGATAACAAATACCGATTCCCAGTTTTTTTCCCTTGAGGAAGGGGAGCTGCACAATCAATTAAGACTCTTGAAAAGGTCGTGCAAATGCAGGAATAGGCATTAAAGATGTGAGTTTTGAAACGCGGAATCGGATATGCGTTTGTCTTTGTAACTGCATGTTGCTCTCCAATTACCTTACATGTGGGATACGTCTGGTAAAATTCAGCTATCTCCTTGTGCATTCCAGGCCAGTACAAATATTTTTGTATTTTGGCTTCAGGTCTCATGATTCCTAAATGACCCCCAAGTTGCAGCTCATGCACCATTCGCAACACCGCCTTTCTACAATCCACTGACAAAAGCATTGGTTAAACTCCTGCCCATTTCTTAATGCCTGAATATGTGTTGGTCTCCACTTCCTCACTAAGATACCATTTTTAAAGATAACAACTATCAGGGATACATTCACATTTATTTTCTGTACATGCCATTTTATACAATTGCTTTAAATTACCATCTTCTTTCTAACACAGTTATTTTTTTGAGCTAAATGTATCTTCATTGTCCTCTATGTGCTCCCGGTGTGTGCCAACCGTTTAACCAAACATGGTCTCATCCACTTTATTATCTGTACTCTTTGATCTCTCATGATTCAGATGGTGACTTTGTGATCTCGTAATCACACATTCAGGATAATTCCCGGATACGATTCCTGCAATTTGTTTCGTTGCCTGGATTTACACTAGCTTTGAACAACAGTTGGCAACACTCCTACCGCTGAAACAACTGTATAATTAACAAGGACAGGTTATATTCCTGGACCTGAAAGATTGTTCAGTACTGATACCAGGAATTGTCCACTCTTCACTGAACACTCTAACCTCACTTTTGTCTCATCGTCAATACTCGTTACTAGTATACCTGGGGCAATAGTCCTTCAGAAGTACATATCTCCTCAGCTTTCAGGTTCACAGTTCGAAAGAATGCTGTGTCTCGTAATATTGCTACCTCTTTTCCTGCTGCTCCTGGCCTATGTGAAAAAAGTTTACTTCTGCAGGTGTTAGGCTTAAGGAGATCTGGCACTTTCTCCTTGACAAACCTCCGACCAGCATGTACATTCTGGTGCTGTTTTCTAACCTCCACTGTGCTTTCTTTTACCAGTCCAACAAAAATCACTGGCTTATCCTGTTTTCCTTCATCTGGCTTCGCAGTACTTTTCCTAAACCTCGAACACAGCAATTTCATAATAGCCTACTTTATTGCAGTGAAAACGCCAGAGCTTTTTAACTTTCCTGTCTGCTTCAACGTTATCCATTTTTATCCAGTGGTAAGTTATTCTAATGATCTTCACCGAGACCTAACTTTCACATGAAAATTTTTCTTTTCCTCAGTTATATCGCTCACGATTGAAATTGATTCTGAAAATGAAACTTTGATTTACGGATCTACTCATAATCATAAGATATTTGAGATCTTAATCCTTTTGTTTTAACTCTCTGCTCTTTCACACGGATTCTGCAGACTTTAGAAAGTAAATGTTTGAAATCTACGTCCCAAATTCTGAAGTTCGAACAGTGTTTCTTGATTTCGTTTCCCTCGTTTTCTCTCTCTTCTCTCGCTCTCTTCCTTTTTCTATATTTTCTCACTCTCTTTGAATTTCTCTCTGCTCGACTTTTAATCGTACTTCGTTATTCCACGTGTCTGCCATTTCCATCTTCTCCATTTTCCATTCCCTGGTTTCAGACAGTAAGGAACTGCACTTGTTTTTGCTTACTTTCACAATTATATAATTATCGAAGTTATTACAGTTCACTCTTATAAAATTCTTCGCATACTTGTAATCATTACTGATGAAGGGCTTATGCCACAAACATCGATTCTCCTACTCGGCTGATGCTGCCTTCACTCCTGTTATTTTCAGCATCACACTCGCAAATCTTCTCATGTTGTTAACATACATTTCAAAAGCCTAGCAATTCCTGTCTTAAGCAGTTCAATTATTAACTTTCCACAGATGCGTAGACTCTGTGCTGTCAGAAACACAGCACAGTCTCCATTCCTCTCAATTTCCTACAGAAGGCCTGTAGCCAGGAATGTTATGACACTTCTGGTACTCGTCCAAGTACTGTTTAACCTTTGTGAGGTTACCCGTGACAACGCCCTTCTGAGGAGTACATTCCAGACCCCACACTGTCTAAGTGAAAATCACTCTTCAAATCTTCTCTTTACCTCGAAACGCTTCAGTTTAAAAGTGTGATCCCTAGTTCTTGGCGCTTTCAATAAAAATAACAGCTGTTTGTCCACCATGCCCATACACTTGGAATCTTCTCCTTCTGAGTCACGTCCCCCTTAGCCTTCTCTGATCCAGAGTAAATAACCCAGGCTTATCCAAACTCCCTCCATAACTGTTATGCTCCACCCCAGGGAGCATCTTGTTGAAACTCCTCTGCACACGATCCATGCCATCACATCCTTCCTGTAATGTGGTGCACAGGACTGCACACAGTATTCCTTCTGTTGCCTAGACAATGTCTTGTATAATTCATATAATCTATGTCTCAATTAATATAGACAATGCATCCAGTGCCGTGTGCATCCAAAGCCAAACAATGAACTTGTCCAGTCGCATTTAGGGTCCTGTGGAGTAGCACCCTCTTAGCTTGCTCGTGTTCTGCCATTCATTGAGTATTCCCTTGTCTGGTTCTATCTTCCAAAATACAACACCTTACATTTAACAAAGTTGCATTCCATCTGCAATTACTCTGTCCATCTGACCATTCTATCCACATGTACCTGTAGCGTCAGAACTTCATCCTGAACGCCAAAAAAGTCTTGTTTTCACACTCCCTCAACCCCATCCAACAGCACATCCACATAATTTATGAATACAACACATGATGAGAAACATAGCACTGAACCTGTCGTACAGCAGAGGACACAGTTCTCCAGTCAAACAAGGATTCTTTTACCACCACTCTCCGTCTCCTGTCACGAACTCAATTTCCGTTGGCAATTGCCAAGTTACACTTGATGCAATGAGATTTTACTTTCTTTATCAATTTTCCATGTGGTGATGTGTCAAAAGCATTTGCTGAAAACCCTCTCCACGACCTACTGGACTAAAACAAAATTAAATTCGTTAGCCATGACTTTCCTGTGATAAAGTCATGTTACCTATCCGTTATCAAACATTGTCTCTGGAAATGGTGATTAATTATCTCCGTCCTAACTTTGTTCATTAGTTTCCTGAACACTGATTTGATACTCATTGTTCTATAGTCCCTTGTCTATCTCCACCACCCTTCCAGCAAAGTGGCTGAACATTATTGGTTCCGCAATCCTCTTCAACCTCCATCTTCCCTGTCGACAGATTTGACTTAAACATTTGGGTCAGTGTCTTTCCTCTCTTGAGATACAACTCATCCTGACTTGACAATCGGTCCAATTTTATTCCAACCAAAGCCCCCAAAACCCATTCACCATTTTAATCAATCTCCTTCAGAGCTTTACAGTCCATCTCCTATAATTCTGTACCTGCGGCCTCCTTGTCCCAATTACCACAGACGTGAAGTGCTCATGTAACAATCTATCAACGCTCTCCGCCTTTACACACAGACTGCCTCATTGGTTTCTATCGGGTTCTAATTATTCCCTGGTTATTATTTTTCACTCGTAATCTGCTAAGATTATCTTGGCATTCTGCCCAATTTTGTCTCCACGTCACTGTGTTAATAAGTCCCTCTGCGTGAATTTTGAATTTTCACTACGATAGTTTACTAGTTTTTGTATCACTAGGGAACGCCGGCTGAATTTCCATAACCACCCTATTATTGTTACAGATAACTGAAATTTGCTTACAAATTTGTCTCAAAACTTCCCACAGGCTGTTATGGGGTTTATAATGCAATCCCAATATGTGCATCAACCCCTTCTGATTTTTCAGTACTACCCAAATAATATCCCTGGATGTATTGCCAGGAATATCCCGCCCTCCTCTCTTGCACGCTTTCTATCATGCTTATAACATTTGTATCCTGGAAAATTAAGCTGGCAGTCCTGCCACCCCTGAAACATGTTTCTGGAATTGCTATGATATCCCATTGCCATTTTCGGAAGCATGCCTTGAGTACACCTGCCTTTCCTTTGAATACTCTTGCATTGAAGTAAATGCATTTTAATTTATCCGTCCTACCTTGTTCTCTGCTTTGCACTGACCGTTTGAATCGCTCCCCTTCCTGGCTCTACCGGTCTCAGATTGATCTAGTTGCTTCTCGGGTCCCACATCGCACCACACCATCTTACGAGTTTATTTCCTCTTGAGCTGCTCTAGCCAATCTCCCTGTCAGTATACATCAGTCCCCTTCCAATTCAGGTGCAATTTCCCTTTCTTGTACAGGTAACTTCTACCCCAGAAGAAATTCAAATGTTCCAAAAATGTGAACCCTTCTCCCATGTGCCAGCTGTCCAGCCACGCATTCATCTGCTCTGTTCTCCAAATCCAACCATCCCTAGCTCGTAGCATGGGGAGTAATCCAAATATTATTGACATCCTTTTTAAAAATTTCCTGCCTAACTTTCTATTTTCTGCCTTCGGAATCCTATCCTTTTCCCTTACTCTGTCGTTTGTTCCAAAGTATACAATGGGGACGTCTTGCGATCCCTCTCACCATTGAGAACATTCGGCCCCCTCCCTGAGACATCCTTTGTCTTGGTACAAGGGAGGAACACACCATTCTTACCACAGAAGAATCTGTGTGCCTATGCCTCTGACGAGAGAACCCTTTATCACAATCGATTGCTTGGACACTGACGCACGCCTTATTATATTTGAGTCTATATCGTTACTGGAACCTTAGCTGTTTGTGCTGGCTTCCCCGGAGAGTGCATCACCCCCAACACGTTCGAAAGCAGCATACTGGTATGAAATGCGGATAGCCACAGAATACCCCCTGCACTACCTGCTTGCCCTCCTACCTTACCGGTATTTTACTCCACCACCTGACCGTATCTGCTGTTTTTCACTCTTCCTATAACAGCCATCAATCACACACCCTACCTCTTGTAAATTTCTTATTGTTTAAATGAGATAATAAAGTAAACTACTTCTTTTAAAGGATGATGAATCAGTGGAACTCAATCATCCAATGTGATGGATACCAGGACCTTGAGCAAATTTAACGAGGAGATTCGTAATTAGCAATGGTTGAGGGGTGATAGGGAGCAGGGACTCTCATCCCATTTTCCAGCACATGACATGGAGTTCATGTGACTTGCAATCGCAACTACGCAGTTGAATAGTTCTTCAGTGTTAGGAGATATTGTGCCTCTGCAGCACATTCAAGTAGTGAGTTCCAGAACGCTGCAATATCTAGGTGAAAGAAATGTATCTGCTTTTCATTCCGTCTTACATTAGAGATCAGCTTAGTTGAAGTTGGGTACCACTGCCGTTTAGCAGAAGATGTTCGAGGTGATCATTTCCTGTTTTTCTCTCATTGGTAAATACATCTGTTCCTTGACATCAAAGTCGGGTCTTCAAGAATTTGGGGCATAAATGTTACAGAAACCAGCAGACAGGACATAGACCGAGCAGAAAATTTGAAAGAAAACATGTCGATTCCAGTTATTCAGACCTACTCAATTATGGGAGACCAGAGAGAGGGAGAGAACAGTCACCACAGGAGGAGAATAAGGGATTTGATAGTGTTAAAAAGTGACATCACAGGTAAAGCTGTAAGTTCACTGCATGAAATGTAACGTTCAATTTGAGCACTTGGATTGAAGAAATATTTCAAAGATTAATAACTGATGGCCAGCATGAAATGGAAAAAATGAAATGTTAAAGCTAATAATTTATAAATGCATTGTCAGGCAATATATTGTCCCTGCATAATCTGGGAGCTGGTGGACAACTTCGTGGTTTACACATACCCTATCTGTTGCCTGTCCTTGTTGCTGACTAAATATGACACAGTTGGTGGACTGAGTCTGAGCTTTGAACTGCAAAGTCTCAGAGATTGGGAGAATTACCTGGATTTTGTTTTTCAGGAGTGAATCATACATTTCAGAATAATTCCTTCAAATGTTGCCAGTGGCCACGGACAGAGACAGGGAGAGGAGGCATGATGTATTGATTGCCTGGCTCCAATGCAAGAAAAATCTTGAAGAGGCTTGAAAAGATGTTGGAGTGGGATGGTTTGAATTCAGATGTGGTTATTCATGTGGGGACCAACACCATTGTTAAAAGTAGCCATGTGGATCTGTTCGGGAAATACCAAGAAACACGAACAAGATTACAGAATATGACTTCAAGGGATCGACCTCTGAACTACTACATGAGCTGCATGGAAATTGGTGTAGAAATCAGAAAAGCAAAGAAGTAAACAGGAGGCGAAACGAGTGATGTGGTAATGAGATGTGCCATTTCATGGGCTATGTTTCTCCATATTTGCAAAACAAGTTGTTGTGAGATTGGAAAGTGCAATCTATCAGCACGGATTTTGCTGCTGATAAACAGTAGATGTTGCTCTTGTATTCACTCGCGAATTCACTCGTGTGTCCGCGTAAGCGCTCATTGAATGAATCGTTTACCACACTCTGAATAGACGAAATGCATCTCCCCAGTATGTAGTCCCTTGTAGTTCTGCAATTCAGATAAATCTCTGAATCATTTCCGAGACTTGGAGCATTTGAGTGGTCTTTCACCAATGTGAATTTGCTCACATTTATGCAGGTATGATGACTGAGATGAATGCCTTTCCAAAATCAAAGGAGCTGCATGGCCTCACCCAATTGTGAACTCACTGCTATGCATACAGTCAGGATGACTAGGAAAATCACTTCCACGCTCCAAATATGTGGATGGGTTCTCAACATTATGAGCTCATTGGTGTCTCAACAGGGTGAAATATTCCTGAATTTATTCCCACATTCAGAACACGTGAACACCTTCTCTCCGGTGCCAGCATGGTGACATTTCTGGTGTGGAGAAGAATCAGGGAATTCTTTCACACAACCAGAAAAGAACAATGACCTGCCCCTGGTGTTACTTTATCCATGAAATTCCAGTGTTGACAGGGAATGGAAACCGTTACCACAGTCCTCACATTTCCAGAATCCCCATGATGTTCGGATCGTTGTGTCTCAATAGGTTCAACAAACATTTAAAGTCGCATCCACATGGAACACGGAAATAGTGCAATGGGCTCGGGCAGACAACTCAAATCATTGTCAAGCAGGCAGCCCAGACCTTAAATTTTGCCGTTTGCTTCGGTAAGTATACAGTAAATAATTAAGCAGATTAAATTAGCTAGGTTGAATACCAGATTTAAAACATACCCAAAATCTATTGACAAAATTACACAACGAAACACAAAGAGCTCAATAAAGAACACTGGCAGAACTCAGTCTATCCAAAATAGATTAAAGTATGCTGTTCTGAATATACACAACCGGCCTAATAAGCAAACATCTCTTATAACGCAGTACAAAAAAAAAGTCAGATGCATACAGATTGCAGTTAGAAGGGCAGAGGAAAGAGTTGCCACACAGCTCACTGTTTATAGAGTCATCGAGTCATAGAGGTGTACAGCACGGAAACAGACCCTTCGGTCCAACCCGTCCATGCCGACCAGATATCCCAACCTAATCTATTCCCACCTGCCAGCACCCAGCCCATATCCGTCCAAACCCTTCCTAATCATATACCCATCCAAATGCCTCTTAAATGTTGCAATTGTACCAGCCACCACCGCATCCTCTGGCAGCTCATTCCATACACGTACCACACTCTGCGTGAAAAAGTTGCCCCTCAGGTCTCTTTTATATGTTTCCCCTCTCACGCTAAACCTCTGCCCTCCTGTTCTGAACTCCCCGACCCTAGGGAAAATACTTTTTCTATTTATCCCATCCATGCCCCGCATAATTTTGTAAGGTCACCCCTTAGCCTCCGAGTCTCCAGGGAAAACTGCCCCAGCCTGCTCAGCATTTCGCGGTAGCTTAGATCCCTGGCAACATCCTTCTAAATCTTTTCTGATCCCTTTCAAGTTTCACAACATGTTTCCAAACAAGCTCTGGACTGAATTAAACTGCTCAGTTCGAGACCTGACCACTCCACTTTCATTCCATAGATCATTTCTACAACATGACCACTTTGAACTGATATCTCAACTGTCTGCATATAATCAAAAGGCCTCTCAAAATCCTTCTCAGCTGGTTTATTGAGAATCTGAAAAAGGGGACGGAATATCGTTCAGATAATGAACAGCTTTTAGAAGAAAAATACAGACTAGCTTTGTGAAAAATATTGTGTCATAGCGTTATTGCTTTTGCCACTGTCAGTTCACTGGAAGACTCTTATTTGGTGGTGGCAGATATGGTCTCAGTGATTTTTCAATCTAATCGATGTTTGAAAACATTGATGCCGAGAGAGCAAATGGACGTTTTCGGTGCATTTCATTCATGTCTCATTTAATTTCGTCATTATGCGCACATGATTTTGAGATTTCTCTGTGCAAATCTTCGCCTTCTAGTAACAAGTAAAAGTAATTATGAAAGGAATAAGACTTGATTATAAATACAGAGCAGAAATCTATTTACTCTGGAATATCTATTTCCTCTCCCCCTCAAAACTGTATCCATGTATCCCTTTCCTTTTCCAAACATTCTTGCTCTATTGCCTCGAACGTACATCCTCCCCATGCTCCAAATGGTCCTGTTAAACAGACGAATGCTCAGGATTTCCGGCAATGGGCAGTCTCTGCAGACTTCTCGGGATCACTTCCATTCTCTTCTCTTACTGCAAGAAAATAACTTAAGTGAAGAATGAAAAGAAAGGAAGGTTCAAGCAAGCAGTTCGCACATACTTCCAGGAGAGAAGAGAATCGTTTTGTTTGGTATAGGTTTGCTGTCTTTATTTCCCCATTACTCCAATCGTAGGATTGCGATCATTTGGGGTTGGAACTTTGAACCCCCCAACTGATGCCAGTTAAAAAAGAGGGTGCCTTCGCTCTGCAGCCAATTGCATTTTGATCTGTGTTCCAAACCAGCCATTGCAATGCGCGATCTACATTTATTTCCCATCCCTAATTGCCTAGAGGGCGGTAAAGTTTCAACCACATTGTTGTCTGTTTGGAGTCAATTCTTGGATGGACCGTGAGCGGACAGCAATTTCCTCCCTTGAAGGGCATTAATGAACCAGATGGTTAGTTTCTGACAACCCGAAATGTGTTCATGGCCATCAGAACTCTCCTATCGACATTGTTATTGGATTCAAATTCCATCGTTTACTGCGGTGGGATTCAACGCTGAGACCCTCTCGATCTCTGGATTAACATTACAGCGATAATGCCACTATGTCATCCTCCCATTGTGTGAGTTGGAATTCTTGCAACACGACTCGTGCCTTGTTTCTTGGAAGTGAGATGAAAAGTGTGAGTTGGTGCATAGTGGGAACAGGATTAGTTTTAAAGGACATGTGAGACTTGATTGCATTTTGCTGACATACTCTGTTATTAAGTAAATTTCTGGTAAAAGAATATAGATTTAGGAAATTGTGAAGATGTGATGATTAAGTGGTAGCAGATTTAAACTACAGATAAGTTGAAATCTACCGAACAGAACTAAACTGCTTTGATAGAGAGCTGACCACTTAGATAGAGAGCCACTCCACTTTCATTCCATAGGTCACTTCTGAAACATGACCACTTTGGGCTGATACATCAACTGTTTACATAGAAAACAAAAAGCCGCTCAAAATCATTCTCATTTCTGTACCAAATCAGTTTGATCAGAGCCCCGCCTGATTTAATAACACTCTGTAGAAAAATCAAAGACAGAGTATCCTTGAGCCAAGGGTTTTTTTAAGAAGAAAAACGGCTAGTTTTGTGTCAAAACGTCATTGTCTTTACCACCGCCAGTTCTCTGGAAGACTCAGAATTGTAAGCGGAGAGTTTGCATTAGTGCTTTTCCAGTCTAACCAATATTTAAAACCTTTGATGCAGACAGAACAAATGGACATTTTTCAATCTATGTCATTCATGTCTCAGTTAAATTGACTATCCACACATGATTTTGAGCTTTCTTTGTGAACATCTTCACCTCCTAGTATCCTGTAAAATGAATCATTAAAGGAATACGTACAGATTATAAATACAGAGCACAATTCTAGTTTCTCTGAAATATTAATTTCCTCTCCCCCTCAACACTGTAACCATGAAAACCACCCTCTCTCCTAACATTACTACTCAGCTGCCTCAAATATACAACCTCCTCATTGTCCAGAAAGTACTGGAAATTTGACGCTTCTCCATTAGACCAAAAAAGAACGTGCCTTTGTCTCCAGCCAATCGCATGCTGAAGTGTGTTCCAACCCATTTACGGCAATGCTAGATTAGGTTTTATTATCTAATTTCATAATTTCCCAAAAGGCAGTTAAGATTCAACGACATTTCTGGGTCTGGAGTCACTTGTGGGATAAACCGGGTAATGACGGCAACGTCATTCCCTGAAGGACATTCGTGAACCAGATGGGTAGTTTCTAACAATCTGCAATGTTTTCATGGCCATGAGACCTTTTCTTTCCAGATTTTCTTTGTTTAATTCAAACTCCACCGTTTTTCCGGACTGGGAGTCAACCCTGGGATTCAACCCTGGGACCCAGATCATTACCTGGGTCTTTGGGCTAACACTCCAGAAATAATAACATGAGGCCATGCCTCTTCATGTGGGAGTTAGACTCCTCGTGACACGATTGGTGCCCTGTTTCTTGGAAGTAAGATGAAAATTGTGTGGTGGAGGGTGGTGGGAACAGCATCACTACAAAGGACATGTGGGCCTTAATTGGATTTCACAGCCTCTCATCGGCAGAGACCTGTGTTGAATTCCCGCCTAATGTCTGTATGGTGATTACATATTCTCGCCGTTTCTGCGTGGGTTTCTTCGGGGTTCTCCGGTTTCATCCTACAGTCCAAAACTGTGCAGATTAGATGAATTTACCGTGCTGAATTGTCTGTAGTGTTAAATGAAGGGATATGTGTCTGGGTGGGTTGCTCGTTGAAGGGTCGTTGTGTACTTGTTGGACCAACTTTCACACTGTAAGTAATCTAATATACTCGTTTAGATAAGAAGATTTCTGCTGAAAGGAATATTGATTCAGCAAATTGTGAGAGGGCGATGAGTAATGGGTATCAGGTTTAAACCAGAGATGAATGGAAATCTATGGTAGGGTTAATGGTAGGGTTCTTGGTCAGGTGGAGGAACAGAGGGATCTTGGGGTCTATGTACATAGATCTTTGAAGGTTGCCACTCAGGTGGATAGAGTTTGTAAGAAGGCCTATGGAGTATTATCGTTCATTAGCAGAGGGATTGAATTCAAGAGTCGTAAGGTGATGTTGCAGCTGTACAGGACTTTGGTTAGGCCACATTTGGAGTACTGTGTGCAGTTCTGGTCGCCTCACTTTAGGAAAGATGTGGAAGCTTTGGAGAGGGTGCAGAGAAGATTTACCAGGATGTTGCCTGGAATGGAGAGTAGGTCATACGAGGATAGGTTGAGAGTTCTCGGCCTTTTCTCGTTGGAACGGCGAAGGATGAGGGGTGACTTGATAGAGGTTTATAAGATGATCAGAGGAATAGATAGAGTAGACAGTCAGAAACTTTTTCCCCGGGTACAACAGAGTGTTACAAGGGGACATAAATTTAAGGTGAAGGGTGGAAGGTATAGGGGAGATGTCAGGGGTGGGTTCTTCACCCAGAGAGTGGTGGGGGCATGGAATGCGCTGCCCGTGGGAGTGGTAGAGTCAGATTCATTGGCGACCTTTAAGCGGCATTTGGATAGGTACATGGATGGGTGCTTAATCTAGGATAGAAGTTCGGCACAACATCGTGGGCCGAAGGGCCTGTTCTGTGCTGTATTGTTCTATGTTCTATGTTCTATTGTCTCGAAGCAGAGTAATCTGTAGGATTCACTACCCAGTCTCTTTGATTCTACATTCAATGTGGATGCTAGGACACTGAGTACATTATTTAGAGATTACTTACAGTGTGGAAACAGGCCCTTTGGTCCAACAAGTCCACACCGACCCGTCGACGAGCAACCCACCCAGACACATATCCCTTCACCTAACACTACGGGTGATTTAGCATGGCCAGTTCACCTAACGCGCACATTTCTTTGGACTGTGGGAGGAAGCCTGAACACCCGGAGGAAACCCACGCAGACACGGGGAGAATATGCAAACTCCATATAGCTACTTGCTATGAGACTGGAATTGAACCCGCTTCTCTGGCGCTGTGAGGCAGCAGTGTTAACGAATGTTCCACTGTGCCACGGTGTCGCCCAGTCGATGAAGGAAAGCAAATTTGTAATTCATATGGATTGTAGTGGTAGAGAGCTGGCAGAAAAATCCACTTGAGGCTGAGATGAGCTCACTCATCATCGCAGTAAATAGCAGAGCAGACTCGAAAGGCTGAATTTCCTCCTCATGTTCCCAGTGCTTATGTTCTTTTGTTAAACAACTGTCAATAAGAAAATCACTGACGGAGATTTGGGGGAAAATCAAGAGATTCAGGTGGATTAGCATTACAAACTTGGATAACGAGGATGTGTGTGACAGATTGTGTTTTATCCGTTTAGACTGGACAGTACATTCCAGCCATCCACAATAATCTGTTCTGAATGTCTATCATTTACTTACAAAGGTGCCTTTCGTCAAACCATATCCTTCAGTGAACGATCACTGGGGATTGAGAATGAAATTATTTCCCCGGAGTGTTGTGTTCCCTGGAGTTATTAAATAATTTATTATTGGATGCACAATCCCTGATATTGGTGATGAAGGTAGCATCTCTGGATGATACTTGCTGGAATGCACATCTTTCCCTCTGTTGATATTTACTCTTCAACTGGTAATGTTTTCAGATGATGTTCCCTATCGGTCGAGAAATGTGGCCAGCCAATGATAAATTCTTGGAAGATACATTAGGAATCAGATTCAGGGAATCAGAAGTATGTCAAGTGGACAGGTTAGCATGATAGGGTACGATGTCGATGGGAGAGACTTTGACGAAAGTTATGAGTTAGGTGTTCAAAGAAGAATTCTCGAAGCAGTTTGACTCGGTGAACTCAGCAATGGGAGGGACACAGCACAGGTAACTGTTTAGAGTGTAGTGAGTGGTATTCCTGGAGAAAAGATGAGATCCATCACACTAACGGCCACACATTTACTCTGTTAACCTCACCCTGACCCGCTTCCACTCACACTGTCAATGTCATCCTGACGCCCTCCTATTTCAGTCCAGCGCCGTCATCCTGTCCCACTCATAATCATTCTGTCACTGTCACCCTGACCCACTCACAATAAGTCTCTCACCATCGCACTGACATCCCCCCATTCACACCTTTGCTTTCGCCCAGACCTAATATATTCACTCCAGCACTGTCAATCTGACACCTTCACAGCCAATCTGTGACTGTCACCTAAACCCCCTCACAGACCCTCCCTCACCGTCAACCTGACCCCCTCACACTGATTTCGTCAGCATCACCCTGACCCTAGCAGAGTCAGTCCCTGACTCTCATCCTGGAACTCTCAAGCTCACACTGTCACCGTCACCCTGACACCCTCACACTCATCCCGTCACTGTCACCTTGACCCGCTCACACTCACTCTATCACAGTCACCCTGACTCTCTCACATTCACTCTGTCACCATCACCATGACTCTCTCACACGCACTCCGACACCGTCATCCTGACACCCTCACACTCATACCATCAATGTCACCTTGACCTGGTTACACTCACTCCATCACTGAGTTCCCCACTATTATCCTGACACCCCGCACAGTCGCTCTGCACTCTCAACACGATCCCCTTACTCTCACTCTGTAAATGTAACTCTGACCTGCGCACACTATCTCTGTCATTGTCATCCGGGCCCCTCAAACTCACACTGTAACAGACACAATGGCCGCCTCACCCTCACTTTCTCACTGTTAACCTGACTCCCTCACCCTCATTCAGTCACCGTCACCCTGACTCGCTAACACTCACTCAGTCACTGTCACCCTGAACACCTGACATTCCCTCTCCCATTGTCACCATAATCTCCCCACTCACTCTATTGCCATCACCTTCACCCACTCACTTAAGCTCCATCACAATATCATTGACCACCTGACGCTCACTGTTTCGCTGACACGCTGACCCCTCAAGGTCATTCCGTCACTGTAACCCTGACCTCATCATACTCACCCTATCATCGTCACCCTGATCCCCTTACATTCACTTGATCTCCATCACCCAGACTTCTCACATTCATGACGTGACTATCGCCCTGACCCTCTCAAATACAATCCATCCACACCACACTCACACCCTCACACTCACATTGCCACCGTTACACTGAACCGCTCACACTCACTCTATCACCATCACACCACACACACACTCACACAGTCATCATCATACGCACTCATTTGCATTCATCCCATCACTGTCAAACTCGCCTGCTTACTGTGCTACTGTAACCCTGACTCATCACCATCGCTCTGACACACTTACACACAATGTGTTCCTTACCCTCTCACATTCACTCTGACCCATTTCTCACCACTCCGTCACCGTCACCCTGACAACTCACACTCACTCCTTCACTGAAATCCAAACGCCCTCACACTCACTCTGTAACTGTCATCTTAACTCCCTCACACATATCATCACTGCCATCCTAATCCTCTCAAAATCAATTATTCACTTTCACCCTCATGCACGCACTCACTCTAATACCATCACCCTCACACTGTCACACACACTCCATCATTGTCATCCTGATCCCTCACACTCACTCCATCACTGTCACCCTGAACCCATCACACTGAGTCAGTCACGAACCCCCGACCCCTCAAATTCATTCCATCACCCTCACAATGTAACTATCACGTTCACTCTTTCACGACACACTCACACCCTCACACTCATTTATAACCATCGCGGTGGCCCATTCACACTCAGTCTATCTCTCTTACACTCTCTCATACACCATTACACTAATTGGCTCACATTCACTCAGTCACAATTACCCTGACTCTCCCACAGTCAGCGTAACCCCTCTGATATTCACTGCATCACCGTCACCTTGAATCCTTCACTCAATCCGTCACCATAACTCTGACTCTCTCACTCTCACTCGCTCACCATCACCATGATCCTCCTCACTCACTCTGTCATCGTCACTTTAAACCCTCACAATCTTCCTGTCACGGTCACCATGACTCGATCACACTCACTCACTCAGCATTACCCTGATCCCCTTACACTGACTCTGTCACTGTCATCAGGACCCGCTGACACTCATGCCATTACCGTTATATACACACAGTCACAGTCACTCAATCAACAACATCCACGCTCCTTTACACTCACTCCAACAGTGTCAACATTAACTCTTACACTCACTCCCTCACTGTCACTTTGACTCCCTCACACCCCATCACAATCACCCTGACACACTCACACTCAGTCCGTCACAATCATCCTTACCCACTCACATTCACTCTGACCCATCTCTCAGTAACCCATTACAATTACAATAACCCCTCTTACTGACTCCGCCTCTGTACCCCAGGCCCCCTCACCTTTGCTCTATCGCTGACTCCCTGGCGCCCTCAATCTCACTCCATCACTGTCACACAGACCCCCTCATACTCTCTCCATCACCGTCGCCCTGACGCCCTCACATTCACTCTGTTCGTGACGCTAACCCTCTCACACACACTCCCCTGAATGTCATGCAAATCCCCTCACACTCACTCAATCACCTCCATCCTGATGACCTCAAACTCAATCAGTTACCGTAACCCTGGCTCCATCACATCTTCTCTGGCACCATCACCCTAACATTCTCACACTCCCTCAATCAACAGCACTCGAACTCCCCCATACTCCATCACTGTCAAGCTGAACCCTTCACATTCACTCCGTTCCTGACACCATCACTCCTTCACTCTCACTCCATCACTGTCACTCTGACCTGCTCATACTCTCCGTCATTGTCATTTCGGCCCCCTCAAACTGACACTGTCACAGACACACTGGCCCCTTCACACTCACTTGGCCACTGTCACTCTAACCCCCCTCACTTTCTCTCCATCACTGTCACTATGGCCCACTCACACTCAATTCGTCACTGTGACCTTTTACCCACCAGACTCAATCCCTTACTGTCATCCTGACACGCTTAAACTATCAACCTGCATAATCACTCTGTCACCGTCACTTTGACGACTCACGCTCACTCCCCCACTATCACCCTGACAACCCATACACCTCACTGACACGCTCACACTCTCCTAAAGTCACCCTGACTCCCCCACACTCACTCCATCACCGTCAACGTGACCCCTTCAGACTGACTCGCCCACTGTCACTGTGAATCTATCACATTGTGGGTGGCAAGGTGGCACAGTGGTTAGCAATGCTGCCTCCAAGTGGCAGAGACCTGGGTTCAGTTCCCACCTCGGTCGACTGACTGGATGGAGTTTGCACATTCTCCCCGTGTCAGCGTGGGTTTGCTCTGGTTTCTTCCCACAGTCCAAAAAAAATGCGCAGGTTAGGTGAATTGGCTATGCTAAATTGCCTGTAGTGTGAGGTAAAGGGGTAAAAGTAGAGGAATGGGTGTGGTGTGGAATTGTTGGGCCGAAGGGCCTGTTTCCACACTATAATTTATCGAATAGAACCACCCTCGCTCTCACTCCATCACCGTCATGCTCACTTCCTCAGACTCACTCACCATCACATTCATTTCCCCGACACATTCCCAAACCTGATGACATCTTCGAATCCGTCGCCAGTGCATGTCCCATAAATGGCCTTGGACCCCCATCCTCTCTGTTCCCTGAGTAATAGACAGCGGTACCCCAAAATGTTTTCCATGCATAATAGCCTGTTCCCGCTCCCACACTCTTCAGGTACAGCCACAGGCTATGGTGCCACTCTCACATTGACCTCCTACGGGATTTGGCGCCAGACACATGCTGTTCCACGAGCAACTGCGTTAAACACCACACCCCATGTTTTCCCGTAACAATGGCCTGATGTTCCACACCTGCCTCTGTTAGCTAATCAACTGCCTGAAACTCCGCGACTCCCATTTTGTCCTCGTAATGGCTGGACCTGCACTCTCCCGACAACATAGCAACGGCCTGAAGTCCCACACAAAGCCCTCCTTTCCCATGGTAAGGTTAAGATGAGGGAGGATTCCAAATGCAGAGGTTTGGAGACAGGGAGATAGAGAGATTAAGAGTGCAGATGTAGATAGTTTGAAGAAGAATGTGGAAAGGATGGACAGTGAAAGAGAGCGTGTAAATAGGAGGAAGGGAGACAGAGGGTAGTGTGAAGATGGGAGGTATTAGGGGAGGGAGACTATGGGAGAGAGATGAATTCTGCCGAGGCCTCATAGGATAGGTGGCCCAGAGAGGAAAGCAAGGGCAGAGTGTCTCTAACCCAATTCCTGAGCTAAAATATTGGTCACCTCCCCTCCCCTGAGGACCAGAACGTTGGGCTGAGATTTCCTCTCTCCAGCTCAGTTTCTTCAACACAAAGACAAACAACAGTATCGTTAACTGCTGCTTGGTGCTTTTTGTAGACCATTTTTATTGTTTCCAAATTGAAGTGATAGATACAGTCAGTGGGATGGTAATTTTTCTCACAGACCCCTGAGTTGAAAGAAATGTTGAAATGCTTCCTTGTGATCCCCTCGGGGATAGGCTTGGAAAAAAAATCATTCCCTTCAAAATGAAACCAATGCACCAGTTTGCTTCAATTCTGAAAATTTGAACTTAAATGAGAAATCACGAGTGCATTGATTTGATTGACTGTTTAATTTGAATAAATTGATATTCCAGCACATTCTTCAGCTGTTCTCTGAACTTCGTCTGGGTGACGGCATAAATTAAGGTGTTTGTGCAGCAACTGAGGAGCTGCAGCATGAAGCCGAGCTCCAACACAGCCATATCGAGATATACAGGGGTGTTCACCATCCCCACGATGCGGTTCGTTATAGAATAGACCATGAACGTTGACCATAACAGGATGAAATTAGCCGAGATCGCAAACAGTAAAATGATGGACTTTTTTCGATTTCTCATTTCTGTGTCAGACTGAGTCTCCCCATTGGAGTGAGCCCGGAGTCTTCTGCGGGCTCTACTGGTTACTAAAATGTGTCTGACGGTGAGAACATTGAGCAGCAGAATCAAGAGAAATGCGACACCCGGGGTTAGAATGTGGTGGAGTGCCTCGATTGGCACCCAGATATTGGAAAATTGAACATTATATCTTGAGTCACAAAACCAGGGCTCGTTCGCCAACCAATAGTGAGATGTGAGCAAAAAATACCAGAAAATGTTCTTCAAACAGCTCAGCGCAGTCACGATTCCCAGAACCACAGCCGCTGTTTTCTCACTGCAATATTTACTTTTCAGATTCTGGCAACAAATGGCCACATATCGATCAAAGGTGAAAGTGACAGTAAACCAGACAGAAATGTCAGTGGCTGCATAAAGCAGGACGGCGTGGATGTTACACACGGGAAGAGATTCCAGGAAAAAAAACTGTTCTGCATAAACAATAGGAATGTGTCTCATTATCAGGTCGAGGATAATGACCAGGAGATCCGCCGCTGCCATGGCCCCCAGGTAACGTCTGACACATGGAGACAGGCCACAATCTTTGTGAAGCAGAACGTAAATCGTAATTATGTTAACTGTGAGGAAGGAAAACAAACAACTTATATTTCATCATGGAGGCAAAATGACCAGTTTGATTGAGGACCCAAAGAGATATCCAACTGTGTCACTGTATTGATAAAATTAGAGCTGAAATTAAGATGGTCATTTCTGAATTACAGATAAAGAATATGATGTATACCATAAGAAAACCTCCCTCTCAAAACACACAGACACGCATCCTTAAGAGTTAATGGTTTCTAGAACATTCCCACACACTCGATCCTTTTCAAGAACTTCTTTTCAGTTCCTTATACGGACGGTGCGAACGTTGTTGTCCTGAAGGATTCTCTCCCAGTTCATTGACTACAAACAGAGGTTGGAAATTTCTGTCTTTAAGTCTGAACTGCATTTGATCCTCTGTCGTATCGAAATGTAAACGAAGGGAAAATATGTTGACCCCTTAAACTGAATGATGGCACCTTGGAAAAATATTTCCTTCTTCCTGGGGTGTGATCCCTTCCCTGAGGATATTATCTTTTTTCAATTCACTGACGTCTAGCCGTTCACAAATGATGCTGGACACAGAAAGTTCTGGGAATGTCGGGTACAGAATACACTGGGGAATGTTGGGAAAAGAATGTTCCAGGGACTGTCGTTTGCAGCATTTTCTGGATAATATCGGTTACAGATCTTTCTTTGAGAATATCGTGCAGAGAATGGTTCTGGGAAAGTCGGATACAGAATGTTCTAGGTACTGTCGAGTACAGAATGTAGGCAAGAGAATGCCCCTGTCTGTACAACTCATCTAAACATATTCGAGCCATTATACTGTGTCAGGCAGATTCCCTATGAGGAGGAGCTAATACAGTCTGTTAAAATCACGGAAATACCATTAAAGTGCGTCATTTGCCCATTTAGCCTTCACCCACACTCGCCGAATCAATGACCCGGAGACTGAGCCTGATGTGAACTGGAGACTGGGCCCGTTGTGGACGGCATGAAGAGCTCGGTGTGGAGAGGGCACTGGTCCTTTTGTTGTTTGGAAACTGGGACCAGTGTGATGTGGATACTAGTTTGGTTGCAGTCTGCAGAGTGGACCTGTTTCGGTATGGAAGCTGGTGCTGCCCGGAGACAGGGCCTGATGCGATCTGGAGAATGGGCTAAGTGCAGCCTGGAGACTGGTACCAGAGTGGTCTGGAAACTGGGCACAGTGCAGTCTGGAGACAGGGCCCAGCAGGGTAGGGAGACAGGGCCTGGTGACATTCTGAGACTCGTTCTGGTGCAGTCTGGGAATTGGCCTGGTGGACTCAGGTACACTAGAAGCAGTGTGTATTCACAGGGGGACTAGTATGGTCTCGAGACTGGGGCTGGTCTCGAGACTGGTCCTGGTGTTGTCTGGGAACTGAGCTTGGTATAGCATAGTCATTAAACAGGTGCAATCTGTAGTCAGGGCCTAGTGCAGTCTGGAGATGGGGCCTGGTGCGGTCTGGAGAATTGCCAACATCCGCTTGGAGACTGGTCTGGATCAGTCTGGAAACTGGGTCTAGTCCAGTCTGGAGAATGTGCCTGATGTGGTCTGAAACCTGGGCCCAGGGTTGTCTGGACACTTGGCATGGGGCAGGCTTGAGTCACAGACTGGCACGTTCCGGAAATTGGGCCTGGTGCAGATTGGAGAGTGGGCACAGTGTGATCTTCAGAATGGGACCAGTGAGGTCTGGAGACTGGGCTCGATGCGATCTGGCGACTGGGCTTGGTGCGGTCTGGAGGATTCCCACGATGTGGTTTGGAGACTGGTACAAGTCCAGTCTGGAGACTGGGCCTGGTGAGGTCCGGAGATTGGGCTTTGAATGCTTTGGAGACAAGGCAGGGTGCACGCTGGAGACTAGCCACAGCGTCGTCCAGAGACTGGGCATGGTGCAGTCTTATGGCACAGCCTGGTGCGGTCTGGAGACGGGGACAATGCATTCGGGGGACACGGCCAAGTGAGGCCTGGAGACTCGGCCCAATTCAGTCTGGAAATGGAACTGGTGCGATTTTGAGAATCTGACCAGTGCGACTTGGAGTCTTGACTGAGTGCAGTCCGGAGACTGGAAGAAGTACCGTCCAGAAACTAGGCTGGCACAGTCTGGAAACTGGGCCTCATGCAGTCTAGTGAATGGCAGAGTGCAGTCTGTAGACTCGATCCAGTGAAATCTAGCTTCTCGGCCTGTTGCTTCTGGAAACTTGACATTGACCTATGAAAAATCTGTACAGAGTAATCTGGAGTCCTTGCCGAGAGCAGTCTGCTGACTGAGCCCAGTGCAGGCCGTAGACACAGCCCAGATTGGCCTACTAACTGGGTCCAGAGTGAACTGGAGTCTCAGCTCAGTATGGTCTGTAAATTGCACCCGCTGTGGTCATGAGACTAGATCTGGTGTGGTCTGAAGACTTGAATCTGTCGTGTCTGGAAACTGGAGAGCGGACGCAGTGCAGTCTGAAGACTGGGCCCAGTGTGGACTGGAGACGGGGTCTGCTGCGGTCGGGAGACTGGGTCTCACGTGGTATAGAGTCTGGGCTCAGTGCAGTCTGAGGAATCTGAGCAGTGCTGTTTTGAGTATGGACCTGTTGCAATCTGAAGACTGGAACCAGTTTCATCCAGAGAATCTGACCCGTGCAGACTGGAGACGAGGCTAAGCACGGTTTGGAGGTCTGGCTTCGTGCTGTCTGGAAAATGAGCCTGGTGCAATCTGGAGAATCTGACAATTCCAGTTTGGAGACTGGGTCGTTGACGTCTGGAGACTGGCAGCGGTGGCGTCTGGAGACTTGTGTTTTTGCAGTTTGGAGACTCGGCCTGATGTGACCTGGAGACTGAGCCTGATCTGGACTGGAGACGGGCCCGTTGTGGACTGCATAATGTGCCCGGTGTGGAGAGGAGACTGGGCCTGTTGCTGGTTGAATAATGGGCTCGGTTTGGACTGAAGAATTAGACAAGATTGGTTTGGAGACTGGGTGCAGTCTGGTGGCTGGACTCGGTTCAGTATGGAAGCTGGGCGTGGTGGTGTCTGAAGACAGGGCCTGGTGTGGTCTGAACAGTGGGCTCAGTGCAGCTTGGAGACTGGTCCCAGTGTGGTCCGGAGACTGGAACCCGAGTGCAGACTGGAGACAGAGCCCATTATGGTCTGGAGACAGGGCCTGAATGCAGTTCTGCAGTCTGGGAAATGGCCTAGTGCACTCAGGACACTGGGCGCAGTTTGGTCTTCAGGCGCGGCCCAGTATGGTCTAGAGACTGGGTTTGGTCTCGGGACTGGGCCTGGTGCTGTCTGGCAACTGAGACTGGTGTGGTCTAGACAATAGCCTGTTGCAATCTGTAGTTTTGGCCTGGGTCAGAGTTGTGCCTCAGGCTGGCGCTGTCTGGGAATTGGGCCTGGTGCAGTCAGGAGTCTGGGCACAATGTGATATTCAGACTTTGCCCAGCGGGGCCTTTTGACTGGGCTTGCTGCAGTCTGGAGGTTTGCCACAATGCATTTTGGAGACTTGCCCCAGAGTGGTCTGGAGAATGGGCCCAGTCCCGTCTGGACACTGGGCCCGTGGAATCCTCAGACAGGTCCTTGAAATGTTTGGTGACTAGTCCTGGTGCAGTCTGGAGTCTAGTCACAGTTTCGTCCGGCGACTGGACATGTTGTGCTCTTGTGGCTCAACCCGGCGAGGCCTTTCGACACGGTATGGTACAGTCTGGGAATTGGCCTGGTGCACTCAGGACACTGGGCGCAGTGTGTTCTTCACACGGGGCCCTGTATGGTCTAGAGTCTGGGGTTGGTCTCGACACTAGGCCTGGCACTTCTGGGGACGGAGCATGGTGTGGTCTAGACAGTGGACTGGTGCAATCTGTAGTCTGGGCCAAGTGCAGTCTGGAGACTGGACCTGACTTGGTCTACAGATGGGGACTGGTGCCGTCTGGAGAATAACCAAGCTTCGGCTTGGAGACTGGTCCAGAAATGTCTGGAGTCTGGGCCCGCTGTTGTTTAGAAACTGAGCACAGTTTCTAAACTGGTCTGGAGACTTGGCCTGGGGCAATTTTGAGACACATTCTGGCGTGGTCTGGAAATTGGTCCTGATGAGGTTAGGAGACTGGGCACAGTGTGATCTTCCTGTTGGGCCAAGTGAGGTCTGGAGACTGGGGTTGGTCTCAAAACTTGTCCTGCCGTGGACTGGTGACCTGGCTTGGTGCAGTCCAGTGGATTACCACGAGGTGGTTTGGAAACTGGTCCCAGAGTATGCTGGAGACTGGGCCAAGCCCAGTCTGGAGTCTCGGCCTGGTGCGGTCCGGAGACTGGGCCCTGAATGCTTTGAAGTCTGGTGCAGTCTGGAGACTAGCCTCATGTCGTCCGGAGACTGGGCATGTTTCGGTGTTGTGGTTCAACCTGGTGCGGTGTGGAGACGGGGACAGTGCCGTCTGGAGACTCGAACTTGTGAGGTCTGGAGGCTCAGCCAAAAACTTCCTGGAAACTGCACTGGTGCAGTTTGCAGAATCTGCCCAGTGCAATCTGGAGACTTGTATGAGTGCAGTCTGGTGACTTGATCCCGTGAACTCTGGCTTCTTGGCCTGCTGCTTCTGGTAACCTGACCTGGTGCAGTATGAAAAATCTGTCCAGGGTGATCTGGAGACTCTGCCGACTACAGTCTGGAGATTGAGCCAAGTGCAGGCTGGATACTCAGCCCAGCTTCCCCTGCTGATTGGGCCCAGAATGATCTGGAGTCTCTGCTCTGTGCGGTCTGGAGACTGGCCCCGGTGTGGTCTGAAGACTTGACCCTGTCCGGTCCGGAAACTTGGCTCACTGCAGTCTGGAGAGTGGACCCAGTGCAGTCTGAAGACTGGGCCCAGTGCAGACTGGAGACTGGCGCTGCTGCGGTCTGGAGACTGTGCCTCGCGCCGTATGGACTCTTGGCTCAGTGCAGTCTGAGGAATCTGAGCAGTGCTGTCTTGAGACTGGACCTGGTGTAATCTGGAAACTGGGCCCAGTATCATCCAAAGAATCTGACCCGTTCAGACTGGTGACGGGGCTGAACTCGGTTTGGGGGCTTGGCTTCGTGCAGTTTGGGAACTGGGCCGGGTGCACTCTGGAGATTAGGTGCATTGCAGTCTGGAGACTGGACCATGTGACCGCTGGAGACTGGACCCGGTACAGTCTGGAGACTTTTGGTGGCACAGACCGATGTGTGAGGACTCTATATATAGTCCATTATTTTTCTTCTTTTTATTTTCTGCAGGATGTTCATTTAAAGTTCGACCATTTTTGCTCCAAAAACCGAAGAATCTGTTCCTAGCTACATTGTACCTAATGTGGCACCATAAACAACTGCATTGCAAACGGTTATGTGCATTCATTAGAGTGCATGTGACAGTAAAGCCAATTGAATTCAAATGTGAGAGAGACAATTTTTTATGCCTTTTCCTTGAAAGCTGCTGCTTGTGCAGTTCAATGGCGTGGCTAGCAGTGTGTATAATGAGATCACTTTTAACACAAGAGGGAAAGACAGATGGAAAGACAGTAAGAGAATGAGGAGTGTCATCAATTCCCCCATTTCCATTCGTCCACTAGCAAAACAAGAGAGCCTTAAATGTTCAGAGATGCAGAAGCAGAGGTACTCACATTGATACACTGAAACACATACAAACACAATAACAAACACATAAGGCATACAGTCATATACACATTAGGTTTTTGCGGACATTCGACCACTCATGGCTGCCTTTCTATCCAATTAGATCATGGCTGATCTGATCTAGGCTTCAACATGTTTTCCTCTTCTGAATTTGAGCTGTTAGTTTGGAAACATAATTAAATTAGACTGAAAATAGTTCTGGAAAAGCATAGGCTTTTCCCACAAGTTAATGTTATGAATTGGGGCAAGGCCAATTTTGACCCACTTTCCCCTCCCACGTGTTTGAAGATGCCCTTCAGTGCCTCTCATCCACGTCCCGCACCTCCGACCTCGAATCCTACTCCTCCAACGGCAACAAGAACAGAGTCCTAACTAACCTTTCACCTCACCAACATCCACACACATTGCACCGTTGTTTTTTCACCGTTCCGCCACCTACATCGGACCCCACCAAAAGTAATTTATTTCCATTCCGACCCTCATCCGTTTTCCACAAACATCGCTCCGTCCACCACTCCCTGGGTCAGGTGCATGGAGTCCTAACAACCTGTACTCCATTTTTTGCAGGGCTTAACCTGACACCTCAGGAATTGCAAAAGCTGCATCCACAATTCCCCCTCACATCCATCCAAAACCCAAAGAGAGCCTTCTACGGCCAACAAAGTTTCATCTGCACTTACACACATGACATTCATGTATCTGCAGCCCCCAATGCGTTCTCCTCTGCATTTGGGAGACTGGACGCCATTCGCAGAGTGCTTCAGACAACATCTTCCGGACATCTGCACCAATCAAACCCACCCCCTTGTGGCTAAACAATTCAACTGTTCCTCCCAATCCGCCAAATACATGTAGGTGGTGAGCCTCTATAATCACCACTCCCTAACCATCGGACGCCTGGAGGAAGAACGCCTAATCTTCCTCGACGGGCCACTTCAACACCTAAGACCCCTGTGGATTTCAGTTTCCTTATTTCCCCTCCCCCACCTTACCCCAGTTCCAACCATCTAGCTCAGCACCATCGTCATGGCTTCACCAATCTGTCAAGCTTCCTTCCCACCTATCTGCTCCACCATCCTCTCTGACCTATCACCTTCATTCCCACTTCCATCCACCTATTGTGCTCTCAGCTACTTTCGCCCCAGTCCCACCCACTTCCATTTATCCCTCCACACAGAAGCTCCCAGCTACATTCGTGATGAAGTGCCTTTGCCGGAAATGTGCTTTTATCTGCTTCTCAGATGCTGCCTGACCTGCTGCGCTTTTGCCCAACAGCACTAATCTTAACCCTGATCTCCAGCGACTGCAGTACTCACTTTCGCCCAATGTTGATGGTTTTATGCAGGAATTTTCGAAAGATGATTGGCCAAAACTGTTCAAAGGTAAAGGAATTTCTGCCAAGTGGGAGTCATTCAAAAGCAAGAAAATGAGAGTTCAGAGAGTATGTTCCTTTTCGTGTGAATGTAAACGCTAGAACGAGTCGGGAACAGTCCATGGTAGACAGTAATGATGTTCAATTTAAGAAGCAAATGGCTATAACTCAGATATAGGTAGTCAGTATAAAATAATTTCCCTTTGGCAGCACAAGAGGTGTAGGAGTGTACGTCTGAGGGAAATCAAGATGGAAGGACAAAGAGGGTCTGAGATAGCTTTGACAAATTAGTTGAGGGGAATCAATCAACAGTGATTCTACAAGTATATTAAGGGAAAAGAGAAACTATGGAGAGATGTGGCCCCTTAAAATCAACGAGCACTCTATAGGTGGAATCACAGGAGAAGAAGTTGGTTTCATTTCACATGCATTAGCATGAAGGCAGTACAGTGTCTCAGCGGTTGGTACTGCTGCTGCACAGCGCCAGCGCTCCGGGTTCGATTCCAGCCTCGGGCATCTGTCTGTTTGGAGTTTGCACATTCGCCCCGTGTCTTAGTCGGTGTGCTCCGGTTTCTCCCATTGTCCAAAGATGTGCAGGTCCGGTGAATTGGTCATATAAAATTGCCCATATAGTTACGTGCTTTAGTCAGAGGTAAATATAGGGTAGCGGAATGGGGGTCTGGGTGGGTAACTCTTCGATTGAAATTTTTGGGCCAAATGACCTTTTTCCATATTGGAGGGAACCCAACCTAATCTCAACTAAAAACATATCACAAGTCATAACATGTGATGTAATCTTCTGTACAAAGATGCCACCTATGATTTATGAATCCTTGGTGCAAAGCAGAAGAGAAAAGAAAACAAAGTTTAAATGTAACACATTACAGTCCTTCCTGTAAAGGTGGAAAAACACAGAAACACAGTTAACAATTCAACAACACAGTCGATAAGCCTCTGGCCATGCGGGGTTCACTCTCCTGACAAGGCCTCGACATCCCATACTCCGTGGCCTTATGGCCTGTTCCTTCTTGATGGTTGAGATCCTTCATGAATATATCACGTCAGTATTTACTTTGGAGAAAGAGATAGAAGCTCGGGAAATTGGAGAAATAAATATATGTAGTGATGTTTTAAAACGAGACCACAATACAGAAGAAAATGTGTTACAAGTCTTAAATTGCATAAGCCTAGATGAGTACCCAGGACTAGTTGAAATATGTCCTATGTTATTGAAGGAAGCAGGGGAAGAAATTGTGAGTCTCCTAGCTGAGGTTTTCGGATTAATCCTCAGAGTCCTACGTCGTATCATTGGATCTGAAACATAAACTCTGATTCCTCCTCATCAGATCTGATGATGCCAGACATGAGGAGCTTTCCCAGAAACTTCTAATTTGTCTCTGATTTACAGCATCCGCAGTTCTTTCAGTTTTTATTTGTCTAATGGACAGCCACGGTTGATGTGCTGGAAGACAGCTAATGTTGTGACATTATTTTTTTTAAATGCTGCAAGGTAAAGCATATGAACTATAGACCAGAGAGTTTCATGTTAGTAAGTGATTGGATGAGATTCTGAGAGACTGAATTTCTATGCTTTCAGGAAGGCAACCACTGATTTGTAAACCTGTCCCAGAAAACTTTGGACATTTTTGAAGACTTGAACAGGAAGATAGATAAAGACAAGTCATCTTACGTCATCTACGTGGACCTCAGAGAGGCCCAACAACTTTCGACATGGTACATTGGTTAATAATTTTAGATCAAAGGGGATTACGCAAAGCTAGCCAATTAGAAACAACATTTTGAGGACAGTAGGAGACAGAGGCTGTTATTCTCGAGTTATTGCTCCAGCTGGAGGCTTGTGACCAGCCGTGACCAGCCACAAGGATTGGTGCTGTTTGCACTGTTGTTCGGTAACTTTACAAATGTCTTGGATGATGGATAGTAAGGTTACAAACGAATCTGAAGTTGGTGTTGTACTGGGCTGTGAAGAAGGTCATTTCAGAGAACAATGTGATCTTGATCAATTTGGGCCAGCGGTCGGAGGAATGGCAGATGGAGCTCCATGCAAATAAATGTGAGATGTTGCAAGTTGCAAGGCAACCCAGGGCAGGATTTATATAGTTAATGATCAGATCTTGGGTGTTTTGTCAAACAGGACGACTTAAGGGTGCAGTTATATACTTCCTTGAAAATGGAGTCGCAGGTAGACAATGCGGTGAAGAAGTAGTTAGGCACGCTATCTTCATTGGTCATAGCATAGAGTACAAATGTTGGGATATCATGTTTTGTCTCCGCAAGATAATGGTAAGGGCACATTTGGAGTACAGAGTACAATTCCTTTTGCCCTGCTGCAGGAAGGATGTTATAAACTCGAATGGATGCAAATACATTTAAGTGACGCGATGGAGACTGGAGGTTTTGATAGGTTGCATTGCCCAGGAGTTTTGCTTTTCTGCATTGGAGTCCAAGAGGTGACTTTAAAGAGGTTTAGAAAATCGCAAATGACATGGGTAAAATGAATACCTAATGTTCCTTCTACAGCGTGGACATGATCAAAACCAGAGGGCATAGGCCTAAAGTAAGAAGGGACAGATTTAGAAGGGATCTAAAAGGCAGCTCTTTCTCAAACTTTGGTGTGTGAATGTAATGAGCTGTCAAAGGAAGTGGTAAAGACAAGTAAATTTAAAACGTTTAATACATATCAGGATAGGTATATGAATAGGGAAAAATTGAGTTATTATAAATGCAGATAAATCGGATTGTTCATTTTTTGAAACCAGGTCGGCACGCACAACCTAAGTCAAAGTATTTGGTTCTGTATAACTCTAATAATCTATGACTGTATTGCTCTTCTCTCGTGGCCAATTATTTTTAGCTCTCAAAACATTTCCATATGATAAATCCTCTTTAATTATTTTCAATGACAGAGCTGTGCAGCTTTTAAAAGAGAAGTCTGAACACTGATGTCGTGATGTAGAAGATAGCAGCAGCAGAAGCAGAATTGCATGTAAACACAGTCTCCGAATTTTGACCCGAAATAATCCTCTGTCTGCCATTCTCATCAAGCCTCCCTGTGGTTCAGTGACAGTGTGCGTGAACATGCCAGAATTACGCCTTGTGTACCTAAAAATGATGACAACCGTTAAAGTTACTGTACTTGACTGTTTCTATTCCAAACAGCAGAGTTAACATTTGGTAGAGAAGGAGAAATGATCCTAAGACGAACAGATCAGATCGATGTCCTCGCCCTGCCACTACCAGTTATGGACGACGAAACAACTTTCTGGAAAAGACGGCTCCACACATTTTCCAACCTTAAACAATGGAATAGCCCTGCACAGCAGTATGAAAGACTTTGATGAAGGATCTGTGCCGACCTCATCTTGAAGTGTTGAGTTGATGATCGAATTCACTCTCGTCATAATGTCTCCACAATGACAGATTCCCATCTGCAACCAAATCAGATCGATCCACGTGACATGAGGACATAGCTGACCGTAGTAGATATGACAAAGTCAATGGGCTCTGACACTATTTCTGCAAAAAGACTGTTGACCTTTTCTACACAACAAGCCGTGTCCCCAGGAAAACTGTTTCATTCCAGCTCCAAGTCTGACAGCACCCTGGCAATGTGGAAAATTACTCAACTATGTCCAGTCCTCAAAAAGGAGAAAAATTACAATCTGACCAATTCTCACGCCCTCAGTCTCATCACGATAGTGAAATTGGTGCGAGTCCTTTTTGACAGAAATGTCAAGCAGTACAGAAATAACCTGCGCAGTGCAGTTTCCAAAAAGTGACCGTGTGGAGATGGTGCTGCTATGTTAATGTCAGTGGATTACTAATCCAAACCAGGAGAAAGCTTAGGCAGCTCGTGGAAGCTAAACACATTAATAAAATATTGAGATCTCAAATCTAATGTCAACAATATTGACACAGAAGCCAATGTCGATTGCAAATACTAATTTCCTTCACCAATGTACTGTCAGGAAGGAAATCTCCCATTTTTTTTCTGGCCTGACTTTAAATTGACTCCAGACAAAAAGGCATGTGATAACCTCTTCAATAGTCTCTTAAAAGATTCAGAAAGACACTCAATTGTATCAAACTTCCCTGCGATCTGAAGGGATGCACGTGGATAGAACACCTGGCACAAGCCTTATTGCAGAAAAAGGAAACGATAAGCACAGTCCAGTCAGCACTACAGATTAGAGCTTGTGACATCATTTACAGAGGTTTTCAACAGACTGCACAGTAACAACTGAAAATTATTAGGCCATTCCACACATTTAGCAGCCCCATTCTAATTCATGGTCGAACATTGTATCAGGAATAAAAGTGAAAATCTTAGAGCATGGATCAGTACCTGGTGCTATGATGTTGTGGCCATAACAGAGACATGGGTTTCTCAGGGGCAGGAATGGTTGTTGGATGTTCCAGGGTTTAGAGCATTTAAAAAGAATAGGGAGGGGGGAGAAAGAGGAGTGGGTGTAGCACTACTAATCAGAGAGGGTATCACAGCTACAGAAGCTTCCATTGCCGAGGAAGATCTGCCGACCGAGTCAGTATGGGGGAAAATTAAGAACAGCAAGGGAGCAGTCACCTCTTTAGGGATTTACTGCAGGCCCCCCAATAGCAGCAGGGAGATGGAAGAAAGTATAGGTCGGCAGATTTTGGAAAAGTTTGGACGTAGTAGGATTGTTGTAATGGGTGACTTTAACTTTCCCAATATTGCTTGGAACCTCCTTTGAGCAGAAGATTTGAATGGAGCTGTTTTTGAAAGGTGTGTTCAGCAGGGTTTCCTAACTCAGTACGTTGACAGGCCTACGAGGGGAGAGGCCATTCTAGACTTAGTGCTCGGAAACGAGCCGAGGCAGGTATCAGATTTTGTGGTGGGACCACATTTTGATGATAGTGACCACAACTGCCTCACATTCTACATAGATATGGAGAAGGAAAAGATAAGGCAAAATGGGAGGATATTTAATTGTGGAAGAGGAAACTATGATGCGATTAAACATGAGTTAGGAGGCATGGATTGGGAGCAATTGTTCCATGGTAAAGTCACTATAGACATGTGGAGACTGTTTAAGGAACAGTTGTTGCAAGTGATGAATAAATATGTTCGTCTGAGACAGGCAAGAAGTGGTAAGATAAAGGGACCTTGGATGACGAGAACGGTGGAGCTTCTCGTCAAAAGGAAAACGGTAGCTTACATAAGGTGGAGGAAGCTAGGGTCAAGCTCAGCTGTACAGGATTACAGGCAGGCGACGAAGGAGCTTAAAAATGGTCTGAGGAGAGCCAGGAGGGGGCACGAGAAAGGCTTGGGAGAACGGATTAGGGAGAACACAAAGGCATTTTAGGAATAAGAGAATGGTCAAAGAAAGAGTAGGGCCGATCAGGGATAGCATAGGGAATTTGTGTGTGGAGTCTGAGGAGGTAGGGGAAGCCCTAAATGAGTTTTTTGCTTCGTCTTTACGAAAGAAACGAACTTTGCAGTGAATGAATCCTTTGAAGAGCAGGTGTGCATGCTGAAATGGATAGAGATAGAGGCAGCTGATGTGCTTTAAACTTTGTCAAGAATGACAAGTCGCCAGGCCCGGACCAGATTTGTCCTCGGCTGCTTTGGGAAACGAGAAATGTAATTGCTACGCCACTTGCGAAGATCTTTTAATCCTCGCTCTCCACGGGAGTTGTACCTGAGGACTGGAGAGAGGCAAATGCAATTCCTCTCTTCAAGAAAGGAAATAGGGAAATCACTGGCAATTACAGACCAGTAAGTCTCACGTTTGTCATCTGCAATGTGTTAGAAAGGATTCAGAGGGATTGGATTTATGACCATCTGGACGATTGAATGGCTCGATTCAATGCAGTCAACATGGCTTTGTGAGGGGTAGGTCATGCCTCATAAACTTTATCGAGTTCTTTGAGGATGTGACTAGAAAAGTTGATGAGGGTCGAGCTGTGGATGTGGTGTATATGGACTTCAGCAAGGCAGTTGATAAGGTTCCCCATTGTAGGCTCATTCAGAAGATCAGGAGGAATGGGGTTCAGGGGAACATAGCTGTCTGGATACAGAATTGGCTGGCCAACAGAATACAGCGAGTGGTAGTTGAAAAAAAATTCTACCTGGAAATCTGTGGCAAGTGATATTCCACAGGGCTCTGTCCTTGGGCCTCTACTGTTTGTAATTTCTATTAATGATTGGATGAGGGAATTGAAGGATGGGTCAACAGTTTTGCAGATGACACAAAGGTTGAAGGGGTCGTTGACAGTATAGAGGGATGTTGTAGACTGCAGCGGGACATTGACAGGATGCAGAGAAGGGCTGAGGGGTGGCAGATGGAGTTCAACCTGGATAAATGCGAGGTGATGCATTTTGGAAGGTCGAATTTTAAAGGTGAGTACAGGACTAAGGATCCGATTTTTGGCAGTGTGGAGGAACAGAGGGATCTTGGGGTGCAGGTACATAGATCCACCCAAGTGGACAGGATTGTTAAGAAAGCATATGGTGTTTTGGCTTTTATTAACAGGGGTATTGATTTTAAGAGTCGTGAGATCTTGTTGCAGCTATAAAACTTTGTTTAGACCGCACTTGGAACACTACGTCCAGTTCTGGTCACCCCATTATAAGAAAGATGTGGATGCTTTGGAGAGGGTTCAGAGGAGGCTTACCAGGATGCTGCCTGGACTGGAGGGCTTATCTTGTGAGGAGACGTTGACTGAGCTCGGACTTTTTTCATTGTAGAAATTGAGGAGAAGAGGAGACCTAATTGAGGTATACAAGATAATGAGAGGCATAGATAGAGTCGATAGCCAGAGACTATTTCCCAGGTTCAAAGGTTGGGAGAAGATTTGTAGCTCGGGTGCTCGTGGTTGTGGTTCTGTTCGCCGAGCTGGGAATTTGTCTTGCAAACGTTTCGTCCCCTGTCTAGGTGACATCCTCAGTGCTTGGGACCTCCTGTAAAACGCTTCTGTGCTGTTTCCTCCGGCATTTATAGTGGCCTGTCTCTGCCGCTTCCAGTTGCCAGTTCCAGCTGTCCGCTGTAGTGACCGGTATATTGGGTCCAGGTCGATGTGTTTGTTGATAGTGTCTGTTGATGAGTGTCATGCCTCTAGGAACTCCCTGGCTGTTCTCTGTTTGGCTTGCCCTATAATGGTAGTGTTGTCCCAGTCGAATTCATGTTGCTTGTCATCTGTGTGTGTGGCTACTAAGGATAGCTGTCGTTTCGTGGCTAGTTGGTGTTCATGGATACGGATCGTTAGCTGTCTTCCTGTCTGTCCTATGTAGTGTTTTGTGCAGTCCTTGCATGGGATTTTGTACACTATATTAGTTTTGCTCATGTTGGGTATCGGGTCCTTTGTCCTGGTGAGTTGTTGTCTGAGAGTGGCTGTTGGTTTGTGTGCTGTTATGAGTCCTCGTTGTCGCAGTAGTCTGGCTGTCAGTTCAGAAATGCTCCTGATGTCTGGTAGTGTGGCTAGTCCTTTGGGTTGCGGCATGTCCTCGTTCCGTTGTCTTTCCCTTAGGCATCCGTTGATGAAATTGTGAGGGTATCCGTTTTTGGCGAATACCTTGTATAGTTGTTCCTCTTCCTCTTTTTGCAGTTCTGGTGTGCTGCAGTGTGTTGTGTCCCTTTTGAATAGTGTCTTGATACAACTTCGTCTGTGTGTGTTGGGGTGGTTGTTTTCATAGTTTAGGACTTGGTCTGTGTGTGTGGCTTTCCTGTAAACCTTTGTGGTGAATTCTCCGTTCAGTGTTCTCTGTACCATCACGTCTAGGAATGGGGGTTGGTTGTCCTTTTCTTCCTCTCTAGTGAATCGGATTCCTGTGAGTGTGGCGTTGATGATCTGGTGTGTGTTCTCTATTTCTGTGTTTTTGATTATTACAAAGGTGTCATCCACATATCTGAACCAGAGTTTGGGTTGAATTTGCGGTAAGACTGTTTCTTCTAACTTTATGAACTTTACTTTCTCTTACTCCCTGTTTTCTGTCTGCTCTCCCTTCCATATATTAGCCCAAACCCCTTAAGATTTGATTTTGCACACAAGGCTTTGTGCTTCATCAATGATCTTTCTCAAAATGCAAATGGATTTCAACCATTACATCTCCATAGTGTACCTACCAGCCAGAAACCAAAGTATGCTTATTTTTTCATGGAACACTTCAACCCCAGGCATCAATGTGGACTTCAACAGTTTCCTCATTTCCCCTTCCCCCACCTCACCCTAGTTCTGAACTTCCAGCTCAGTAACTGCCCCCATGACTTGTCCGGACTTGTCCTACCTGCCTATCTCCTTTTCCACCTATCCACTATCCCCTCTCGTGCTTGACCTATTACCTTCATCCCCTCCCCCACTCACCCATTGTACTCTATGCTACTTTCTCCCCACCCCCACCCTCCTCTAGCTTATCTCTCCAAGCTTCAGGCTCACTGCCTTTATTCCTGAAGAATGGCTTTTGCCCGAAACGTCGATTTCGAAGCGACTTGGATGCTGCCTGAACTGCTGTGATCTTCCAGCACCACTAATCCAGAATCTAGTTCCAGCATCTGCAGTCATTGTTTTTACCTCGTTTATGTGCCAATGCCATTTCCAGCTTTAACTTCTGGATTCAGAACACACTTCTCCGCATGGACATCGAACGGCTGCGCTCAGAAGGAAATTTAAAAAGCAGTGCAACACCCTTTAAAGACCAACTAATACCAACCAAATTATTTTCAAATGGTCGGCTGACGTTCTGCTTTCACACCAACTTGCACATTGTCGCATCTATCCACAGTGCACTCCATCTGCTACGTATTTGTCCTTTCTTTCGAATTGTGTCAATCCCCAAGAAGCTTTTTCACAACCTTCTCATCTACTCACAATCCGATATTGTTTAATGCCGTCAGGAGACTTGGAAATATTGCGTTTGATTCCCACAATCAATTGTTTGGCATGTATTGCCAATAGCTGGGACACAAACACCGGTACCTATGACATCTCACGTGCCTTCATCCTTATGAACGTTATTTTCTCTTACTCGCTGTTTTCCGTCTGCTCTCCCATCCATATATTAGCCCAAACCCCTTAAGATTTGATTTTGCACACAAGGCTTTGTGCTTCATCAATGATCTTTCTGAAAATGCAAATGGATTTCAACCATTACATCTTCATTGTGTACCTACCAGCCACAAACCAAAGTATGCTTATTTTTTCATGGATTGATAATACCTTGTCTGTGCATATTAATTTCAGTCCCAACGTTTTCTCCAAAAAGTTACTAATTTCATTGTTTTCATTGGACTCAACAGATTTAGACTTATTTGTATTGTTGAGACTATTTTTGTTGTTGTGTTTTCTTCTGTGAACACAGAACTGAAATAATTGCTTCATATAGCTGTCATTTCTCTGTTCTCACTTCTCCATTCTCTGCTTCCAAACTGTACAGAAGCTGCATTGTATTCGATTACGTTTTCAATCAGAATACGATAGGAAGCTCTTGCATTTTATTCTTCTCACCCTTGTCAATATCTTCTTCTGAACCCCCTCAGATACTGCCTTAATAAGTACAACTATTAACTTTCAAACAATCACACAATCGCAGGAGCATAGCCTCTGTAACGTCAGAAATACAGCACATTCTGCATTAGTCCCACTTTCCAACACCAAGGCCTGTAGTTGGGAATGTAATGACACGTTAAGTCGTCGTTCAAGTTTTTTTTAATGCATAAGAGGTTACCCATGACAGCTGCCCTCGCAGGAACTGTATTCCAGACGGTAACACTCTCTGGGTGCAAATCAGTCTTCATATCCTCTCTAAACCTCAAGCATTTCACTATAAATCTTTGGTCGCTTGTTCTTGCTTGTTTAACGAAAAGGAGCAGCTGCTCTATATCTACCCTGCCCATGTCCTCTTAATCTTATCCTTCTGAATCATGTCCCCCTAAGCATTGTCTGCGTCAAATCACTCATCCCGGGCTCATTCAGCCTCTCTTCATAACAGATACGTTCCATCCCAGGGAACATCCTTGTGAATTCTTGAACACAGAGCTATGAAATAGTGGAAGTGAATTTTGTATTAAATGGTTTTTTTTATACTTCTTGTACCCTCGTTATTGTATTAGCATGGAATTATTGTTATTCTAAGCTTTTAGTCTGTTTAGTTTCTAATTTATTATGATAATTTTGTAATCATGAAGTCTGCAATGCTGGAACTTTAAAAAAAATTTCGTTTCGATTCTTCCCCTAAGAATTGTCTTTCTAGAATCAGTACCTAGTTATCTTTGTACGTGACACGGAGTCGTAAGTGGAGACTTAAAAGTTTTCACTGTCCTGGTGGGGTGCACTGTACGATCCAAAGAATGAATTGATCCATTTCAGCTTCGACAAAATGGCCGACAAATAAAAAGGCACCCTGTCTTCGCTCTAAAATACAAGATGACAGACAGGATATAGATAAGACAAATAGTCTATTCCCGTCTTTAATTAAACGACAAAAACACCTTTGAACAGTGTTTCACCAAGACCACGAGTACTCCATTCCAAACAGTTGTGATTAGAGTATGTCAGCAAAACAGACAAACGCCTTTGTTAACGGAAGAATAATTCAACCAGTGAATGACTAAACACCATGAGTGTTTCAACCCAATCAACTCCCGAATCAGAGATCAGGAAAGAGATAAGTTTGGTTTATAAGAAAATTTTTCTTAACATTACTTCAAATATTAAAAAATAGGCTTTAGTTAAAAATTCTTTAGTATCGTAAGATTAATTTCCATAATAACATAGATACTCTTAAACAACGCTTTATAAAACTATTAAAGAAAAGCATGTAGACCTAGGTGCGTCGTTATCTAACTTTAGAAAATGGCTTCAAGATGGATTGTCAATGGAGCATTAATTACAAAGTGCTGGCAGCAAAAGTAGCTGTATAATATTACACTGTATAACTAACGTTATAATAAAATTCCATATTAACAATCTTGTCACAAGTAAGTTGAAACTACCTGCCCTTGTTACTTTTGTATACATAAAATAAGGACAGTAGAAGATATACAATTATCTTTGATAAAATAAGGTACAATGTATAATTTGAAGATAAGTTTGTCAATTATGGTTTCCCTGTCAGAATTACATCATCATTCTTTACAATGTTGCTGTTACTTTCTGAATATCTAATGTTACACACTTTATTATGGATTTCAATCGCTTTCCCATTGTTGATAACAAATTAACTCGTCTGTAGTTTGCCATGCACCGTCTTCTTCCTTTCTTAAACTCTTGGATTACGTTTATAACCTTCCGACTACCGACAATTGCTTCCGGTCTTTGCAGAATGTATTGGACAATAACACTAGATGAGAGTAGTCCTCACTTTTTCCTTGGAAAATAACACAGTGGAATACTTCTACTACTGCTTCCTTCAAAATACTGCTATGATATAAATTGATCTGTCGGACTGATCAATGCTCATTCAAGCTATGTTTTCAAAAACTAATTTCTGAATGATTATAGACTTTAAATACACAGGGGTCATGGTCACTTGGCCTTTCTGGGAGACGTTCTGGATCTTCCAACATGAAAACTGCTACAAAGAAATTGTTTAGTTTTTCTGGATCCAATCCACCAACAAGGCAGCACCCTCTTCACCTCTCCAACCTCTTTAACTTCCTTCTCATCTATCCACTCCACCCTCCGCACTGTTGGACTAAAGTTGCCACCTCCACCTGCATACACCTGTCACCATCCCAATAATTCCCCATCTCTCTCTTCATCTCAGCATCCTTTGCCCCATAATCGTAATGAAAGATCTTTGCCCGAAACGTCGGCTGTCCTTTGCCATGAATGCCCATCTGCTGTGCTTATGTCAGCGCCACGCTTTTCGACTGTTTCTCCAGCATCTGCAGTCTTCAGTATACCCTATTATCCGTCATCCACAGTAAATTATCCTGTCCGCACATTCACTGAACCATACTTGACATTGTTTCTATTTGAATTTCACATAACAGTCGAAAGTTTTTGGCTGACTTCATGGATCTTCTTTGTTTGGATTCATGTTTTTTTTTCCTTATCAGATTATTGGTCCTCCTTAGCTGAGTACTAAACCTCTGAATCCATGGCTTCCCATAATAGCCGAAATGTTTACAAGCCGTTTCCTTTGACCTATTGCAATGTTAACTCCTTTCATTAACTAAAGTTGAAACATCTTTCCATTTTGCTGTTTACATCTTGGAAGAATATTGATACATTTTACATCTTACAGTGTTTCCAAAAAAAACACACCTTGCTTAATTTCACTGAAGCGAACTTATCCCTCATATCTTCATGCCTTACAGAAGTCAGATTTTTACCAGAAGTTCAATAGAATTTTGGCATTTGAATATCTCAACAAAGAAATTATGACTAATACTCCCAAAAGCTCATTTAAAAAGTGCTTCAGTTAGCTCTTCTGATTACGCAACACGAAGTTAAGAACAGCCTGATCTCTAGACTGTGCTCAACTTACTGCTGAAGCACAATATCGTACAATCTCATGAAATCCATTTTTGCAGGCATTAGCATTCACAGCTGAGATGTAACTAGAAGCTGTCCATTATTACTGCAGCACCCGCAAACGTTAATATCCATGTCCTGTTTTATGGAATGCCCAACATTTGTTTTGCAGTTTTGACTTTGATATATAAAACCCAATTGCTACTCCTTGCTGATTCCAAGCTCCACTTTAACAGATTCTGTGCAATCTGAGTGATGTGAAATCTGGGGAGATTAATGATAGATTCAGGTTAGGTATTTGGCAAGGCCTATTTTTATGAAGTTCAAGATGTGGGTTGTAACTTTGAGAGAAAGTGAATGTTGTTCTGAACGATAAGACTGCAAGCACCTGTGTATATGATGAGGTGGATGTCCCGGCGTGTACAGGAAAATTTGACGTATTTACCATTTGGCTGTGCAGTGGATATCTTAGTTTTGGTTGTTGTATGGACCACAATTCGAATTTAACAATCAGTGAAAATCATGCCCCAGCTCGTAAAAAGCCAGTCGCGTTTGATTGTTTTGCCAAACAGCGAACCAATGAGGTGATCCGATGTTTGGGATAAAAAAATGTACATGTTGAAAAATTCAAGAGAGAGGACCTGTTATCGTAGAAGCGCCAAGAAAGAATGAAACGCTTTGCACCAAATGTAACTTTTACATATGAAACCTATTCGTAGTAAAAAGAAAGAAGACCAGGGAGATTTTCAGCCAGAAAATATAGACATTGAAGAAGTCCGTCGTTATGTGGCTTTGAAATATGTTGATGCAATTTCAGTCAGTGTCTTATTGGAATAGCATATTGCTAAAGAGTTGGAGGCAGTTAATAAACAGTTAAGAAAAGGAGAAGTCATAGTTGTGAAAAGTTGTCATTTAATGTTCACTTTTCGAGTTATAACATATATTGAGGCGATTTTCTTTAAATAGTGGAATTTGTCAGTTCTCTGTCACTCATATTTTAAAAGGTTACGAGGCGGTTGTCTGGGTGGTTATTTGAATGAACACAAGGCTGCACTACTATGTCATAACGTTTTAGGTGCTCACGTTCGACATGTGGCCGATTTTACACAGATTCCCTCTGAGATTTGGAAAGATTTGAATAGACTTGGGGTATCAAACGACACAGCAGTCGGTTAGTCTGCTACATCTTTAAATAAAATGGTTGAAAATATGGTTAATTGCGGTTACTTGTATTTGGTTAAATTAAAGGTGAGAGAAGTGGCTCTTAAGATTGCGAAAGAGCTTCTGGGATTCGAAAATGCTTTGCAAACTTGCCAAGAAATTTTAGATAGACAGAGGAGGGCAAAGCTTTACAATTACCAAATAGGTCAACGTTGGGTTTAACCAGGAACAGAAGGAAAGCTGAAATTGAAATCGATTTGATGAAACGTGGAGGTATCAAAGAAACAGACAAGTACAGCAGAGTTAGGAAAAACTTAAATTGCAATATAGGAAAATGGATTCGAAGAAAAAGAAAGATCGAGAGAGAAAGACAGAGTGAAGATATAGTCAGGTAGAGAGAAATGGAGATAGAAGAAAGAGAGGGAAAAGAAAGGGAGAAAATGATCTCAGTTGAGCACAGAGAGAGTGAAGAAAGAGAAAGAGAGAGCGAAATCGTATTTCAGAAGTTGCAGACCATTCAGGAAATTCAAGTTAACAGGACCGGCATTACGAGAGAAGGTCATGATGTGTACAAACATTTTAAAACATTGCCACATTTTGATTAGAAAGATGTCGGAGTCTTTTTAAAAACCATTTTAAAAAGTGTTCAGGCACATGGTGTAATGATTGACCAGCAAAGCGAAAAGGCAGATCTAGTGAGGTATACACAGCGTTATCAAAGGAGGGGTCAACAGAGTTTGAAGAGGTTTAAGGGCTATTATAGGTGCCTATGAATTGATACCAAAAGCACATAGGTAGCGGTTCGGAAATATAATGTAAGAACCACGTCAGGCTTACGATGAGTTTATATGAATTAAAGCATAATTTAGATAGATGGGTGCAGGCCTTAATTATACATAAGACGTAGGACCACCAAAGTAAGATTATTCTTCTGGAGGATTTTAAAAACTCACTTCCAGAGATGATAAGAATTCATGGGGTGAACACAAATTTCAAGAAATTAGAACAGCAGCAGAAATGGCAGATGAATATACATTGATGCATATCAACCGACAAGAATTTTGATTGGTAAGAGACAGAAATACGTAGAAGGGGAGATTCCTCATTACAAAACCGTGGAGGGCACACTGGTTATAGTTTTCCACTGGTGAAACAAGAAGCCCAAGAGGGCGAAAAGGAGGTGAAGAGCCTTGCGTATTTCCACTGTGGAAATGAGGGACTAGTAATGTCTCTCTGCTGGTCGTCAAAGAAAGCGACTGAGAAGGGAATTGGTAAAAGAGGCTAAATCATTGACATAAGTGGAAGCACTAAATTCACCCACAAAAAAACTCAATTATCTGCAGGAGAGTGAACGGCATAGGCATGGCCTGTATACGAAATGTCTGATGTCTATGAAGACTTAATTTTAGTGGGTAAAATTTACTCAGAAAGAACGAGGGGGAGACGTTATAATTTTGAGTTGGAAGAGTTCTAATCTGTCTACAGTAGTAAGAGATAAGTTGGATTTGCACTCTTTCTGACCTATTGCACGAGAGAATGGTAATTTGCGGGAGGGATGTAAAGACATTTGGCGTTTACTTTAACTCAGTATGTTGACAGGCCGACAATGGGAGAGGCCATTTTGAATTTGGTGCTTGGCAGTGAGCGGGGGCAGGTGTCAAAACTTGCGGTGGGAGAGCATTTTCGGGATAGTGACAACAACTGCCTCACATTCGACAAAGCTATGGAGAAGGAGAAAAGCAGGCAGAATGGGATGATATTTAATTGGGGAAAAGGAAACTATGATACTCTCAGAAGTGCATTGGGAAGTATGGACTGGGAGCAATTGTTCCATACAAAGGGCACTATAGACATGTGGAGACTGTTTAAGGAACAGCTGTTGCGAGTGATGCATAAATCTGTTCCTCTGAGACAGGGAAGAAGTGGTAAGTTAAAGGAACCTTAGATGACGAGAGCGGTGGAGCGTCTCGTCAAAATAAAGAAGGCAGCTAACGTAAGGTGAAGGAAGCAATGGTCTTGCTCAGCTCTAGAGGATTATAGGCAGGCGAAGAAGGAGCTCAAAAATGGTCTGAGGAGAGCCAGGAGGGGTCACGAAAAAGGCTTGGCAGGAACGATTAGGGTAATCTTAAGGCATTTACACGTATGTGAGGAATAAGAGAATGATCAAAGAAAGGGTAGGGCCGATCAGGGATAGCATAGGGAAATTGTGTATAGAGTCTGAGGAGGAGAGGAAGCCCTAGATGAGTTTTTTGCTTCTGTCTTTTTAAAAGAAAAGGACGTTGTAGTGAATAAAACCATTAAGGTGCAGTTTAGCATGCGGGAACAGATAGACATTGAGGAAGTTGATGTGTTAAAAAGTTTGACAAACATTAAGATGACAAGTCACCAGGGCCAGACCAGATTTGTCCTCGCCTGCTTTGTGAAGCGAGAAATGTGATTGTTTTGCCACTTGCGAAGATCTTTGCTGTCCACTGGAGTCATGCCAGACGACTGGAGAGAGGCAAATGTAATTCCTCTCTTCAAGAAAGGAAATAGGGAAATTCTCGGCAATTACAGACGAGTCAATCTCGCGTCTGTCGTCTGCAAGTTGTTAGAAATAATTCTGAAGGATAGGATTTATCACCATCTTGAAGAGCATGGCTTTATTCAAAGCACTCTGCACGGCTTTGTGGGGTGGTGGGGTGGGCAGGTCATGCTCACAAATCTTATTGAGTTTTTTAAGAATGTTACGAGACAGGTTGATGTGGGTCGAGTGGTGAATATGGTGTGTATGGACCTCAGTAAGGCATTTCATAGGTTTCCCCATGGTAGGCTCGTTCAGAAGGTAAGGAGGAATGGGATAGAGTGAAATCTAGCTGTCTGGATACAGAATTGTCTGGACGACAGAAGACAGCGTGTGGTAGTGGATGGAAAATATTCTGCCTGGAAGTCAGTGGTGAGTGGTGTTCCACAGGGCTCTGAACGTGGGCCTCTATTCTTTGTAATTTTTATTAATGACTTGGATGAGGAGATTGAAGGGTGGGTTAGCAAGTTTGCAGATGACACAAAGGTTGGAGGTGTCGTTGACTGTATAGAGGACTGTTATAGGCTGCAGCGTGAAATTGACAGGAAACAGAGATGGGCTGAGAGGTAGCAGATGGATTTCGACGTGGATAATGCGAAGTGATGCATTTTAGATTGTGTATCTGAGTTGAGGGTGACATTAAATCGGGTAGCTGAGTTCGCAAAACACCACCTGAAAAAGGCATAGCATAGAAGGAAGTATGTGGCAGGTAAAAACAAGCTAATTTTTGGACGTTTTCCCGTGAGGATGATGCATTAGTATTGTTACCAGTAGTGGGGATCCCTTCAAAGGCAGGTTGTTATCCCTGTTAAACTGAGAAAAAAAAGAGTCAGATAAACTATCTTGAAAAGATGTCAGATAGATAAAGGACTGTATCAGGTATGACATATGAATATGTTGAAAACTAATCATAATACAGCGAAGGATCTGGAGAAACAGGTGTTATTCACTACCTCATAGAATAAGAAATTAAATCCAGAGTTTCTTGTGCCACAAAATACATTAAATGCTGGAAGGTCCTTGGGAATTGGGGTATATTGGTAGGCTCTGTGTGTCAGGAGCAATGAGTTCAGTGGAAAAGTTTGTTGCAGCAATATGAGGACATTAGCAGGAATTTAAATGGGAGGACTAATGCTATTGTATACGATATAGAGGTATGGTATGCTGTTCCCATTAAACAACAACGCTAACGGCTAAATCCTCTCAAAGCCAGACATGTCCAGAATGAAGTGAATACGATGCTCAATGAAGATATCAGCGAACTGAGTCAGAGCGATGGAGTTCACCCATCATGTTAGTTCTCAAACCAGATGGGACACACCATTTTCTGTGAACTAGTGGAAGGTCAACACCGTAATTAAATCATATTCATACACAACACCAGGACTGGAGAACTGTGGAGACAAAGTTGCACAAGCATCACAGAGTTGAAATTACTGCATGGTTGCCAGCCGGTATCTTTATCAGGGAAATCAAAAGCAGTTTTGCGTTTGTAATGTCAAATGAACTATCTCAATACTAAGTGATGCTTTTTGAAATGATGAACGCACCATGCACATTCCGAGACTCGTGAACAGAGTTGTGGTTGGATTAACAAACTTTACAGGTTATCTTGGTGAAGTAGTAATTTTCAGCGAGTCATTGAAGGATCACAGTTGGCAGAGGTCGTTGAACAACTAAGAGAAACAAAACTGGTAATAAATATAAAAATAACACAGAATTCGCGAAGGCTGAGGAGACATTCTTGGTACATTAAAGCATTATTAACCACTGCAAAAACATTTAACCACAACTTATTTTATATCCTTGGAAGTTGCAATTGATGTTAGCGATATAGGAGTCAGACTTATAATGCTACAGGAAGATGATGATAAAATTGAACTGCCAAAGTCAACACCCACCAGTGAAAATACTCTAAAATCAAAACATAATTATTGAGTTTTGATATTGGCCTTACAACTTTTAAATATTTATATGATGAGCAATGTGCCGGGAATGGTTGTGTCCACGGACCACAATTTTCCTTCAATCTTGGAAAATATCAAGACATAAGATTTAAATCCATTGGAATGGTTTGTTTCAGACTCTTAATTTAATAACTGTACACTTTACAGATAAAAATGCGATAGCAGATGCGTTATCGTGGGTTGAAAGGAAATATATATGTGAATAAGATTGGGCAGATACCAATGTCATATGTATTTTTGGGGAAATTAATAAGCAAGCCTACTTCAGATTAATGAGCTGTGTATTTCATTGTAATTGAATTAAGTATTAGCAAAATAAATGAAACATTATTTCATTCTGATGGATCATTTATTCTGAAGGGGAGGTTTTATAATGTTGACGGAGGGTACTGTAACGTTCAGAGAGAGTGAATGCTGTTGTAAACTGAGCGATTACTATCACCTGCGTGTATGACGAGCTGTTAGAACCAGAGTGAAATGCAAAATTAAAAATACGTCACATTTGGCTGTGAAATAGATAACCGAGATTTGGTTGCTGTATCCCAACAATTTGAATTTGACCAATCAGTTTAACTTATGCCACATAATTCTAAATCCCAATCGCGTTTGATTTTGTTGCTTTGCCAATATCGAACCAATTAGATAATCCAATGTTGGGGATATAAACATGCAGACATATTGAAAATTGCAGAGATAGAAAATGCCATCGAAGAAGGGCGGTAAAGACAAACCAGGGAACTATAGACCAGCGAGCCTGACCTCAGTGGTGGGCAAGATGTTAGAGGGAATCCTGAGGGACAGGATGTACATGTATGTGAAAAGGCAAGGACTGATTCGGCATAGTCAATATTGCCTTGTGCGTGGGAAATCATGTCTCACAAACTTGATTGAGTTTTTTGAAGAAGTAACAACGAAGATTGATGAGGGCAGAGCTGTAGATGTGATCGAAGTGGACTTCAATAAGGCGTTCAACAAGGTTCCCCAAGGGAGACTGATTAACAAGGTTAGACCTCATGGAATACAGGGAGAACTGGCCATTTGGATACAGAACTGGCTCAAAGCTAGAAGACAGACTGTGTTGGAGGAGGATTGTTTTCAGACTGGAGGCCTCTGACAAGTGGAGTGCCACAAGGATCGGTGCTGGGCCCTCTACTTTTTGTCATTTGCATAAATGATTTGGATGCGAGCATAAGAGGTATAGTTAGTAAGTTTGCAGATGACACCAAAATTGGAGGTATAGTGGACTGCAAAGAGGGTTACCTCAGATTATAACAGGATCAGTACCAGATGGGACAATGGACTCAGAAGTGGCAGATGGAGTTTAATTCAGATAAATGCGAGGTGCTGCAGGTTGTGAAAGCAAATCTTAGCAGGACTTATACACTTAGTGGTAAGGTCCTAGGTAGTGTTGCTGAACAAAGGGACCTTGGAGTGCAGATTCACAACTACTTGAAAGTGGAGTCGCAGGCAGATAGGATAGTGAAGAAGGCGGTTGGTATGCTTTCCTTTTTTGGTCAGAGTAGTGAGTACAGGAGTTGGGAGGTCATGTTGCGGCTGTACAGGACATTCGTTAGGCCACTGTTGGAATATTGCGTGTAATTCTGGTCTCCTTCCTATCAGAAAGATGTTGTAAAACTTGAAAGGGTTCAGAAAAGATTTACAAGAATGTTGCCAGGGTTGGAGGATCTGAGCTACAGGGAGAGGCTGAACAGGCTGGGGCTGTTTTCTTTGGATTTTCGGAGGCTAATGGGTGACCTTGTAGAGGTTTACAAAATTATGAGGGGCATCGATATGATAAATAGACAAAGTATTTTCCCTGTAGTCGGGGAGGGCACAGTTTTAGGGTGAGAGGGGAATGATATAAAAGAGACCTAAGGGGCGACTGTTTCACGCAGAGGGTGGTACGTCTGTGTAATGAGCTGCCGGAGGATGTGGTAGAGGTTGGTACAATTACAACATTTAAGAGGCATTTGAATGTGTATATGAATATGAAGGGTTTGGAGGGATATGGGTTGGCTGCTGGCAGGTGGGACTAGATTGGGTTGGGATATCTGGTCGGCGTGGATTGTGTGGACCGAAGTGTCTGTTTCCATACTGTACATCACTGTGACTCTATGAATGAGACCCAAGAAATCTGGAACCACTCTCTATCAACGGTACTTCTTACGTATGAATCATATTCCTAGCATAAAGATAGAAGGTGACCCAGGGAGGTCATCAATTGGAAGAAGAACAACATCAAACACGACAGCAGCTGTCTAGTTTAGAAATTCAGTTGATGTAAGTTTGCTTTTTTTGGGGTTTATGTTGTTATAGAGTTGGTAATAGGTAATAATCAGTTCAGTGAAAGAAGATCTGAAGTTTGTAAACAGCTGTTGTTTAATGTTATTTCCTTTAAATAGTGAAATTTGAAAGGTTTTGGTCACTCATTTTTAATAGATTACGAGGCGAGGTGAGCTTTTGTGGGTGTTTGTTTTAATTAACAGAGGGGTTCACCGCCGTGTCGTCACACTCCGTGGAGGTTGAGATCATCTCGTTACGTTGCGTACGTTCTTCTCATGCCTCATTTTGACATTTTCACCAGATCTCCATTTAGGCTGACGGGGTAGAGAAGGACAGTGAAGTTTCAAAAATGCTGTGCGTTCCTCTAGTCAGCTGAGATTGCTATAAGTAGGCTGGCAAAGTGTTACTGTTGCTGAAGAGGATCTAAATGAGACCACGTCTGGAGTAGTGTTTCGACATATAGTATGCTCACCAAAGTACGTGAGAAGCAGAGTTGGTTCGTTCAACTGTTTCTTGCAATGATGGTGTAAAATAATAAGGAAGGGATTAGATTACTTACAGTGTGGAAACAGGCCCTTCGGCCCAACAAGTCCACACCGCCCCGCCGAAGCGCAACCCACCCATACCCCTACATTTACCCCTTACCTAACACTACGGGCAATTTAGCATGGCCAATTCACCTGACCTGCGCATCTTTGGACTGTGGGAGGAAACCGGAGCACCCGGAGAAAACCCACGCAGACACGGGGAGAATGTGCAAACTCCACACAGTCAGTCGCCTGAGGCGGGAATTGAACCAGGGTCTCTGACGCTGTGAGGCAGCAGTGCTAACCACTGTGCCACCTTGCCGCCCAGCTTGATGATCAGCTTGAACCAATAACCATTGCAATTTACAAGAACGAAAGATAACCAGATTTGTATATGTAAGTTTGGAAGGAGTCAGCCACAGAAGCCAATTATATAGCAACTAGTGGTTTTCATTCCACTTTTCCAGCCTGTTACTCAGGAGCAGCAGAAGTATATTCAGTCTTTCGACTCTGTTACACAAGAACAGGACTAGTTTAATCAGCCCCTGGATTCTGACATGCTTTCACAGGAGGAGGCAAATCAGCCCCTCGAGTCTATTACACTAGAATCAGAGCAGACCATGCAGCATCAAAGTCCATTTTCACAGCAACAGGATCAGTATAATCAGCCTCCTCAAATCTGTAACACGGGAACGAGAAGACGCCAGACAGTGCCTGGAGATTGATGTACAATGTTATGAATTTAAAGGTTTGTACTGTACCTCTGAGAGAGAGAGAGAGAGAGAGAGAGAGAGAGAGAGAGAGAAACACAGAGAAAATATTGTTCAGAACTGAGAGATGACAAGCGCCTGTGTACATGATTATGGCAGTCCGAGTGTGTACTGCAAAAATTAAAAACATGTAACATTTTGTTATTGTTTTGACAACAATTCGAACAATCAGTTTAATTATCCGACCGATCGTTACGACACGGGATAAACCTTCCTGTTGATTTAAAACCAGTAACAGAGAAGATGTATCCTGGTCAGTAATCTGTGAGAGTTCGAGAGTTTTAAGAACTATATAAAGTAAAAGTGACAACTTTATTTCTTAAAGTATAACGCAGAATTATTAATTAACAATTAATTAAAGCTCCTTCCTTTAAACTATCTTTTACCTTCCCCTCTGTAATACTAATCCAATAAAATCCCAGATTGAGATTTCTAAAACAAAACTTCTTATGTGATCGACAAGGTATCCTTAAGAGACCGATTTTTAGGGCAGTTTTTTTTAGATGTTGGTGACTTCTGAGGTCTCCACACAACTGTTCAATATTCCCCAGTCTTATACCTGCAAAGCATGAAATATTTCGGCGTTTAAATTTGCCAATATACTAAATTCAAACTGGATGAAGTTTGGTATTTTTCGGGGATAATTTAAACTATTTGGACCGATTCGAATCTGTTTTGTCCATTCCAGGCAAACAGCTACATTAGCTATTTCAGTAGCTGGACCACATGTTACATTGCATCATATTCTGAATAATTGATGCTGTCTCTGCTTGCTGTTAACCCTCTAAAATGTACAGTACACCCACATGTTCATAACACGATCTATTCATTCCACACTCCTTTCTAAATTTTCACCTTCTCCCGCACCTTCGTCCACCTTTCGCATTCTCATCTACTCTCCCCACAGATCCACCCCATCCCAAATATCTCAAAGCCCACTTGTACCATTATCCTCATTCCTGGTGAAGGGCTTATGCTCGAACTTCGATTCTCCTGTTCCTCTGATGCTGCCTGACCGGCTTTAACAGCACCACACTTGTCGAGTTTACATTATGCTTCAGGAAGTTAAACCACAACTGAGTTTGAAATTATTGCTTTGCAAACTCGAATCAATGAGACGAACCCATGTTAGGAGTGTATAAAATTATGTCATTGTGAAAATTGATCAGAGAGGAACAGCCGTCGAGTTAGAACGCATAGAGAATTGACATCTTTCTCTCCAAGAATTTAGTAAACACCCTCTGTCAAAGGAAAAATACTCGCAGGGAAAAGAACGAATACGAACCCGGGAGCTGCTCAGTCAGAATACGAGTGAAACAGAAAATGACAGTGGCGGTATTGTTTTGAAAATAACTTAAAGCAATGTTAATAAGGGTCTTATTGGATTCGCATATTGTTATAGGGTCGGAGACAGCTAATAAACAGCTAAGATTAAAGGGGCTTAAAAGTGTGAATACTAGTTTAGTGTTCACGTTTTGACTTATAACATAAATTTATGTTGTTTTCTTTAAATAGTAGCATTTAGGAGTTCTCTGGCACTCCTATTTGAACACATTATAAGGTGAGGTGAGCTTTTCTAAGGGTTTCGTTTAATTAACAGACGGGTTCACCGGTACAGCGCAACAACAAGAATAAGAGGAGAGCATTTAATTTGCTGAGCCTGCTGAAATAGAATTAGAGAAGGATTCAGAATACTTGAGAATTTCTTTTATGGGAAAGAAGGAAATTCAGCCATGGATCTCTTGTCTGGGAACAGGACAGAACCAATCTCTTCCTCAATTGCATTTCAGGAAGGCAGGAGGAAACCGTTTAGAATCTCTAGCCTGCAATGGAGGAATACGGGGAGCCACTTCAGCCCTGTAAACTGTAACGTAAGAACAAAAATATTACATCAGAGGAATACACATCAATATGCGGAGGACAAACAGACGTTGAAACTCATAATCCAGAAGAGCAGAAGGGCATTCATGTCATGGACTTTTTAAAATATCCCATCACCACTGTCCTATTGCCTCTTCATATTTCCATGATCTGTTCACCTATTCGTTCTTCTATCTCACGCTAACTGTTGGGACGTCTGTAGTACAACCCCAACAATGTAACTGCACCCTTCTTATATCTCAGCTCCACCCATAAAGCCTCACTACCCAAGACCACCATAGTGCTCTTCTTTTGTACAGCCTTGATATCGTCCCTGAGCAGCAATGCAACTCCACCCACTCTTTTACATCCCTCGCTGGCCTGTCTGAAACGTCTATATCCCAGAATATTCAGTTGCCAATCATCATGCCCTTCCTTCGACCACGTCATTGAGATTGCAATAATGTCATACTCCCAGGCACCAAATCCAAGCCCGAAGTTCATCTGCCTTCCACACTACACTCTGCATTAAAGTAGATGCATATCAGGCCACCAGTTCTTTTGCGCTCACCTGCTCTCTGTCTATTCTTTCCGTTAGTAGTGCTATCTTCATAATTCTTACAGTCTGCAGTCTCCACCTCGCTGCTTAGTTGTTTTCTCTTCACGGTCCCAGTCCCCTGCCACATTAGTTTAAATACTCCCCAACAGCAGTAGCAAAAACTTAGATGTGTGGTCTTTTTGAAAATTGCCAGATTACTGAACGACCGATGAGATGAGAGGGAGAAACACAGGCATTCAGTCGACAGGCGCAGACCTAAATTTAAAGGCGTACCTCGAAGCTGCTAAAATTCTGCTGTCCAACATGAGGCGTCACTTGGGTCGGACCCAGAAGTGAATGAAAGCGTGAGGTGCATATTTATTTTCCTTATTCCTGAGCTTGATAACGACTAGAATCGGACAATCCAGCGAGACGAATACAAAAGGGCACGGTAGAGTGCAGATGGACTGACATTTGCGTTAGAATTGGAATATTACTTCATGGACAACAAGTTGCAAAGTTATTGGCTATGATGGAAGAAGGGGTGTCGTTGGAGTGAACGTTTGGACGAAATAATCGCAAGAATGAGAAAATTAATTAAATTTTCAGCACAAACAGTTGAAATGGTTCATTATATCACAAACTCATTCCACTTCACCAAACCAAATCACAAACCAAAATCTCGAATGAGATATCTGCTCATTACGAATCACCATGCAGACCAGCGGGTGCACAGCTTAATACGACCCGTCAAGCTGTCCAGCGTGGACACCCTGTGCATCAATTCATTCATCTACAAACCCGGACGAGATATCTGTCCAACGTCATGAGCTGTGTAGACTACACCAGTGGATTGGTCTGTAAACTCGCTCAGCATGTACAGCTGTGTAACCCACCCCAGTGCGTTTCTCGAAAACACTGTTTTGGATCGGTGCCCAGCGTGGGCAAACATCCAGCCCATTGCTGAAATTGACAGGATGTGCAGCTCCCATCCATTTGCAGCTTCATAGTTCCATTGTGCCATGACAAGGGGTGCTGTAGGTGTAAACCTCACTGCCAGAGAGAGATGCCGGTGGAATCAGTGTAAATTCATGCAAATGGGAGGGTTTTGGAAATAGTCAGAGAGAGCGAGATTGACAGACAATGACATGGTACGATGCGTGCACAGGTTTCGGAATGCTGAAATGTAAACACTTTGACAGCATCTTTCAACATGAGCCCGGGATTTCATGAATGATGGGTGAATGGGATTTTGGTGGTAGTTCTGATGGTAGAGATTTTTTAAATGAGGATTTGTTCTGCACCTTGGTAACTAGGAGTGGGATCACACAGTCTTTCACACATTGTCCTGAATCTAACAATAATTGTCGCAGTGACATTTTCAAAAGGTGTGACAGAGGGTTCAGGTGTATGAGACCGAGCTAGCTTCCAGGTGCTACCTTGTCGAACTCAACTCATTCACTATTGATCTATCACTCTTATTCATTGTCAGCCGGATGCCTGATTTTCCCATCCATCATAGCTGAAGGTATTCACCATCGCTCGGATGCCACTAGATATTCCGAAGCCCTGGCACTGGTGCCATATTTAAAAGACCAATTGACACATGGTTGAGCTTTCTGAGTCATAAGATTGTACTACGATTTGTCGACTGGGGCATGGACATATTGGTGGATAGGCTCGTACAGAGGAGAGCCGTTCTCATCCAAGAGAAGACCACACCAACAAAGGTACTGTGCTTCGTCTGAGTGCATCACCCAGTTCAGTGCATTATCTGCAATCTGAAGAAATGCCAAGCAATATAGCTCCCCGCTCTGCAAGGGTCACCCAGTTGTCTCTAGTCCCTAAAACTCACTGCATATCACGTCTAACACCTATCGTCGAACAACGCTCATGTTCCAACCATCTCAATATTGTTTGCAGCACCTTTCACCACACCACTCCCACGCAATACCCCCACACGATTACATAATGTCCTGGAAAATTTTGTCAGTTCAGATAATGCTTGAGATAATTTCCCAAATAAATTCGAGGTTCAGCGAAATGTCAGTCCAGCAGTGTGAAACACACCCGGGGAAGGAGCACAATTGCATTTATTTTGAAAACAAAGCGATAAAAGGACATCATAAGGTCATTCATCAAATATAATTTACATCATCGTCCACACAACTTCAGCATCTAAACACTTGACTCATTATAGAAACACATTGCCTGGCAGAGTACTTTTCTGTCCTCTACTGTTATCTTGGCCATTACCTGACTTAGAACTGTTTCAGTGTTATCAAAATTTCTATTGTCCTTTGTCTTTGAGTGTTTCTGTTTATCGCAGTTAAGTTGTCTCCCACTCAGTTTCCAGGATATTTTCGTGACACAGAGGGAGGCCAAAAGCGGAGGTTGAATTCCCCTCATGAACAGAGGTAATCATGAAGAGCCCACTTTCTCAACTTCACCCCCGAGAGAACACCATGAGTACTCTCTGTAATGAAAGAACAGTTCCATGGTCCTCTGCAATTATATCCTTTCTCAGGTAAGAAAATAAAAACAACACGCACAGCACGCCGGATGTGCTCTCAGTCAGACTGGGTACAGCTCAAGCAACACATTCTCCCGACAGAGTTGATTGGTAGTACAGCTAGTGGGACGTTATGCAAATTCTTTCTTTAATTTTAGAAGTCACCTCAAATCCATAATGGAGATGAGGAGGTTTAGTTTCTTTTCTCAGATTGTTCTGAGACTGAGGACCTTTTCGGACTAAGGTGATTTTACATTATCACTATTTACTTTTATAAGACATTTTTCGACATGACAATTTCAAGTTCTATTGTATGCCTGTATGATATTGTCATCCGAAGTCTCATTCTATACTATTCTAAACTGTTTAACACGTACAACACATTCCTGCCACTCCCTGATAATACTTTACTCCAGTGTTATTCATGAATCTATCTGTCTGCGTCTCCAATGTGTTCATTGTCTTTGACTCGAATGCTTTTGGAGAATAATGTCCAACGTCTTATATCATTATGAGAAAAACAAACAAAATCGCCCGGTTTCTGTAATGGATTCTTTGATGAATTTTAAAAGCCAAGAAAAAAAACATATAATGTGCCCACTAGCTGCACTTTCAACCAGCTCTGAAAAGAATGTACTGCTGCTGCAACTGAACCCCATCTAACTGAGAAGAGAACAAGATGCTTTGGTGTCGGGTTCTTTTTATCTCCTTATCTGAGGAAGGATATAATTACATTGGAAGGAGAGCACAGATGTTTCACTTCCGTATTCCTGGGATGAAGGGCTTATGTTATAAAGGTTCAACAGAGGAGATCTTATTGAATCAAAGTCTTGAGCACAGTGGGTGAGTTGAATACACGATGGGTGTTTGCATCATACGAACACCCAATCTCTCTTTTTTAGGCTTCCCTTCTCTGCAACGACTGCTGTCAATGTCGATCATACTGAAGACGCAGCCCCCAAATACCACCCAGGGTTTGCTCAACCAAATCCGCTGCTTTCCCTGAATGCTGCATTGCACAACATGACTTTCGGAAGACTAACCACTTACTTGGTAATAACTGAAAATAATAACATAAGAAATAGGAAGAGCAGTCGGTCATTCAGACTCCAAGCTTTCCGCACCATTCAGTAATCGCATGGATAATCTGTCCTTGGGCTCAACTCCACTTTCTTGTCAATTCCATGTTTCCCTCACCTTGCCGATAGGTCATAAACCCGTTCGCCACGTCTGTAAATATGTTCAGTCAACTAGCCTACGCATCAACAACTGTCTGGTAAGGGAATCCCATACATTCTCTACGATCAGAGAGAAAACATTACTCTGCATCTCAGTTTGAAATTGAAGTCCATCATTCCGTACTTATGTCCCTGAGTTAGAGACTCTGACCAGGAATAGACACATAGTCTCAACATCTCTTTCGTCAATCCCACTCTGTTCTTGTAACTTTCAATACTATCATACCTCATCCATTTCGATTACAATGAATACACACCGAACCATTTGGAAGATCTTAATAAGTCAACACTTTCATCCCAGGAATCAGCCTAATGAACCAACAGAGTTCATGCTTCTTCACCAGGATGCGAACTTTGAATTGCAGACACGGGAACACTCCAATTCCTTTAGACAGCACTTTGTTTTTGAATTGGTTTCCATTAAATAATACCCAGGCTATTGATGGTTAGGGCCCGAGTGCATTACTTTTTTTTTACAATAAACTTCATCTATGAATTAGTTGCCCCCTCACAGACCTTAATTATTTCCCCTTTCAGCTCCCTTACATTCTAACTGTACCGGATCCACAAAGTCATAGAAATCTTGAACTCAGATTGCGCCGAAATGCCGTCAGGATAGATTGTAAATAAATGATGCCAAATCACTGATATTTCTGATAATAGGAAAATAAGTATTTTGATCCTGAACAGATATATTAATCACAAATCTCAGTCTTCTGTGTATTAACCTACACTCATTCCAGGCTATTACCTTATTCGTACTACTGTGAGCTGTTGTCTTGCGTAAGAACCTTTATTTTTTACTAATTACACAAAATATCTGGAAAGCCCAATGAACTGATTATGCTTCCACTTTATCAAGTCAGATTTTTATATTCTCGGGGTATTTCTTGTCATTTGTAAGATTTTACAGGGCAAACATTGTCTCTCTTTCACAATACCACGATGACTCTGCGTGAAGCTTTGCAAAATGTCCTGCAATTCCTTCCTCAGTAAGGCTCTCGAACAGATTCCCAGATCTTATTGGCAGACTAAATGTCTGGAAGGCTCCTGCATTGAGTCTCACTTCCTTCTTGTAGACAAACGCCGAATTGGAGGTCCGCCAGTTTCACTGGAATACTCGTGCAATTCAGACAGTTAGGAATATTCCACACAATGCTGCCAGTCTCTCTGCAATCACACCTTTTAAAACCTTTTGTCAGTTCCTGACATGCTAACTATCCTTGGTCTTATCTCTTTGTTAAAATCTACACTCCTTTTATTAGAGACAATTCTAACACTTTCCGCGTATCACCACCTTGCTGAATTCATTGAAATACTTAGTGCCTCCCCTGTGAGGAATGACGTAAAATACTGGTTTAAATTAGCTGCCAGTTCCCCGAGTCTCCTCACCTTCTTTCTTCCAAAGGTCACACGCATTGCTTGAACTTTTTTTTAAATACGCAGAAAAGCTCTTCTGTTTGTTTCATTGTCAATTCGCTTTCATAATACGTTTTTTTCTTCGTTCACTTTGTGTCATCCACTTCTGTATTCTGAAATAAGCACCTCAAATCTGGTGTCCAATAATTAGCCACAATTTGTGACTGAGAATAGTATCTTTGACAGGAGAAAATGAGGACTACAGATGCTAGCGATCATTGTCGAAATTTGTGTCACAGGAAAAGGGCAGCCAGCCAAGAATCATCGAAAGAGCAAGACAGTCGATGATTTGGACAAACGCTCTTCAGATTCTGCTGAACCAGCTGTGCTTTTCCAGCACGCACTTTTCGAGTAGTATCCTTGACAACCTTTGTGCAAAATGGGTGGTTCATCTTCTTATGGAGTACTTCCTTTTGAACAGATTCAATTATTGCTAATAATTAAGGCGTATCTGCTTAAGTGTCTGCCACTGTGCTTTCACTGATCTTCCTCTGGATCTATTTCTGTTTTAGTGTATATCTAAGACAGGAAGCTGTAATATAGATGTATTATTGTTTTCAATCATCTGCATGTGGTTGAAATGTGCTCCGATGAGTGTAACAGAATTCTTCTCGTTACTCCCTCTCTGTCACTTATTTTCGATGTTGTCACATGATGCCAGCAGGAAGCAACCGTCATGTTCTCCTTTACTGTGAAAGAGAAATTCCACAAACCCTGTTTTATAGGGCCTTCAGCTATGATTGAACTATCTCCCTCACTTCCACTCTCACCCTTTCCCCTCATGTTCACAACAATGATAGAGAGCACCTTGTCCTCACTTCCCACTGTAGCACAATGCACATTCATAGAATCATCTTCCATCGCGTTCCTTATAACCAGCAGGCCAATGCCATCAAATGTCAGCATTTCACAGAATTCCGTCTGTGACACCCTCCATCACGCCAAATCCTTCACCTCTTCCCCATGGTTACGTTCCATGCAATTGCAGAAACTGCAACATTGTCTATTCACGTCTTTCCCCCTCACTGTCCAGGGTCCCAAACCCACCTTCCAGGTGAAGCAGCATTTCACTTGTGCTCTTTCACGGTTTAGTGTCATTCGTGTTCACAATGCAGTTTCCTTTACTTTGGCGAGGAACACTTCCACTCTGTCTGCAGGAAGAAACCTGATGTTCTCGTTGCTCGTCATTTCAATAACGTAACGTTCTATCATGCTACCATCTCGGTCCTGGACTGTTGCAATGTTCCAATGAAGCACAATCCAAACACAAGTAAGACCTCACTTCACACTTTCGTATGTTACAGCCTGTAGAATTTAATATTCAATTCCATAACTTCACAGCCTAACCTCGTTATGAAGGTTCTAATTTTTTCGTACATCCTCCCTACTGGTCTTCCTATGACCTTGTGTCTTCTTTATCTTGCACTCAGTAGTGAGAATCTCTTTCCACCATTTATCCATTAATTTTAAAACAATTGACATTAAGTTACATTTAACCGCAAATAAAATCCTGCTTGTCTATGCATTGCAGCTGTACACACGGTGTTGCCTATCAGCTTTCCTCCTGCTCTGTCAAGGGACTAAAAAAGGAGAAAGTGAACACTGCAGACACTGGAAGTCATAGTCTAGAGTGTGGAGTTGGAAAAGCAGAGCAGGTCAGTCAGCATTCATCTGTTCCTCGGATGATGACTGGCCTCCAGTGCTTTTGCAACACCACACTGTCGACAAAGGATTTAAATTGCTATTTTCTATCCTTTTTTTCAGTTCTGATGACGGGTCAAGCTGGATTTGATTGTCTCTGTTTATCTGACTTCACAGATGCTGCCATACCTGTTGATCTTCTCCAGAATATTTCGGAAAGAGCATGTTATCAATAAAACCAAAAAAAATGTAGTTTCTGGAAAAATGAAATAAGAACACAAATTCGTGTAAAAGCCACAAACTTCGAATATGGGTCACTGGACTCGAAAGTTTAACTCTCCTCTCAAACACCAGATACTGCCATACTTGCTAAGCTTCTCCAGCAATTTCTGTTTTTGAGCGAGTTTCAAAGAGACTTGTCAAACCTTCTCAAATGTAATCTCGACCATGAACCATGAAACACTGTGCACCGGGAAGTGAATGATACCACACGGTGCAAAAATTGCTTAGTTCTGATACTACATAAGGCTGGCAACAATGACACTGCAGATCTCTTAATCATGGTCAGGGGGAAAAACAGAGGGAAATACGTTCACATAAAAACAAAAAAAAATGGCACTACTGAAAGGGGATGAATTAAACATTTGAAACAAAATCAGTTAAATGGTTTTGCGGAATGTGACAGATTTGATGTATGACAACATGAAGAAGCCCTCAGCAGAATAAGAATATTAAAATTGAAATATTGCCACATCAACAACCAGGGTAGGTCACTGAGTAGAGTGCTGTTGGCTGACTGGATCTCGGTAAGATTTGGGGGACAGGCAACAGAATTCGATTGCACATAATACTGCTCATATTCGGGTATTCCAAGCTGCAGAACTAACATCTGGTAGAGAGGGTGAAATAATGCCAACACGAGCACTTCAGATCGAATGTATGATACCCTGCCACAACCAGTCATCAATCGTGATGGACTATTGAGCAACCAATTGGAGGAGATGACTTCACAAATGTGACATTCTAAGTTATGGAACAGCCCTGCCCATTGGTGTAAAAGACAAGGATGTAGTATCTGCACCATGCTTAACCAGAACTGTTGAGTGGATGATCCACCATGTGTCCCATCATGCCTTCCACAGACTCACCGATTCCCGTCTTCAACCAATTCGTTTCGCTCCACGTGATATCAAGAAAACAGCTGAACACACTAGATACGACAAAGCAATGGATTCTGCCTCCATTTCTGAAATAGGATGGAAGACTGGTGTTGCAAAACAAACCGTGTCACAGAGGACGCGTTTTCATTCCAGCTCCAACTCTGACATCTACCTGGAAACGTGTAAATTTAATAACAATGGCCAATCCCCTAAGAGGACAATAATTAACAACCTGAAGAATTGCCACACCCTCAGTCTCATTACGATAGTCAAATTGGTGAGATTTCTTTTTGACAGAGCTGTCAAGCAGCACAGAAATAACATGGTCAGTTTGGTTTACGATAGGTCCCCAAGGTGATGTTGTGGAACTTTCTCTGGATTTCTAATCCAGACCAGGTTAATAGAACAATGCAGCACAGAACAGAGCCTTCGGCCCACGATGTTGTGCCGAACATTTGTCCTAGCGTAAGCACCTATCCATGTACCTATCCAATTGCCGCTTAAAGGTCTCCAGTGATTCTAACTCTGCCGCTCCCACAGGCAGCGCATTCCATGCCCCCACCACTCTCTGGGTAAACAACCTTCCCTGACGTCTCCCCATATCTTCCACCCTACACCTTAAATGTATGTCCCCTTCTAACTCTCTGTTCTACCCGGGAAAAAGTCTCTGACTGTCTACTCTATCTATTCCCCTGATCATCTCATAAACCTCTATCAAGTCACCCCTCGTCCTTCGCCGTTCCAATGAGAAAATGCCTAGCACTCTCAACCTCTCCTCGTATGATCTATTCTCCATTCCAGGCAACGTCCTGGTAAACCGCCGCTGCACCCTCTGTAAAGCTAACACATCTGTCCTAAAATGAGGCGACTAGAACTGCACACAGTACTTCAAATGTGGCCTTACCAAGATCCTGTACAGCTGCAACATTACCTCACGACTCTTGAATTCAATCCCTCTGCCAATGCACGCTAAGACACCATAGGCCTTCATACAAGATCTATCCACCTGAGTGGCAACTTTCAAAGAGCTATGAACATAGATCCCAAGATCCCTCTGCTCCTCCACCTTACTATGAACCCTACCGCTAACCCTGTATTCTGCATTATTTCTTATCTTTCCAAAATGGACGACCTCACACTTGATCGTGTTGAACTCCATCTGCCACTCCTCAGCCCAGCTCTGCATCATGTCTAAGTTCATTTGCAGCCGACAACAGCCCTCCTCACTATCCACAAATCCACCAATCTTCGTATCCTCTGCAAATTTACTGACCCACCCTTCGACTCCCTGTTCCAAGGGATTGCAAACAGCAGAGGACCCAGAACAGTTCCCTGTGGAACTCCACTTGTAACTGGGCTCCAGGCTGAATATTTACCATCTACCACCACTCTCTGACTTCGACCGGTTAGCTAGTTCTCTATCCAACTGGCATCATTTGCCACTCTCCCATGCCTCCTGACTTTTTGCATAAGCCTACCATGGGGAACCTTATCAAATGCCTTACTAAAATCCATGTACACTACATCCACTGCTCTACCCTCATCCACATGCTTGGTCACCTTCTCAAAGGATTCAATAAGACTTGTAAGGCAAGACCTGCCCCTCACAAATCCGTGCTGGCTGTCTCTAATCAAGCAGTGTCTTTCCAGACACTCAAGAATCCTATCCCTCAGTACCCTTTCCATTACTTTGCCTACCACCGAAGTAAGACTAATTGGCCTTTAATTCCCGGGAATATCCATATTCCCTTTTTTGAAGAGGGGCACAACATTTGCCACTCTCCAGTCCCCTGGTACCACCCCCGTTGACAATGAAGACGAAAAGATCATTGCCAACGGCTCTGCAATATCCTCTCTTGCTTCCCACATAATCCTCGGATATATCCCGTCAGGCCGGGGGGACATGTCCATCCTCAAGTTTTTCAAAATTCCCAACACATCTTCCTTCCTAACAAGTATCTCTTCTCGCTTACCAGTCCGTTTCATATTCTCCTCTTCAAAAATACGGTCCCTCTCATTTGTAAATGCAGAAGAAAAGTATTCATTCAAGACCTCTCCTTTTACCTTCCGACTCAATACACAGTCTCCCACTACTGTCCTTGACAGACCTACCCTCCTTCTCGTCATTTTCATGTTTCTCACGTATGCATAAAATGCCTTGGGGTTATTCTTAATCCTACCCGCCAAATATTTTTCATGCCCTCTCTTAGCTCTCCTAATCCCTTTCTTCAGCTCCCTCCTTGCTATCCTGTATCCGTCCAACGCTCTGTCAGAACCTTGTTTCCTCAACCTTATGTAAGCCTCCTTCTTCCCTTTTACGAGACATTCAATCTCCCTCATCAACCAAGGTTTCCTCACATGACCATCTCTTTCCTGCCTGACAGGGACATACATATCAAGGACACGTCGTATCTGTTCCTTGAAAAAGTTCCACATTTCAACGACATCCTTCCCTGACAGCCTATGCTCCCAACTTATGCTATCAGATCCTGTCTTGCAGCATCGTATTTACCCTTCCCCCAATTGTAAAACCTACCCTGTTGCACGCACCTATCTCTCTCCCTAACCAACGTGGAAGTCACAGAATTGTGGTCATCATCACCAAAAATGCTCACCCATTAACAAGCCCATTACTTGTCCCGGTTTGTTACCAAGTACCAAATCCAATATGGCCTCCCCTCTGGTCGGGCAATCTACATACTGAGCTAGAAAAGCTTCCTGGACACATTGCGCAACCACCGCCTCGTTCAATCTACTTGATCTAAGCAGCTTCCAATCAATATTTAGGGGTTGAAATCGTCCATGACTAGTACCCTCTGGCTTCTGCACCTTTCCAAAATCTGTTTCCCAATCTGTTTCTCCACATCTCTGCTGCTATCGGGGGGCCTATCGTAAACACCCAACAAGCTGACTGCTCCTTTCCTATTTCTGACTTCAGCCCATACGACCTCCAAAGGCAGATCTCCCTCGAACTGCCTTTCTGCAGCCGTTCTACCATTTCTAATTAGCAACGCCAGCCTCCTTCCTTTTTTTACCACCCTCCCTAATCTTACTGTAACCAGGAACATCTGTAACCAGGACCCAACAACCATTCCTGTCCCTCTTCTATCCATGTTTCCGTGATGGCCACAACATCGTAGTCCCAAGTACTGATCCATGCCTTAAGTTCACCCACCTTATTTCTGATGCTCCTTGCGTTGACGTATACACACTGTGTCTGCAAGTATTCCCTGTCAGTGCTCCCTTCTCCACAGCCTCCCTACATTTTTGGAAATCCTGACAAACAGCTAACCTACTTGCTTGACTACAAGTCCGGATCCAATCCCCCTGCCAAATTAGTTTAAAACCCTCCCCCCCCCCCCCCCCCCCCCCGAAGAGTGCTAGCAAACCTACCTCCCAGGATATTGGTGCCCTTCTGGTTCAGATGCAAACCGTCCTGCTTGTACAGGTCCCACCTTCACCAGAATGCAGTCCAATTATCCAAATACCTGAAGCTCTCGCTCCTACACCAGGTTGGTGCTCTGGTAGCAGGTGGAAGTTTAATCAATTAATAAAGTATTGAGATCTAAAATCTGGTGTCAGTCATATCGACATTGAATCCAATGTGGCTAGTAAACATCAATTTCTTTCACCAATGTGCTTTCAGAAAGGAAATTTCCCGTGCTTTCCAGGTATGACCTAAACGTGAGTACATGCACATGGACATGTGATAAACTCTTCCATGGCTTCTGAAATGATCCAGGGAGACACACAGTTGTGAAAAACGTAGTCGATGTCTTAAAGAATAAAACCGGACAGAACACCTGGCTCCAGCCTCAGTATCGGAAAAGGGAACGTGAAATAGAATCCTCTCGAACCCATAGAGACCTCCCTCATAACATCTGAGAACTTGTGACATTTACAGAGGTTTACACCGTGTGCACGAAAACATCATGAGAGAAGAGGCCAAAGCCCCAATTATTGTGATACCCTGCATGCCTTTCACTCCAAAAAAATATTTTTTTCTCTCCTACTCTCTCTGTTTCCTTTGAGCTCTCCCAGTCGAAATCCATGGCAATGTATTAGCCCCAATCCCATAAAATTTGATTTAGCGCACTAGGCTAGGACTGTTTTGACAATCTTTCTGAAAACCCAAATGCGTTGCCGCGATTGGATCACCATAAATTATCTAAAACAATAATTCCCATTTCATAAATCTATGTTGGCTTTCGCTACAAATACTTTGTCCAAAACATTCTTGACTAACTTCGGTCTATTCATTTTTTTCTCATCACATTTAGATTTCCTAGTATTACTGGGAAGATTATTTCTTTTGTTGTGTAGCCTTCTTTGAAGACAGAGCTAAATAATTTGCTTCATAGTTCTGCAATTTCCCTGTTCTCCATTCTCCATTCTTTGGTTTCAGACTGTAAGGAAGCTGCCCGTGTTTTCACTTGTTGCTCCCACTGGCATACTTTTAAACCTACTTTTACTGTTTCCTCATATAAAACTTGTTCATGTACTTTTCAGTAAAGCAGCAATTCCTGTCTTAAGCTGCTTGATGATTGACCTTCGTCAACGATGCTAGCACAGAAGCATTGACTCTGTACCGTCAGATTTAAAGCCCAGTCTACATTACTGCCACCTTCCTACACCAGGCTGTAGCCGTGAATGTGCTCAACCAAGGACTTTTTAACGTTTGTGAGCTTACATTTGACTCCTCCCCTCTCAGGAAGTGCATTTTTTATGCAAAAACCCTCTGGCGAAAAACGATCCTCAAATCGTGTCAAATCCTCAAGCCTTTCACTTTCAAAGTGTGCACATTTCGTCTTGGCCCTTTGACGACAAGGAACAGGTGCTGCCTGTCAATCCTGTCCAATGTCCTCGTAGCCATATACGAATGAATAAGCCTTCTCCTTTCTAATGTACACTGCCCGAGATTATCCAGCCTGTTTTCATAGTTGATCAGGTCCACTCCAGTGAACAACCTGGTTAAGCTGCTCTGCACCCTTTCCAGTGCAATCACGTCCTTCCTGAAATGTGGCACACAGAACTTCACACAGTCTTCAATCTTGGCCAATGACCCGTATAGATTTATAATCTCTGCAATGATCAATAAAGGCTATGTCTGTGGACTCCTACGCCTTCATAACAAGCCCATTGTCCTGTCCAGTCACTTACAAGGATCTGTGGAGAAGCAGTCTCTGAGATCACTGACATGCTGTCATTCATTGAATACTCCCCTGCATGGGTCCTCCTTCCAAAGGGCATCACTTCATATTTATCAGGGTTAAATTCCATCTGTTATTGATCTGCTCATCTGATCACTCGATCTATATCTTATCGGAACATAAGACCTACTTCCTCACTGCCAACTACCTGACCTATCTTTGTGTGAAGACAAACTTACATGTCACACCACCTTCCCCTTCCGTTCCGCACAACCTCCACATTCACACCTACATCATTTATGAATACCACAACCATACAGAGACGTTACACCAGGGGACAGTGATCTCCAATCACACAAACAGGCTTCTACCACAAACCTCTGTCTTCTGCCACTAAGACAATGTTGGATGTAACTTGCTAAGTTATCTTGATACCATGATATTTTATTTTTTGTCCCTTTTTCCATGTGATACTTTGTAAAAGGCCTTACAATAATCCATATCATCAACGTCCTTGATAAAAAATCAATACAACTTTTTCGATAAGACTTCCCTCTTATAACGTCATAATGACACTCAGTTATCAAACATGGCATCTCTGAATGGAGATCAATTTTATTCTTCCCTAAATTCTGCAATAGTTTTGCTAACATTGCTCGGATGCTCACTGGTGAATTCTTCCCTGGTCCATCTCCATCACCATTCCAGTAACATGGGACCACATTAACTATTCTCCAATTCTCTGGAGACTCGCCTGTGGCAGGAGTATACTTAAACATTTAGAGCAATGTCTTTCTTCCCTTGTCTCTTATGGCAGTCTGATATACAATTGAACAGTCTGGGAATTTGACCAATGTTATACAGGCCAAATCCATCAAACTGAGTTTCCATCTTACATCAATCTGCTCAAGAGCTGCACTACTCATCTTCTCGAATTTTGTAGTTGAATTTTTCTACTAGCAAGTAAAACTGATGTAAAGCTCTCATGCAAAATATCTCAATGTTCTCCAGTTTCACACAAACATTACGGCTTTGGGTTCAAATGGACCCTAATTATTCCATGATTATTCTGTTCCACTTCATGTGCATGTAGGATATTTTGGAATTCTCCCTCACCTTGCCTGCCAGCAGTTCTCGATGGCACTGTAATCGTTAGACACCCGTATGAATTTGTTTAAGTTTCACTGAGATCACCTCTCGTTCTTTGAAACATTAGGCGAAATCGGCCCAGTTTCTTGCCTTCCCAGACTGTACAAGAAAGGAAAACAATTTTGATTCCCCAATGGAATCGGTATGCCCTTTACCACTTCCGCTGCAATTCTGCTCTGTTTTCAAATACGACCTTGTCACTGATAAGAATGATTTTAGTCATGAGTGACGCACGTCCCGCGATCACACAGTATATCTGGGAGATTTTCCAGATTTTCCTCCATGACCACGAACACAAAGAAACTGTTCAATGCCTCTGTTGTCTAAATTAAATTATTCTGCCCGCACACTCACTGTTCTACCATTGACCTTGGTTGCATTTTTCTTTCAAACATAGATAGAGGCTTTTTCACCAGTGTTTATGTTTCTAATTACTTTAAAAATGTCTTCCCTTTCTGATTTCATGATTAATCTTTTCGTCCTCCTTTGGTGGGTTGTAAACGTCACTGAATCAATGGTTACCACAATATTTTCATTGTATCGAAGCTGCTTCCTTTTTACTAATGCCACATTAAAATTTTGTTAACCATCACTGAGTGACCGCTCCCTTTTGCTGTTTGCACCTTGGAGGATAAATTCATACTGCACATCATTCCGTGGTTCTATAAATAATACACATTGACTGTACTGCAAAAAAAAAAATTCTCTAATTTTTCCAGTTCACTGCAGCCAACGTGCCCTTGCAAGTTTATGGTTTGTACGATTCATATTTATCAACGTAATTTTAAAAAAAAACAAAAGCAACAAGCTGTCTTCTATTCAAACATCATAAAAGAAAGCCAAAATAACTTGGTGACTACTGGCAAAAGCTCTGTCACAACAAGCTTTGCACTGAACTCTCTGATCACACAAAGCCATTTCCAAAACAGCCTGATCTCTGTGTCAGTGTTGGAAATATCGTTAATGTGTTATGAAGTTGAAGGCGTGTACTGATAGACGGAGTTAAAGGCTGCGCGGTGGGAATTGTAGGCAACTGTTGTGTGTCTGACTCGCAGTCACAGTTTGTGCTGGAAAATTGGAGGGTGTGGAAGTTGTTGTAAACATGATACTCGAGTTGTTTCCACAGCAGTTCGAAGTTATCCAATCAATTTAAATTATGTCCGAAGAAACTAAAACCCAACAGAATTTCATAACTTTTCTGTTTGGAAACATCGAACCAATGAGACTATCCGATGTTTTCGAGCATAAAAAGCAGCTATTTCGGACAGTTAGCAACACCTGTTATTTTCAGACAGAATGCCCGAATACTGTCTCTCCAAAAAATGTATTTTACTTGTGAAACATCTTTTCAGCTGAATACCGAAGAGGAACCAGGTAATGTACAGACGGAGGAGGACCAACTGGAGACGGCAGCCGCTGGCCAGCCTTGAAAATGGATTTGCTGTAATCCTAATTGGTGTTTTATCGGATCAGTATATCGTTGTCGAGAAGGAGTGAGATAACGCATTTGAAGAGAAAGGAGGCTTAGATTTGTAAATAGTGTTGATAATGTCCACTTTTGGAGTTAAAGAATAAGTTGTTAGTTTTTTCTTTCATAAGTGGAATTTTGGTAATTCTCTGTTACCCATACTTTAACATATCGTGAACTGTTGTGAGCTCTTCTGTGTGTTGGAATTAATTAGTACAAGAATTTAACGCCTTCTTGTAAAGATTTGGGGGCATGGGGTACATGTTTGAACAATTTGACACATATCCAGTCTGCGATTTGGACAGATTTGAACATACTTAGAGTGAAATACGCCAGTAGTTTCAAATACAGGCCGATCAATGTCTTCGAACTTTAAATAAAACAGAGGTGAGACAGTTTGACTAATTTCGGTTACTTCTGGTAGGTTAAGTTAAACGTATGAAATGTGGCTGTTAATCTTGTTCAAGCAGTTCTGCGGTTTAATGATGATTCCCAAATTCGCCAATAAAATTTAGGAGGACAGAAATTAACATATTTCTGGAATGAACAAAAAGGTTAGATTTCGGTTTAACCAGTGACAAAAGGAAAACTGAAACTCTCAGGGAGTCATTCAAGAACTTCGTTGTGTCAGAGAAACAGAAAGTGCAGTAGAGTTGGAAAAAAATCAATTGTGGAAAATGGAGTTAGAAGATAAAGAAAGGGACAGACAAAAAGAGAGAGAAGAGGGAGAGGAAAAGACAGAGACGGAAGGATTAACAATAGAGAGTGAGATGAAAATGAAGGGGAGAGATGGTTCTTAGCTGAGCAAAGAGAGTGAGGAAAGAGAAAGAGAGACAGAGAATTTGAACTTCAGAAGTTGCGAATTAGTTAGGACAGTCAAGTTAATAGGACCGAGATGAAGAGAGAAGGTTTGATATATGAATATATGTTAGATACTGTAACATTTTGATGAGAAAGATGTCGAAGCCTTCGTTTTTCGCTTGAAAATTTCGCTGAGCAGACGATGTGTTCAAAGGACTTGTGGGTAATGCTAGTTCAGAATAAACTGATAAGCATAGTAGTCAGGTATTTGCGACGCTGTCCGATGATGAGTCAAGAGATTATGAACAGATCAAACAGGCTACCTAGAGTGTTTATGAATTCGTACCAGAAGCGTTTGGAAGCGTTTCAAGAAATAAAGAAGGGAGCAGGTGAAACTTCTTTTCATTTCGAAAGAAATAGTATAATCATTTTGATGAAAGGGTGCGGGTCTGAACAGTGAATAAAGGGAATTCCAGATGAGTTGAAATGATTTGCTCCATCAAATTCCAAGTCTATTTCACAGAACCATCCCAGACTGGGGTAAGTTAACAGTCCTTCATGAAAAGCTGTGCAAATTATGCTGGAGGACTGCTCAGTGAACGGACGATCTGCGCAACATGGGGAGCACTGCAAACTTTTGTTAATTTATTTGTGCAATATGTGCATCGATAACTGCCACCACGAGGAAATTTGCAGACAATCCTGAGAGTGACAAAGAATGGTGTGCCCAACAATTGATGTTACGTTATCTCCTTTTCACCCAGTACAATGCACGGGGATTTCACTGTCTCTCTCTCTCTCTCGCTCTCTCTCTGTGTTTGCGCACGTGTGTGAGTATTTGTGTGCGACTTTGTCTGTGCCTGTATGTGCGTGTGTGCCTATGTATGTGTACGACATTACAAAACTCATTGATTAGTGGAAATCAGTTTAAATATGAATAATCAGAAGGGAACTTTGTAATCGACGGACAGAGATTGAGGGCCGTTACATGAACAGATGCGATGACGTTATTTGAGAATATTAAAACAGGCACAGCAGGCAGTGAAGAATGCTAATAGCATGCTGGCCTTCATAACAAGAAGAATTGAGTATCGAAGCAAAGAAGTCCTTCTGCAGCTGTACACAGCCCTGGTGAGACCGCACTGGGAATATTGGGCGCAGTTTTGGTCTCCAAATTTGAGGAAAGGCATTCTGCCTATTGAGGGAGTGCAGCGTCAGTTCACGAGGTCAATTCACGGAATGGTGGGACTATCGTATAGTAACGATTGGAACGCCTGGGCTTGTATACGCTTGAGTTTAGAAGGCTGAGAGGAGATCTGATTAATATGTATAAGATTATTAAAGGATTAGACACTCTGGAGGAAGGAAGCATGTTTCTGTTGATGGTTGAGTCACGTACCAGAGAACACAGTTCTAAAACAAGGAGTAGGCCATTTAGAACAGAGTTGAGGAGAAACCTCTTGACCAAGAGAATGGTGGGTGTATGGAATGGTCTGCCCGAGGGCTGTGGAGGCCAAGTCTCTGGATACTTCCAAGAAAGAATTGGATAGAGCTCTTAAGGATAGAGGAATAAAGGGTTGTAGAGATAAGGCAGGAACAGGTTACTGATTGAGGATGAACAGCCATGATCATAATGAATGCTGGTGCTGGCTCGAAGTGCAAAATGGCCTACTCCTGCACCTATTGTCTATTGTCGAAAACAAAAGCAAAGCCAGAGCCAGTGTCAGTAATTACCATGAGAAATGATCAGGATATGGTATCAGGAATCATCTCATGGTCAAATGAATCACCACACGACTGATTCATCTGTTTCACCATCAGATATTGTCCAATGGTAAGTTTGGAGTCCGAGAAAGGAGATGCAGTTTTTAACTAGGATAGAAGACAGTGAACTCCATGCTCTCAATATTTAGACAGCAAGGGCAGTGATACAAAGAATAGTGGTTCACAACTGAAACTGAGTAGGTCAATAGAGTGAACGACGAGAGGCGCTTCCAGAAGCAAAGATGGACAGAGCGAACGAAATAAGTTCACTGTTGCAGTTACCAGGGGTTTGTAGAGTGAATACTTGGATTTGGAGTCTCAGCAGGAACAATAATAATAAAGTATATAAAGTGAATGGTAAGGAATGTAATACAGTTAGACACGGCTATGGAAATAATAACCAGAATAGGATAATTAAAATATTGAATAATATAAATTTGAAATTCCATGCGCAATGGTAATAACAGATGATCACAATATGTAAAAAGAGTCCAAACATACATGGATAAACTCATATCCATTGTTAGCCAATATACTGTTCTCTGTTTCTGATCCATTTCTGAAACATTCCACTCTACTATTCTCAGATTCTGATCTCGTCTCCTCTTCTCTCTGCACCACTGGTTCTAGTTAGTGTTGTTGGTGACGATCCCTTTCATGTTATGGAATAGCACTTTAAACGGAGCCCATTTATCAAGAAAAGATGGAAAACCACTTTATTCATCAGAGCGACCTAAACAAACAGTTTCTCGGAAGTCATCCGTAACATTTCCACGAACTTTCTGTTATCAGAATAAAATCAGACTTCACTCAACCATAAGATAGAAGCCTCTTCAGAATCTATAATATTCGAGGCGCTTCCTCATGTTCTTGAAAACAGGTGTTCACTGGACAGGCAGAGAACAAGCTACAAAGACATGAGTCAAACCTGCTGAAAACCCACTGTCCAAAATGGAGCACAGGACAGGACACTGGAAATTCAAATAAAACGTAAGCTTTTTTTTAAAAAAAATCATTTCTTAGCTTTATAATAGTGGAATATGATGCTCTAGGTTTATCAATATTACACGCCAGGGAAGGACACAGATCAGGCATTAATTTTAAAACTGGTATTCGTAGAATCAATTTTACATACCGGAAAAAACACGGAATAGGTTGGGACATAGGCGGGGGAGACACTGAGATGGAACGGTTTGTTCACAGCTTACAGAATGCAATACTGAAGGCATTTCGGTATCATTTGGCAATGTATGCTGGTATTTCCAGGAATGATGAGGTAAGGGGGTATTTGCTTGAGTTCAGTCTAAGTCATAGAATCACAGAGCTGTACAACAAGGAAACAAACCTTTCAGTCAAACTCGTCAATGCAGATGAGATATCCTCAATTATTCTAGCCCCATCTTGCAGCATTTAGCCCATATTGCTCTAAATACTCCTTTTTCATATACCCATTCAAATGCATCTTTAATTATTAATATCACCCTCCACCAACTCATCTGGCAGTTCATTCCACGTAAACGGAAATATATGAATAAGGTACACTATCCTCTGAGCGAAAAATGTTGCCACTTGGTTCCCTTTTAAATCGTTCCCCTCCCGCCTTAACTCTGTGACCTGTAGTTTTGGGGGAAAGACCTTGGCTGTTCAGCATATTCATACCTCTCACGCTCCAATGGAAAGTAGCCCCAACTAAGTCAGCCTCTCCCTGTTGATAAATCCTGGTGATATCTTTGTAAAACTTTTCTGATTCTCTTCAATTTTCACAAACCTTTCAGATAGGAGGGGGATTATATTTGAACATAATATTCGAAAACTGGCCAAGGTCACAGTCACAGATTGACCTCCCTACTCGTTTATTCAATGCTCTGACCACTAAACGAAAGAATACAAAAGTCCTTCTTCACTATCACGTCTACCGGTGACGACACTTGCAAGCATCAATGAAGCTGCACGCCAAGGTCTCTTTATTCAACAATACTTGCCAAATCTTTCTCATTAAGCATGTACGTCCTGCTCTGATATGCCTTTCCAAAATGCAGCCCTTGACGTTTAACTAAGTTAAACTCTATCCGCCATTCCTCGGCCCATAAACCCATCTGATCAAAGTGCCATCATAGTCTGAGTTAAATTTTCGCTATCCAGTACACATACAGTTTTGTTACATTCTTTATATTTACCAAAAATATCTTTTCTGTATTCATTTCCTAATAATTAATATAAGTGATTAACAGCAACGGACCCAGCACTGATACTTGTGAAACACCACTGACCACAGCCCTCCAGTTCGAAAAGCAATCCTCCACAACTACCCTCTGATGAAGAGCTAATGTTCAAACCATCGACTCTCCTGGTCCTCGAATGCTGCATAACCTGCTGTGCTTTTCCAGCATCACGCTTTCCGACTTCTTCAAAACAACATTCAGTCAAGGTCGTGAGAGAGAATTTCCCACGCACAAAGCCATGTTCACTATCCCAAATCAGTCCTAGCCTTTCAAAATACATCTAAATCCTGTGGCTCATCACAACATCAAACAACTTGCCGACCACTGCCATCAGGCTCACCAGTCTCTAATACCCTGACTTCCCTGACCAAATTTCTTAAACGTTTTGTGTCATGGCACCACGTTAATCAACCTGCAGTCTTCCAGCTGCTCGCCTGTATAGATAAAATAGAACATAGAAAAATACAGCGCAGTACAGGCCCTTCAGCCCTTGATGTTGCGCCGACCAAAGCCTAACTAACTTACACTAGCCCAATAACCTCCATATGCTTGTGTAATGCCCGCTTAAATGACCATAAACAATCGATAAACTATCGATAATACAAATAACTCAGCAAGGGGCCTAGCATATATTTCACTAACTTCTCACAGAGTTCTAAGGTTCATCTGATCATTCAACATTTTAAGATCTCCCGCATCTCTTCTTCTGTAATGCAGACATCTTTCAAGATTGCACTATTTATTTCCCCGGTTCTCTAGTTTCCATATCCTTCTGCACAGTAAACATTGATGCAAAAAACTCATTTGGTAACTATCCCATCGCCTGCTGTTCTGCACATCTGCAACCTTGTTGATCTGGAAGATGTCTTTTCTATTTTGAGAAGATTTGTAGCTCTGCTTGAAGTTCTGGATGTAGGTTTTGCTCACTGAGCTGGAAAGTTCGTTTGCAGACGTTTCGTCACCATACTAGGTAACATCTTCTGTTGGCCTCTGAGGGCAGCACTGTTCATTATTCCTGCTTTCCATTCATACGTTTGTGTTTCCTTGGGTTGGCGATGTCATTTCCTGTGGTGATGTCATGTATTGTTCTTTCTCTGAAAGTGTGGTAGATGGGATCGAACTCAACTAGCCACAAAACGACATGACCATCCTTACATACAGATAACGAAGGGCACCACTTCGACTGGGATGACACATCCATTTCAGCACAAGCCAACAGAAATGCGCGCGAAAATTCCTAGAAGCATGGCATACCAACCGGAATTCGATCAACAAGGGCTTTTGCCCGAAACGTCGATTTCGCTGCTCGTTGGATGCCGCCTGAACTGCTGTGCTCTTCCAGCACCACTAATCCAGTATTTGCTTTCCAGCATCTGCAGTCATTGTTTTTATCACAACGGGTTAGACCCCATCTACCATCCCTTGAGAAACGAAACAGGAAATGACATCCCCACCTGAAATCAACAACCCAAAGAAATGCAAACATATTAATAGAAAGCAGTAATGATGAACAGAGCTGGGCCCGAAGGCCCACTGAAGATGCTACCTAGTCGGCTGCTGAAATTTCTGGAAATGAAACTTCCAGCTCAGCCAGCAAAACTGCATCCAAGGTCTATTCTCTCCCTAGTTACTCTGTTGTCCATAAAGCACTTAAGTATTTGGATTCTCCTTAACCCAATTTTGTATTGCTTTATAAAGTCGCGTTTTGGTCTCCTGATTTCCCTCTTGTGTACTCTTACTGCCTTTAAGCTCTTCTCAGGATTCACTTTACTTCTGGAATTAAGAGTCGAATGACGACCAATTTCGATTGTTTGAAAATCCCATCTAATTCATTAATGTTCTTTAGGGAAGGATACTGTCATGCTTTATTGGTCTGGCCTTCATATGACTCCCGACCAAGAGCAATGCGGTTGAATCTTAACTACCCTCTGGGCAATCAGTGATGGTCAATAAGTGCGACCGAGCCAGGGAGAATTCATCCGATTAGTGAATAAATAATAAAAAGTCACAATTCCTGTTGTCGAAACCTGACATATGTTTTCCTCTTAACTGTGACCAGTACTTCAATTTCTCTATGCATCCAGCATTCCTCACACCTTCTAGCCTTATCCTACACCCAAACAGGAAAATGCTGTCTCTTGGCTCCTGACATCTTATTTTTGAAAGGTTTCTACTTCTCACCTGGCCCTGTATCTGTGAATATCTGTCCCAATCGACTTTTGAAAGTGATTGCCTGATATCATAAAGATTGGCCTTCCACCAACTTAGAACATTAACTTTTACATCTAGTTCATCCTTTTCTATCTCTATTTTAAAGCTAAAATAATTAAGATTACATGCCCGAATGTGCTCGCCTAATGACGCTTCATTCACCTGTCCTCCGTTATCTCCAAAGAAAAGGTCAAGTTTAGCCCCTTGCCTGCAACGGAGAGTTTGGACAAACAGCTGCAGCGTTGTAACTGGTAGTGGGGCCACCACAGCCTTCGACGCATTGCGCTGCATCTAACAATGATTCATCTCAGTGACATTTTTGTTGAGTGTGACAGAGGCATTTTCTAGAACGTGGCCGAGCGAGGTTCCCGAAGCTATCTTATCGAACTCAACTGATTGACTACATACCACATCCTATAATGTGCCTCTCATTCAATGCCAGCCCGTTTCTCCCACACATCTCGGCTAGAGGAACTCAGCACTGCCCGGGTGCCCCAGGTATTCTGTGGTCCGTGGCACTGGTGCCATCTTTAAAAGTCCAATGGAGACACAGGTGAGCTTTCTGAGTTCGGAACTGACGTGCAAAGTTTACCTCGAACATTGCAGATAACGGGCAATAACAACACAATTTGTCGTCCGGGCACGGAGGTCCTGGTGGGTGGGGTAACACTGAGGAGCAACATTCTCTCTCAGAGTGGGCCACACCGCCACATCCAGCAAGCATGCTTTGAGCTTACCACCCAGCTCAGTGCAGTATTTGCCGTCTGAAGAAATGTCCAGCAATACAGGACAAGCATCAATAACTTTCCCTGATCTTCTTGGGTAAGTGACACCATATTCTCTCCGTTCCTTCATACACACTGTCTATCTATCCTGGCGCCGATATCTGAAAAGGCCTCATGTTCCACCACTCACTACTGCATGCAACACCTTCCCTCTCTCTGTCTCTCTGTCCGTCTATCTTTCTGTTTCTCTTTCGATCTATCGATCCATAGATCACGTTCCCTCCCCTCCAGTATTCCCCACACTACGAGCATTGCATTGTTTCATGACTGTGGACTGACACCATTCAGAATCCTTACCATTTCCAAACCACCCCTACTGATTCCAGCACTAACACCAGGGCCATCCACTCCCACCCTCGCTCCCTCTCTCCCTGTCACTCATTCCAGGAGTAACAACAAGTTGAGTGCTTGTGTTCCCAATAACGTTCCATCACATCCCATTCCCTGAAATGTTTGGTTGCCCTGTCACCAGCGTGACAGGACAAGGACTGCGTGTGTGAAGATTCCAAAACATCAATGTCCCATCAGAAGACCAGAAGGTATAGGAGTACAAACTCGGCCATTCACTTCATGGAGTTTTTGCCATTTATATGAATGATTTGGATGCGAAAATCGGAGAGATAAAGCTCGATTCTTTACAGTTGACATCAAAATCGTGAATGTAGTTTAGAGCGAAGGAGGTTACCTCATAGTACAACGAGAACTTGGTCAGGTGGGCCAATGAGCTGAGTGGCAGATGGAGTTTATTTTAGATAAATGTATGTTGCTGCATTTTGGAAATAAAATAATATCAGAAAAGGACTTATGCACTTAATGCTAAGGTCGTGGGGAGTGTTGCTGAGCAAAGAGAACGTGGAGTGCAGTTCATAGTTCCTTGAAATTAGAGTAGCAGGTAGCTTTGAATAGATAAGACGACATTTGCAATTCTCTCCTGTTATTGGCTACAGCTGTGAGAGGAGGCGTGCGAGTTCATATTACATCTGCACAGGATATTTGTGAGGATACTTTTGGGATATTGCGTGTAATTCCGGTGTCCTTCCTATCGGAATTATGTTGTCAAACTTAAAAGGCTGCAGGAAAGATTTATAAGGAAGTTGCCAGGGTTGGTGGTTCTGAACTATTGGGAAAGAATGAATACGCGGGGCTGCTTTCCCTGGAGCGTTGGAGACTAATGGGTGGCCTTATAGAAGTTCATAAAATCGTGAGGGTCATGGACAAGATTAGCAGACAAGGTATTTTCCCTGGGTTGGGAGTCCACAACTAGAGGGCATAGGTTTAGGGTGAGAGTGGAAAGATATAAAAGGGACCTAAGGGGCAACATCTTTCAGATAGATGGTGGTGTGCGTATGGAATGAGCTGCCAGAGAAAATGGCGGTGGCTGGTGGAATTATAGCATTGAAACGGCATGTAGCTAGGTATATGAATAGGAGGGATTCAGATGGATGTGAGCCAAAAGCAGGCAAACGAGTTTGACCGAAGGATCCAGTTCCGTGCTGTACCTAACCATGACTCTATGAGTCTGCTCTGCCTTTAAATCATGGCTGATAACGTTCTCAACCCTATTCTCCCATGTTCCCCATAACAGTTGAGGCCGGTAACAATCAAGAACCTATCCAGCTCCGTCTTAAATGCACTCAATTACCTGCCGCCTACGACCTTCTGTTGCAATGAATTCCACAGATGCACCACTTACTGGCTGAACACGTTTTCTCTTGCATTTTGAAATATTGCGTGCAATTATCGTCTCCTTCCTATTGGAAAGATGTTGTGAAACATGAAAGGGTTTAGAAAAGATTTACAAGGATGTTGCCAGGGTTGAAGGATCTGAGCGACAGGGAGAGGCTGAATTGGCTGGGGATATTTTTTCTCAGGAGCGTCGGCGGCTGAGGGGTGACCATATACACGTTTACAAAATTATGAGGGGCATGGATAGGATAAATAGACAAAGTCTTTTCCCTGGGGTTGGACAGTCCAGAACTAGAGGGCATAGGTTTAGGGTGAGGGGAACAGACATGAAAGAGACCGAAGGGGGCATTTCTTTCACGCAGAGAGTGGTACATGTATGGAATGAGCTGCCAGAGGATGTGATCGTGGCTGATACAGTTGCAACATTTAAGAGGCATTTGGATGGGTATAGGAATGGGAAAAGTTTGGAGGGATATGGGCCGGGTGCTGGCAGACGGAACTAGACTGGTTTGGGATATCTGGTCGGCATGGATGGGTTGGACCGAAGGGTCTGTTTCCATGCTGTACATCTCTATGACTCTATGACTTCCCTTTCCTCTAAGGCTTGCCCGCTGTCCGAACAATGGAAACATTTTCCTAACATGTTGTCTGTACAGGAAACCGTATAATAAGCAACTGTTCAATGAAGGGAAATTCTCACTTCAAACCCACTCTCAGTTCCATTTCCCCTGGCGCAACCTTGAAGCTATGGACATGATGCCATCTCCATTTGTCGTCGAACTGATACAATATTCATCTCCACGTTGTCCATTGACAGGTGAGCTCACAACACATCGTCTTCACGACCTCCCAGGAAGGGAGCACCGAGGGTCCCTGCTACACGCATCCTGGAAACAACACAGATACTGAAACTATGCGATAATTACTGCTCTCCTCACTCGTCCTGTCATCTTCATTACTCTGGGCTCATATACATTCAGCGCCCGTTGATCTTGCACCGCCTTCACAACGGTGTAGTCTGTTTTACCAAAGTGACTCACACTGCTCTGAATTGATCATCATCTGCCATATACTAGAACACTCCACCATCTTATTGCTGTCCTGTTAGAGTTCCACGCTCTCCTCCACAAACGTTACATTTCTTCCAGGTTTGGTATTTGTAAATATTTAAATGGTACAGCAGTTAAACTCCACAAAGAAACGCTGAAACACTTACTACTGTAAGCACGTGCAATACTGATGCAGTCCCCAAGGACAGACTGAAATACTGACACACAGTAGACAGAGCAATTACAATATTGAAAATCCAACCACGGAGCAAGAGAAACAATGACACACTCTCCATGCCTATTGTAGTCTAAGTGTATACGTGAGTGCCTTCACCTCTCTATATTCGTATGTGCCTGTGTGTATTTATATAGGGACGGTCCGCCAGTCCTGGTTGTGTTTAAAATGATGTAATATACCCATGACATACGTTTTGGACGCAAAACCTTAACCTATATATCTCTCCACAGATGCTGCCAGACCTGTTGAGCTTTCTGTTGCATGTCAGTATCGACTGACGTCCCGTCACCACGGTACAGGTTGCAGCGAAGGTGATAACTATCAGTGATTCAGTCTTGGAGGGAGAGGGAGGGCAGCAGCTCCCATCACGATCCAAATGATAGCACCTTTAACACACACGTTAACACACGCACACATATAATAAATGACACAAACACTGCCACACAGATATATACACTGACGCACAAATGCACACAAACACACACACTGATACAAACACACGAGGTTGGCGTGGAGAGGATTGTAGTTATACTGAGGCACTCTGCATGGAAAACGTTCAGGTGGAGAATTATCTGTGCTTACACTGCAATGAGGAAGTTTCGCGTTTTTGAGTAGAATCCCTGGCACACAATGCAAATAATAAAGGTTATTTGCACTGCAGTTACATGCAAGCTGCACGGAGTGCTCCATTTTGTGAGAAGAAAATAATAACCTTCCTGCACTGCCTGTAACTTGCAATATTTAGTGATTTACTCTTACAAATGACCTTTCATATGAAACATAAATACACACAGAGCGGCACACAGAGACATGCATAGACACACAGAAATAAACACGGGTAGCAATATGCGGATCCGTACTTGGGAACACGAAGAGACAAAGAGACAATGCGTTGTACAGGATGAAAACAGATCTTTTGGCTCATAAGGTCCATGCTGACGATACCCCCAAACTAAACAAGTTGTACTTGCCTGCATTAGGCCATTATTTTTTCCAAAACCTCTCTTATTCCTGTATTAATCATATGTATTTTAAAAGTTAGAACTTCACACACATGCATCACTTACTCGGGAATTTCATTCCATGCAAGAACCTCATGCTGTGTAAAAAGAGAATGCACCTCATGGGTTCTAATCAGGTTTACCCCAAGAACTCTGTTCACAAAATCGAGAAGTGATTGCCGGGCCTGTTGCTGAGATTTTTTTTATTACCGATAGCAAAGTTTGAGGTGCTGGAAGACATGAGATTTGGCTGATGGACTGCCATATTAAACCAAGGAACAGTGGGAACAAACACACACGTATAAACACGCACACACACGCGCACACTCTCTCTCACACACACTCACACAAATATACCACACGTGCGCACGCAGACACACACACACACACATTAGGTTGGTGTGGAGCGGATTGTCTTTGAGCTGAGGCCGCAGAATACACCATGTTCCTGTGGAGGGCATCGATGTTGGGAACTTGGTTGGAGGGAATCCTACGTGACGGGATTTACATGTATTTGGAAAGGCAAGCACTGATTAGGGATAGTCATGATGGCTTTGTGCGTTGGAAGTCATGTCTCACTAAACTGATTGACATTTTTGAAGAAGTAAGCAAGAGGATTGATGAGGGCAGAGTGGACGACATGATCCGCATGGAATACAGTAAGGCGTTCGACAAGGTTCCTCTTGATAGAATGGCTAGCAAGATTACATCATACAGAATAGAGGGAGAACTAGCCACTTGAATACAGCATTAGTTCGAAGGTAGGATACAGAAAGTGGTGGTAGAGGGTTGCATTTCAGACGGGAGACTTGTGATCAATGTTCGTTCTGCTGCTTTTCACCATTTTTACAAATGATTTGGATATGAACAATGAATATATGGTTAATAAGTTTCGAGTTTACGTCAAAATTTGAGGTGTCATGGATAGTAACGAAGTTGTACAACGGGTAATTGATCAAATGAGCCAATGGTCTGGGGATTAGAAGATGTCGTTCAATTTAGATAAATATGAAGTTTTGCATGTTTGAAAAGGCAAATCAGGGCTGGACTTCGACACTTAACAGTCCGGTATTGGGGAGTGTTTCAGATCAAAGAAACCTTGGAGTTTAGGTTCTTATTTCCTTGAATGTTAGGTAGGATAGTGAAGGACAACTTTAATATGCTTGCCATTATAGGTCAGTGTATTGAATATATGAGATGGAGGTCATATTGCGCCAGTACAAGACATTGTTTCGGCCATTTTTGGAATACTGCGTTCAGTTCTGTTGTCCCTATGGTGAGAAGGGAGTTGTGAAATTTGAAATGTTTCGGAAAATATAGGCCACAGTGCAGGGTTTGTGCCAAAGGGAGAGGCTGAATAGGCTGTGGTTATTTTCCCTAGAGCACCAGAGGTTGTGAGGTGACGTTACCCGATTATAAAATCATGAGGGATATGGATAGAATGAATACCAAAGTGTTTTCCCCAATGAAGCACAGTCCAAAATTAGAGGGCACAGGTTTAGAGCGAGGGGGAAAGACTTAAAATGAATTTATCGATCAACGTTTCCACATACATGGTGATGCCTGTGCAACGTGATAACTGAGGACACCATGGAGACTCGTATTATTGCAGCATTTAACAGGAATCTGGATGGGTATAAGAACATGAAGCCTTTAGAGTGATATGGACCAGACGCTGGCAGGTAACAGCAGATTCATTTAAGATATCAGTTCGGCATGAACGAGTTGGACTGGTGGGTCTGTTCCTGTGTTGTTCAGCTCTGTGACTCTATGCCTTTTGTAAATATTAATGCTCTCATCCTAAAATTATTCTCTGGTATTGAAATTCCCTACCCCAGCGAAAAGACACCAGCCATTCAACATTATCTTAGCTGCTCATTGGATTGCAAAACTCGATAAGGTCACATCTCAAAGTCCTATGTTCTGGTGGAAAAATTCCCAGCCTACCCAGCCACCCCTTATAACTCAAACACTCCATCCCTAGCAATATCCTGGTAAATCTCAACTGAACTCTCCCCTCCTTAATGACATCTTCTTTCTAACAAGGTGAGGAGATGGGCGTCACGAATATCCTATACAACATGAACATAATATCCCAAACCCTGTTCTTAAAGGTCTGAGCAACCAAAGCAAGCAATCCGAACGCCTTCTTAACCACCCTGTCCACGTGTGACGAAAACTTCAAAGAATTATGCCTGAACCCCTGGGCCTCTCTGTTCCACAACACTACCAATGTTCGGGTAGTTAATTGCATACGTTTTCCCCTTGTATGTAATCCCAAAGTCCGATCCCTTGCATTTATCGAAATTTAAGTCCTTCTGCCACTCCTCAGCCCAGTGAGTGATATTATCAGGGAGGAGAGGCTGGAAAGAAACCAGCCGTCTTGTCGCATTTAATGATTTTAGGAGAGGACAATCACACAGTAGAGGCAAGAAATACTGATTGGTGTTTAGAGCCAGAAATTATACACTGTCATATCTCTGCTGCTCAGTAATAATATATTTTCATAATCCTACATAATGCAGAGTGTGTCTGCAGAATTAATTTCACTAATATTATAGTGCACCAAAATTAGCTATTTACGCTGGAAATCCGAGCCAAGCAATTAAAGATGCAAACAGTTTATATAGATAGCTCATCACATACACTTAACATTCGATAGCTGAGGCAAGTATCTTGCATCCTTCAAAAACGTTATTCCTTTATCTGTACATTGCAGTGAAGTTAACCAGAGTTTAATGAATCTATACCGAGCTGAAAGCTGGCATTTAAACATTTGACCCAAAACCTGGGCATGGTTTAGGTCACATGTAGTGGGTAAGGCCCCGGCCTGTGAGCCAGAACTCTGGATTGGAGTCCAATTTCTGAACTCGTGTGGGATTGCCCCTATCTCTGGAACAAGATTCAAGTCCTGCCTGGTGTGGTGGTGTGTCACTGCATGTCAGAACTGGTTGATGAAAAAACACACGGGAGAATACTGTTGCAGCCTTACGATTTATTACAGAGGGATGGTCATGTCCATACCTCTGAGCTCAAATATCTAGCTCCAAATTCCAGCGATGAGTTTCATAACATGTTAATTGAAATGATTTTAAAATTAGCGAGTTTTGAGATGATGTCTAGCTCAGGTTTAGGTTTGCAGAACCGATCCCTGAGGAACAAACAGTTGTGCCAACCATTCAACCCAAATTTTGGGTTCACAACGTGGATGGCACTTTTGTCATCACTAAAAAAATACATTAGAGGAAATCTTCAAGACCAATAATTATGCCCTTACTGCCATAAAATTCACTAAAGTGGAGAAAACCAACAATCCACTGCCATTCCTAGATATCAGAGTACAGCGAACACACAAGACGGACTTTCAAAACAGCATCAGCAGGAAAACAACACATCGGACGAAATAATGAAAACAGAAACCATCTTCCAAAAATTCATAAATTAAGCTTCATCAGAACATTATTTCAACGAGCCACCACACACTGCGGAACAGAGGAACTACGCAGAGCAGAGGAAAATCACTTATAAAATGTATTCAAATTGAATGCGTAACCAATGAACACAGTTCGCCTATTTCTCAGCAACAGACAAAAACAAGGAGACAAAACGTGTCCAGAAACCTTAACCATTGTCCCCTACATCAAAGTAATCTCCGAAATGACTGCCAGGCTAGTCAGCCCATTGGCATCTTGGTAGCCCACCAATCCACTAACACACTAAAACAGCAGCTAATTGATTTTAAGGACCCTATACAGAAAACAAGCAAAATTAATATCATTTACAAAACGCCGTGCAGGACTGTAACAAACACTACATTGGACAAACAGGCAGAAAACTAGCCACCAGGACACATGAACATCAACTAGCCACGGAACGACTTGAACTCTGTGACACTAGTATTCTTTCATATGAGGTAAAGAAGGACACCACTTCGACTGGAACAACACATCTACCGAGGACAAGCGAAACAGAGACACGCCCGACAATTCTTAGAAACATAGCACTGCAACCGGGCCTTTATCAACAACCAATTTGACTTGGATCCTATTTGCCATGCCCTGAGAAAAAGAACAGGAAATGACATCACCATGGGAATGAAATATCAACCCAAAGAAGCCCAAACATATAAATAGAAAGTAGGGATCATCAGCACTGCTTTATCGGAGGCTCACTGAATATGAAGGGCTTATGCCCAAAACGTCGATTCTCCTGTTCCTTGGATGTTGCCTGAACTGCTGTGCTTTTCCACCAACATTTTCATCACTGAATATGTTACCTAGTATGATGATAAAACGTCTGAAAGTGAACCTTGCAGCTCAGCGAGCAAACCTACATCCAGACCCTCAACCTGATCTACAAATCCACTCAAAACTCGCGAACACCTATGAGCGCAATCAGCTAAAACTGGTTCGAAAATGGGAAACGAATGCCATCCGACAGAGTGCCGCCCATGAACAGCTGTATTTTCTGCACGAACACCGAAGAAAATGGTACTGACTAAACGTCTTAAATACAAACCTCCAATCGCCAAAAGAAAATCACAGCAAAACGGCCACAGAATGCTTCGAGAAATGAATAATGATTTCCACAACAGTCTCCGTAACTGCAACCAGGAAATTTTGCACTCATGAAACAGACCATGAATGGACCGACGCAGTGCAACAAGCTATGGCTGTTATACAGTAACAAACACAGAAAATGAAGATAAAATTAGACCTGCAGAGAAAACTAGTCAAACTTATATAAACTAACAACACTGACAACACAGAAGCATGGATAAAAAACAATTACCTGACGGATCCTTAGACACTGAAAAAACGTACTAATCCTTAGTGAGAGGATTAAGTTAAAACTTCCTGGATCTGGAGAAGTAAGATTTCTGAGAAGCATTCGAAACAACACTGAAAGACAACCAATTCACAGAAGAAATCCAGCAAGCTATCAGTCAGATAGCCCCACCAATATTAAGCAGAAAGAAACTAAGGAAAAGCACTCAATGCACCAGAAAGGAAAACACGAAAGAATAAAAGAAAGATAAAAACATTGTTATCCTATCTGCAGACAATGGAAGCTTGACAGGCATTTTAAATCATATTGACAACATTTAAAAAGCAAATGCGCTCCATGCAGATACTAAGACTTACCAACAAGTTGCGATAGGCCAGACTTCACAACCAGAGAACCGAATCACACCCCTACTTAAAAAAAACTTCAGTAATCTGGAGAAATAAAGAAGACCAACTTACAAAAATTGAATCCAAACTGATCCAGCACACCACAGTTTTACGGATTACCCAAAATTCACAAACCATGAGCCTTCCTCAGACCCAGAGTCTTGCTAACTGGAACACCTACTTACAGATTGGCCAAGGAGCTACACCAATGACTAAAACACTCAGAAGAAGACTCACCCCACCTCATCCATTCGACCCAAGAATGCATGAAGACCATCAATGACACGAACATAGAAGATGATGAATTAATGGTCTACTCTGATGTAACAGCTCTGTTCACATCAATCAATATTATCCTGGCCAAGGAAACACCGATTACACTATTAGAAGACCCAAAGACACATATATCAAACACCACCCACTACATGAGCAAGGACAGTATCGTCAAGCTCGTCGACTTACACCTCACCACCCACTTCACCTCGACAAGAAAACCTAAAGGCAAGCCAACGAAACACGCATGGGATCTTTGATACCAGGGTTCTAGCAGAGACACTAAAGTAGAGACGAGAAGAAACAGCTCTGCTAACGATGCAAAACAAAGTTTGGGTTCACAACATCGATGACACCTTTCTCACCACTAAAAAAAACGCATTAGAGGAAACATTCAAGAACATCAATAATAACTTTGCTATAATAAAATTCACAAAATAGGAAGAAAGCAACAACGAACGACCATTCACAGACTTCACAGTAGAGCGAACAGCCAATGGGGAACTTCAACTAGCATTGACAGGAAAACAACACTTACGGAACAAATACTGAACTGCAGAAACAATCATCCCAACATTCTCATAGGAAGCTGCATCAGAACATTATGGCAACGAGCCACCGCACATTGCGGAGCAGAGGAACTACGCAGAGCAGAGGAAAATCACCTATATAGTGTAACAAAATAGAATGGGTAACCAATGAACATAGTTCGCCGATTTCTCAGCAACAAACCCAAACAAGCAGACAGAACTTGTTCAGAAACCCTATCTACTCTCCCCTACGTCAACGACATCTCGGAAATGACCTCAGGCTAGTCAGACCACTTTGCATCATGGTAGCCAACAAATTCACCCATATACTGTAACAGTAGCTAATGAACTTGAAAGACGCTAGATAGAAAACAAGCAAAACTATTGTAATTTACAAAATATCGTGCAAGACCTGTAACAAACGCTACCTTGGACAAACAGGCAGAAATCTAGCCAAGAGGATACGTGAACATCAACTAGCCACAAAACGTCATGACCCTCTCTCATTAGTACACTTTTGTACGAGATAAATAAAGACACCGCTTCGACTGGAACACACCTCCATCCTCGGACAAGCCAAACAGAGACACGCACGAGATTTCCTATAAGTATGGTAAACCAACCAGAACTCTATCAACAAACACATTGACTTGGACCACATTTACCATGCCCTGAGAAAAAGTACAGAAAATGACACCACCATGGGAATGACATCATCAACCCAAAAAAACCCAAACATATAATCAGAAAGTCGGATCACCAGCAATGCTTCGTCCGGAGGCTCACTGATGATATAAGTTGTATGACGACGAAACATCTGTAAATAAACCTTCCATCTCAGCGAGCAAACCTAATTCCATCATTTTAGAATTTTGCCTTGATGGAGGAGGAAGAGGTTTCAGTACTGAATTTAAGAGTTTAGACCCGGGATCGCTGAATGCACAATCACTTGCTTTGATTGCAGTCAGGTTTGCACCTTCTAAACTTGTATAAAATCATGAGAGGCATGGACAGTGTGAATAAGCAATGGCTTTTCATTAGGGTAGGGGAAGAGGAAACAAGACCGCATAGCTTAAAGGAGGGGGGAGATTTAACGAGTTCTAAGGGGCAACGTTTTCTCACAGAGGGTGGTGTGTATCAGGAAGGAGCTGCCAGAGGACTTGGTGAGCGAAATGCTGGGAAATGAAACTACATTTATTTAAGTCATCTGGTTTTCACGGAGAAGTTGAACCAAATGGTCTTTTTCTGAGCTGTCGAACTCTATGATTCATTCACCAAACTTATCATAATCTGTTTGTAATCTAATATATTTTTCTTCACTGTCCACTGTGTAACTGATCTTGTTATCATCCGTACATTTGCGAACCATACATTCTATAATTCTAATCTAAATCACTGATACAAATAACAATCAAGCGTGGATCCAGCCGCAATCCCTCTGGAATACCGTTGCTCACACCTCTTCACTGGAAAAGACATGCCTCCTCCACCCCTTCTATGTACTGAATTTAAGCAGAAACGTACAGGCAAGACATAGAGAGAAACAGAGGCATTTCTGTCTTTCAGACAGGGATTGATAATTTCTGCACTTAGCGAGTTTTGAGAAATGTTGTAGCACAGGTTGAAATTCTGGATGTCGGCTTGCTCGCTGAGCTGGAAGGTTCATTTCCAGACGTTTCATCACCCTACTAGGAACCATCTTCAGTGGGACTCCGGGTGAAGAACTGTTCATGATTCCTGCTTTCTAGTTATTTGTTTGAGTTTCTTTGGGTTGGTGATGTCATTTCCTGAGGTGATGGCAAAACCTGTGGTGATGAAATTTCCTGTTCTTTTCCTCATGGAGTGGAAGATGAAGTTAAACGCACTGTGTTCCAACCAGAATTCTATCTATGAACATGTCGAGTTAGACTACATCTACCAGCCCTTGAGAAAAAGAACAGGAAATGACATAACCACAGGAAATGACATCATCAACACTAAAACACCAAACATGTAAATAGAAATCAGCAATCATGAACAGTGCATTACCGGGAGGCCCACTGAAGATGTCACCTAGTAGGATGTCGAAAGGTCTGGAAATGAACCTTCCATATCAACGAGCAAGCTTACATCCATATGTTTTGGATAATAAGAGGTCAAAGGTTACACTAAGAAGACAGGAAAATTTTGAAAAACCATGTCATCCATGATTGATCATCAGACTAGACTTCATGGACCAAAAGGCCCAATTCCACTCTAATTTCTTGCCCTCTATGGTTTAATGTAACGGAAATAACTCAGTGAAGTCTGAATTTGATAAATAGTTTACTAAATAAAAGTCAATGAGAATTTGGGATACGTACGAGGGGCTAGACGGTTTATGTCTGTTACTAATTGTTGTCAAGTTATTTCTCAAAAGAGGAGGTGACTGGCTGTGAGTTTACTGAGCTAACATTAAGAGGTTACCCATTTAAGACTGAGATAATTCTATCACTTTCTAGATCGTGTTGTGCTGTCTGTCGTAACTCTTTTCTCAAGGGTAGAGTGAACACGAGGTCACTGAACTTATTAAAGTCTGCCCTCGACTGGGATGTGATGGACAGGAGAGTCAATATGTATTGGGAATTGTAAAGAAAGTGTGTTCAGCCAGAATCGGACCTGCCACGATCTTTATAAACTGTTCAGCAGGCTCGAGGGACCAAAAAACCAACTGCATATGTTTTTCCCTCTCTCAAACCCTGTCTGTTAAAGAATTAAAGACAGATCCCATTCAGCCAGTCAGGATCATTACAATGAGATAACAAGAGACCATTCTGCCCCTCTCAGGAGTTTCATAGCAATGGAATGATGTATTCAGTCATCGTGTCTTCGAGAAACACAGTATGGAAAATCGCTCTTGAGCCCAACTCTTCCACGCCGATCAGGTGTCCTAAATTAATCTCGTCCAAATTTTTCAGTATTGGGCCCGAACCTCTCTGAACCGATCCTATTGAAGTACCCATTCCAGATGCCTTTTAAATGTTGTAATTGCACCAATGTCGACCACACATTCTGACAGTTCATTCCATAAACGCCCCAAGCTCTGCGTGAAAAAAGTAACCTTTTCGATCTTTTTTATTTTTTCCCATCACGTTTAGCTTCTGTTCTCTCGTTTTGGGCTCCCCCACCCTGGGGAAAGGATGCCTATTTTCACTATCAAAGCCCCTCATAATTTTATAAACTTCTATACATTGAACCCTCAAAGACAATTATTTATTTTAATGTGTAGTGACTGAGGTAATTGTTCCACAAGTCGCCCACAGTCAAATATGAAATTAATGATTAAGAGCATTGGCGATGCTGTTAAAGGAGCAAATGTTAACTGGGCAAATAGAAAATCTACCCTCCGACTTGATAAATGTCTGGTGAACATTGAGCACATGAATGAATGGTCAGACTAGATCTAATGTTGTGTCTGAATGACAGCATTTTCGAAAGTTCTACTCAATTGTCAGTCTATATTCTGTGCACGTCTCTTAAACTTGCAGGGATCAGATTCATTGACTGTACGACTACTGATTGAAAATGCAGAGTCATACATTCTTAGAGACGGACAGCATGGAAAAAGACCCTTCGTACAAACTCGTCCATGACGGCCAGATATCCCGACCCAATCTAGTCCTACCAGCAAGCACATGGCTCATATCCTTCCAAACCCTTCCTATTCATGCACCCATCCAAATGCCTCTTAAATGTTGCAATTTTACCAGTCTCCATCACTTCCTCTGGCACCTTATTCCATACAAGTACCACCCTCGGTATGAAAACGTTGGCCTGTAGGGCTCTTTTATATCATTAACCCTCACCCTAAATCTGTGCCCCCTAGTTCTGAATTCCCCGATACCAGGGAAAACACATTGCGTATTTACCCTTGCCTCTCATAATTTTGTAAACCTCTATAAGGTCACCCCTCAGCCTCCAACGCACCAGATTAAACAGCCCCATCCTGTTCAGCCTCTTCCCATAGCTCAAATCCTCCAACCCTGGCAACATCCATGCAAATCTTTTCTGAACCCTTTCAAGGTTAACATTATCTTTCCGATAGGATGGAGACCAGAATTGCACGCAATATTCGAACAATGGCCGCACTTATGTCCTGTACAGCCACAACATGCCCTCCCAAATCCTGTACGCAATAACCTGACCAGTAAAGGAAAGCATACCTAATGCCTTCTTCACTATTCTACCTACCTGCCACCCAACGTTCAAGGCGCTATGAACCTGCAATCCAAGGTCTCTTTGTTCAGCAACAGTCCCTAAGACCTTACCATTAAATGAATAAGTCCTGCTCAGATTTGCTTTCCCGAAATGCAGCACCTCGCATTTATGATAATTAAACTTCATCTGCAACTTCTCAGCCCATTGTCCCATCTGTTCAAGATCCTATCGTAATCCGAAGTCACCCTCTTTCCTGTCCACTACACCTCAAATGTTGGTGTCATCTCAAACTTACTAACTGTACCTCTTATGATCGCATCCAAATCATTTACATTAATGACCAAAAATAGAGCACACAGCACTGATCCTTGTAGCATTCCACTGGTTATAGGCCTCCAGTCTGAAAAACAACCCTCCACCACACCACCCTCTGTCTTCTACCTTTGAGCAAATTCTGCATCCAAATGGCGAGTTCTTCCTGTGGTCCCTGAGATCAAACCTTATGAATCAGTCTTCCATGAGGAACATTGTCGAACGCCTTACTGCAGTCCACACAGATCATATCTACCGCTCTGCCCTCATCAGTCCTCTTTTCGACTTCTTCAACAAACTCAATCAAGTTTGTGAGACATGATTTCCTAGGCAAAAACCCATGTTGACTATCCCTAATCAGTCCTTGCATTTCCAAATTAATGTGCATGCTGTACCTCTGGATTCCCTACAACAACCCGCCCACCACCGACGTCAGAATCACTAGTCTATTTTATCCCTGACTTGTCCCTACCATACTTCTAAAACAGTGGCACCACGTTAGCAAACCTCCAGTCTTCTGGCACCTCACTTGTGACTATCGATGATGGAAGTACCTCAGCAAGAGGCCCAGCAATCACTTCTCTACCTTCCCACAGAGTTCTAGGTTAAACTTGATATGAACCTGGGGATTTATCCTCCCTGACCCGTTCCAAGCCTTCCAGCATTTCCTCTTCTTCATTAATATGAACATTTTGCAAGATTTCACCATCCATTTTCCTACAGACTATATCTTCCATATCCCTTTCCACAGTAAATAATGATGCAAAATACTCATTTAGTATCTGCCACATTTCCTGTGGCTCCACATAAAGCCGCCTCGATGATCTTTGAGGGGCCCTATTCTCTCCCTAGTTACGCTTTTGTCCATAATGTATTTAGAAAAACCATTTGGATTGTCCTTAACTATATTTGCCAAAGCTGTCGCACGCCCCCCTTTTGCCCTCCTGATTTCCCTCTTAAGCACACTCCTATTTCATTTATACACATCGAAGAATTCACTCCAATGTTCCTGTCTATACCTTACATATCCATCCTTCTTTTTTTAACCATGTCCTCGTTTTTTCAGTCATCCAGCATTCCCAATACCTACCAAGCTTTCCTTTTACCTGTTGAAGAATATACTTTCTCGAGAGACATGTTATATCATTTGTGAAAGCTTCCCATTTTTCAGCTGTCCCTTTACCTGTTAACATCTACCTCCAATCAGCTTTCGAAAGTTCTTGCCTAATATCGTCAGAATTGGCCTTTCCCCAATTTAGAAATTCAACTTTTAGATGTGGTCTGTCATTTGCCATGATTATTTTAAATCTAATAGAACTATGGTGGCTGTTCCAAAAGTGTTCCCCCACTGACACCTCAGTCACCTGCCATGCTTTATTCCACAAGAGTAGGTCAAGTTTGATCCTTCAAACTACTGAGTACATCCAAATACAGAATCATAAAATTGTATTAGACTTATAAAGTCATAGAGATATACAGCATGGAAACAGACCCTTCGGTCCAACCCGTCCATGATGACTAAATATCCCAACCAAATCTTGTCCCACCTGCCAGTGCCCTGCCCAAATCGCTCTTAACCCTTCCCATTCATATACACATCCAAATGCCTCGTAAATGTTGCAATTTTACCAGCTGTACCACTTCCTCTGGCACCTCATTCCATACACGTATCACCCTCTGCGTGAAAGTATTGCCCCGTAGTTCTCTTTCATATCTTTCCCCTCTCACTCTAAACCTATACCCTCTAGTTCTGGACTTCCCGACCCCAGGCATAAGACTTTGTCTATTTACCCTATCCATGCTCTTCATAATTTTTTAACCCTTTACAACGTCACCCCTGAGGCTCCGATGCAGCAGGGAAAATAGTCCCAGTCTGTTCAGCCTCTCCCTATAGCTCAAAACCTCCAACCCTTACAACATCCTTGCAAATCTTTTCTGAACCCTTTCAAGTTTCACAACATCTTTCCGATATTAAGGAGACCAGAATTGCACAAAATATTCAAACAGTAGCCTAACTGACGTCATGTACATCCGCAACATGTCCTCCAAACTCGTGTACTTAATCCTCTGACTAATAAAAGAAAGCATACCGATAGCCTTCATCACTATCCTATCCTATCTACTTGCGACCCCACTTTCAAGGAACTATGAACCTGCACTCCAAGGACTCTTTGTTCAGCAACACTCCCTAGGACCTTACCATGAAGAAAATACGTTTTTATCTGAATTTATCTGAAATAAACGCCATCTGCCACTTCTCAGGCCATTGGCCCATCTGGTCAAGAGCCTATTGTAATCTGAGGTAACACTGTTCGCCGTCCTTTCCACCTTCAATATTGGTGTCATCTGCAAAATTACTAAATGTACCTCTAATGCTCGCATCCAATTCATTTATGTAAATGTTCAAAAGTAGAGGGCCCAGCACCGATCCTTGTGGCACTCCACTGGTCATAGGGCTCCATTGTGAACAACAACCCTCCAACATCGCCCTCTGTCTATTACCTTTGAGCCAGTTCTGTATCCAAATGGCTCATTCTCCCTGTATTCCATTACATGTAACCTTCCTAATCAGTCTCCCCTGGGGAATCTTGCCGAAAGCCCTACTGTATAGATCACATCTACTCGTCTGTCGTCATCAATCCTCTTTGATACTTCTTGTCCTTACCACCCTTCTTAAACAATGGCACCACGTTAGCCCCTTTATTAATCCTGCATTGTTCCTGCAGCCTTAACTGTTTGAATCGCTTATGTTCTCAATTGTACCAGTGGCAGATTGATCCCCTTCCTAACTATCTACTTCGGTCCCACCGCCACCCCCACCTTATAGTTTAACTCCTCCAGAGCAGCTCTAGCAAATTTCCCTGCCAGTATATTAATCCCCTTCCAATTTGGGTGCAATCCGTCCTTCTTGCACAGGTCACTTCTACCCCAAATGAGATTCCAATTATGCAAAAATGCGAATCCTTATCCCATACACCAGCTCCTGAGCCATGCATTCATCTGCTGTATCCTCCTATTCCTGTCCTCACTACCTAGTAGCTCCAGTAGTAGTCCAGATATTACTACTGTCAAGGCCCTACTTCTTAAATTTCTGCCTAACATCCTGTAATCTCACTTCAGAATCTCAACCTTTCCCCTTCCTATTTCCATTGTTCCAATGTGGACAATGACCTTTTGCAGGACCCTCTCCACTGTGAGAACATTCTGCACTCTCTCTGAGACATCTTTTTCCTGGCACCAGGGAAGCAACACGCTATTCTACTTTTTCGCTGCTGGCAACGGAAACGTCTGTCTGTACCTCGGACTACACAATCCCCTAACGCAGTTGTTCACTTGGAGCCCGCCGTACCCCCAGTTGTATTGGAGCCAGTCTCAATATCAGAAACTTGGCTGCTCGTGCTGCGTTCACCTGAGAATACATCACCACGACATTTTCCAAGACAGCATACCTGTTTGAAATGGGTATATCAACAAAACACACCTGCACTAGCTGCCTACCTCTCTGACATTTGCTGAAGTTAACCCTTTTATGTGACTGTGTCTGAGACTTGCCCCCTTTCTGCAACTGCCATCCGTCACATACTGTTGCTGTTGCAAATTCCTCACTGCTTCTAACTGTGTCTTAGACCGATAAATTTGATTTGATAAGATTCACAGCATTTTTGGCAGATGTAATCCGCAGTAACCCTTAAACTCTCTTTAAAATCCCACATCTGACAAGCAGTATATATCACTCGACTAAAGGCCATTTCTGCTCGTTCACAATCTACAGACCCAGAAAATGACACTGTTTTATTCCTCCACAAACACTGCCCAGGTTAAATTAATAGTGATGACTTATATTTTAATGTTAATCACGAGACATATCTCCAAGAACATATAATCAAGAACGAACCCACTGTACTCACGACCGCAAATTCTCTGATGGCCACAGTTAAAAACGATTAACTTATCTGATCCTGTGCTGTGAACTTCACCCAATAGTTTCTCCAAGATCAGTTGTAAATTTCGCTGCATATTAGTTTTTCCAGATGCACTCCAATGTCCAACGATACATGCATTCAAACAGAAATTCAGTAACTGTTCAGGTTCTCTCTCTCTCTCTCTCTCTCTCTCTATCTCCCTCTCTCTCTCTCTGTCTCTCCTGCAATGACCACCCCATGTGCTTCCTTTGTCTGTTCTTCTCCCATTTAAAAGTGCTGTTGTTTTGACTTTTTATTTGCAAAATTCCAAAAACAGCATATAAAACATTAACCGCTGCTCCTGGTATTCGAGGAAATCACCTCCAGCACCTAAAATACATCAAAAAAGGAGGAACTGTTACAGCCAGAAATTTTTCGCTTCCTCCATCTTGCATTTCATAGAATACATTCTGACTGACAACAAACGGAGTATTGGTGGGCTCAGAAACATCTCGACAAGCAGATGCAAAGCACAAGAGGCGTCCATCCAAACGTTCCACGCTGTTACATAGGAACAAGGTAGATCTGGATAGCTAACGGGGAATACACTGGGGAGTTCATTTCTTATTTTCACTTTGGAAATCTGTAATTTATGCAATTTCTCAGGGATTAGTGTAAAGCCATCAATAATTTACAATCTAGGTTAATAAGTCAGATAATGGACTGCAAGGATTAGCGCTTAATTGGCTGATACACCAGGACACCCATCCAACAAAATACCAAGTGGAGGCAGAGCGTCTGCAATGAAATTGGTGGAGTTGTGGATAGTGAGGAGGGCCGTTGTCGGCTGCAAAGAGACTTAGATATGATGCAGAGCTGGGCTGAGGAGAGGCAAGTGGAGTTCAACCCTGTCAAGTGTGAATTTTGTCCATTTTCGAAGGAAAATAAGAATGCGGAATACAGGGTTAACGGTAGGGTTCTTAGTAAGGTGGAGGATCAGAGGGATCTTGGGCTCTATGTTCATAGCTCTTTGAAAGTTGCCACTCAGGTGGATAGAGCTTCTAAGAAGGCCCATGGTGTATTAGCGTTCATTAGCAGAGGGATTGTATTCAAGGGTCGTGAGGTGATGTCGCAGTTGCGCAGGACCTTGGAAAGGCTACATTTGGAGTACCGTGTGCAGTTCTCGGTGCCTCACTTTAGGAAAGATGTGGAAGCTTTGGAGAGGGTGCAGAGGAGATTTACCAGGATGTTGCCTGGAATGGAGAATAGGTCGTACGAGGATAGGTTGAGAACGCTCGGCCTTTTCTCATTGGAAAGGCGAAGGATGAGGGTGACTTGATAGAGGTTTATGAGATGATCAGGGGAATAGATAGAGGAGACAGTCAGAGACTTTTTTCCCCGGGTACAACAGAGTGTTACAAGGGGGCATAAATTTAAGGTGAAGGATGGAAGGTATGGGGGAGATGTCAGGGGTAGGTTTTTTAACCAGAGAGTGGTGGGGGCATGGAATGCGCTGCATGTGGGAGTGGCAGAGTCAGATTCATTGCTGACCTTTAAGTGGCAATTGGAAAGGTACATGGATAGGTGCTTCTGCTAGGACAAATGTTTGGCACAACATCGTGGGCCGAAGGGCCTGTTCTGTGCTGTATTGTTCTATGTTCTATGTTCTAAATACAGACAGCAGAAGGTATTCAGCAAATATTCAGCAAAATAAAGTGCAATGTGGGCGACGGTAACTTCGAAATTTGGGGAAACGATAATTCAACTGTAAATTCTTTAAATGAAGAGAATATGCAGAACTCAGTTGTTCAAAGGGATTTGTGTGTCCTGATATGATTCATATGAAGTTCGTCTGGCGATGTGATTTCAAAGTTAAATGGAATGACGCTGTTTCCCGAAAACAGTTCCGGGTGTGATCTAATGGATATTGTACTGATTCCGTGCAGGGCATTGCTGAGATCACATTTGATGCAATGTGTGTAGTGCGAACTTCCTTTATTGAAAGAAAATCATAATTGAAATCGAAAATTTTCAAAGGTATATCCATTTATTCCTTCTTGGAATAAACGCATGATGTTATAAACAACTAACAGTTTAGGCCTGATAATGTGAGTTGTTCTTATTGACAATATAAAATCAAGAGGAGAGTACAGCTTGTGAATACCTGATGAATATTTGCTCTTGAAAAGGAGAATAACGCTGGAAAGTAATTTACGTAAAAGAGGCATTCATGAAGACATCAAAAGATTTAAGTTTCAATTACACAGGCACGTGTGAATGTATCTTCAGCACAAGTGGACCATTTAGAATTAGAGACAGAGATGGACAGCAAGTAAACAGATGCTTCTGACCAACTTGTCCAAGCTGACTATTTATCATAACCAAATTTAAACCCATTTGCCAGCAGTTAGCCATATCCCTCTAAAACTTTTCTGTTCAGATGCCGTTTAATTGCTGTAACTCTACCAGCTTCCATCATTTCCTCTGACAGCCAATTTCATATATGCAGCACAGCCTGCGTGAAAACGTTGCCCCACAGGTCCTTTTTGTATCTTTCCCTTCTCAAAATAAATCTATGCCTTCTCGTCATATAACCTTCCGTCATGATCTTTTTTTCTTTTTGCTCTATCCATGTCCCCAACGGTTTTACAAGCATCTGTAAGATCACACTTCAGCCTCCAATGCTCAAAGGAAAAAAAGCCACAGCGTATTCAGCCTCTCCCTATAGTTCAAATCTTCCAACGCTGACAACATCTTTGTAAATCCTTTCCGCAACTTTTCAATATTCTCAACGTCGTTCTGATAGGACAGAATACGGAATTGCACACAATTTTCCAGAATTGACCTTCCCAATGTCCCGTGCATTCACAACATTACCTTCTAACTCCTATACCCAATTCTCTCACCAAAAAAGGAAAGCGTACCAAGCATCTTCTTCACTATCCTATCTACATGCATCTCTAATTTCAAGGAACTATGACCGCGTATTCAAAGGAAACTTTGTTCAGCAACACTCCCTAGGACCTTACTGTTAATTAATAAGTCCTGCTCTTATTTACTTAACCGAGATGCAGCATCTAACATTTATCTAAATTAAATCCCATCTGCAACTCTTCGGCCCATTCGCCCATCTTATCAAGATGCCCTTTCATTCGGAAATAACCTTCTTTGCTGTCCACGCCGCATCCAATTTCAGTATCATATGCAAACTTGCTAACTATATCTGCTATGCTCACATCCAAATCATTTGTGCATATGACAAAAAGTAGAGGCTCAGCACCAATCATTGTGGCATTTGTTACGAAGGAATGAATCTGTGTATGACAGCAGCAATGATGTTCTCACATGGAGTAAGGAATGCGATGGAGTCATAGAGTTAAGACAACGCTCAAGGAGACCAAATATGGACCATTTGGTCCCAGATAGATTGTGTGATTTAACATCAGAACGGGAGAAAATGCCTCCACCCTGAGATGGAATGGCGCATTTCTCCATGTCTCAGTGTTCCACCAATCCCAGTCATGTGTGCGAGATAAAGAAGATCCTCAGTCATCTGTGCCACTCATGGCGGAATCCTTACGAGAATTCATTGGAATCGCTCCATTGCCTGCAGTAAATGGAAATCTGTAAATTCAACTCTTCCAGGAAGAAATTCCATTGTCAGCGAATTGCATAAACTGAATAACTTTAGATGTTGAATAGTATTTTGGACAAACTTAGATCTTTCCTTTTGTCTTGTGTTCAACTAAAGTTTAACCAAAGTTCTTTCAAGTTAAACTGCTGTAGATACTTGTCTTTTCAACGTATCATTAAAAGTGTATGTGTACGTGTGTGCCTTTTAAAAAGGGAAGTGTTGATTTGCAAGTTTGCAACATTCTCACTAGTTGACATTCAGATTTCATCATTATTTGAGTATCATTGTCTGAATCATAAAAGTTTGAGTTTTAGTAGATTAAAGCAACCTTACTGACCTGCCACTCACACTCAACCTGACCCAGTCTGAGATCGATATTGTTGGCCATATCACTAACCTGGTTACATTGAGGATTTGCTGTGACCAGAGGAGGAACAGAACTACAAAAGAAAACAGTGGCCTGAAATGCCGGGCACTGTGGACCAATGAACCAGACGCCAGTGTTGGATACGGTAATGGAAGGGATTCTGAGGGATAGGATATATGTGTGTTTGAGAAGACAAGGAATGATTAGGGAGGGTCAGCGTGGCCTTATGTATGGGAAATCGTGTTTGATCATCACAATTGCGTGTCTTTAAGAGGTGACAAAGAAGATTGTTGAAGGCAGTGCAATATACATTGTTAATATGGATTTCTGCAAGGTGTTCAACAATGTTCTGTATATCGACAGATGAGTAAGGTTAAGTTACATGGGATCCAGCATGACTTTGCCAACAGAAGATAATCTTGGCTTGAAGTTAGAAGAAAGAGGGTGGTTTTGGAGGGTTACTATTCAGACTGGAGACCTGAGACCAGTGGTGTGCCAAAAGGATCGATGCTAGGTCCACTGTTTTTCAACACTTTTACAAATGATTTGCGTGAAAATATCAGATGGCAGCACAATAGATGGTGCAGTTGAGATCGAAGAAGTTTCCCTCAGATGACGGCGTGATCTTGATCAGATTGCCAATAGAGTGAGGAGTGCCAAATCAGCTTTAATTTCGATAAATTTGCGGTTCTGCAATTTGGAAAAGTCAGTCAAGGGTGGATTTATACAATTGATCATTGTTCCCTTAAAGTTTCTTGAAAGTGTTGCAAACGTTTGTCAGTTTAGTGAAGAACAAGAACATGATTGTCACTCTCACCATTTTTGCCAGTGCATTGAGTATATGTGTTGGAGGGTCATGTTGGTGATGTGCAGCATATAAGTGAGGCTATTTTGAGACTATTTTGAACTTTTCGGTTCGTTCTGCGAAAGGAAGGATGTTGTTAAAGTTGAAAGGGTTAATATAAAAGATAAATCTTTTGCCGTGATTGAACGGTTTGAGCTAAAGGGAGAGGCTGAATAGGTTGGGGCAAAAGGGTTACCTTATTTAAGTCTAATACAATCATGATGGTCTTGGATAGAGTGAAGTGCCAAGGTGTTTTAATCGGGGCAGTGAAGTCCTAAACCAGAGGACATAGGTTGAAGGTAAGGGGGCAAGGATTTTAAAGGGCACTTAGGGGCAACATTGTCGCGCAGTTTGTGATGCATGTACAGAACGACCTGCCAGAAAAATGTCGTGGAGACTGAAACAATTCCACACTACCAGTCATCTGGATGTTCATATTAATAGGAAGCATTTAGAGGGATATGGATCAAATGCTGGCAATTGGGATGAGATCAGTCTGGAAGGTTCTGTTAGCGCCGGCAAGTGCGACGAAAGGGCCTGTTTTGGTGCTGCACGATTATTTGATTCTATTTGAGAGATAAGGTGAAATTCTGAAGGAGTCTTTGGATTGAGATTTCCCTTCCCCAGAAGATTGTGACGCCTGTCTGCTTACAAGGGTCTAAACCTAAGTTTGATAAGTATTTGACTGAGAAGTGAGTCACGGATAATGAAATTCAGTCAGGAAAGTGGGACTGAGAACACAACCCAATCAGCCATGATCTTCGAGTTTTTTTTCCACAAGGCGCAAAATGTTTAATGAGCTACTTCTGTTCCACAGTCCTATGTTCCTGTGTTCAATTCAGCCCTTCAAACCTGCCCAACAGGAGCAGGCTACTTACTCCGATTACGTGGTGCACAGTAACAGTGGAGACCATTACGTCCCTCAAGATTGTCAAACGCACTTTGGGGTGGTTTGGAAAATAAAAATCGAAAACCCATTCTGGGTATAAAAGATGTCCTTCATCTTTCTTCCAGACCTCCCTGTCTCAACAACCTGTGCGTCATTTGTTAGTCATGTTGTTTTCAGATTCACTGCGAATCTAGCACCCATACCTCACCCAGAGATGGCTCACAAAATCCTCTGGACTTCCTGACTGCAATATTCATTCACAAAACTTCCAGGAAAGTAACAACTACGGGTTGTTCAATAATATCTCTTTAATACCATATTCTTCATCTTCTTCAAATCTCAAGTATGTAAAAAACGCATCTTACTCTTTTTTGAAAAGAATACTCTCAATGATCTCGCTCTCTAACTGTATGGAATCTAGAATTGCCGACATTCGCTCCCCACTGTTTAAAGAATGCACTCCTTGCTTCTGCACCTTGACCTACTGATATGAACATTAGAGTTGAACACAACGTTTCAGGTGAGGCAATCTGGGCATAATGTCAAGGCAGTTGAAGACAAAGGATAGCGTCAAGAAACCAGAAAAAAATGCCCGTAATGGTAATCAGTGTAAGTGTCCCACACGTTGGAGTGATGTAAAGCACAGACGAAGATGTCTATGATTGATGGCTGCGAATCCTCTCAGTCCCTATATATCCCTGTGGGAAATCCTCAGTACAGTTACCTCAGCGCAAACGCCATCCGATGTTTCATCAAAGTCTTGCTCCCAATCATAAGATCAGACAGAGCAATGCACACTGAAGATCACAAAATGTTGTGAACAATGTGACCGCCCCCCACCAGCTCCTGAAACACTGTATTCATGTGCTGTAAGTCCTGGTTAACATTCAAGCTAGTAATGGGAACAGTCTGTAAGATTCATGATGTCGGACTGCTAGGCACTGTTAAATTCAGTAGGAAAAAAGTAGGAGCTCATTCAGCCCCTCAATCTCGCTTCATAGGAATATAAGGAGGAATTCAGACTATTGAAACCGTTGAATAACAATAGGGATAGCCCATCCAGTCCCTCGCGTATATTGCACAGAAAGAGATGGAGTCCAGTGTTATTGACCAGACCAGAAGCCTACTCAAAATATTTTAAACCGGTAGCCTAGACTCTGCATTTTTCTTAGTTAAAAGACAAATATGAAGTGCTATGTTCCAGTGGTGATGTGACTGGTCAAAGTACTCGATGTTGGGCAAAGCATAACTTATTTACTATTATAGTTAAAATGCAACAAATTAAAGAGAATTTAGAATAAGTTAATTATTGGACATCTTTGTAGAATAGTACATTAACTCATCTCGTCAGCTATACGAATTTTGCAGAAATGCACCCTTTGGCAAAGGAAAAGTCAATCACAGAGTCTCACATACATTTCTCCTCTCCAGGACGAGAAAAACATCGAGAAATGTTCAAAGAGAGTAGCAGCCAGGAGACAGTCACTGAAGCTTCCAAATCTGCTGAGACCCCAATAATTCAGAAACCAAAATCGAGGAATCATCATCTGTGAGAGCTGGCCACACCCATTCAGGCTGTATTGAAATAATCGCAAGGACTACCAAGATGCTTGCTTAAACGCTCGTCCTTAGCCAGCTCGGCATTTCGAGCTCAATCTCTTTCTTAAAATAAACTAGAATAAAATAACCTCTTAAGGCTTCAGTAGCATTGTGCTAGTAAGCGCATCAAGCTGTTAAACATGAACCAGGGGTAACCCGATCATTCACTTAGCCATTCAGTATCATGAAGTACTTACACAGGAGCAGAAGGAGGCCATTCAGCACCTCGAAACTTTGTACAGGGACGCAATGAGATAAGTGGTTTTCTGACGGGACAAACAGGTGGAGCAGAGGCTGCACAGACACAATGCCTCATGTTGTTCGCCGTGTTTTTCTTTCATGTGGGGCACGTGTGATACTTTAACGCGGTTTTCCAGCAGTATGGAGGGAAGATAAATGTTTTGCGTGAAGTCTCAAGGAGGCATATTCCACCTCTGAGAAAGCAGATCCGTTTTCGCTATGGAGTTCAGAAGTTGGTGGGAATTGCTAACTAATTCAGAAGGAAGGTATTGTGACTATTGTCGGAATTGAATACCATATGATTTTCAGTACAGTGTAGCACACAGACTGCGCAATAATGTGGAGCGAGTACATTCAGTACCTGTACCTCTTTCTCAATCGACCATCAGCAGAGGCACATATACTATTATGAATGCCCAATTACATGGATGAATGGACTCTCTAACTTCAAATCATACTGATCTTGTTCATGTTGAGCTTGTCCTGTGTACTTCGTATGCGATGTAATCTGTATGCCTTGCTCTGTCCTGGTTTTTTTCACCATATACCCTTCGCTTCCATGATCTGAATGTACCGATCAGGAACAATGAGTTTCCCTGCTCTTAGGTACACGTGACAATAAATTAAATCATTAAATCCTGGGTAAACTATGGAATTTCTCACCCTATCGATCCCTCTTTTGAATATAAGTGATCGCCACCAGTCCTCAAGTTTCAATGTAATGATCTCTTCTTCTCACACAGTGCAACAGATTAATTATTCTCTCCTCATGGCACCATCGTTTGTGTCTGTAGTAAGGAGATCATTCATTATAACGGGGACGAAAACTCTCATTAAGACTCTGCAATTGCAGTGATAAGGCTTTATGTGAATCACCTTACAATGAAGCGCAACATACCATTTAATGTCCCCATTTCTTCTAGCTGAGCATATATTATTTTGCTGACTCATGGTAAGATACACCATGCAGGTCATTTTGGTCAACGAAATTTCGCAAACTCATCGCTTTTAATCAATACAAAATAAGATGGATACTATTTTTGCGCAAATCCAAATCATTCGTCTGCCCTGCACTTTGCTGCTGCCCAAACACTGACACGTGATGTCCCATGATAACGGCCTTCAGTCCAGAAAAGGGTGCTGCTCTTTAGATTTTCTGAACTGAACAATTCTCAAACAATTTACTTTATCCATCCCTTACCAACTGCTTTCACCTTCTTTCGCTCACCTGTCAGAAAACATGTTAAACGTCTTCTGTAAAATCAAATACAACACTCCCACTGTTTCTCGTTTGAGCATGCCTCAACTTACAGAAACACCACAGGTTTATCAAAAATGATCATCCTTTCCTGAATATAAGCTGACTCTGCGAAGTCAGATCATTATTTCAGGAGTGTTCAGTTATCACATTCCTTAAGATAGAATCTAATAGCTTCCTCATAACTGATGTCAATCTTTCTCATTGCTTATTTTTTTTGTCTTCCCTCCCAATCCCTCTTTAAATATTTAGGCTCACAGTAACTGCTTTCCAGTCTGCAGGAATCAGAATTTTCTGAATCGAAAGATTTTTGAAGGATAATCTATAATTCTTTCCTGTAGTTATAATGTTTAAAAGACATTTGGATAGAGACTGAAATAAGGGCCATTTTGAGGGATACTGGCCAAGCGCAGGCAGGTGGGACAAGGTTAGTTTGTATTTATGGTAATCATGGACCTGTTTGGAAAAAAAGGTCTGTTTCCGTGCACTACGACTCAGCAACACGTTCACTAGCTCTACTGCCAGCTCGGGAAAACTCTGGGATGGAACTTAAGTACTGTAGCAACTTACCAAACTTCAGTCAATTAACTTTTAAGTAGTTACCCTTAATAAGGCTCACCACACACAGTTTCACACTTTTGCCAATCACTCTGCCCACAGTAATTCTGGAAGAATTTCTGTATCTTCCTCTGTGGAGCAGAGATGGACTCTATGGACTATCTAAATACTGCAATTAGGAGATAATGGACATTACACCCACTCATGATCAGAAAGTTCCAGAATGAAAACGGTTCAATGGAAATGTCGTTTCATGGTCACAGTCCTCTACCTATGGTGGAGTTACAGGTTATGGTGGAAGAGGTGTTACACAGCTGTGACTGCCTCGTCTTAGAATCAAGCTACGTTCACACTTTGCACATGGAATAACTCGAGTTCGAGACACGAATACGTTTGCGATCAAAAATATTTGTAGCTGGACAAGTGGCCAGAAGAGAACTGCAAGCGCAAAGGAGCAGATGACAGTTTATTCAGAAACAGCACCAAGGCAGTAGCGAAGACTGGGCCTATTATGGAGGTGGAAGTGAACAGATTTCATTCTAGAGGGAATATTCTGACATAAATCAGCTCAAGGCAAAATGAGGAAATATGTCTTTCTCCTCAAATATTAGTAAGTGAATTGTAAGAAAATCAGTTTGGAGTTTGTAATTCACAGTGAAGGCAACAGTTTACAACTTTGCCAAATCAATGTAACAGATATAGCGATGGAATTCTAAAGGGTTCACATAACAAAGAAGTGGAGGAAGACAGACTTACCGGGAACACCAACAAGAGCGAGGATGGGATAGTAACCTGCTTGAATAATCATCAGAACACATTGCATCCGCCAAATCAAAGATATCCAATCCTGAGAAAGCCAGTGAAGACCATAAAATAAGCCCCTGCCTGGTGTGATAACATTTTGATCTATTGCTCTGAGATACTGATCCATTTTTGTCATATTCCAGTCGATTGTGGTTAGATTCTGATCCATTGCAGGAATATTCCAGTCGAATGTTCTTAGATTCGGATCCCTCCCTCACTTTGAATCTGCTTATTCTAATAGTGTGGGGAAAGATGTTGCTGCTGCAGATACTATGGGATTACACAATGAATGGAGTCCCTTGCTAATATCAGAGGAATATCCTCCAGTGACGCAGTTAGGATCCATGGAGACAGACATCAATCACAGTCACTGAACAAATAGCTCCAGTTAACCCCGTCACTGCATCACTTGAATGTAACAGCAATACCTGATCTGGTTTGGATGTTGACATCGCCTGCTATTGGTTTTATTTCCCAGCTCCACTTACCCTTACGATGTTGGAAGTAAAGTTGAAACTGATGCTTCCACTTCACAGGCTCGATGACTCTAATGTGTTATCCATCTGCAACACACCGAACAATTGCATTCCAAAGAGCCACTCGAGAGCTTTTTAGTACACTGAAGTCTCCTCCACCACCACAAGTATAAATCTAAAACCCAAATCTGGGCACAACTGACCTCGAAATATCTACAGGAATTCCGCATTTCTGTTGACGTTCCTCTCACTGCTCTAACAAGGCAACGTTGTACCTTTAATACAATGCACTTAAATCGTTTTCATCGAAATCTGCAAACGTCTTATTGCACAGTGTATATGTCTCAACCTTTTCAATGTTTTTGATCTTAGAACAAAAGTAAATGTTACATTTACAATTGCATTGGATATTAGGATTAAAAGGTCAGGGAGAGAATCTATCTTTCATTGGGTAAAAAACATAACACATTTGGAGACGGTGGCTGTGGCGCCTGGAGAGGAGTAAAGTGATATCTTGCAATCAAAAATATCTTCTTGATCGACGGAATTAAATTTAATGCAGAGACAGAAACAGAATACATTTGGAAGAAGGAATATTAAGTGACAATGTGAACAAAACAGGTTAATTGAAATTGGTAAGGAGAAAAATATTTACATACAGTATTTCGTATACGTGTATGTATAGATAGATAACATTGGCCATATGTGCTCACCACATTGAGAATTAGCAATGCAGACATCTTTAACAAAATAGAATGCATCTGATGTCCACAGTTTTTAAAACATTAGCATGCAATTTGATCTTCAGCTGAGGTGTCATAGAGTCCCCTTCTGACAACGTTCCCCCTTCTGATCACGCCACTCACTTTCTGGGATTCTCTGCTCTCGTTTCTCATTCTTTTCCGGATGTGGATTATAAATTTCTCCTTCTGGTGTCCTTCCTTACTTCAATTAATTCATGTTGAATTGGGAAATATGTATTTTGTCTTCTGGGTTCTGTCAACAGCTAGTGCCTGTCATATTATTGGAGATGAAAGATCTGGGATTACACGCCGAAGTTTAACATTTTAAACTGTTGCACATATACTGTACAATGTGCTGCAGCACATGGAAATTACTAAAACAAATAGGAAGTATGTATACTTCTGTCAATCATATAGATTTTACTACTTTTACGTGTCCTCATCTACATACTCGTTCTTTCTTTATAGTTTGTAAATAACTACGCCAACCATTCACCATTTCCCATATCTCACAGCTCACTCTTTCAGTTGAGACCTGTCACTCACTTTTGAATGTGATTACAATTGAGAGACATCACTGTAAAGACAGGGAAGAGGAATTGTACAATATTACCTGGAAGGGGAACCAAGCAAAGAAGAGAGTGAATCAGCAAAGAAAGGCCTTTCTGGAGATAATTCTTAGGCACAGTTGAAATTAAACCCAAGGAAGAAGAGACATAATCCGTGAGGGACATGTCAACCGTGGCTGATACGATTTGGAGATGCCAGTGTTGGAGTAGGATATACAAAGTTAAAAAACAATCACACAACACCAGGTTATCGTCCAACACAATATTGCTCTGACAGCTGTTGGAAATTTAAAAACAAAATTGATAAAGGTAACGATATCAAATCTCGTGTCAGAAATAGTGACACTGAAGCCAATGTGGATTGGAAAAATCAATTTGCTTCAACAATGAACTTGCAGAAAGCAAATCTCCCGTGCTATTCTTGTCTGGCCGACATTCGGAAAGTGTGGCGTTTGTATAAGCACAGCATGTCTGACACGATCGAGGAACAGGCCAGTCGACGTTGCAGGAGTAAGCCCTACATTATCAATATGGGTTGGGGCTGACAGATAATTGGAATGTGGGGTTGGGGCTTGCAGAAGGTGGGTGGGAAGATGATAGGTGGCTGCACGTTGGGGTTAATTGTGAATGGTCGTTTTAGAAGATGAAGCGGATACATGGGAATGAAAATGGAAAGATATGGCAGTTTAAGACGGCCGTTCCGAATTTGATGGTTAGATCTGGTATGAGGTGGGATAGGGGAGCTAAGCAAACTGGTGACGTCGACGTTGATGCCTTGTGTTTGGAGGGTTGCAAGGCGGATGATGAGGCATTTTTTTCCTGTCGTCAGATTACTTGGTTTTGTCGGTGGAGGAGATCCAGGAATTGCATGTCCTTGGTGGAGTGAGAAGTGGAGTTGATGTGGTCGGCCACAGGGTGGTGGGATTGATTGGTGCGTGTGTCCCAGAAGTGTTTCCTGAAACGCTCCCTGAATTGGCTTCCTGTCTCCCCAATATTGAGGAGGCCGCATCTAGAGCAATGGGCACAGTAGATAAGATGGGTGGATGTGCAGAAAAATCTCTGCCGGAGGTATAAGGATCTTTTGGGGCCTTGGATGTAGTTGAGGGGCGAGGTGTGTGCGCATGTTTACACCTCTTGTTGTGGAATAGCAATATGCTGGATGTGGAGGGTCGGTTGATGGGAACGTAGACCGAACGAGAGTGTCGAGGATGGAATGTTCTCTGTGGAATGCTGGTAGTGGTGGGAAAGGAAATATGTCTGTGGTGGTGAGGTCTGATTTTCTGTCGTCGAAGTGGCAGAAGTTAATATGCTGTATCTGAGGATTATTGTGGGTTGCAGTTGGGGACAACGGGTTTCCATGCTTGTTGCGGTTGGAGGAATGCAGTTCAAAGGCGGAATGCAGCAAGTAGAGGACATGACCGGGAGGGAATTGGTGATCACGTGGGACGGGAAATTACGGTCCATGAAGGAGAGCAATCTGGTGTGTGGAATTGCTCCTATTGGGAGCTGATATGGCAGAAGAGATGAAGTTGCGAAGAAAGGATCGCTTTTTTTGCTGAGGTGTGGGAAGTTCGGTGTAGGTGTAGTCAAGGTAAGTGTGACAGTTCGTGGGTTTGAACTGTATCGCTCTGTTGAGTCGATTTTCGGAGATGGAGATGTCGCGGTCGAGGAAGGGGAGGGAGGAGGCTGAGAGAAAGGGGCAAGTGAAGTTGCCAATCCTTTCATCCTGGTTGTGGAAGCACAAAGTGGCGCCAGTACATTAATCGATGTAGCAGAGAAAAAGTAGCGAGAATGATCAACATATCCGATGAAGAGGCAGTCACAGCTGGGGCACATGCCCATGCACATGGCTACTCCTTTGGTCTGAAGGAAGTGAGATTTTCGAAAAAGAGGTTGCTGAGTGTGAGGACCCGTACCAACAATCGAATGAGGGTTTTGATGAAGGGGTAAATTAGTTGTTTGAAGGGGTTCTTCCTTTGCTTTTTATTTCCACACAGACTGATTCATAATTTTGATCCTTCGTGCCAATACAATTTCTTAATAAAACTTTGATATCATCCTTAACCATTATAATAACTCCACCTCCTACTCTTTCTTATCTACCTTTTTGGAACACACCTCAGAATCCAATACAAGTAAATGCAGGATAATAGGGTAGGGGAATGGTTTGGGTCGGTTAATGTTCGAAGGGTCGGGGTTGCCTTCTTGGAACAAATGGCATATTGCCACATTGTAGAGATTCGGTTATATTCTATTCCATGAATCTCCTATCCGGATGTTCCTGTAACCAGTCTCAGTAACGCACACCATGTTGTTCCCCGTTTGTCTCTGTGTGTGCTAACAATTGATCAACTTTATTCCAAACACTTTGTTCATTTGGAGCCAATGTTTATAAGTAAGTTCCATTGATTTATCTTTCCCCTTTAATACTTTATTGTGTATTACTTTGTCTACACTCTCTACACTTCTGTATTAATCCATAATAATGCTGAGCCTAATCTCTACCATTTACCTCATCTTTCAATTCACATTTTGGACATATATAATTCCTTTCCCTACCATTGTCATTATACGAGCCGTGCCTATTTATCCGATTAACTTCGACTTCCTGCTCAGTTTCTGACCTGGTGCTTTGGTTTCCATCCTCCTGACTCAGCAGTTGAAATCCATCTGAATTGGGAGAAAGTGAGGACTGCAGGATGCTGGAGATCAGAGCTGAAAAATGTGTTGCTGGAGAAGCGCAGCAGGTCATGCAAAATCAAAGGAGCAAGAGAATCGACGTTTCGGGCATAAGGCCATCTGGATTGTACAAGCAAACCTCCCAAGATGCATGTTGGTGGTGCTCCATTTAAGATGCAACCTATCCTTTCTCTACAGGTTCCACCTGTCCTGGAGGAGATCCCAAAGATCCAAAATTCTGCAAACCTCTACTCTGCACCAGCTCTTCAGTCATGTGTTACGTTGTTTTGTCTTAATTTTTGCTCACGTTCACGTGGAACGGGAAGTAATCCTGATTTTACAGACCAGGTGATCCTGCTTTTTAACTCAGGCTCAACTCCCTGAACTCTCCTTGAGGGAACTTGTCACTCTTCCGGCTTTTGTCATTGGTACCTGTGCGAACCACGACCTGTGTCTTTCAACACTCCCTCCTTCAGTATTTCCTGTGAGCAAGCTCAGAGACACACTTGACCCGTGAACCAGGAACCTGACTTCTGAAGAAATTTTGATTCTACTCTCTTACCAAAGACACTGCCAGACCTACTGAGCGACTCCTGGTTTTCATTGATCAAAATCGTTGCATTTGCAAGATGAAAGAAAAAGCTGACGTGAAATTCTCAGGAAATATCGACTATGTGTTCATTCAATGATCACAGTAAATGTCACATTACGTTAGTTCATTCCGTGAGCATCACTGTGTTCACTTCCATAATCCACCAAGTGAAGATTTTTTTACATCTGTTTGACATCCGACTACTTGGAAAATGCTGTATGTTTTCTTCGACATATTGCAATGTAATTATGTCTTGTGACAATTCTCTCTCTTCTTTCATTTCAGTCCATTGACAGAGGACCTCTCTCAGTCTCTCTCACACACATACACATTCGGTCGTGCACACACACACGCACACATTCATACACACACTCAAACACACACACACACATTAGAAAAAGGAAGGATGAGAGAAATTGTTGTTTTTATACTGGAGCAGCAAAGTTTCAGCCGTGGACTTATTCAGCTTCTCAATATTAGGGAAAGAATTACAGTGAAAACGAAGGATATTCTGTGTCCATCGTCGGCACCACAGGAACAAGAGACCCAATTTAAATGATGTCTGCGAAAAATCTAGAATTGAGGTGTGGGCAAACTTCCTTGTCCAGACAATTGTTATGATTTAGAATGCCCTGCCTGTCAAAGTTGTGGATGTGCATTTAAAACAGAGCTGAATATCTCTTTGTAAGTTATGAATTTAAGGTCTACGACGATGGTGCAGGCAAATGGGATGAACTAGGTAGATGCTTCAGGAGCCGATCCATTGACTGTATCCTACGGCACCCTTCTGTAATTTAAAATTCTGTACTCTATTATGTACAGATGTTAATAAAAGCAATGGTTGATTATTTACAGATTTAAATGTTGTCAAATGCGTGGTCTTATTCGATGTAGCATGACCATTTCAAATGCAGGTATTACTAGGTCAGTTTCTTTACCAAGTCAAAGCATTATTAGAACACGAATATGTTAAATTTTGCACGTCAATGATCGAGCCATATATTCTATTATTTTTGGGACAGAACTCTTTGAAAAGATCTGACTTCTTACTCATTTCAACATATATTAATCGTCTTTTTTCATCATCACATTGCACGATAAATAACACTTTTTCTAATAATTGTACAATTTCAAATTATTATTCAGTACAATTTAAACAGAACTTATTTATATAATATACAAAATGCACAGTGAATTCACGCCATTGTTATATTGCTAGTAATTAGCTGAAAGCCATACATTTCAGTGAAAACTTAAATAGATTATTTCTATTTAAATTCATTGGAACGCTAACTCTATTTGATTGATTGATCATTTGCTCACTCAGAATATGTGACAGTACAGATGTCCACACTTCGGGAATGTTAGAGCTAAAATGCATTCATTTGAATACTGACATTGAAAATGTAATTGCGATCACCACGATAGCTGGACAACATGTGTTCAGGCAAAATTTATCAATTTGAGATGTTGAAATGACCAAGGCATGCTACAGGTATTCAGTGCCTGTCTGTAGTGGTAGGCACAAATAACATGCCAATAATGATTACAATGAAGCCAGCAAGGACTGACAAACGTTCATTATCACAAGGGGTAATTTTGCAAAAAGTAATGGGCGAAAGGTCTCCTGACCCTAAAGGAATACATTCCAGGTTACAAAAAGAGATGTCGGAGGAAATAGGAAAAGCACTTGTGGTAATTTATAAATATTTGCTGGATTCTTGGACATTACAGCAGATTGGAAAGAGCAAATGTGATGCAACTTTGTCAAAAAAAGAGATAGACAAAAGACTACCACATTCGTCCTGTAAGCTTAACTTCTGTATTGGCAGAAATTCTTGACTCTATCATCAAGGAAGAAATGTGAAGACAACTGAATAGAATTTTTACCATTGAGCACACACAGCATTGGTTCATGAAAGATTTTTAACTAATTTACAAGTATTCTTGAAGAGGGTGATTAATGTGGTGGAGAACGGTGAACCAGTGGATGGTGTGTTTCTATATTTCGAGAAGACATTTGACAAGGTGCCGCACAAAAGGCTGCTGCGTAAGATAAAGGTGCCTGGCATTTTCTTAAATGTATTACCTTGGAGAGGATTGGTTAACTAACAGGAAGCAAAGGTTTGGGGAAAATGACTGTGTTTCTGGTTGACGATTAGTGACTAGTGACGTGCATCAGGAATCAGTTCTAGGACCACAATTGTCTCCACCTTATATGGATGATTAGCGTTGGGGACCAAGTATAATTTATCAAAGATCATAGATTACCCTAGTATGGCAGAGTACACTGTACGTCTGCAGAGGGATACAGATAAGATAAGTGAGTGAGCAAGGTCTGGCAGATTGTGGTTAATTTTGGTACATTTGATATAATCAATTTTGAAAGAAATAACAGCGAAATGAACTATTTTTAAATGGTGAAAAATTGCAGCAAACTGCTGTGCAGAGGGAGCTGGGTGTCCTTGTGCATGATTCACAAATGGTTAATATGCAGGGGCAGAAGGTATCTTAGAAGGTAAATGGAATATTGTCTTTCATTCCGAGAACGATGGAGTTTAGAAGTCGGGAAGTTAAGTTGCAGTTATGTAGGTTTTCGTATCCTTGCTTGAGAAAGGATGCACTGACACTAGACGGGTGCACGATGAGGTTCAGTAGGTTAATTGCAGAATTGAGAGGTTTGGTTTAGGAGTACACACTGCGTAGATTGCAACTACACTCATTGGAATTTAGAAGAATGGGAGGATATTAAAGAAACTCAAACACTTCTGAAGGGAATAAACAATGTGGAAGCAGGGAGGTTGCTTCCACTGATATGTGAAACTTAAACAAGGGGCATAGCTTTAACATTAGCCAGAACGGATCGAGACTGATTTGAGAAGAAACATCTTCACGAAAAATGTGGAATCCTATGCCCAAAGGAGCAGTTGAGGCTATCTCATTTAAGGTTTTTAAAGTAAATATAGATAAATTATTGAACAGAAAACGACTCACTGGTTCTGGTCAAAAGGGAGGTAGCTGAAGCTGAGCCCCCAAAAAGATCAGCCATTATCGTATTGAATGCCGGAGTGGTCTCAATGGGCCTACTCATGTTCCTATGCCTTACGAAACATTTAGTTTCGTAAACTAATTGTTTTCAGCGGAAATATAATTATTACCATTATGGTGCTGTCTGGTTAGCACTGCTGCCTCACAGAGCCAAGGACCCAGGTTCAATTCCTGCCTCAGGCGACTCTCTGTGTGCAGTTTGCACATTCTCCCTGTGTCTGCATGGGTTTCATCCGGGTGCTCTGGTTTCCTCCCACAGTCGAAAAAATGTGCAGGTTAGGTGAACTGGCCATGCTAAATCGCCCGTAATGTTAAGTGTGGAGGAATGGGTCTATTTGGGTTGTGCTTCGACGGGTCACTCTGGACTTGTGGGGCCGAAGGGCCTGTTTCCACACTGTAAGTAATCTAAAGAAAATGTACTCAGTGTCCTGGCATCCACATTGCGGATAGAATCATAGAGACTGTGTTTTGAATCCTACAGATTCATCTGCTTCAAGACAGTAGATTTCCATTCATCTCTGGTTTAAATCTGCTACCCATTATTCACCGCCCTCGCACAATTGACTGAATCAATATTCATTTCACCAGAAATCTACTTACCTAAACGAGTATATTAGATTACTTACAGTGAGAAAATAGGTCGAACAAGTCCACACCGACCCTTCAAAGAGCAACCCACGCAGACACATATCCCTTCACGTAACACTACCGGCAATTTAGCGTAGCCAATTCACGTAACCTGCACAGGAGAACTCAGAGGTACCCCACGCAGACACCATTAGAATATGCAAACTCCATAAAGACACTTGCCTGAGGCGGGAATTGAACCAGGGTCTCTACCGATGAGAGACTGTGAAATCCAATTAATGCCCACATGTCCTTTGTAGTGATGGTGTTCCAACCACCGTCCACCACGCAACTTTCACCTTACTTCCAAGAAGCAGGGTACCAATGGTGTCACGAAGAGTCTAACTCCCACATTAAAAGGCAAAGCTTCGTGTTATTATCTCTGGAGTGTTAGCCCAGAGACCCAGGTAATATTCTGTGTCCCAGGGTTGAATCCCAGACCGGAAAATTGGTGGAGTTTGAATTAAATAAAAAATCTGGAATGAAAAGTTCTCATGGCAATGAAAACATTGCGGATTGTTAGAAACTACCCACCTGGTTCACGAATGTCCTTCAGGGAATGAAGTTGCCGTCCTGACCCGGTATATCCAAGAAGTAACTCCAGACCCAGCAATGTTGTTGAATCCTAACTGCCCTCAGGGAAATTATGACATTAGATAATAAATGCTGATCGAGCATTGACGTTGATTGGTTGGAACACACTTCATAATGCGATTGGCTGGAGACAAAGGCACCCTCTTTTTTGGTCAAATGGTGAGGTGTCAAATTTCCAGTACTTTCTGAAGCATGGGGAGGTTGTATATTAGAGGTTGCTGAGTAGGAATGTTAGCAGAGAGGGTGGTTTGCATGGTTACAGTTTTGAGGGGGAGAGGAAATAGATATTTTAGAGAAACTAGAATTGTGCTCTGTATTTATAATCATTACTTATTCCTTTCATAATTGATTTTACAGGATACAAGGTGGTGAAGATGTTCACATAGAAAGCTCAAAATCATGTGTGGATAATGAAATTAACTGACATGGATGACATATATTGAAAAAATGTCCATTTGTTCTGTCTGCATTAAAGTTTTAAATATTGGTTAGACTGGAAAAGCACTAATGCAAACTCTCCGCTCACAATTCTGAGTCTTCCAGAGAACTGGCTGTGGTAAAAACAATAACCATTTGACACACTGTTGACACAAATGTAGTCATTTTCTTTCTTTAAAAAAAACCCTTAGCTCAGCGATACACTGTCATTGATTTTTTTCAGAGTGTTAATAAACCAGGCCGGGCTCTGATCAAACTGATTTGGTACAAAAATGAGAATGATTTTGAGCGGTGTTTTGTTTATATGTAAACAGTTGAAATACCAGCCAAAGTGGTCATCATTCAGAAGTGACCTATGGAATGAAAGTGGAGTGGCTCTCTATCTAAGTGGTCATCTCTCTATCCAAGCAATTTAGTTCTGTCCAGTGGATTTGACCTTATCTATAGTTTAAATCTGTTACCACTTAATCATCACATCCTCACAATTTCCTGAATCTATATTCTTTTTATCAGAAATTTACTTACCTAACAGAGCATGTCAGCAAAATGCAATCAAGGTTCACATGCCCTTTATGCTAATCCTGTTCCCATTATGCACCAACTCACACTTTTCATCTCACTTCCAAGAAACAAGGCACCAGTCGTGTCATGAGAATTCCAACTCACACAATGGGAGGCTTTACATCGTGGCGTTATCGCTGTAATGTTATTCCAGAGATCGAGAGAGTCTCAGTGTTGAATCCCACCGCAGTAAACGATGGAATTTGAATCCAATAACAATGTAGATAGAAGAGTTCTCATGGCCATGAACACATTGCGGATTGTCAGAAACTAACCATCTGGTTCACTAATGTCCTCAAAGGGAGGACATTGCTGTCCGCACTCGGTCTATCCAAGAATTGACTCCAGACCCACAACAATGAAGTTGAATCTTAACTGCTCTCTAGGCAATTAGGGATGGGAAATAAATGTTGATCGCGCATTGCAATGGCTGGTTTGGAACACAGTTCAAAATGCAATTGGCTGCAGATCGAAGGCACCCTCTTTTTTAATTGGTTTCAGTTGGTGGGTTCAAAGTTCCAACCCCAAATGATCGCAATCCTACGATTGGAGGAATGGGGAAATAAAGACAGCAAACCTATACCAAACAAAACGATTCTCTTCTCTCCTGGAAGTATGTGCGAACTGCTTGCTTGAACCTTCCTTTCTTTTCATTCTTCTCTGAAGTTATTGTCTTGCAGCAAGAGAAGAGAATGGAAGTGATCCCGAGAAGTCTGTAAAAAATACCCATTGCCGGAAATTGTGAGCATGGGTCTGTTTAACAGGACATTTCAGTGCATGGGGAGGATGGACGTTCGAGGCAGCAGAGTAAGAATGTTTGGAAAAGGAATGGGATACATAGATACAGTTTTGAGTGGGAGAGGAAATAGATATTCCAGAGTAAATAGATTTCTGCTCTGTATTTATAATCAATTCTTATTCCTTTTATAATTACTTTAACTTTTTACTTGAAGGCGAAGATTTGCACAGAGAAACCTCAAAATCATACGTGTATAATGACGAATTTAAATGAGACATGATGAAATGCATTGAAAAATGTCCATTTGCTCTCTTAGCTTCAATGTTTTCAAACATCGATGAGATTGAAAAAAACACTGAGACCATATTTCCCACCAGCAAGTAAGAGTCTTCCAGTGAACTGACAGTGGCAAAATCAATAATGCTATGACACTATTTTTCACAAAGCTAGTCCTTATTTTTCTTCTAAAAGCTGTTCATTATCTGAACGATACTCCGTCTCCTTTTTCAGATTGTTTATAAACCAGCCAAGAGTGATTTTGGGAGTCGTTTTGATTATATGTAGACAGTTGACGTATCAGTTCAAAGTGTTCATGTTGTAGAAATGATCTATGGAGTGAAAGTGGAGTTGTCAGATCTCTAACTGAGCGGTTTAATTCAGTCCAGAACTTGTTTGGAAAAATGTTGTGAAACTTGAAAGGGTTCAGAAAAAGATTTAGAAGCATGTTGCCAGGTTTGGAGGATCTGAGCGACAGGGAGAGGCTGAACAGGCTGGGGGTGTTTTCCCTGGAGGATCGGAGGCTGAGGGCTGGTCTTATCGAGGTTTACAAAATTATGAGGGGCATGAATGGGATAAATAGACAAAGTCTTGTCCCTGGGGTTGGGGAGCCCAGAACAAGAGGGCATAGGTTTAGGGTGAGAGGGGAAATATATAAAAGAGACCTAAGGGGCAACGTATTCACGTAGAGGGTGGTATGTGTACGGAATGAGCTGCCAGAGGATATGGTGGAGGCTAGTACAATTGCAACATTTAAGAGGCATTTGGATGGGTATATGAATAGGAAGGGTGGGGAGGGATATGGGCCGGGTGCTGGCAGGTGGGAATAGATTGCGTTGGGATATCTGGTCGGCATGGACGGGTTGGACCGTAGGGTCTTTTCCGTGCTGTACATCTCTATGACTCTATAAACAGTGAGCTGTGTGACAACTCTTTCCTCTGCCCATCTAACTGCAACCTGTAAGTATCCGACCTGTTTTTCTGTCCTGCGTTTTAAAAGGTGTTTGCTTATTAGGCCGGTTGTGTATATTCAGAACAGCATGCATTAGTCTATTTTGGATAGACTGAGATCTGTCAGTGTTCTTTATTGTGCTCTTTTTGTTTCGTTGTGTAATTTTGCATATAGATTTTTGGTGTGTTTTAAACCTGGCATTCAACCTCGCTAACAGTAATTTGTACTGTACATTTACCGAAGCAAACCGTAACATTTATGGTCTGGGCTGCCTGCTTGACAATGATTTGAGTTGTCTGGCCTAGCCCATTGCACTATTTCCGTGTTCCATGTGGATGCGGCTTTAAATGTTTGTTGAACCTATTGAGACACAATGATCCCCACATCATGGGGATCCTTGAAATGTGAGGACTGTGGGAACGGTTTCCATTCCCTGTCAAAACTGGAATTTCATCGATATAGTTACACCAGGGGCAGGTTATTGTTCTTTTCTGGTTGTGTGAAAGAATTCCCTGATTCTTCTCCACACCAGAAATGTCACCATGCTGGCACCGGAGAGAAGGTGTTCACGTGTTCTGAATGTGGGAATAAATTCAGGAATATTTCACCCTGTTGAGACACCAATGAGCTCATACTGTTGAGCACCCATCCACATATTCGGAGCGTGGAAGGGATCTTCTTAGTCATCCTGACTGTGTGCAGAGCAGTGAGTTCACAACTGGGTGAGGCCATGCAGCTCCTCTGATTGTGGAAAGGCATTCACTCAGTCATCACACCTGCAGAAATGTGAGCAAGTTCACATTGGGGAGAGACCACTCAAGTGTTCCAAGTCTGGGAAATGATTCAGAGAATTATGTGACCTGCAGAACTACAAGGGGCTACATACTGGGGAGATGCATTTCGTCTATTCAGAGTGTGGTAAACGATTCATTCAATGAGTGCTTACGCGGACACACGAGTGAATTCGCGAGTGAATACAAGAGCAACATCTACTGTTAATCAGCAGCAAAATTGGTGCTGAGAGATTGCAATTTCCAATCTCACAACAACTTGTTTTGTAAATATGGAGAAACATAGCGCACAAAATGGCACGTCTCATTACCACGTCACTTTTTTTCCCCTATTGTTTATTTCTTTGCTTTTCTGATTTCTACACCAATTTCCATGCAGCTCATGTAGTAGTTCAGAGATCAATCCCTTGAAGTCATATTCTGTAATTCTGTTCGTATTTCTTGGTATTTCTCGAACAGATCCTCATGGCTACTTTACCAATGGTGTTGGTCCCCACATGAATAACCACAGCTGAGTTCAACCCATCCCACTCCAACATCTTTTCAAGCTGCTTCAAGATTTTTCTTGCATTGGAGCCAGGCAAACAACACATCATGCCTCCTCTCCCTGTCTCTGTCCGCGGCCACTGGCCAAATTTGAAGGAATTATTCTGAAATGTACTATTCACTCCTGAAAAACAAAATCAAGTTAATTCTCCCAATCTCTGAGACTTTGCAGTTCAAAGCTCAGACTCAGTTCACCAACTGAGTCGGATTTAGTCAAGCAACCAGGACAGGCAACAGATAGGGTATGTATAAACCACCGTAGTTGTCCACCAGCTCCCACATTATGCAGGGACAATATATTGCCTGGCAATTCATTTATAATTTATTAGCTTTAACATTTCATTTTTCCATTTCATGCTGGCCATCAGTCATTAATCTATGAAATATTTCTTCAATTTAACAGCTAAAATAAGACGTTACTTACCAAGTAGTGAACTTACAGCTTTACCTGTGATGTCACTTTTTAACACTATCAGATCCCTTACTCTCCTCCTGTAGTGGCTCTTCTCCCGCTCCCTCTGGCCTCCCATAATTGAGTAGGTTTGAATCATTGGAATCGGCATGTTTGTTTCAAATTTTCTGCTCAGTCTGTGTCCTATCCGCTGGTTTCTGTAACATTTATGCCTCAAATTCTTAAAGACCCGACTTTGATGTCAAAGAACAGATGTATGTACCAATGAGAGAAAAACAGGAAATTATCACCTCCAATATCTTCTACTAAACTGCAGTGATACTCAAATTCAACAAAGCTGATCTTTAATGTAAGACAGAATGAAAAGCAGAAATGTTTCTTTCACCCAGATATTGCAGCGTTCTGGAACTCACTGTCTGAATGTGCTGCAGAGGCACATGATCTCCTAAAATTGTGGCCGGGTCGGTGTGGACTTGTTGGACCGAAGGGCCTGTTTCCACACTGTAATGTAATCTAAGTAATCTAAACTACTCAACGGCGTGTTTGCGATTGCAAGTCACATGAACTCTGTGTCATGTGGTGGACAATGGGGTTAGAGTCCCCGCTCCCTGTCACCCCTCAATCATTGCTAATTTAAAAATCTCCTCTTTAAATATGCTCAGTGTCCTGGTATCCATCACACTGGATCATTGAGTTCTACTGATTCATCACCCTTTAAAAGAAATAATTTACTTTATTATCTGATTTAAATTTGCTACCCTTATCGTGAAACTATGTCCTCACATTCTGGACCAGCCCTCAAGAGGAAACATTGTTTTCTTGTAAAAGTTGTCAATGGTGTTTAACATCTTCAGATCACATGGTTCACTTGGACCAAGAGTTAGAAACAATAAGAAATTTACAAGAGGTAGGGTGTGTGATTGATGGTTGTTATAGGCAGGGTGAAAAACCACACTTACAGTCAGGTAGATGGGTTGAATACCGGAAAGGTAGGAGGGGTAGGCAGGTAGTGCAGTGGGTATTCTGTGGCTATCCGCATTTCATACCAGTATGCTGGTTTCGAAATTGTCGGGGCTGATGCACTCTTCAGGGAAGCTAGCCAAGTTTCTGGTAACGAAATATACTCGAATATAATAAGGGGTACGTCAGTTTTCAAGCGATCGATTGCGATAAAGGGCTCTCTCCTCAGAGGCATAGGCACACAGACGCTTCTGTGGTAAGGATGGCGTGTTGCCTCCCTGGTACCAAGAGAAAGGATGTCTCAGGGAGGGGGCTGAATGTTCTCAACGGTGCGAGGGATCGCAAGATGTGCCCATTTTACATATTGGAACAAAGAGCATCGTAAGGGAAAAGGATAGGATTCCGAAGGCAGAATACAGAAAGTTAGGCAGGAAATTTTAAAAAGGAGGTCTTCAAGGACAGTAATATTTGGATTACTGCCCATGCTCCGAGCTAGAGATGGTAGGATTTGGAGAACAGAGCAGATGAATGCGTGACTGGAGAGCTGGAGCATGGGAGAATGGTTCCTATCTTTGGAGCATTTGAATTTCTTCTGGGGTAGAGGTTACCTGTACAAGAAAGAGAAATTGCACCTGAATTGGAAAGGGACTGATGTACTGACAGGGAGATTGGCTCGAGCAGCTCGAGAGAATTTAAACTCGTCAGATGGTGTGGTGTGATATGGGACCCAGAGAAGCAACGAGATCAATCTGAGACTGGTAGAATCAGGAAAGGGAGCGATTTAAACAACAGTGCAAAGCCGAGAACGAGGTAAGATGGATACATTAAAATGCATTTACTTCAATGCAGGAGTATCCAAAGGGAAGGCAGGTGAACTCATGGATTGCTTAAGATCATGGCAATGGGACATCATAGCAATTCCAGAAGCATGATTCAGGGGTGGCAGAACTGCCAGCCTAATCTTGCAGGGTACAAATGCTATAAGCCTGATAGAAAGCAGGCAATAGAGGAGGGCGGGATATTCCTGGCATACAGCAAGGGATATTATTTGGGTGGTACTGAGAAATCAGAAAGGGATGATCCACATTTTAGGATTGCATTGTAAATCCATAACAGTCAAGGGGAAGTTTTGAAACAAATTTGTAAGCAAATTTCAGTTATCTGTAACAATAATAGGGTGGTGATGGAAATTCAGCCGGCGTTCTCTAGTGATACAAAAAATTGAAGCGATCACAGTGAAAATTCAAAATTCACACAGAGGGACTTACTAACACAGTGACGTGGAGAAAAGGTGGCCGACAAGATTGGGCAGAATGCCAAGATAATCTTAGCAGATAGCAAGTGAAAAATAATAACCAGGGAATAATTAGGACCCGATAGAAACCAATGAGGCAGTCTGTGTGTAAAGCCAGAGAACGTTGATAGATTGTTACACGAGCGCTTCACGTCTGTGGTAATTCGGACAAGGAGGACGCAGGTATAGAATTCTAGGAGATGGACTGTGAAGCTCTGAAGGAGATTGATTAAAACGGTGAATGGGGTTTGAGGGCTTTGGTTGGAATAAAATTGGACCGATTGCCAGGTCGGGATGAGTTGTACCTCAGGTTGTTGTTGGAGACAAGAGAGGAAAGACACTGCCCCAAATGTTGAAGTCGAACCTGTCGACAGGGAAGATGGAGGTTGCAGAGGATTGGATAACCAATAATGATGCCACACTTTTCTGGAAGGGTGGTGGAGATAGACAAGGGACTACAGAACAATGAGTATATGATCAGTGTTCAGGAAACTATTGAACAAAGTTAGGAAGCAGAAAATTAATCAAATTTTCGAGAGTCAATGTTTGATAAGGGATAGTTAGTATGACTTTATCAAAGGGAAGTCATGGCTAACGAAGTAATTTTGTTTTTGTCCATTCCGTCGTTGATATGTTTTTTCAGCAAATGCCTTCGACAAAACACCACTTGGAAGATTGATAAAGAAAGTAAAATCTCATGGCATGAAGTGTAACTTGGCAAGTGTCAACGGAAATTGAGTTCGTGACAGGAGACAGAGAGTGGTTGTCGAAGACTGCTTGTGTGACTGGAGACCTGTGTCCTCTGGTGTACGACAGGGTTCAGCACTATGTTCCTTATCATTTGTGGTATTCATAAATTATGTTGATGTGATAGTGGACGGGGGTGAGAGAGTGTGAAAAGTCTTGGTTAGTCACAAAGATTGGCTGAGTGGTTGGCATTGAGGAGGAAGTTCTGAAGCTACAGGTATATGTGGACAGAATGGTCAGATGAACGGAACAATTGCAGATGGAATGCAACTCTGATAAATGTAAGGTGTTGTATTTTGGAAGTTAGAACCAGACAAGAGAATACTCAATGAATGGCAGAACACTAGGAAGCTAAGAGGGTGTTTCTCCACAGGACCCTAATTGTGACTGGACAAGTTAATTGTTTAGCTAAGGATGCACACGGGACTGGATGCATTGTCTATATTAATCGAGACATAGATTGTAAGAATTATACAAGACATTGTCGAGGCAACAGAAGGAATACTGTGTAGAGTTCTGTGCATCACATAACAGGAAGGATGGCACTGGATCGTGCGCAGAGGAGATTCAATAAGATGTTCCCTGGGGTGGAGCATAACAGTTATGGAGGGAGGCTGGAGAAGCCTGGGTTATTTACTCTGGAGCAGAGAAAGCTGAGGGGGACGTGACTCAGAAGGAGAAGATTCCAAGTGCATCCGCATGGATGACAAACAGCTGTTATTTTTATTGAAAGCGCCAAGAACTAGGGATCACATTTTTAAACTGAAGGCCTTCGAGGTTACGAGAAGATTTGAAGAGTGATTTTCACTCAGAGAGTGTGGGGTTTGGAATGTACTCCTCAGAGGTGCGTGGTCACGGGTAACCTCACAAACGTTACACAGTTCTTGGACGAGTACCAGAACTGTCATAACATTCCTCGCTACAGGCCTTCTGTGGGAAATTGGGACTAATGAAGACCGTGCTGTGTTTCTGACAGCAGAGAGTCTACGCATCTGTGATTTTATGCTCGTGGAAGGATAGTAATTGAACAGCTTAAGACAGGAATTTGTACGCTTTTGAAACGTATGTTAACAGCATTACAAGACTCGCGAGTGTGATGCTGAAAAGCACAGGAGATTAGGCAGCATCAGACGAGTAGGAGAATCGATGTTTGTGTCATAAGCCCGCCATCAGTAATGATTACAAGAATGCGAAGAATTTTATAAGAGTGAACTGTAATAATTTCTTAAATGATATAATTGTGAAAGTAAGCAAAAACAAGTGCAGTTCCTTACTGTCTGAAACCACGGGAATGGAGAATGGAGAACAGGGAAATAGCAGACACGTGGAGTAACGAATTACGATTAAAAGTCGAGCAGAGAAAAATTCCAAGAGAGTGAGAAGATATAGAAAAAGGAAGAGAGCGAGAGAAGAGGGAGAAAAAGGAGAGAAAGGAAATGAAGAAAGACAGTTTGAACTTCAGAATTTGGCACTGAGAATTCAAAAAAATTACTTTACAAAGTCTGGAGAATCTGTGTGAAAGAGCGGAGAGTTATAACAAAAGGATTAAGATCTCAAATATCTGATGATTATGAGTGGTTCAGTAAATGAAAGTTTCGTTTTCAGAATCAATTTCTATCATGAGGGATATAACTGAGGAAAAGAAAAATTTTCATGTGAAAAGGGAAAGTTAGGTCTCGGTAAAGATCATTAGAATAACTTACCACTGGATAAAAATGGAAACCCTTTAAGCAGAGAGGGAAATTAAAAAGCACTGGTGTTTTATCTGTAATAAAGTAGGCCATATGAAGTTACTATGTTAGTGGGTTAGGAAAAGTACTGCGAATCCAGATGAAGGAAAACAGGATAAGCCAGTGATTTTTGTTGGAGTGGTTAAAAAAAAAGTACAGTGGAGGTTAGAAAACTGCACCAGAATGTACATGCTGGTCGGAGGTTTGTCAAGGAGGAAGTGCCAGATCTCCTTAAACCTAACATCTGCAGAAGTAAAGTTTATTCACAAGGCCAAAAGCAGCAGGAAAAGCGGCAACAATATTACGAGACACAGCATTCTTTCAAACTGTGAACCAGAAAGATGAGGAGATATGTACTTCTGAAGGACGATTGCCCCAGGTATACTAGCAACGAGTATTGACGATTAGACAAAAGTGAGGTTAGAGTCTTCAGTGAACAGTGGAGAATTCCTGGTATCAGTAATGGACAAACTCTCAGGTCCAGGAATATTACCTGCCCTTGTTAATTATACAGTTGTTTCAGCGGTACGTGTGCTGCCAAATGTGGTTCAAAAGCAAGTGAAAATCCAGGCAACTGAAAAATTGCAGGACACGTATCCTGGATTCTTCCTGACTGTGTGATAACGAGATCACAAAGTCACCAACTGAATCACGAGAGATCAAAGAGTATAGATAATAAAGTTGATGTGGAATTAGCAGAGACCATGCTTGCTCAGATGGTTGGCACAAGCCGGAAGCACATAGATGACAATGAAGATGCATTTAGCTCAGAAAAATTAATTGAGTTAGAAACAAGATGGAAATTTAAAGCAATTGTCCAAAATGGCATACACAGAAAATAAATGTGAATGTATCCCTGAATGTTGTGGTTCTGTTCGCCAAGCTGGGAATTTGTCTTGCAAACGTTTCGTCCCCAGACTAGGTGACATCCTCAGTGCTAGGGAGCCTCCTGTGAAGTGCTTCTGTGCTGTTTCCTCCGGCATTTATAGTGGCCTGTCTCTGCCGCTTCCGGTTGTCAGTTTCAGCTGTCCGCTGTAGTGGACGTTATATTGGGTCCAGGTCGATGTGTTTGTTGATAGAGTCTGTGGATGAGTGCCATGCCTCTAGGAATTCCCTGGCTGTTCTCTGTTTGGCTTGCCCTATAATGGTAGTGTTGTCCCAGTCGAATTCATGTTGCTTGTCGTCTGTGTGTGTGGCTACTAAGGATAGCTGGTCGTGTCGTTTCGTGGCTCGTTGGTGTTCGTGTATACGGATCGTGAACTGTCTTCCTGTTTGTCCGATGTAGTGTTTTGTGCAGTCCTTGCATGGGATTTTGTACACTACATTGGTTTTGCTCATGTTGGGTATCGGGTCCTTCGTTCTGGTGAGTTGTTGTCTGAGAGCGGCTGTTGGTTTGTGTGCTGTTATGAGTCCCAGTGGTCGCGGTAGTCTGGCTGTCAGTTCAGAAATGCTCCTGGTGTATGGTAGTGTGGCTAGTCCTTTGGGTTGCGGCATGTCCTCGTTCCGTTGTCTCTCCCTTAGGCATCTGTTGATGAAATTGCGAGGGTTTCCATTTTTGGCGAATACTTGTATAGCTGTTGGACAACTCCCATTCCTAGACGTGATGGTACAGAGAACACCGAACGGAGAATTCACCACAAAGGTTTACAGGAAACCAACACACACAGACCAAGTCCTAAACGATGAAAGCAACCACCCCAACACACACAAACGAAGTTGCATCAGGACACTATTCAAAAGGGCCACAACACACTGCAGCACGCCAGAAATACAAAAAGAGGAAGAGGAACACCTATACAAGGTATTTGCCAAAAATGGATACCCTCGCAATTTCGTCAACAGATGCCTAAGAGAGAGACAACGGAACGAGGACATGCCACAACCCAAAGGACTAGCCACACGACCAGGAGCATTTCTGAACTGACAGCCAGACTACTGCGACCACTAGGACTCATAACAGCACACAAACCAACAACCACACTTAGACAACAACTCACCAGAACGAAGGAGCCGATTCCCAACATGAGCAAAACTAATGTAGTGTACAAAATCCCATGCAAGGACTGCAGAAAACACTACATCGGACAAACAGGAAGACAGTTCACGATTCGTATACAGCAACACCAACTAGCCACGAAACGACACGACCAGCTATCCTTAGTAGCCACACATACAGACGACAAGCAACATGAATTCGACTGGGACAACACTACCATTATAGGGCAAGCCAAACAGAGAACAGCCAGGGAATTCCTAGAGGCATGGCACTCATCCACAGACTCTATCAACAAACACATCGACCTGGACCCAATATACCGGCCACGACAGCGGACAGCTGGAACTGACAACCGGAAGCGGCAGAGACAGGCCACTATAAATGCCGGAGGAAACAGCACAGAAGCGCTTCACAGGAGGCTCCCAAGCACTGAGGATGTCACCTAGACAGGGGACGAAACGTTTGCAAGAGAAATTCCCAGCTCGGCGAACAGAACCACAACAACGAGCACCCGAGCTACAAATCTTCTCCCAAACTTTGTATCCCTGAATGTTGTTATCTTTAAAAATGTTATCTTATTGAGGAAATGGAGACCAACATATATTCAGGCATTAAGAAATGGGCAGCAGGTTATCTCATGCTTTTGTCAGTGGATTGTAGAAAGGCGGTGTTGCAAATGGCGCATGAGCTGCAACTTGGGGGTCATTTCGGAGTCAGGAGACCTGAAGCCAAAATAAAAGAAAACTTTTGTGCTGGCCTGGAATGCACTACGATATATCTGAATTTTTCCAGACGAGTCACACATGTCAGGTAATTGGAGAGCAACATGCAATAATAAAACCCACATCATTAATGCCTATTCCTGCATTTGCAAGACCTTTTCAAGAGTCTTAATTGATTATGTAGCTCCCGTACCTCAAAGGAAAAAAAAGGGAATCAGGATTTGTAAACACTAATGGATGCCTTAACTTGTTTTCCAGAGGCCGTTTCATTTCAGAATATTTCAGCTATAAGGTTTGCAGAAGAATTATGCTTTTTTTTCACAAGGTGGGGATTACCAACAAAGATACAATCAGACGAAATTTCACATCAAACCTATTCAAGGAAATTACGGATTATTTAGAAAAAAAAACAGATCCACTGCCAACTACCCAGAATCGCAGGGGGCGATGGAAACGTGGCATCAGATAATGAAGATCACGTTTAGGAATTAGAGTCAGGACTACCCAGTTGATTTGGATTAGGGAATTCCTTTTGTGTTTTTTGCGATCAGAGATGCACGAAATGAATTGACCAAATTCAGTCCATTTGAATTTTTTTAGGGCATGAAATGAGAAAACCGTTAGCATTGGTTAAGGAAAAATTGTTAAGTCAATAATCAGAGACCACATTTTTGTACTATGTGTCAAACCGGTTAATTAGATCTGGGGTGGGGGGGGGAGTAGAAAGCATTTAAACGTATTGCAGCAAGCAATGCAGCAAGAAGCGTACAAGAAATGAAACATCAAAACGTTTGCTATTGAGGATAAGGTATTAGTGCTCATTAAATTGATAGTTGAAACTTTACAAACAAGTTTTGGGAGACCTTGCTAAGTCTAAAAGAAATTGAGTGAGTTGAATTACTTGGTAGGAAATCTAGACAGAAAGAAATTTCACAGAGTGTGTCATGCGAATGTGCTGAAATGCTATTTTGAAATGGAAGGAAAACATCAGGAGAATGTGTTATTCATTATAACAAAGAGGGAAGAAACAAGTTCAGACGATCCTGTATTGAACGTTCTTCAAATTAAATTGGACAAGTTCAGAATTTTCTAAAATTGGAATAAATTATTGAGTTACTATCCATAGGAAAGTCAAAATAACCTCAAATAGTTACTACAATCACATGAAAAATTAATTGGAAATAAGATGGGAATTTCAAACTTGATTACGCATGTGTAGACATTGGGGATGCTGTTAAAATAAATCAACACTCTTACAGGCATAACCCTCTAAAGTTGGCCCTGGTTCCAAAGCAGATTCACATGCATTCTCCATGACGCCATAATCAAATTGAGTTGTAGTGATTGGTGCTCACCATAGTTAATGGTGCCAAAACCAGATGGTAATGAATAGTCACGTGTGGATTATTGAAATGTGAATGCAATTACAAAGCCTAACGCATATCCGATTCCGCGTTTCAAAGGTTGTGTTGAGTAGGCGGGACAATCAAGTTACATTTCTTAGTTGGACTTAGTCAGATGATACTGGCAGGTACCTTTGTCAGAAAGTGCAAAGACATTTTCAGTTCTCGCAACTGCTCACATTTCAGGAACTAACCAATAATCGGATTACCCAACTGTGTTTTACATATAAATGACATGGTGACCTTTAGTCACACATGAAAGGAACATTTGCCACATTTGTTAGATTTCTTTGCTCGACTTTGGAAAGCAGGCTTGGTGAATAAATTAGCTCAAATTGAATTTGTCAAAGCCCAAGTCACCTTCCTAGGTTATGCTATTGGGCACGGACAAATGGCGCCACGGGATGCAGAAACAAGTTTAATTGGGAAATTCCCATGCCATCGACAAGATGGGCAGTTCTACAGTTCCTGGGACTGAGTGAGAGTTATTCAAAATTCACAGCAAATGTTAGCAATATAGCTGTTCCAATCACTGAATTGTTCAGAAAAACAAGACTTTTCAGTGGACAGTGGACAGACATTTGACGGCCTAGAAGCTGTGTTGACCATTATCCAAGTATAAGTCACATCAAATTGCACAAAACCATTGAAAGTGGCTATTGATGAAGTGATGTGGGTGTCGGTGCTGTGCTCTTCCAAGAAGATGACAGATAGAAAGGCCAATCGGTTATTTCTCGCAGAAGTTGATTATTATATTCACTGGTTGAGAAAGAGACTTTCAGCTTGGTGTTGGCATGAAAATATTTCAGCATTTATGTTACCAGTAATGTATATGAGATAATCATATGCACTGATCATACTCGCAGAGCAATTCAGAGAACATCTCTGGGACACCCGCACCAAAGAACCCCGCCACCCGAGGCCAAACACTTTAACTCCCTCTCCCACTGTTGCGAGGACATGCAGGTCCTGGTCTTCGCCATCGCTACATCATTGCCATCCAACGCCTGAATGAGGAACGCCTCATCTTCTGATTCAGATCCCTCTAACCTCATGGTATCAATGTGAATTTCAACAGTTTCCTTATTTCCACACTCCCACTTTACCCCGATTCCAATCTAGGAGAAAGTGAGGACTGCAGATACTGGAAGATTGGAACTCGGCTCATAAATGCGTTGCTGGAAAAGCGCAGCAGGTCAGACAGCATCCAAGGAGCAGAAGAATCGACGTTTTGGGCATAAGCCCTTCTTCAGGAATGAGGAGGGTGTGCCAAGCAGGATAAGATAAAAGGTAGGGAGGAGGGACTTGGGGAAGTGGTGTTGGGAATGCGATAGGTGGAAGGAGGTTAAGGTGAGGGTGATAGACCGGAGAGGGGGTGGCGTCGGAGAAGTCGGGAAGAAGATTGCAGGTCAAGAAGGCGGTGCTGAGTCCGAGGGTTGGGACTGAGATAAGGTGGGGAGAGAGGAAATGAGGAAGCTGGAGAAATCTGCATTCATCCCTTGTGGTTGGAGGGTTCCTCGGTGGAAGATGAGGCGCTCTTCCTCCAGGCGTCGTGTTGCCATGGTCTGGCGATGGTTGAGGACAAGGACCTCCATGTCCTTGGCGGAGTGGGAGGGGGAGTTAAAGTGTTCATCCACAGGGCGGTTGGATTGGTTGGTGCTGGTGTCCCAGAGGTGTTCTCGGAAACGTTCTGCATGTAGGCAGCCTGTCTCCCCAATGCAGAGGAGGCCACATCGGGTGCAGCGGATGCAGAAAATGATGTGTGTGGAGGTGAAGGTGAATTTGTGACGGTTATGGAAGGATCCCTTGGGGCCTTGGAGGGATGTGAGGGGGGAGGTGTGGGCGCACGTTTTCCGTTTCCTGTGGTTGCAGGGGAAGGTACCGGAAGTGGAAGTTGTTTTGGTGGGAGGTGTGGACCTGACGAGGGAGTCGCGGAGGGAGTGGTCTTTCCTGAACGCTGATAGGGGAGCGGAGGGAATTATATCCCTTGTGGTGGGGTCTGTTTGGAGGTGGCGGACATTTACAAAGGATGATATGATGTATCTGCAGGTTGGTGGGGTGGTAGGTGAGGACCAGTGTGGTTCTGTCCTGGTGGTGATTGGAGGGGCGGGTGCAAGAACGGAGGAGCAGGAAGTGGAGGAGATGCGGAGGAGAGCATCTTTCACCACGTCTGAGGGGAAATTGCGGTCTTTGAAGAAGGAGGCCATCTGGGTTGACATTCACTATCAACGAACCAACTCCCACAGCTACCTAGATTACACCTCCTCCCACACTGCCTCCTGTAAAAACGCCATCCCATATTCCCAATTCATTTGCTTCCGCCGCATCTGCTCCGAGGAGGACCAATTCCAATACTGAAGATCTCAGATGGCCTCCTTCTTCAATGACCGCAATTTCCCCTCAGACGTGGTCGACGATGCTCTCCACCACATCTACTCCACTTCCCGCTCCTCCTCCCTTGAACCCTGCCCTTCCAAACACCACCAGGACAGAACCACACTGGTCCTCACCTACCACCCCACCTACCTCCAGATACATCGTGTTATCCTTCGTCATTTCCGCCGCCTCAAAACAGAGCCCACCACCAGGGATATATTTTCTTCCCCCCCCTTATCAGCGTTCCGGAAAGACCACTCCCTCCGCGAGTCCCTTGTCAGGTCCACACCTCCCACCAACCCAACCTCCACTCCCGACATCTTCCCATGCAGCTGCAAGAAATGCAAAACTTGCGTCCACACCACCCCCCTCACTTCCCTCCAAGGCCCCAAGGGATCCTTCCATATCCATCAAAAACTCACCTGCGCCAACACATACATCATTTACTGCATCCGCTGAACCCGATGTGGCCTCCCCTACATTGGGGAGTCAGGCTGCCTACTTGCGGAACATTTCAGAGAACACCTCTGGGACACATGCACCAACCGAGCAACCGCCCCTGGCTGAACACTTTAACGCCCCCGCCCCCACTCCGCCAAGGACATGCAGTTCCTTGGCCTCCTCCAGCGCGAGACCATGGCAACATGACGCTTGGAGGAAGTGCTCCTCATCTTCCGCCGAGCAACCCTCAAAACACAAGGGATGAATGCAGATTTCTCCAGCTTCCTCATTCCCCCTCCCCCCACCTTATCTCAGTCCCAACCCTCGGACTCAGCACCGCCTTCTTGACCTGCAATTAGCTTCCCGACCTCTCTGCCCCACCCCCTCTCTGGCCTATCACCCTCACCTTAACCTCCTTCGACCTATCGCATTCCCAACGCCCCTTCCCCTCGTCCCTCCTTCCTACCTTTTATCTTAGCCTGCTTGGCAAACCCTCCTCATTTCTGAAGAAGGGCTTATGCCTGAAACGTCGATTGTCCTGCTGCTTGGACGCTGCCTGACCTGCTGCGCTTTTCCAGCAATATATTAATCAGCCGAGTTCCAATCTTCCAGCTCAGCACTGTCATCGTGAGCTGTCTCTTCTGTCCATGTTCCTTTCCACCGATCCACTCCACACGACTATTTGGCCCACCACCTTAACTGCCACCTCCATCCATCTGTTGCACTCTCTTCTAACGTATCTCAGCCTCACCCCCTCCTATTTTTGCTCCACCCCCGAGGCTCCACGCACAATTCCTGATGAAGGACTTTTGCCCGAAACGTCGATTTTCATACTCCACGAATGCTGCCTGCCCGGCTGTGCTGTTAAAACACCACACTCTTGGTCAAATCTCCAGTATCTGCAGTACTCACAGTCGCCTTTAACTTTAGTGGAGAAATTTGCGACAAACATGCCGAACTCTTTGGATGGATCTTTTTGTTGCAGCCATTCAACATGAAAATTGTGCATGTGGCAGGACGAGAAAATATCATTGCCGGTGCATTGGCGTGATCCGAATGAGAAACAGAAGTGTTCGCTAGCAGCATAAAATGCACTGGAATGTATGTTTTCAAGTTTATACTCAATGTGATGTATACGTGTATTTTCAAGTCCTACCAAACATTACGAGGCGTTTTAAAACGAATCAATTTCTTTATGGGATAGGTGTGACCAAGCTGCTCCTTTAACAGCGTTATGCAGTTCTTGTTTTCTTTTTCCACAGAGGTCGTAAAAGATACAGCCTCCAGAAAGTCGTTAGATTGAAGGGTTTTGTGGCTGATTTGATAATAGCTAATTTACAAAATTACGAGGGGTATGGATAGGGTAAAAAGGGATTCTGGGTCATCCAAGATGGAAGACGGGAACAATTTCTGGAACGGGAATAAATCCATGTTTTGACATATATTATGCATTGGAGGTGATTTCCTTGAATTCCAGGAGCAGCAATTACCGTTTTGTATGCTGTTGCATTGTTTTGGAACATTTAAAAACAAGTCAAAATAACAGCAGTTTAAAAGGGAGAAGATCATGGTGAGTACAGTGCAGGAGAGAGAGAGAGAGAGCGAGAGAGAGAGAGAGTGAGAGAGAGAGAGTGAGAGAGAGAGAGAAAACGAGAACGAGAACGAGAACTAGAACCTGCACAGTTACCGCCTTTACTGTTTGTATTTGTGTATCGCTGGACATCGGAGTGCACCTGGGAAAATTAACAGAAAGTGAAATTCACAACTAATCTTGGAGGTACTGTTGGGCGAAGTTCACAGCACAGAATCAGATAAGTTAATTGTTGTTTTAAGTCTGCCCAACAGAAAGGTTGCAGTAGTGAGTATAGTGGATTCTTTCTTGATTATATGATTTTCAAGATAAGTCTCTTGATTAAACTTAAAATATAAGCCATCACTGTTAATTTAACCTGGGGCAGTGTTTGTAGATGAATAAGATGGTGTTATTTTCGATGTCTGTAGATTGTGAAGGAGCATAAATGGCCTTTGCAGTGACATGTACTTCTTGTCAGATGTGGGAGTTTAAAGAAAGTATAAGGGTTACTGCGGATTATATCTGTCATAAATGCTGTTGGATGCGAATCTTATGAGAGCAAGTGGATCGGTTGGAGAGACAGATAGAAGCGATGAGGAACTTGCAACAGCAACAGTATGTGATGGATGGCAGTTATAGGAAGGGGGGAATCTCAGATACAGTCACATAGATGGGTTAAGTCCAGGAAAAGTAAGAGAGTTCGGCACCTAGGATAGGAGTCTTTTGTGGATATACCCATTTCTCACAGGTATGCTGCTTTGGAAAATGCACGGTGTGAAGGATTCTCAGGGGAACGTAGCATGAACAGCCATGTTTCTGGTATTGAGACTGGCTCTAATGCAATGAGGGGTACGTCGGCTTCCACGAGATCAATTGTGTTGGGGGATTCTGTAGTCCGAGGTACAGACAGACATTTCTGTGGCCAGCAGAGAAAAAGCAGAATGGTGTGTTGTTTCCGTGGTGCCAGGATCAAGGGTGTCTCAGAGAGAGTGCAGAATGTTCTCACTGGGCAGACGGGCCAGCAGGAGGTCATTGTCCACATTGGAACCAACGGCTTTGGAAGGGAAAAGGTTGAGATTCTGAAGGGAGATTACACAGAGTTAGGCAGAAGAATAAAAATGAGGTTCTCAAGGTTAGTAATGTCTGGATAACTACCCTTGAGGACCTCCAGTGCTACGAGCAAGTGAGGGCAGGAGTAAGAGGTTAGGATAGATGTCTGCATGGCTGAGGAGCTGTTATATGGGACAAGGATTCACATTTTTGGATCATTGGACTCTCTTTTGGGTTAGAAGTGACCTGAACAAGAAGGACAGATTGCACCTAAGTTGGAAGGGGACTAATATACTCGCAGGGAAATTTGCTCGAACTGCTGGGAAGGATTTAAACTGGTAAGGTGGGACACAGGGAGATAGTGAGGATCGATCTGAGACGGGTACAGCTGTGAACAGAAGTGAGACAAACAGTCAGGGCAGGCAGGGGCAAGGTAGGACTAATAAATTAAACTTCATTTATTTCAATGCAAGAAGCCTTACAGGGAAGGCAGATGGAACTCAGGCCATGGTGAGGAACATGAGACTGGGATATCATAGCAATTACAGAAACATTGCTCAGGGCTGGGCAGGACTGGCAGCTTGACGTTACAGGATACAAATGCTACAGATAGGATAGAAATGGAGGCAGGTTGGAGGAGGAGTGGAATTTTTTTAAGGGATAGCATCACAGCTGTGCTGAGAGAGGATATTCCCGGAAATATATTCAGGCAAGTTATTTGGGTTCAACTGAGAAATAAGAAAGGGATGGTCACCTTTCTGGGATTGTATTATAGGCCCCCTAATAGTCAGAGGGAAATTGAGAAACAAACCTATAAGGAGATCTCAGCTATCTGTAAGAATAATAGGATTGTTATGGAAGGGGATTTTAACTTTCCATACATCGACTGGAACTGCCATAGTGTTAAAGATTTAGATGAAGCGGAATTTGTTAAGCGTATACAAGACAATTTTCTGATTCGGTATGTGGATGTACCTACTGGAGAAGGTGCATATCTTGACCTACTCTTGGGAAATAAGGCAGGGCAGGTGACTGAGGTGTCAGTGGGGGAGCCCTCTGGGGCCAGCAACAATAATTCAATTCGTTTTAAAATAGTGATAGAAAAGGATTTACCAGATCTAGAAGTTCAAGTTCTAAATTGGAGAATGGCCAATTTTGATGGTATTAGGCAATAATTTCGAAAGCTGATTGGAGGTAGATTTTCACAGGGCGGCTGTAAAATGGGAAGTCTACAGAAATGAGATAATAAGAATCCAGAGAAAGCAAATTCCTGTCAGGGAGAACGGGAAGGCTGGTCGGTATAGGGAATGCTGGATGTCTAAAGAAATTGAGGGTTTGGGTCAGAAAAAGAAGGAAGCATATGTCAGGTATAGACAGGATAGATCGAGTGAATCCTTAGAAGAGTACGAAGAATGCAGGAGTTTTCTTAAGAGGGAAATCAGGGCAAAACGGGGACATGAGATAGCTTTGGCAACATGAATTAAGGAGAATCCAAAGAGTTTTTACAAATATATTAAGGACAAAACGGTAACTAGAGAGAGAATAGGGCCCCTAAACATCAGCAAGGCGGCCTTCGTGTGGAGCCACAGAAAATGGGGGAGATACTAAATGAATATTTTGCATCAGTATTTATTGTGGAAAAGGATATGGAAGACATAGACGATAGGGAAATAGTTGATGACATCTTGCAAAATGTCCAGATTAACGAGGAGGAAATGCTGGATGTCTTGAAGCGGTTAAAGGTGGATAAATCCCCAGGAGCTGATCAGGTTTCCCGAGAACTCTGTGGGAAGCTAGAGAATTGATTACTTGGCCTCTTGCTGAGATATTTGTATCTGTGATAGTCACAGGTGAAGTGCCAGAAGACTGGAGGTTGGCAAATGTGGTGCCACTGTTTAAGGAGGGCGGTAAAGACAAGCCAGGGAACTATAGAACAGTGAGACTGACGTCGCTGGTGGGCAAGTTGTTGGAGGGAATCCTGAGGGACAGGATGTACATGTATTTGGAAAGACAAGGACTGATTCGGGATAGTTAACAAGACTTCGTTCGTGGGAAATTATGTCTCACAAACATGACTGAGTTTTTTTGAAAAAGTAACAAAGAATATTGATGAGGGCAGAGCAGTAGATGTCATCTCTATGGATTTCAGTAAGGCGTTCGACAAGGTTTCCCATTGGAGACTGGTTATCAAGGTTAGATCTCATGGAATACAGGGAGAACTAGCCTTTTGGATACAAATTTGGCTCAAATGTAGAAGACATGGGTTCGTGGTAGACTGTTGTTTTGCAGACTGGAGGCCTGTGACCAGTGGAGTGCGACAAGGATCGGTGCTGGGCTACTTTTTGTCATTTACATAAAGGATTTGGATGCGAACAAAGGAGTTACAGTTCGTAAGTTTGCAGATGACACCAAAATTGGAGGCGTAGTGAAAAGCGAAGAGGATTACCTCAGATTAAAACAGAATCTGGACCTGATGTGCCACTGGGGCTGAGGAGTCGCAGATGGAGTTTAATTCAGATAAATGCGAGGTGCTGTTTCATTTTGGGAGAGCAAATCTTAGCAGGACTTTTACACTTCATGGTAAGGTCCTAGGGAGTGTTGATGAACAAAGAGACCTTCGAGTGCATTTTCATAGCTCCTTGAAAGTAGAGTCGCAGGTAGATAGGATAGTGAAGAAGGCGTTTGCTATGTTTTCCTTTATTTGTCAGAGTATTGAGTACAGGGGTTGGGAGGTCATTTTGCGAATAAGCAGGACCTTAAGTAGCCACTGTTGGAATATTGTGTGCAATTCTGGTCTGCTTCCTATCGGAAAGATGTTGTGACAATTGAAATGGTTCAGAAAAGATTTACAAGAATGTTGCCAGGGTTGGAGGATCTGAGCTACAGTGAGCGACTGAACAGACTGGTGCTGTTTACCCTGGAGCATTGGAGCTCGAGAGGTGACCTTATAGAGATTTACAAAATTATGAGTGACGTGGATATGATAAATAGGCAATGTCCTTTTCCTGGGATACGGGAGTCCAGAACTGGAGGGCATAGGTTTAGGGTGAGAGGAGAAAGATATAAAAGAGACCGAAGGGGCAACTTTTTCACGCAGAGGGTGGTACCTGTATGGAATGAGCTGCTAGAGGATGTGATGGAGGCTGTTACAATGGCAACATTTAAGAGGCATTTGTATGGGTATATGAAAAGGAAATGTTTGGAGGTAAATGGGCCGGGTGCTGGCAGGTGGGACTAGATTGGGTTGGGATATCTGGTCGACATGGACGGGTTGGACCGAAAGGTCTTTTTCCATGTGTACATCTCTATGACTCTAATACTCTATAAGTAGGCAAAGTGTTTTCCCTCGGTTGGGGAATTCGCGAAATAGAGGGCATGGTTTTAGGGTAAGAGGGAAATGATATAAAAGAGACCTAAGGGGCAACTTTTCCAGTCAGTGGGTGCTACATGTATAGAATAAGCTGCCAGAGGAAGTGGTGGGTTCAACTACTGCCTCAGGCAACTGTCTGTGTGGAGTTTGCACATTCTCCACGTGTCTGCGTGGGTTTTCTCCCACAGTCCGAAAATGTGCAGGGTAGCTGAATTGGCCACGCTAAATTGCCAGTAGTGTTAGGGGAAGGGGTTTGGGTGGGTTGCTGTTCGGAACGTTGCTGTGGACTTGTTGGGCCAAAGGACCTGTTTCCACACTGTAAGTCATCTAATCTGTTAATTTGACTTTTCTGGCGAATTTGCAACCTCTGACGTTCATATTTTCCACCACTTTCGCTTTCTTCTCTTTCTTCGTTCCACTTTTCTCTCTTTGCTCCGCTAAGAACCTACTCTCTTTTTCTTTCTACTCTAACTGAAGGTGCTTTAAATGTAACTAAATGCTGGAATTTCCAAAGATTTTAATTGCATTTGCAGCACACTTAAATATTGAGCTATTTCGGTAAAAACTCATTTTCTTTCAGTTACGGTGGCAATTCCAGCTGCAGCTTGTCTGTCAATTGCAGCAGCTTTTCATTGTTCACATTTTGCATAATCAAAGGCACTTTTTCCGTCCCTGGTAAACATTTAGTAACCGAAAGCGCGATTTTTCTCCCTTTTAGTCTTACCAAATAAAACTAGACGATCTTAAATAGATTTTTCGCACCTAGGATTTATTTTTTTTTAAATTAAGCCACAAATCGCCAAGTGTGTTTTAAAATCTGCTGGGAACCTTCGTAATCCCAATCTGTTGAAATGTGACCAAATCCCACTGTACCTTGACAAAATCCACCCGGATCGGTCTAAACTTGTCCATAAAAGTCTAAATCTCAAACCTGGTCTGTCAAAACTTATCCAAATCCTGGAGGACGAGATGCCAAACTGTTACAATGCTGAAGTTGAACATTCTGGCAATTAAAATAAACATTCACGCCCCACCTTGTAGCCTGCATAATGTGTAAATGAGTGACAGACAACTCATCATTTCCGGTGTTTGAAGAAAAATGACAAATGTTTTATGCAACTTTAACATTGAAAACGAAGAAAAGCATAAATCTAAACCTTATTTTCCTTAATTAATTAGTGCATGACACGAGCTCGAAAAAATGCTGCTCCAAGAATACAAATGTGAACCATTCAATTAACTTAACTTATGTCCATCCAGCCTCCTCCTTCCATCTTTCTAACTCTACTGTCTCGTCCCTGCGTTGTCTTTTTAAATTTCCCTGCTTTTACAGGAAAATTAATCTTTTGATACATATTTCATTGTTACGTTTCTTTGAGATCAAGAAGTTTATTGCTCCAGATGACATTTGCTGTCCAGTTCGATGCATAATTGCCCTGACCAGTTTTAACAATGCCCCTGGTGTATATACCGATTATCGCTCCTTTTTTTGGCCGATGTTGTCAATGCAATATATTTGAACTCAATTGTGTTTTAATACCTTGACATAATTTGAATGTATTTATTAAATTTGAATTCTTATAAAACAGCAATCAAAACTCAGGTATCCGTTTAAGAGTCAATTGTCACATATATCTATTTTGAACAAAAACATGTCTCCTAGTTTTACTGTATTCTAGCAGATGTGGCTGTATTTTAAATAGAGAAAACATTATCTATCTTAAGGTGGCCTTAGAATCTTTGAATTCGCAATCTTGGTCTCAGTGATGGCGTGAAAATATATTGAAAACTTAAAATATGTGTGCAGGTCGAGGCCATTCAATCACTCGTGACTCCAACACAATTGTTACACCAACTTTAAGAATGCTTGGGCATTTGTGTGAAATGGAACAAGTTGTAACAGGATGAACAGATGAGATACAGAAATGATGTTGTCCATGTTTGCGTAGTACCGAGGTGTTGTTAGCACAAAAAAAAAATCAAAGTACGAATTTAAAAGTGATTTCAGACACAGTTTATTGACCGAAAGCTTTTGGGGGAAACGTGGTTTTTAAACCTAAACACGCGTATTAACCAAGCTGTCTCGCTGATAACAACATTTATCATCCTTTATGTTTTTAATTATATCAAATTACACAGATCTAATCATGTAATCAGAATGTCTCACGACTGTAATTCGAGCTATCCCAAAACATTTATCTGAGCACAGTAACTGGTTAATTTGAGTTGGTGGTTTGACGTTACTTCCACTTTTTCCTCCTCGTGCAATCTTTACCAACCATCAGGACAAAAGCAAAACTTGAACAAATGTTTTCGTAACCACCAGCACAAAATCTTAGTCAACAATTTCAGCATGCTTGACAAAAGTAGTCAACGATCCCAGCATGCTCTACTTCAGTCCCCGCTGATGGTTAAAGGCCTTGATTAACCATGGACTCCAGAAGACTTACAGAAACTTCCAAAATGTCTCGGGGTCCCCCATCAAGGGGCACTCCACAGGTTTAATAACATGAACACTGGCCCTCGACAGAGCGCTGGCAGTCAATGCTTTACAACACGATTTAAAGGTAGCTGTGACAATGCCACCAGCTACAGCGATAACAATGAGTATGATTAAGGCATGCCAACAGTACGAGCCCTAAAAATCGCCTAGTAACTACCGTAGCGACCCCAGTGGATTAAAATCAAGAAACCATTGCCCTTCCTACAGAATCGTATCTGCCTCAAGACGTGCGTGATCCGCATGTTTAGTTATATTGTCTGTAGCGTTCGCAATGAACGTGCAACAGTTGGAGCCAATATCAGCAAAGGTGACACCCTGGGCCTTTGGCAAATAGTCAAGGGCCAGATGGTTCTGCAAAGTGACAGGAGTATCATATCTGATTTCCCCCTCTCACTACAGCTCACTATCACTGTTTTCAAGCTAGATTCTCGATGAATTATATCTATGTCTCGTCGTTTAAACTATGATATTGTGTTCTCCCAAGCCATATTAATCCATTTCCCAAGTAGGTCTAAATATTTAAGGTCCTTTCTTCAGTGGATTTTTTTTTCTTACAACACTCAATCATGTTGCTTACCACGGAGGTAACAAGCGGTTTTGCAAAGTATATTGCTATTCCAAGAAGGTCACGCATTCTTGACTCCCATACGATCTTATCAAAAGGTCTATGAGTTTTTGGTTATCATCCTATGCCTATTCGAAATGTCACAATCAGTGGTTTGATCCCAAGTTTCTCAAGGAAAGACAAGGACACAAGCATCAAAAAGAGAAATCTATGAGTTCAGTACTCTCACCTAAACTTCCTTTTCACTGAAATGTGTGACCAATTCAATTGCCATTTCATTCCAGTGGTTCGTACTTTCTCTAGGTCCACCCATCCTTTCCATTTTGATGGTGTGCCTCTATAGAAATGTTTGTCCCCATTCATTTGACAACAGTCTCTCTCTCTCTCTCCCTCTCTCTCTCTCTCTCTCTCTCACACACACACACACACAAACACACACAATCCGTTATTTCGAATAATACAAGTTAGCCAGTTGACTAATTCACGCAAAGAATTTATCAGAAAGTCCAATTTCTAAGAAGGGCCTTTAATCTGCATTTTTCTAAGTGTCTTCTGGCCCCTATTTCCCAAACTGTGATTCTAAGATTCTTTTCAAGGGCAGGTCTCACAAACCTCATTGAGTATTTTGAGAAGGTGACCAAGCATGTAGATGAGGGTAGGGCAGTTGACGTGGTATATATGGATTTCAGTAAAACCTTTGATAAGATTCAATATGGTAGGCTTTTGGAGAAAATGCAGAGGCAAGGAATTGAAGGTAATTTAGCAGTGTGGATTAGAAACTGGCTTTCTGAAAGAAGGCAGCGAGTGGTGGTTGATGGAAAATATTCAGCCTGGAGTCCGGTTACTAGTGGTGTGCCACAAGCATCTGTTTTGTCACCACTGCTGTTTGTCATTACTGTAAATGACTTAGACGCAGGCAAAGGTGGATGGATTGGTAAATTTCCAGATGACTGTCTGTGGACTAGTGGACAGCGTGGAAGAATGTTACAGGTTGCAGGGGGACATGGATAAACTGCAGAATTGAGCTGAGAGGTGGCAAATGGAGTTCAATGCAGCTAAATGTGAGGTGATGCACTTTGGGAAGAATAACAAGAAGGCAGAGTACTGGGTCAGTGGAAAGATTCTTGGTATTGTGAATGTGCAGAGGATCTTGGAGTCCATGTACATACATCCCTGTAATTTGCTACCCAGCTGGATAGTGCTGTTAAGAAGGTATATTAGATGTGTTAGATTTCATTCGTAGAGGGATTGAGTTCCAGAGCCGAAATATCATGCTGCAACTATACAAAACGCTGGTGCGATCATACTTGGAATATTGTGTACAGATCTGGTCCCCATATTTCAGGAAGGATGTGGAAAGATTGGAAAATGTACTGAGGAGATTTTACCAGGATATTGCCTGGTCTTATCAGGAAAGGCTGAGAGAGTCGAACCTGTTCTCATTGGCAAGAAGAAGGCTAGGAGGGGATTTGATGGAGACAAAGAAGATGAGCAGAGGATAAGATAGGGTAGGCAGTGAAATCCTTTTTCACAGGATGATGACATCAGAGTTCACGGGGGACATAACTACAAATTAAGGGGTGATAGTTTTAAGACAGATGTCAGAGGCAGGTATTTTACGCAGAGAGTGGTAGAGAATGCCTTATCTGCTAATGTAGGGTCTAGATTATAATGTAGAGTCTAGATTATAGAGTCTAGATTCTAGACTCTAGATTATAATGTAGAGTCTAGATTATAATGATGCTGGAAAAACACAGCAGTTTAAGCAGCATCCAAGGAGCAGGAAAATCAACGTTTCTGGCAAAAGCCCTCTAATCTATCCTCTGGTTTCCAGCATCTGCACTCCTTTTTTTATTTACCTACCAGCTAATGTAGTTAACTGAGCCACAGTAGGAAGATTTAAACAATCCTTAGCAGAGCACATGGATGATCTTTTGATAGGGCAGGGGGACGGGCTGAGAATAGTTCACAAGTCGGCGCAACATCGAGGGCCGAAGGGCCTGTTATGCGCTGTATTGTTCTACGTTCCATGTTCTATGTTGACCTCTTTGTGGATTCTGAGGGTTAGCCTATAAGGCCAGCTATTGATGAATCAAACTGAACTGGAGAGTTGGGTGGAAAAGTGAGGGATGGATTTCAATCCAGACAAATGTGAGGCGATGCAATTAGGCAAGACTAATTCTACAGCGAATTATACAATGAACAGAAGAGCCTTGGGAATAGTTGATGGGCACAGAGATCAGGGAATTCAGGTCCATTGTACACTGAAAGTTGCTGCACAGGTGGATAGAGTGGTCAAGAAGGCATATAGTATTCTTGCCTTCATTGGTCGGAGCAATGTGTATAAGAGATGGCAAATCATGTTAACATTCTCCAAGAGATTTGGTTCGGCCGCATTTAGAATATTGTGCATAGATATGGTCGACGCATTACCAAAAAGATGTGGACGCTTTTGAGATGATGCAGCAAAGTTTTACTTGGATGTTGTCTGGTATGGAAGGTCCTAGCTATGAAGAATAGTTTAGGTTTATTTTCATTTGAAAAAAGGAGATTGAGGGGAGACCTGATTGAGTTTTATACAATCGTGAAGGGTTTAGACAGGTTGGATAGAGACAAGCTTTTTTCCAAGGTGAAGTATCCAATAACGAAAGGTCACGCTTTCAAGGTGGAAAGTTTGAAGGGGAGACACGCGCCAAGTACTTCACATCAAGGGTGGTGGGCGTTTGGCACGCGTTGCCAGCAGATGTGGTGGACGCAGGCACGGTAGATTCATTTAAGATGCGTCTGGATGAATGCATGAATAGGTAGGGAGTATAGAGATACAGATGCTTAGGAACTGGGCGAGAGGTTTAGACAGTATATGTGGATCGGCTCAGCGGTGGAAAGCCGAAGGGCCTGTTCCTGGGCTGTAAATTTTCTTTGTTCTTTGTTTAAAACAAGCCCACCTTTCTTGGTTCTATCACCCTGTTGTCCTAATGGACAACTTCGTTATTGATTCAGGACTTGGGATTGATCCCATCCCCTTTTTTCATCTATTTAATGATTGAAGGTATGTTTGTCGTGTACCGTTTAATGAGAGTCTGCGGAGGTATGCGTTACCTTCCTGTCCGGCCATAAAAAAATGAAATGTTTATACACTCGAAATCCACCGATTTCTCAACTGTGATTGAGCCACTGGCGGCATAGTAGTTGTGTTTTCCCTCATGTCGCATCCCTCGGGGTCGTTCCTATCGGAGTCCAGCAGAATATAAATGGAAAGTCACCAATTCCCGGTATCCCGCATTAATTTATCTGGCAGTCTCACAGCAACAACACTGACATCCGAATATCATAGCCCAGGAATTTTGTTCCGAGTCTCCATTCCAAATTTAGGGTCCTGTCTTTTGAATGGGGTCAAGCCCTTTTAACAGCTCCACATACGACGTGCTACAGACAAATACCTCCTTGTTCGATTGTTCTTAACTCAGAAGACATAACAGGGATATTGTCACATTAATTCGAGACAGATCATCAATTACTGCAGTATAACGCCAATTTGCTGTTGGCAATTACTGTAGTCTAAATTCCCACATTTATTTGGTGTCGTTCTCTGAAGCCTAGGCAATGGCCACTTATCTGATCCAGTGGACAGCACTCTGCTCGCAAATCCAAATAGTTGTTAGTAAAATTAATACCAAAAATACGAATTTAGCCGGGATTTCAGATGCAGTTTATTGAACAAAAGCTTTCGGAATTCGCAACTTGTCTTCTAACCAAAAAAGCGGATCTCGACCAAGCTTTCTCGTCAATTAAAAATTCAATGCATTTGATAACTTTTAATTTTAGGAAAGTATGCAGTTTCGGTCACTAAAACAGAATGCCTATGAATGACATCCGAGCTTTCCCGTGATTATCATTCGAGAACAATAACCGGTTAATCCCAGAATGGCTTTACTTAACCACAACTTTCGCCTTCTCCTGCAAACTTTATCAAACAACAGCAGAAAATTCTCCTGAACTCTCCCTGCATGCTTTGCAGATGCATTCAACGATTCCAGCATATTCTCATTCAGAGCAATGGGCACCGTTTTAGGGTGGTGTGAACTAAAGCATGGCCTTGTGAGGGGAAGGTCATGTTTCACAATGCTTACTGAGTTCTTTAAGGAGATGGCGAGACAGGTTGATGAAGGTCGAGGAGTAGATATGTTGTATGTCGGCTTCAGCAAGGCTTTTCATAAGGTTCCCCATGCTAGGTTTATTCATAAAGTCAGGAGGTATGGGAAACAGGGAGACTTGGCTGTCTAAATTCAGAATTGGTTGGCTGACAGAAGTCAGAGAGTGGCTGTCGATGCAAAGCATCCTGTTCGGTGGTCAGTCGTGAATGGTGTCCCACAAGGCTTCTGCTCTTTTTAGCTTTATAAATTACTTGGATGAGGAGGTTAAGGGGTGGGTTAGTAAATTTGCCGATGACACAATGGTTGTACTTGCCGCTGATAGTATCGAGGGCTATTGCAGGTTGCAGTGCGATATAGACAGGATGAAGAGCTCGGCTGAGAAATGGCTGATGGATTTAAAACAGGATAAATGCGAAGTGATGCATTTTGGAAAGTGGACCTTTAATGATGAATATAGGATTAAAGACAGGATTCTTGGAAGTGTGGAGGAACAGCGGAATCTTGGTGTTCAAACTTGGAAAGAATTCTGAGGGATGTGATTTGTGACTATTTGGAGAAGCATAGGGTGATGGAAGGCAGTCAGCATGGCTTTGTGAGGGGAAGATCATGCCTCGCCATTCGTATTGAGTTCTTAGAGGAGGTGTCAAGACACTTAACGATGGTAGAGCAGTGGATGTGGCGTATATGGACTTCAGCAAGGCATTTGATAAGCTTCCCCATGGTAGGCTCATTCATAAATTCAGGAAGTATGGGACACAGGGAGATTTGACTATCTGGATTCAGAATTGTCTGGCAGACATAAGGCGGAGAGGGGTTTTGAATGCAAAGTATTCTGCCTGGAGGTCCGTTTTGAGTGGGGTCCCGCAGGGCTCTGTTCTTGGGCCTCTTCTGTTTGTCGTTTTTATAAATAACTTGGATGAGGAGGTTGATGAGTAGGTTAGTAAGTTTGCAGATGACACAAAGTTTGGAGCTGTCGTCAATAGTATAGAGGGCTACTGCAGGCTGCAGCGCGACATAGAGAGGATGCAGACCTGGGCTGAGAAATGGCAGATGGAGTTCAACCTGGATACATACGAGTTGATGTATTTTGTAAGGTCGAACTCGAATGTTGAATATAGGGTTAAAGGCATGAGTCTTGGCAGTGTGGAGGAACTGAGGGACTTCGGTATGCAAGTACATAGATCCTTCAAAGTTGCCTCCCAAGCGGATAGGGTTGTTATAAAAGCATATGGTGCTTTAGCTTTCATAAACGGGGGCTCGAGTTTCAGAACCACACGGTTTTGCTGCAGCTCTACAAGTCTCTGGTGAGACTACACTTGGAATATTGTGTTCTGTTTTTGTCGCCCTACTAGAAGAAAGATACAGAGGCTTTGGATAGGGTGCAAAAAGGTTTACCCGGATGCTGCATGAACTGGAGGGCTTGCCTTATGAAGGAAGGTGGAATAAGCTCGGACTTTTCTTTCTGGAGAGAAGGAGGAAGAGAGGATCCCTGATCGATGTGTATAAAATAACGAGTGGTGTAATTAGAGTCAAGAGCCAGAGACTTCTCTCCAGGGCAGGATTGACTGGTACGAGGACTCATAGTTTGAAGATATTAGGTGGAAGGTATAAAGGAGACATCAGAGGTTTGTTCTTTACGCAAAGAGTTTGAATTCATGGAATGCGTTGCCAGCTGTGGTGGTGGAAATAGAGTGTTTGGGAGATTTAAGCGACTGTGAGACATGCACGTGGATAGCAGTGAGTTAAAGGGTGCGTAGGTTAGGTTACTATATTTTACATTAGGATGAAGCCTCGGCACAACATCGTGGGCCAAAGGGCCTGTTCTGTGCTGTACCTTTCTATGTTCAATGTTCTATGCACAGACCGCTCAAAGTTGCCATCCAAGTGGATAGGGTTGTTAAGAAAGCCTTTGGTGCTTTGGCTTTCATTGACAGTGAGACCGAGTTCAAAAGCCGCGATATTTTGCTTCAGTTCTACGAGACCACATTTGTAGTTTTGTGTCCAAACCTGGTCGCCCAATTATAAGAATTATACGGAGGTGGGGGGGGGGGGGGGGGGCTTATCTTATGAAGAGAGGTTGACTTAACTCGACTTTTCTCTCTGGAGAGAAGGAGGAACAGAGACCTGATCGAGGTATCCAAGGTAATGAGAGGTTTGCATAGAGTAAATAACCAGACACTTTTTCCTAGGGTAGGATTGACTGGCATGTGGTGTAATCTTTTTGAGATATTATCAGGAAGCTATGGAGGAGACGTCAGAGTTAAGATCTTTCAGCAGTGAGTTGTGAATGCTTGGAATGGATTGCCCGTGGTGGTGGCGGAAGCAGAGTCATTAGAGACATTTAAGCGACTGCTGGACATATGCACATCAGTGAATTGAGGAGTGCGTAGGTCATGTTACTATATTTTAGGTTAGGAATAATCCTCGGCAAAACATCGTAGGCCGATGGGTATGATTTGTGCTGTACTTATCGATGTTCTGTGTTCTGTTTATGAATGAGATTAAGCTTATGTCAGTTTGAAAGAAGTAATTGATAATGTAGAATATTCTATCAAAGAAGACTGAGGAGGTAAATTCACTGAATATATTCCAAAAATCGTCAAGGATTTTAATGAAATCAAGGAAAATGGGGAGCAAGTGCAAATATTACATTGAGAAGGAGGCATGAAAAATTTGAAGAGTGGAAAAGCCTCTAAGGGATTTATGTTTATTTCTTACATTATAGTTGATTTGCCTCACGTCTTCACTCCTGTCATGTGGAAGCTCACCAGCAATTTGGAAATACATTCCCCTAGCTCTTACAATATTATCAATGGGAAATCAATTCCGTGACAACATAGAAACTACAACAATACAACACAGTGACGTGCTCTTCTGTCCACGACATTGTGCCGAACACAGTCCGAAATTAAAATATTTCCTTCTGCCTGCAATTGCTGTATATCCCTCTATTTCTGCATTTCATGAGGTCGTGTAAAGATGCCTGCAACGCACCTAACGTATCTGCATGCAACATTAGCCCAGTAGTCTGATCCAGAGTCAGAAGGGTCTCTGTGTAAAATATGCCAATCGCCTCTGCTTTCAACACTACTCCACCCATCGTACACACATTCATCCTAATATTATATATTTGAACTTCCATAAAAAAAAACCTCCCTGACGGTCAACCCTCATGCACAGACCATAAGCTTTCAGACTTCGACCAACTCTCCCCTGAATGTCGGCTGCTGCAGAGAAAACAAATCGAAGTTTCGAGCCTCTCCTATTTTTCATACCTTCCAATCGAACCAGCATCCCCCTAAAACTCTTATATACACTCTAACAAAGTCTCCACATCTTTCATGTAACGTGGTCACTGAAGCACTAAACATTGGCCAGAGTCTGGAGTAGAAATTGCTTGTTTTTCTGGTTTTCTTTGAATATTCATTGGCTCTGTCGCCATGTTTCTCTGATTCAAACACCCTTACTCGTCGAAACATCTTCTCAATATCTCCCCATCACATCTCCTCAGAACATTGTATGTTTCAATCAGCTGACCCTGACTTCAGTAAACTGTAGTAAATACGCACAAACTGTGATATGTTATTAAAAAGAGATCACCTTCAAAATATGAACTATTCAAGTGAATGCATACCTAAGCGTTTCAAAGTTTGGATATCCTTTCGTGAAAACAGCGACTATAAATGTACAATGTACCCCAGGCACCACTTCACCAACCACAAATAGATTTGAAACAGGATCTTCCTAATTTTGATATCCGACATCTACGCAATGTCTCTAAAGGATCTGGTACATCCTGCGATTGGTGGTAGTGATTGGATGTGCAGAAGAGTTTGGTACCGATACTGCAGATTTCGCCCCAATCATTCAAGCATTTAATTGCAAAGTTAGGTATTTTTGGCGTTACACTTGGAAGTGTTGCCAAAGATGTTGAATGTTCATTGCTGGCGCTACTGTTATTTTGATTTATGCTTTGCACAGGATTCTGAACAAAGTGAGGAACTGAAATAAACATGCAATACAAGAAGTGTTAATGCACAATATAAATGACAATAACAGGCTTATGAATAAAAGCTACTGACTGGTAAAATGGACAGGCTTCTGAAATGACAATGTAATGAAAAATCATGAAAACTGTGCACAGAATGCAGATCATTCCAACCAAATATATCCTCAAACACCAACGGCCCTGTCGCGATTCAATGGCTGCAAGACTGGATTACTCTTAAGTATCTTATCTTTTAGAATGACCATGTTGATTTCAGTTCTTTCATATGTAAATTGCAAAACAGTTTTTAAATTTACATTCCCAAATGAACTTTTCAGTTGGTGTCATGTCGGTCAGAAAAGGTATTAAAGGTGTTCGCTCCCTGTGAGTTCTATCTGTGCCACAATGGTCACACTTATTCTTATCCAGCAAACGGATTTCTAGAATCTGACACGAATTCATTCAATTTTTGAGCAAAGTAAAATGCAATTCTACAAGTGCAAATACACCCCACAAACTTATATGTGTATGTGTGCATGTGAGTGTGAGTTTGTGGGGGAGGGGAAGGTATCGGGGGGGGCGTTATGACTGTCTCTGAGAGGGTGTGTGTATATGTGTGAGTCTGACTGTAAAGGGGTTTAATTTTGTGACAGGGTGTGTGTGGAAGTATGCGCGCTATTGCATGACACAGGGTCTGATTGTGTGTTTGTATATGTGTGTAACCCCATTGCACTATACAAACACACAGGCAGACGGACACAGACAGATACTCCTCGGCACGCACGTGCACACACACACACACGCACGCACACTTAGACCCTCTGTCATACACTCACAGAGACTCCTGCACGGATCCTCTCAAAAACTTAAACCCCTTTACATTCACACTCACACACAAACACACACTCTCACTGACACTCATGACCCATCCACCCCCATGGTCTCAACACATACGCACTCCCACATACTCACAAGCATGTATATGTTTGTGGGGTGAATTTGTGCTTGCAGAATTGCATTTAACTTTCGTCTAAAAATCATTAATCCACTTAAGTTTTTGTAAATCCGTCTTTTTCAAATTAGAATCAGTCTGACCATTTTGACACAGACAGCCTTACAGGGAGATAACACCTTCAATACCTTATCTGGGCCGTCATGACACCAATTCTTAAAGTTCACTTGAGAATGTAACTTTAAAAAATTGTGATTTATATATAAAAGAACTGGAACCAACATGGTCATTCTAAAAGATGAGAAACTTAACAAACAATTCCAGGTCTCTTTCAAGACATAAATTCAGATGCATTACACTGTAAACTTTTGCTATCAATTCGGTGCCTTACATTCTTGTTCTCCACAATCACTGATGAAGGAGCACCACTCGAAGCGCTAGTGCTTCCAATTACACCTGTTGTGCTATAAACTGGTGTTGTGTCATTTTAAAAATAGGTGTCTGTGACATTCAAAAATAAAAATGCAGAGATTCCACAGCAAAAATAGTGCAGGAAATAACAAGAAGTATATCTGAAAATGGTGCATCTCAGGAGTTCTGGCAGCATCTTCGGGAAGAAAGCAGAGTTAACAGGTGAACCTTGGAGTCTCTTCACCCAAACAGCTTAATCTGTTGAATTGAATCAATAAATGAATGTTGATACTTTCCACAGACTCCAATTACAACCAAAATCGGAAAGTGCAAGTACTGAAAAATGTGAAATGCACAGAGAATAGAATCAGGTAATGTTAACCACAAACGATTTTCAGAGGCCAGGTCAACAAATATGTAAATCCCACTGCAGTTTTGTCAAAATTCCAATTATTTGTGTCAGATCCTGAAGCGTTGCTGTAATATTCTGGGAGATGTCCTTGATTTGTGATCTTATTTTGCAACGGTATTATCTACTGGCCTTCCTCTCCCTCTTTCATAAAACTGTTGTGCCGGTGATAATATTTCAGTTGTCCCAATGGGAAAAGACAAGAATGCCTTCACAGTCCATAGGAGAACTCTCTTCGGATACAGTTGGACCACGATGACATCCATGCTCGGTTCACCCTTTCCAGACAATCCAACACATTTAAATGCAATGTATTAATAGAATACCCTCTTCCATATTTGCACAAGAGCAAATCAGCCATGTTTAATTAGATTAAGTCAACGTAGTCGAATTGGCCACAGAATGTGCCTTTCATTCAATCGTGTCTACGTCAGCATTTTGACACTCTTCCCCCTTGCAAGCACTTGAAAGTGATTACGTTTCACGTGCTAACCCATATACCATTTCTTTTCGAAGCTGAAAGCTCACATACTGTGAATTGCACTGTGAGTTGCTGTGCAGTTTCACAGATACCATCAACACGTCTCCTGCAGTTCCTTATATCGACAATTGTTGACCATCCCTGGAGAAACCTCAAAATGCCAACAGCTCCATTCCCCGACTGCAGTTTGGACAATACCATCACGAAGGTATGTTTTGCCTCCCAGATGACAATCAGAAGTTGACTCGAGGACCCATTGCATAAAGTACTGCAGTGCTGACCTGAGCAATGAAACAGATTTTGAAGGCCTGTGAGGAGCAGTGGAATAGTCCACATTCAGGAATTCAATGCAACCCGGGACGAATATGACACAGTCGCCACGGACGTCATTAGCAAGAGTGTACTGGACAGATTGTCAAATACGTGAAACCGTACATTCCCTAACGGGAGACCACGAATGAATCGAGAAATACATTGCTGTCTGAAGATAAGGTGTGCGGGGTTCAATTCAGAAGAACTAGAGCTGTACAAGAAATACGGACACAACCTCAATAAAGCCATAACGGACGTCAAGAGGCAATACTGGACTTATATAAGAGACATAAACTCACCACATAGACGCCCGCCGTCTGTGACATGGCTGACTTCACATAACAGCCTATAGAGTGATGCAGGAAAGAATATTGTATAAAATACCGCACTGTCTGATCCGTGAATGCATTTGATCATCCGGTCGATCAGATCTTCAGCGAAATGGTGCCACTACTTTTAGAGTTTCAGATACATCTCTTCCCTCTGTGACCACAGCAGATGCCAATTTGGCCTTCATCACAGTGAGCCAAGGAAATCCAGTCAAATGGACTCACTGGTCATATGTGGGCCAGCTAACATTGGTATTCGATAACATCTTTAAGTTCTCCTTACTTCAGTCTGAATTCCCCACTAAGGTTAAGAAGGCCACCATCATCCTGCCACATTAGAAATCACAAGCAATCTGCTGCAATATCTACCGCACTTTGCCTCTGTGATGAAAACATTTCACCTTCCATGAATGAACTGCATTGAGGTTTAGGAAAATTAGTTAACTGCGGTGAAATTCATTTGTGTTTTTGTACATAACACTGAGCGGATTGAAGTTAGTTATTTAGACTGAGTACTGTGGTTAAGGCAGGAAGGAGATGGTTGAGAGGACGACTCTGAAAAAGGATCACTACTCAAGAAATTTACCCCCAAAGGTACCTGTCTGTGTGGAAGGCGTACATACTCCCCGTGTCAGCGTGGGCTTTCTCTGGTTTCCTCCCACAGTCCAAAAATGTGTAGATTAGGTGAATTAGGTGTTAGGTGAAGGGTTAAAACTAGGGGAATAGATCTGGGTGGGTTGCTCTTCGGAGGGTTCGGTGTGGACTAGTTGCCCCGAAGGACCTGTTTCCGCACTGTAAGTAATATAATCTTTATCGTTAGTGGCATCAAATGTTGATCAAGTCCATAGATGTGAAAGCCTGTGTTAAGATATTCAGTTCTTTTTTGTCGTTCTGTTTCCGTTTTGCTTTGATCCTTTTGACAGTCCACTGTCCACTGCAAATTGTAGCTTTTTTTTAACAATTTAGTGATCGCAGCAACCACACGACGAATTTCTGGCGCAATCATTCAGTAAAATCGACTCAGTGCCAAGAACTGTAGTACTCTTTGTTTTGGTTGACTATGTGGGAAGTTCCTCCAAGAGCCCCAAATCTGTTATGGACCGGGCCAGATTATTCAAAGCAAATTCTTAAGCAAGCTGCCCCGAATCCAAACTGATTCGGCAAGTGTACAGTGTTAGTTACCCGGAATAGGTTAGCGAAGTTAACTAACAGCTTAAGGACAGAAACATATGTGTTCACGAAATTACACAATAAAACACAAAGAACAGAATAAAGAACTCATACATAACTCAGTCTAGCCAAACTAGAATTAATAATGCTCTTCCTAATGCACCAAATATTCCCAATAAGCAAACCCCCCAGAAAATGTAAATGAATGGATCAGTAGCTGATAGATTGAATTTTGAATGGCAGAAAAGAGAGAGAGGTTGATTACACGCAGCTCACTGTTAAACTCACAATTAGTTCTAGAGTGAATGAAATGGTTCCCCTAGGGAGGTGACCAGATTACAGTGGTGCTGGAAAAACACATCGCATTTGGGGATGGAGTCCTTCATCAGCACTTCATCAGCCCTTCATTCCTGAAGAAGGGGTCCTGTGCAAATCTTCGATTTACCTGCTTCCTCGGATGCTCTCTGACCTGCTGTGCTCTTTCACTACCTCTCTAAACTTGACTCTAGTCTTCAGCATCTGCAGTCCTTACTTTCGCCTGGAGAGCTGACCACTCCCCTTTCATTATACAGGTTACTTCGAAACATGACTGTTTTGACCTTAATTGTCATCTGTTTACATATAAACAAAAATACTTTTCAATACCCTTTAATAGCTGCAGCAAACCAAAATAATTGGTACTGAAAGCTGTTCTTAAACCTCTGGAAAAAAACAATGACACAATATCCTTGAGAAAAGGAACACATTTTCGGGAAAAAAAAGCATCTTTGAGGGTTGTTTGGCGCAACCCACACAGCAGCAAGAACGTAGCGGTGGGCACGGCTTCTCTTGGATTTTGGTACCGTTGGTAGCAGCAGCAGGCTTGTTCTTCTGTCGTTTGCGATAGATGATGGTGCCAGCAAAGCAATATCTACAGTCGCAGCTGGACATGAGGGCTGGCGTGGCAGGGGAGTGAATCGCACCTGGTTGTGGTGCGACTGTAGGTTCAGTGGCGTCAGCGAAGTATTCCGAGTGGTGAAGGGATGGCAACTGCTGTTGGGTAACTCATATATTTTTAGTTCTAGTGCACGTCGCAACGAAGTTTTGCAAGTTATCCCTTGAGACAAATTCTGATATGGACTATATCAGAATGCCTTGTATTTGGAGCTTTTTTCATTTTTACTTTTCTATTTTATTACCATGGAATATAATTTCGAAATATTCGTTTCTTTACTTCTGTTACATTCCGCGTTTCATAACAATTTGATCTTAAATGAATGTAATGAGTCACCTCTATAGTTAAGGTGCTACTGTATTGTGATGACTACAATATTATCACTGGACAGATTTGAGTATGTGAGACGCTAAAGTTAAATCAATTCAGTTCTGTTACATTTGAACTTGCAGCTTGTTTCAAGAAAACACACCATTGTAAAATGGCGTACATGACTATTAGATTTACAAACACGGAATGTCGCATGTTTCTGCTTATATCATAATGGCAAAGATATTGGGGATCCACTGGATTCCAAACACTCAGTGATTTGTCGCGAAAATTTATGTTTGGTACTTTGAATGATCATGTGACACAACATTTTAAATCTGGTTTCCGACCAAAGACGATGTCGAACTTGTTGAGATCCTCTAACAGTTTCTGTTTATAAATGAATACAAATGATATAGCCTAGATTGCCTCTTTCTGTCCTTCTATTTTCCAGCTATAATATTCATCATCAGTTTAACTTGCAATATGTCGAACGTCTCTGAGAATCTCTTGTTTTCTTTATGCGCAATCATCAGAATGCTACAGTCTAAAAAAATTTGCACACCTCTCGGTTCTGCAGCAGCTGTTGAAAAGCTGACTCAATCCTCAAACAATATGGATTGTTCTGTCATTCATTGGATTATCCGTAGGAGATCTCGAGAATCCGAGAGAAATATTACGTCAAAGATGTGTTTCCAACAGTGATTAGATCTTTTGTTTACAGTGATTATAAACGCACAGTAGCCAAGTCATTAATCTTGCGCCCTCTATCTCTCCCAACACGTTACCTGGAGTTCTACAAAGGGGTGTACGCTAAACCCCCTTCCATAGACAATCTCTCCAACATTGTCCTGTGCAAAGCAAATGTGGAACCTGTCAAAAAGGTACAGTAAAATGTATTGTGCGTGGCTCTGTGTGTTTGCGTGTGTGTGTGCATATGTGCGCTATTTCGAGACTTACCTCACAAAGGCAGAAACAGCAGCAGTCATGTTGTTTGTGTCCACTATGGCTGGCCCGGTGTGTGTGTGTGGGGGGGCGGGTTGGACTGGGGTGCGCAAGAGGGGTGCAGAGACTGATGGGGTTCTGAGGTTGGGCATGGTGATGGACGGGGTTGGGGCGGGGGGTGTGCGAGTGGGCGGTGTTGGACGGTGGCGGTGTGGGCGTCAATGCACAGGGTTGGGGGTGGTGGCGAGCGGTAATGGATGGGGTTGGGAGTGGGGGACGTGAGGATGGTGATGAACGGGGTTGGGGCAGAGTCGGGAGGGGGAGCGGTGTTTGACAGGGTTGGAGGCGGGGAGGGGCGGTGATGGACGTGTTTGGGGCAGGAGTTGGGAGGTGCGTGTGATGGGTGGAGTCGGGGCTAGGGTAGGCGGTGATGGACAGGGTTCAGGATGCGGACGGGAGGGGGCTGGTGATGGATGGGGATGGGGTGGAGGCAGTGTTGGGCGGGGTTGGGGGCGGGGCGCGGTGTTGGGGCGGGCGCTCGCATACTGTGTGCTACTGAACAGGGAGCAGACTTTTAAAACTCATTGCCCCAGATGAAAGGCATTTAATCGAATAATCGAATAATAGATTCTCCGAACGAAATTGTGCCCGCCCATTTCGCTCGAATAATCGAGATTCTCCTGTATATATTTTCAGGCTATGCAAAGTTCAGTTAATTTATGGATAATTTACAAATTGAACAAAGGATCCAGTCGGATAAAGATCATTTGCAGATATTGGCGGATAAATGCAACACGAAGAGTAATCCAAGTTACAGTGACGTGCTTTTTTTATTGCAAACCAAACATTAAGTAAAAGTATACAATTAATAGAGGAACACCGAAAAGTATTGCTGTAAGGAGGGATCTTCGGGTTCAACTCAATAATTCCCTGAAAGTGTCCACGGTGGTAAAGCAGGCGTATGGCTTGCTTGATTTTATTATTTGGAGACTTTAATGTAGGAGTCAGGTTTGCCATGTTGCAGCATAATAAGAGTTATATAGGTCACACATAGAGCATTTTGTTCAATGCTGGCCGCTACATTTCTGGAAAGATGTGGGTGCAAAAGAAATTTATCAGGTTGCTTATTGGATTGGCGATTGGGGCATTATCGAGTTTCTCGAAAAATTCGGGCATTTCCTCTGAAGCGGCGGAGGCTCAGGCAAGATTTCTTAGAAGTCCATAACATTATGGAACGTTTAGCTTGGGTTGACCGCCTGACTCTCTTTCCCAGAATTGAAATATCTAGTATTGGGGACAACCAATTGAAGTGAGCGCAAAATTTCAAACGAGATGTAATGGACCTTTTTATAAGGTTTACACGAATGCACTGCCAGAGGTAATGATGCAGGAAGACACTGTTGCGGCATCTAAGGGACTTAAGAATAAGCCAGTCACTATGCAAGGGATCCAGTTTAATTTGGCGGAAGATTCAGAAAATTATCTTGGGCTGAACGTCCTCTGCTTTCTATATAGTTCTATGTTCCATATGGGGTGAAGATGGGGGTTTTGTCAGCTGAGGAATGCAAGAAGGCCAGAAAATTGTGACATGATAATACCCTGGAAGGTAAGATTGGATAAAATCCCAAAATGTTCTGCAAGAATATAAATCGAACAGAATGATGAGGGAAATATTAAAGCCTATGTGGGGCCAAGGGCTACTCTGCAAGAGAAACTCAAAAATATTGGCTGACTAAGAAATCAGTGCTTCACACATGTCTTCCCTCGAGACAAAAATGTCTACAAGATTTCGGCAAATTGCCTGTGATATTTTTGAGCAGATTCATATTAGAAAGAAGTAGAGTTACGCATTGTTGATTGTAAATTGAACAAATACCCAGCTCTACGTGAGTTATATCCCAGGCTATTGCAGGAGATAACGAGGAAACTAGTGGAATTCTGACAAAAGTTTGAATCCATGTCCGACAACAGAGAAGGTTCCAGACTTCTGGAGGACAGATAGTCATTTTTCAATTTGCAAGAAAAATGGTGGACATAAACCAGGGAACTACAGGCTAGTGAATCGAACATGAGGGATTCTGATTCCACTGAAGAAAATATTAAAGGGTAAAATTAAATTCCGTTCAAAATCAGAGCATCATCAAATGCATACAATGCAGAAGCAGGCCATTCAGCCTATCGAGTCCCACTGAAGCTCTGAAACCTTGTTAACATGAACACAAATCCCAACCTAACCGTGTGAACCGGCATTTCCCGTGCCGAATCAACCTATCCTACACAATGTAGCATGTCTAATCCACTTAAACTGCTCATAGTTGGATTTCGAGGGATAATTTTCATCAGTGATATTCAGAATGGATATGACAGATGGAGATCATACCCAACAAATCTGGAAGAATTTTTGAAGGAAATGACCACGAGTTCTGATGACGTTGATATGAATTTCAGGAAGGTCTGTCATAAGGTAAAAGAAGGTAAAAGCTTATGATGTCAGGGTAAGTTTTGAAGTTGGATACAAAATTGGCTTCGAAGGAAGAGACTGACGAAGGATGCCTGGAGGTGTTGTGACGTGATCCACTGTTAAGATCAATGCTGGGCCTTTGACGATGTATTCAAAACATAATTTAAATGAGAATGCGGGAAAGAAGGTAAGTATGCTTTTTTTAGATGATTCAACATTACGGGCGGCACAGTGGTTAGCACTGCTGCCTCGCAGCGCCAAGAGACCCGGTTTCAATTCCCACCTCAGGCGACCCTCTGTGTGGTGTTTGCACATTGTCTGCTTGGGTTTCGTCTGGGTGCTCCGGTTTCCTCCCATAATTCAAAAATGTGCAGGTTAGGTGAATTGGCCATGCTAATTTGCCCGTAGTGTGAGGGAAGGGGTAAAGATAGGAGAATGGGTTTGGTTAGGTTACGCTTCGGCCGGTCGGTGTGGACTTGTTGGCCTGAAGGGCCTGTTTCCACACTGTAAGTAATCAAATCTAAAAAAAAATTGTCTGAGTGGTTGACAGTGACGAGAGGGGTGTTAGGTTATATGAAGCTATAAATGGATTGGTCTGACGTACAAGCAGCAAATGAAATTTGCCACTGATACATCTCAGATGACATAATTTGGAAGAAGGAATTAGAAGGGGAGTAGTATGGATTTCCTCCAACGAAGAAAAAGGATATTTAGCCCCAGGAGTCATCTGAGAAATGCAGAAGGTAATCCATGCTGAACCGTTCATCCCACCAAGCCCTATCGCAATCAGTCCGCATTTACCATGGCTAATCGACATAAATACACTTCGTTGGACAATATAGTGTAACTTATCTTTGCCAATTCACTTAACGTGTAAGCATTTGGTCGTTAAGAGGAAACCATATCAACCAGCCGAAACTATACAAACACAATAAGGGAGTGCATACTGCAGGCAAACTGTCTCCTATGGCTGTAATTAAATTGACATTCCTCGTTATTTTGTGTAGCAGCTCTGTATTTACTGAGCTTCATTGAATTACAAGATATTAAGAATCTTCAATGAATAGGACAATGTTGGTGTACTTGTGCAAATATCCCTGAAGCTGGCAGTAATGGTGAAAAATAATTAGCAAGGAATATTGAACACTTCTGTTTATTGGACGAAAGTGAGTACTGCAGATTCTGGAGATGAGGGTCAAGATTAGAGTGATGCTGGAAAAACACAGCAGGTCAGGCTGCATCCGAGGAGGAGGACAATCAACTTTTTGGGAAGGGCCTTTTGACCGAAACATCGATTTTCCTGTTCCTCGAATGTTGCCTCACCTGCTGTGCGTTTCAAGTACTACTCTGATCTTGGTGATTCTCCTTATTGGTCGTGGCATAGACTGTATGAACCGGAAGGTCATTTTGGAACTCTGCATGTCATTGATAAGTCTGCAGTGGAATTACTGTGTGAAGTTCTCGTCTCGAAAATTATTGGGAAGAATGTGTTGCAGCATCTGGATGGACGAGAGGTTCACTGAGATATTGTTAGGGATGGAGTATTGCAAACACGAAGAGTGATTACATGATCTCAGGGATTTTTTGGAATTGAAGATTGAGTAGAGACCGTATAGTGATGTACAAACTGTTGAGTGAAATGCACAGTGTGAGCAGAAAACAATATTCCGATTAAATGAATGCTCAGTATCAAGAGAGAATAATTTGAGGGGATTGGTGTCAAAAAATAACGTTTGCCCTCTGATCGTATTCTGAAATGTCGTTCCAGAAATGTTATTTGAGGCGATAATATTTGAGCATTGCAAAATAATAGACTTGGATGCGCACGTAAAGTCTCCTAACATCATTTTTTTTAGAAATGACATTGGTGCATTTTTGTTCACGATATATTGAATGCAGGAAAGTGCCTCGTTTGCACAGTATATATCCGTTATTCTGATGCAAAAACTTCCTCATGTGAATTTAGTGATGATAATGTCATTGAATGACAATGGATCATTTTCTTTCATTGGATATGACCATTGCCTGACATACATGTTGAACAAATCGTAGTTCCCACTTTCCCGCACGAATCCTCATGTTGCCCAAATTGGAAATATCATTGATGAAGCTGTTGAAGGTTTTTAGGCAAATGATACTACTCTGATGAACGACTGTGCAGATGCTCTGCAAGCATTCAAATTGACATCAAACCCCGAAGTAATTTTTGCCAGTTTTTGTCAGAACCAACGGAGAGACTTAAGTATTCTTTGATTCCAGTTTTTCTAGAGTTTCTTAATGTAATAAATGCCGCAAAAAAGTCAAATATGGAATTAATGTGTTTGGGTGTCATGCTGGTGTCATCTTTGGAAGTATTCTACATTCTCAAGCTTGGAATGATATTAGTGAATGAAGAGTCAGAAACGTAGACGGGTTGCTAATGAGGGAGTTGTTGCTGAGTAAGTGCTCATTGATTGCTCTTTTGACGACATCTTTACTCAGATTATTCATAACCAAGATAAGAGTGATGTGGTGTTGGATTTGTCATTCTTCAGGATATGCCTGGACCATGTTCCTCATTGTCGGGTTGATGTCAGTATTGTAGCTATAATTGGAAAAAAAAACAGTCGTGCTGCTGGTTTTACATCATAAGTATTTATTATAAGATAGACGTTTACAACAATCCAGATCATCTCATGGCCACCAATGGAGCAGCTTTTGTCTCGAGGCTGTACTCACTGTTCTCTTCCCTATTGTTCTGAATTGTTCTGTTACAAGTTAGTGAGAACAATTATTCATTAATAGAGGAGAAGCCCGCATTTGGTTTCATATAGATTTTGTCCAAACCATACATACACAGTCGCATCAGTTAACAAAATCCTCAGCAAATAACAAATTAACAAGAGGATACGTTTGCATATCTTCAATAATTCAATCCTTCCTATCTCTCAATTAATGTAATAATTGCAGTAAAGGGGAATTTCAATATATTCACAAAATCCGTTCTGAATTTACTTTATGTTACTGCATAAATGCCAGTGTTCGCACAACAACTCAGAAGCTCAAGCATCAGTCCCATCTCAAGTACGAATGTCTGCAATGATATGGCATGATACCCCAAGCAAAACATGCGATACCAAATTGAATACAACATTAACGTTGACCATAAAGTAATGAAATTAGCTGAGACAACGAAGAGTAAAATTATAGATTTTCTACGACTCTCCATCTCTGAGTCTTTGCCACTACGAGAAGCGTGAAGTCTCCTACGAGCTCTGCTTGTCAATAAAATATTTCTCGCAGTTATTATATTGAACAACAGAATCAAGATGAAAGGGAAACATGGTGTTAGAATATGATGTCGAAACTCAATTGCTACCCTGAACATTGATTGTAAAACATTTCCTCTGATGTAACAGAACCAGGGTAAGTTGACCTGGAAATATTTACCTGATAACATGAAATACCAGAAAATGTTCTTCATGCAGCTCAAAGCTGTTTCAGTTCCCACAACCATCGCGGTTGTTCGTTCCGTGCAGTATTTACTTTTCAGCTTCGGGCAGCAAATGGCAACAAGTAGATCAAAGGTGAAAGCGACGGTGTACCATACGGAACAGTCAGTGATTGCACAAAGTATGACAGCATGGATATTACACACAGGGATAGAAATTAAGAAATGAAAATCTTCTCGGTAAACAATTGGATTGTGTCTGAGTATGAGATCGAAGATAATAACCAATAGGTCCACAATTGCAATAGACACCAGGTAGAGCGTGACACATTTGGATAGATCACACTTTCCGCGGAACAGAATTGCAATTGTCACTGCGTTCGCTGTGAGACAGATTGCAAGGACATACATGAATATTATCTCGGAATCTGGAAAAAAAAACATCAAGAGTAATTAACAAAGAACACCACAGTTCCGGATCACACTCTTCGGCCTTCCAAAACTACACTGCCATATTTTTCCCTTTCATTCTAAAATTGCTTCGCTTTGAGGACCCATAGCTCTCTTTTCCCTTCCCATTCATATCTTCGTCCATATGAATTTTGAGTGCTGCGATTGTGTCTGCTTCAATCACTTCATCTAGCAACGTTTTCTCAGCAGTCATCACTCTCTGTGTGAAAATATTGCCTCCTGCATCGCGTCTGAACTTTCCATCTTGCATCTTAAAACTGCTTAATTCACCCTCTACACAGGGAAAATGCCTCATATTTTTCACTCTACCAATGCCATTCACAAACCTATGAACTTCTTTGCTGCGCCACTCAATCTGCTGCATTCCAGTGAAAACAAATCCAGTCTAGCCAATTTTTCTTAATAGCTTAAAATGCCCCATACCCGGCAACACCCTCGGTATTAATTTCAACACACTCTTCAAAGCATCCTTGGCATGTGCCAGAACTTTGCACAATAGATTAGGTCTGTCAAAACATAGATAATATAACCTTTGCCTTTACTGAGTGCCATAGACAAGGGATGTGGTAGCAGTGAAGCATATGCAGAATGCGAAGAGTGTGAGAAACTGATGTAAATGCACGTATTTTTCTACGGATATATGGTGCATGTACAGAGGAGAATCAGCAAAAGTGGATGGTTCAACTTCTAGCAGAGCAGATCAAGAAGATAATAAATTTAGTTTGATTAAGAGTTTCGTGAAAACAAAGCTGTTTCAATGGATGCGGTGTCATTAACCATGTCACAGCGCTGCAACACAATTGATGAAAGACGACGGACTGGTTGTACGAATCTCTATTTTAACAACCAAGTGATATCCAATGGAATGCGCAATTACATTATGAGGAAAGATTGTCCTAATAAAGGTTTTCAGGCACTGCAGGGAAAAATTCCAATCTTGGAAGTGTCAGTAATTCGATAAGAAAATAGGGTTGACAAACAAACAGCATAATAACAGGAATTCGGATGATCATACTGGGAAATAGACCCGAAAATGTCTTCACAAGTATGCAGAAATGAAATGGATTTTTATTTGTTATTCATGCCAAGACGACAACTCACCATGTACCTGCTGAAACGTAGGAAGGGACGGGTTGTTTACTCTGGACTATCTGGTTGTGTGCTTAATTGAAAATGGAAGTCTCTGTGTAACACAAGAATCTGTGTTTCTAAGGCCTTAGGAACATTTCTAGTATAAGAAATACGATTGTTGTGTGATGATTCGAATCACATCTGGAATGCAGTGCTTTCAGCTGGTCTTGACATAAAATAAAAGCAAAGGTCTAGGTTATTTGAATGGCATGTTTTGAAAGGGGCTAGTTTCCTCCATGATTGGGGTTTACCTAAAATCCACCATTTCAAAGAGGACTCTTAATTGGCATTGTTGATAATCGAATACTTGTCAATCTATCCAGAATGTAACCAGCCGCATTGCGTTATTGCTGTTTCAAGATCTCTGTCGGCAAGTCTGGTATCATTAGGTTAAAGTTAATATGAAAAAGTGGAACGCCACTTCTCTAACAGTTGCTCCAGAAAACACTACAAGCTGCAGAGCACAAGAAAGCTTCATCAGACTCGACGTTACAGGTAATCTTTCCTTTATTCTGTTTAACAGTGTGTAAGTGGTGTGACGTTGAGTTTAGTTCTTGCAACCACTCTGTGTTAACATGACGGTTTGTTTGAGTCACGACGAAGAGCCTACACTACTGGGAAAACCAAAGGATATCCCATTCAGTTTCTCCATGCTTTCAAAATCCCCAGAATTAAGTGGCATACGCAACGTGAGGAGGACATGCACGATGTGATGTTTTTAAAATGTGCCCCAGGCGATTGTTTTTATATAAGAGAGAATGCAGGTAGTGCTGCAAGGGAATGGAATGTACTGCTTTAAGTTTAACAAACAATGGTTGGTAAGTCTTAGATATGGAAAGAAAGACAAAGAACAAATAAAATTTACAACCCAGGTACAGGCCTTTTGGCCAACCAAGCCTGAGCCATTTCCAAATTTACGATCTAAACCTGTACCCGAAGTAGTAAGCATCTGTATCCCTTTGCTCCCCACCTACTCATGCATCTGTCCAGAATGAATCTACCGTGCCTGCCTCTACCACCTCTGCTGGCAACGCGTTCCACATGTCTACGACTCTCTTTGTGAAGTACTTGCCGCTTGTATCCCTCTTAAACTTTCCACCTCTGACCTTGAATCCGTGACCTTTCGTTATTGAATCCTTCATCCTGGGAAAAAGCTTGTCCCGATTCACCTGTCGATATCCTTCATGACTTTTTAAACCTCAATCAGGTACCTCCTCAATGTCCTATTTTTCTAATGAAAACAAACCTAACCTACTCAACATCTCTTCGTAGCTAGTACATTCCGTACCAAACAACATCTTCGTCAACATTCTCTGCGCGCTCTCAAAAGTATCCACACCCTTTGGGAATGTGGCGACCAGAACTGTGCACAGTATTCTGAATGCGGCGAAAACAATGACTTGTACAATTTTAATATGATTTGCCAGCTGTTATACGCAATACTCCATCCAGTGAAGGGAAGCATACCATATGCTTTCTTGACCGTTCTATTCACCTGTGCAGCAACTACAGGGTAGAATGGACCTGCATTGTCACATCTCTCTGCCCATCAACGTTTCCCAAGGCTCTTCCATTCATTGTATAATTCGCTGTCGAGTTAGTTTTGCCTAAATGTATCACCTCAGATTTGTTTGCATTGAAATCCATCTGCCAATTTTCTGCCGAACTCTCCAGTCTATCTATATCTTCCTGTATTCATTGACAGTCCCTGATGCTTTCTGGTACTCCAGAAAACTTTTCTGACATCTAGAAACTTGTTGATCATACCAATGGTGCACTCTTCCAGATCATTTACATACAACACAAGCAACAATGGCTCCAACACTGACACCTGTGGAACACCACTGGTCACATTTCTCCATTTCGAGAATCACCCTTCAACTACTACTCTCTGTCTAACTTTGCTCAACCAGTTCTTTATCCGCCTAGGTAGAACATCCTGCTCACCATGTGACTTCACTTTCTGCATTAGTCCACCATTGAGAACCTTATCAAACGCCTTATCAAACGTTCATGTATATGACATCAACAGTCCTTCCTTCATCTATCAACTTGATCACTTCCTCAAAGAATTCTTTTAACTTAGTAAGGTACGTTCTCCCCCGCACAAAAACATGTTGCCTATCACTGATAAGCACAACCTTTTCTAAATATATGTACATTCTGTCCCGCTGTACCCTCTTCGGCAACTGCCCCACCACCGAAGTCTGGCTCACTGGTCTGTAGTTTCTCGGAATATCCCAACTATCCCTCTTGTACATTGGGGCAAAATAAGCAACCCCCAGTCCTATTGCACTTATCCTATGATTAAGGATGCTACAAAGATATCTGTCAGTTACCCAGCTATTTTCTCTCTCGCCTCCCTCAGTTACCTGGGATAGATCCCATCCCGTCCTGGGGATTTGTGCACCTTAATAATTTCTGTCCTACCCAACACATCTTCCCTCCTTGTGACATCGTGATCCAGAATAATCAAACATCTTTCTCTAATCTCAAGATTCATCATGTTCCTCTCTTCACTGAACTTTAATGGAAAGTAATCAATCAGAATCTCACCCATTCTCTCAATTTCGATACAAGCCTTCCTTCATTATCTTTTCATGGACCAATCTTTTCTCTTTTTACCCGCTTGCTTCTTATGTAAGAATAAAATGTTTTGGGATATTCCTTAATTATGCTCGCTAAAACTACTCGTTTTAGCCCGCTTTATTCCTCCTTTAAGACTTGTCCTACTCTTCCGATATTCCTCCAAGTTTTGTTCTGTTATTTACTGCCTAGATCTTATGTACGCTTCTCTTTTCCTCTTGGATGGTCGTACAATTTCTCCTATTATTCACGGTTCACGATTCTTGCCCTTCCTATACTTTGCCTTCAACGGGCCTTGACTCTCCTCCACTATCTTTAACCTATCTGTGGAAGCTTCCCCCATATCAAATGTGGACTTCCCTTCAAATAGCTGTGACCAATCCACATTTTCGAGCTCCTGCCTAAATTTGATATAATTGTCCATGGCCCAGTTTAGTACTATTCCCTTAGGTACACTATCTTCTTTATTAACGTATATTTAAAAACTTAAGGACTTGTGGTCACTTTTCCAAAAGAAATCCCCAACCGCAAATTCTACTACCTGTTCTGGATTGTTCCCCAGTACCACGCCCAACATGGACGCTTACCTCGTCGGACCATTGAGATTCTGCTCTTGAAAACTCTCCTGGGCGCATCTTTCAAATTCTTCCCCACCTAGTCTTCTGTCTCTAATTGTATCCCAGTCAATGTTGGGAAAATTTAAATCTCCCATGGAGAATGAGTTTGTTTATTGTGACTATTATGCATTTATATTTAAGGCATTAATGGCTAAACACAACCCTGGATTGGCAAATGAAACACTCTGGATAGGGGAAGATTGATTTTACACCATTGCTTCTAATTGAACTGTTCCAAATCCGAAATATCGGAGCTTCTCGTTGAAGCGTTCCTGATAATGTTACAACATTTTCAGCCGTGCTTGGAGGATCCAAGACTCAAGACAAATTAAAGCTAACATGACTGTGATGCTTTTGCCTCATAGAGAATTGACGATCACAAAGTAGACAGTAGCAATACTTCAAAACATTGTTTTGAATGATAATTGCAATTACAGTGTTCCACATTTTATGACCAGCCAGAGAGACATATGCTTCCCATTTTCTTCAAGAAGTTAATTTACATTAGAATGATACACATTTGTCCTCACACAACTTCATCGATATGGATTGGTGTGCGAATTGTTAGAATAGAAGCAAAGTAGAGGAATGATGTGGAAACGTGTTAATAATACTTAACTACCTGTACGTCCTTTTTATCTAAGATTCTCATCCAATTAGAAGTGTTACAGGTATGCCATTTCACTTTCCAGCTTCTTCCGAAATGAGCCGCATTTTTTGTAAGTTCAACAGTATTAACAAATAAACAGACTACAAAGGTCTAACTTCATTGAAAATGTATGGCAATTGAAACATTGAATGGGTGAGGCCACATCTGGGTTTGCACAAAATAATGAAAGCAGAAAATAGTTTTTTTTTGGCCAAACGAGAACCTAATATAGGTACGTTTGTACAGGATGTCAGTTGAACAGAATTGAAGTGAAATGGTACGAGCAGTCTGGACTTGGAAGATGTTTTCTATTTTCCTAATATGCATTTATTGTAAACGATTCCTTCTGAGAATTGTGGAGTCTGAACTTCAGAAAGGCACACCCGGTCCCAGTTTAACTCTGGACACACAAAAAAGCATTGATTCAGGTGGTGAGATGGTGCACCTAGTGTCTGAATCAAGAAGTTTTCTAAAGTTGAAAGATAGTCTCGTAAAAATTCAGAAATCACCCAGAGCAGCGGAACTGAGGTTCTGTTCAATGTTGAAGAGAATGATTTGGTCTTATCAGCGCTGAAGTAAGAAGATCGACAAAGGGGAATTTTGATGGTTAAAAATATATGACTTGAATGCTGACACTTACTGCCAATACTACCAGACGCAAATAAAAAGAAGATAGTTTGATAATGAGAGCACGAATACAACTAGCAGTGAATTCTAAAGTTTGAACTGTAAAAGGAATCTCTTTCAGAGCACCAATCGTATCTATAGTGCTGCACTAAAATGCAAGAATAATAATCGAGATAAGTTTGTTTGATGTATACATATATAAAAAAGAACAATTATCATTACTTACGAGGAACACCAACAATTGCAAACATAGGGTAGTAGAATTATTGAACAATATAAAGTATATATTGGATCCGCTATGCTACTGACATCCGATTGTAATATACAGAAGGAAAGTAAACAGTCCAGGATAAATCTCTCTTAATTGGGGCCGCATTCCAATTTTTTGATCCAAGTTTATCAGCACTTGATGGAAGGTTCCACGCTGGTATTCGCAGAACCTGGTGCATTGTTGTACCATACCAACCTGTTACTGTCATATTCTGATCCATTTGTTGTTAAATGCCAATGGCGGGTTTTGGATTCAAGAGGATTTGCATAAGATGTCGATGTATTGACTCTTATCTCCTGTTCTGTCGGTCTCAGTCTGTGTCTGTATCCAATTATCTCTGTTGGTGTCCAAGATCTTGGTCCCTCTGATACTGTTGTAAAAGATTATTGCAAGGACTCACTTATGTAGGTAAGAATCACGGAATCCCCGCTCAAATGATAGAAATACAATCCATGGGGACAGGCATAATTAGTCACTGAACAAATAGTCATGTTATTCTGCTCAATGCAGTGCAGTCGGAAAGGGATTCATGGGAGGAGCCAATGATTCAATGACAAAAATAGCGAAGGGATCAACTTGAACATTTAAATCTACCATGTGTGTGAGATGATGTTATATACCAAAGAATTATTGCAGCTATTAAACCAAATGTAATATTTGCATAAATTGATGCAGTGTCTTGAAGTTACGTATATGGAGTCACAAAAGTGATATGGTACAGTGTATTTCGAAGGATTAATTACAGCAGCTGAAATCAACTAAATACAGAGATTAGAAATGAATTTGAGATCCACTAAAAAATGAAAACATTAGCTGTGTTCAAAATACTGATGATTTCTGCAGGAGTGTGAGACTGGGGATGAATGTGGAAATAGCGATGGGTTAAGTGCTGGGGACAGGGATAGAGATAGGAAGTTTTCTGGGGTTTGTGTGATCACGATACGATGGAAGAATTGAAGCTGAAAACAAGTATATAGTTCGTCGTTAAAATTGTAGGTGTGCCAAAACTCTAATTCTAAAATTACTTTGGACAGTTGAGACTTTAACTAGTAATACAAACGAGCAGTCTTTTGCAACAACTCAGTAAACTTTAATATATTATAACACTATTGAGGCAGCGACCTGACAGGTGTACCACAGCTGTTGCTTTCTGGTTCTGCTTGGGACGCAGGCATAAACTAAGTTGGTTCATCTCCATTTGCAAAGCCTCGAGGATATGCCACTCCAGTTTGCAAGCAGCGTAAATTCAAACTTTCAGATAGGTATCTTAGTCAGTGAAATCAGTTCTTTATTAATTCGTTCGAAGTCACAAACTTACTGCGTGGTGACTTGATGCATGACATGATGACTGACCTTGACTACGTGAGATTTAGTTCTATTTGTGCTACAGAAGCATCTTCAATCTATTTTTGAGTCGAAAGGGGGAGGCATACGCTGATCGAACCTGAATATTGACGTTCTTGAGAACGTGTCTCAGTGGTGGGTTTAGTTTGATGATCGGATGGGCCGCCATGGTCAATGAGGCAAAGGAAGAGATGCCTGTGAGTTGACACATGGCTTCAGCAGTGCAAATTTCGTTGCGCCAAACTACCATTGCAAACCCCAGTCTCCCCCTCACACAACCCTTTGCCTGCTGGTTTGACTGTGAGTTTGGGTTTCGAGTGGAACGCGTGAACGGCTGAGATTTGCAAGGGTGACAGATTGGATTTTGTGAGTGGTGTCGACAGATGAGGTGGTCGATTTCCCGTTGTCTGTTGGAAATAAAGAGATCAAGGGCTGGGAACAGTCCAGAAATTCCAAATGGTTGGGGTGTGTTGGAAGCGAGAGAAGGGATCCTCGGAGGCTGGACCAGAGTCCTGTTGGAATAAAAAGACCAGAAGCAAAGTCATCAGAAGTATTCAATGCCATGGCAAGTGTTGAATTCATTAATCAATGTCCATAGGGTTTGAAGGTGAGACATTTGCTGAGGAGCCAATGAGGATGGTAAAAACACAGCAGGGCTGGGAACTCGGAATTGCTGTAAAGCTGGAGCTGGGGGAGGAGTTTTGACTTTAATTGGAGTTGGTGAGGAAATGAGATCCAGGTGATTTCACCTACACAATTGACGCTCACCCCAGCGTCGGGGGTCGGAAGTGGTTCCTGTAGGATCCGCGGTGGCAGAAGAGGCGTAACACAGGATATTGGCAAAGTTTTCGGTGGTGCTGCCGTGAGTGATGTCATTCGAGGCTGTCACGGCGGGGCCTGTAAGCATATTCACGCATTCGCAAATGCACACTCACGCAGACCTTTATGCACTCTCTCTCTCTCTCTTACACACACTCACACCCCACATGCAGGCACACGTACACACCCTCTCACAGGGGTATACTCCATTACACCCACAGACACACTTTGCCAAGCTTTTACAAATGAAAACACACATTCTGTTGAGCACTCACACTCACGCACCCACATGCACTCTCTCTCGCTAACACACAGATACGTTTCAAAATCCATGGGGTGAGTTTGTATTTGCAGAATTAAATTTGTAGACGCACTCTATTTTGCTTTAAAAAATGGACAATCTGCAGAAAGTCAATGCAGGTGTAAACACATGTCACATGTTGTAAATTACAATTTGTAAATAGAATCAGTCTAATTCAAGATTGGGATACAGACAGACTCTGATCTCACACCTATCATGCAGTGTCTGAGCTAAAATGTCACATTTTGTTACAAAACGTTAAGTTATCTCGAGAAGGTGACTTCAAAGATCTTTAGGATTCGCATATAATTGAACCAAAACCTGTATTCGAAAAGATGAAAGACACAACAATCCTGGTTTGTTCAATATATCCCTGTATGACACTGCAAATCTTTGGTATAAACTCTTTGTCTTATAATCATATACTGCGCAATCAGCCATGAAGCAGCAACGCTCCGATCTAATGCTTCCAACTACAACTGTTGGACAAGAACTTGGTGTTCTGTGATATTTGACTTAATCAAAAATGGAAGTCACTGACAACTGATGGTAAGGACGAAAGAATTTCCAGAAGGGTAGGTACAAATCAAATCAGGGAGCACGTCCGACAATTCATTTGCTTATCTCAGATTTAAAATCAGCAATGGATGTGTGGAAGACATTTCTACACCTCTCCATACTTTTCGTTTCAAATTGCTTCATAACATCTCTCTTGAACGGACTGAACATCATCTTCACACTCATTGCAGAAGCCCCATCCAAAGGCATCAGTTTACTTTTATCACCCGCTTTTAACTTGTTAATATTTTGTCGAGCTTCACTCAGAATATTTTTTAACTATGGAAATTCTACTGAAAACTGGTCTCATTATAACCGATAGAGAAATGCCTAAGCAGGTCTGATCGCATCCGTGGGAGAGAAAACAGTGTTAATATTTCTCGATCAGCGGCCCTTCTTCTGAAGTAACACAACCGATCTCTCCTAAAACACTCAAACTTTATGAAACCGGAGCAGATGACGGAACTCTGAGATCAGAAAGTACTGCACCAGCAGTGAAGTTAGGAGTTTCTGTCAGTGGATAATTGCACTGAGAATGCTGCTCAGTGATTTTCTATCACTGTTCCGGTGTCTGGATGAGGCTGACCAGTCAGTGAGCTGGAGATACTTCTGTTCAAATGCGAAAACGAGAGAGCATAGTAGCAGCAGATTAAAACAGATTCAATTGTCAAAATGCCATATCAGAATCGCAAATAAAACGAATGATTGTGTCAACATCTTTTTCACATTTATTTTTCGGTGAGAGGTGGCTTGTCCCTGCAGGCAGCCAAAAGCTCCTTGATTTAAAATCTGAGCTGTTACATTCACAGAGACGTTGCCTTATATCATGTCGAAGATCTTTGGGGAGATCGAGTTTGCAGCTCAGCTTTGTTGACGTTTGTTGTCAAATTTCTGTCATGAACAAATCAATTCTAAGAACAAGATTAATCTCAACTCTGAAGGAGCATTTCTGCCCATACATCATAACGAACTAACAAATGCAGAATCTGGAATCTTAAAGAAACAACGCTGTGCATTCAAAGCCCATGAGCCCCAACCTGAGATCATATATTATTTCACTCGATGTTGCATAGAGACAGTTTATTCCAAGTGTCCAAAAATACGTCACAACTGTCATTCTTTGCGCTAGTGTGGGGTCTGCCCTGTTTAAACTAGAACATTTCACTCACTGATTGAAATTTAAATCTTCCCATACATTGAACATGTGCATTCTCCGAAGGTCGTTATTTATTCCCCTTCCACAATTGCACAGGGTCTGGAGTCACATGAAGGACCAAGTGAGAAGAAGATTCTGCCTTTTCTGATAGAAATGCAGTCAGTGAACAAGGTAGGCTTCCAAAAATGGAGACGTCTTTGACCTCACTATTATTATCACTATCCATCCTGACCCATGACTATGTATAATTTTGCATAAATGTTTGAGATGGTTTGGCCCTTCTCCTGTTGCTTTAAAAGTTGTTTACAAATTTATCACAAATCTTCAATAAAAGTTAATAGTGATGAATTAATAATGATGTATAATCATTTCAAAAGCAGGCCCGACTCTGTTGAAATCGCTTGGATGTGGCGATGTATTTCCCAACTTGTAGTTACTGCTCATTGGGTTTGGTACATGGCAAGGAATTCACATTGTTCAAAGCTCAAGGTAGCCGCTCGCTGCCTGACACAATCCATGGTAGTTTTAAAGACTTAGTTCATGTGTTGTTACAAATCCAGCTCAGCCATTATGTATTGCACATTTGTAATTGTCATTTAACTGAATACCTTGTTAGACAATTTCAGCGAGCAGTTAAGAAACAATTACTTTACTGTCTAGAGGCACATATAGGTCAGGCAAGGTGAGGACAGCTTGTCCTCTCATTCCAAAAGAGTAAAAGTGGATCAGATGTGTTTTTTCAACAATTGATATTTAGTTCGATGGTCACTATGAAGCCACCAGGAGAAGGTAAGGCTTGTAGACAGAGTCGACAGTGTAGTCCTGCGAAAGCACAGCAGGCCAGATAGCATTCGACGAGCAGAAGCATTGATCTTTCGTGCAGAAACCCTTGAGCAGTTTCAGAAGTTTCGTTACAATGCTAGGTAACATCAGTGAGCCTTTGGATGAACGCTTGGTGGTACGGACCACATTCTATTTATGTGCAAGGTTTCTTTGGGTTGGTGAAGTCATTTTCTGCGCAGAAGTCATTTCTGTTCTTTTTCTCAGCGCGTGGTACATGGGGGTCTAACTCGATGTGTTTGTTGATAGATTTCCTGTTGGAATGTCATGCTTCGAGGAATTCTCGTGCGTGTCTCTGTTTAGCTTTTCCTTTGGTAGATGTTTGTCTCAGGCGAAGTGGTGCCTTTCCTCATCTGTATGTAAAGATATCAGTGAGAGTAAGTCATACCTTTTATGTGAATAGTTGATAGTCATGTATCCTGGTGGCTAATTTGCTGCCTGATTGTCCAAGGAAGGGTTTGTTCCAGTATTTGTGAGGTATTTTGTAAATGACTTCAGGTGTTTGTGTTAAATGTGTAGGTTCTTTGAAGTTCGTTAGCTGCTAATTAGTGCCTTGGTGATTCTGTGAGATGTGAATTGAAAAATGTGATGGTGGAAAAACACAGGAGGCCTGGCAGCATCCGATGAGCAGGAGAATCGACGTTTCGGGCATAAGCCCTTCCAATTATGCCCAAAACGACGATACTCCTGCTCCTCGGATGCAGCCTCGCCTGCTGTGTTTTTCCAGCATCACATTTTTCAACTCTGGTCTCCAGCATCTGCAGTCCTTACTTTCTCCTACCTGATTTTGTGAGATACCATGATATCCAAGCGTTCTGAATAGTCTGGCAAATCCTTACGGAGATTTATCCTTACATGCAGATAAGGAAGGAGACCATTTCGACTGGGACCGGTCATGCATCCTACGACAAGCCAAACAGGCACGGACGAGAAATCCTTGAAGCATGGCATACAAACATGAATGCTATCAACAAACACATTGACTCGCATCCCATTTATCATACAAAAATAACGGGAAATGGCATCACCACAGGAAAGTACATCACCACAGAAAATGAAGTCAATAACCCAAGGAAACCTAAACACGTAAATAGAATGTGGGCCATCCCAAACGTGCTTCTTCTGAAGGCTCACTGATGATGTTTCTGAGTATGCTGACGAAACGTCTGAAAACGTACCTGCCCACTCAGTGAGCAAACCTTCATCAAAAACAGAATTTACTTCCCAGATTGCCAAAAGAAATACAATCAAAAGAGTGTGGATTGTACAACAACATACCCTATCCAAAAATCGTAAAGGTTATACCAACTTGATGATGCTATTCAAGATAACTGCAATAATCTCCCGAAGCAGCCCCTGGCGAAAGAGGAAAAATCAAGCACAAGGTTCTTACAGTAGAGATAGAAATCGCAGAAAGATTCACAATGGAACACCATCTCTGATGTAACGGTTTATTTGACAGCATCCTCAAAACTGACTGACAGGTTTTCTCTGAACAGCTAGCCTGCAAAAACCCAACCCAAACCAATCCTAACCAGAAACATGCTGAATTTGGAGACCGGTCCACTCCCTTTTATTGCACAATGGCTTGATTTTAATTTCAAAGCTTCTTCAAGTAGGTTAAGGCAGACATGTCTGAACCTGCATTTTTTTCTCAAAACAGTTGAAAAAAATCCAAGGAGCTGCAGATTTATAAGACTGTGCGGAATACATGTCATATGTCATAAAGAGAGGCAGAACTGCCAGCTCTATACAGACTGCTGCTACACATTAGCTAACCCCTCAAAATATTTGAAGAATGCAGCCAGACCCGAAATATTTTACTTGTTTTAAACAGGTGTAAACTCGATCTTCCAGGAGTGATGCAGCTCCCCCAACAAGTCAGTTTTATACTAAGCCCAATTTACTTATCCACGATCACGAAAGCCAATTAAGAATAACATAATTATTTGAAAACCCAACACACACGAAATCACAACTTGTCAAAAAGCAAATACTTGCAACATTCTAATAACCATCCCCCTGTTAATAAAAGTACAATTCAAATACATGTTCTTGAAGGAGAGATGTTAGAAGGAGAGTTGATCAGCATGGAACTGCTGCTTTGGTTTCCTCGCAGGGTCTCTGGATCCACGTAAAACGTGACCAGCAGCTGCAAACAAAACGAGCTTGCTTAAACCAAACTGAACTGAACCTTGAACTGGGAGAAGAGGGCACTCCCCTTTCATTATACAAGTGATTAAAAAATAATTAAAATGTTTCTCAAGTATATATTTCCCGACATGTCGGAACCTCTGTATTTACGAAGGCTCTGACATAATAACAAGGTCAGTCTTAAGATACGGGGTAATCTCCTGCTTAATTTAAACCAGCAACACAGAAATGTTTACCTCATGCAGTAATCCGTGAAACTTTTAGAGGCCAAGAATTTGTCACAGTAAAAATTATCAACTTTATTTCTGAAAGTTTCACAGAGAATATATGAACTGACAGCTATTTACACCTCCTTTCTCCAAACTATGTTTACTTTCTCGACGAATACACTCGTCTAATAAATATCCCATATTAGATTTACAGGAAAATTCAACTTTTAAATTAACCAACGTTCGAATCTTCTCTTTACCTTTTCCAGTAGATTCCCTCTTCATGTCAGTGTTGAGGTTTTTCTCTGTGCAATCTCCTTCTCTGGACAGGTACCTCTCAGAGAGTTTTGGCTAGCAGTCTATAATCTGCTGGTCTGGTGGCAGTTGTCCTCCCAACTGTTCAATTTTCCCCGTCTTATTCCCCAAAGCATCCGATTGAGTCATTGGCTTTAAAGATTGCCAATATCCTCAATTGAAACTTGACTAGAATTTTGAAATTCTTCGGGATGTAATATCAACTGACTAACCGATTTCGAATCTGTTTTGTCGTTTCCAGGTAACTAGCTCCCCCACTAGCTAGATCACATGTTACATCGTGCTGTCACTTCTAGCTTTTACTGTCTTAAATGTATAGTGCACCCTCATCTTCATAACAACAAATTGACCTTGTTAATACAGCAACATTATCACACTCTCCCCTTCAAGAAATGAGTCATCAATTTCCAAAGATGGCTCAATTTTAAAACGCATTATGCTTTCAGTGCTTGCAGACTGTAAAACAACATTTATTACTTTGCTGGCATCAATACATTCTGTTTCAATAAATTTGCTCCTCTCACCAAATGCATCCGTTTCTCATCTGAGTCTTGAAATTGAATTTTAATCTTGTTTTCTCGTCCTGCCACGTGCATATTGTTCATTGCAACATTCTGGCATTTTTGTCTCTATCTTTATTCGCAAACTTCGATGGGTTAGGGTCAGAATATATGATTGTCCCAGATACGTTGCTAGTAACATAAACATTGAAATATTGTAACACAAACACCAAGCTCAAAATCCACTGTGGAATATCTCGGCAAATGAATGTTCAAATCCCTGGAAAAATAGATCCGCTAGGTTTTCTACCTTCCAGTCATCTTGCTGCAAAAGCACAGCAACGACACCGACATCACTTGCATCGATGGCCACCTTAAATGGCTTTGCATATGCAGGTGTGGCTAACACTCGGGTTGTCGTTAACACAGAGTTCCGGCGCACAGATGCCTTCTGCCAGTCCTCGATTCACTGAAACTTCTTGTCTTGCTTTAGTAAACCAGAGAGCGGAGCAGCCAAACTGTTTAATTTGGGACGAATTTCCAATAGAACCCATTCAATCCCTGGATCTGTCGTACTGTTCTTTTTTGTTGATGATCTGGGGGACTCCAGAGTTTATTCTTTTTTTTATTCAATGGGGCCATTTGTCCATGTCCGATAAAATGTTCGAGGAAGTTGAGTTGCTCTTTGGCAAATACATTCTTCGCCAGGTTTTTCACCAAGACTGCCTCCCGACGTTAATCGAACAATTTCGATAAATTTTGCATGTGTTCCTTCCATGTGTAGCTAAAAATCACCGGGTCATGAACTTAAAATACACAATTTTGTCATTCGAATTTGACTTATTGGTTAGTTTTTGAAATGTGGCTGACACATTATTCATACAAAACAGCATTACTGGAAATGGAAGAGTGTGCTGCTGGTAAAGTACAGCAGGTCAGGTAGCATCCGAGGTCCAGGAGAATCAACGTTTCTGGCATAAGCCCTTCAGCAGAAGCTCCTCATTCTCCATCTGTTTTCGTTCTGGGTCCGTGCCAGTGCATTTGAGAATAACCGCTGGATGCCCTGCATTTAAAAATGGAAACATAAATCAGTTAGGGTTGAGATGTCGCAGGGAAATTGTCGTTAATTGTTATTTATATAGATAAAGCAGGACACATTGATCCGTTCAAATTAATCTGGCAGTTGTTTTGTGATTCTATTGACATTTCTTAAATGACATAACATGTACCATTCAAAAAAAAATGAAGCTGCATCAGTACTATGCTGATTTTCTTCAAATAAATTAACAGGTTAAATATCATGCCAGAAATTAAAAATTTGAGATATAAATAGGAATATTTCAATGGGAGAACGATATTCATTTACATGCTAACCAACTGAAAGCAAGACTTGCATTCACAATTATTTTCTGAGGCTTTATCTTGTTTTCACGATTTCCCGGCTGTTTTTCCGTTTGGCTCAATCTGCCTCGTCTTCTTCATTGATGTGCAATCCTTCTGCGCATCCATCTCTCATCAGGTTTGTGTAACCGTTGTCTGCTTCCTCCTGAAACAGAGACCTAAAATGTCCCATCCAGCCTCATATATTTTCACATTTTAGAGCCTATACATAAACGTTGTTTTTTTTCACTTGTTTCTGTCACCTCCTTCAGTACGTGCATCCCTCCCTTTCTCTGTAACCTGGTCCACTTTCAACATTGCACCGTATCGGGGCAAACTCCTACAGATCCCACAGATATCTCTCATTCTACAACGTCCTCTTGCTCCTCCATATCTCTTTACCCCTCTGCTTATCTCTATCATTGGGTAATTGGGAGGTGATTCACTTTGGTATGAGTAACAAAAAGATGGGGTTCTGGGTTAATGGTCGGATAATTGGAAGTGTGGATGAGCAGAGGGATCTTGGTGTCCATGTGCACAGATCTCTGAAGGTTGCCACCCAAGTAAATAGTGCGGTGAAGAAGCCAGTGTGTACTGGAAATTATTGGTAGACGAATTGTTTTCCGGAGTCCTGAGGTCATGTTGCAGTTGTATAAGACTCTGGTGCGGCCTCATCTGGTGTATTGTGTGCAGTTTTGGTCGCCATACTATAGGATGGATGTGGAGGCACTGGAAACGGTGCAGAAGAGGTTTAGCAGGACGTTGCCTGGTCTGGTAGGAAGATCGTGTGAGGAAAGGCTGAGGCACTTGGGGCTGTTTTCATTGGAGAAAAGAAGGTTTAGGGGTGACTTGATAGACGTGTACAAGATGATTAGGGGTTTAGATAGGGTTGACCATGAGAACCATTTTCCGCGTATGGAGTCAGCTATTACGAGGGGGCATAGCTTTAAATTAAGGGGTGGTAGGTTTTGGGCAGATGTTAGGGGTAGATTCTTTACTCAGCGAGTCGTCAGTACATGGAATGCCCTGCCAGTATCAGTGGTGGACTCTCCCTCTTTATGGGCATTTAAACGGGCATTGGATAGGCATATGGAGGATAGTGTGCTCGTGTAGGTTAGGTGGGCTTGGATCGGCACAACATCGAGGGCCAAAGGGCATGTACTGCGATGTATTTTTTTTCTATGTTCTATGTTCTATTTCCTCCCCACAGACCTCATTAACTCTTATCTTCTCCAGTCCCTACATCCCTCCCTCTGGAAATCATTGTCAACATGATATGCATCTTATCTCTGTACCCCACTCCAGCAGCTATATCCATCTCTCTATATGGAACTAACTCTAACATCTGCATCATTCTTTATTTCTGGAATATCATCCATCCACTACACCTCCCCATGTCTCCATCACCAGCTCAAGCCCAATTCGCCTTCATGATCGCTGTAATCTCCTCCAGCTCTGACACACCGTTCTATCTCTGTAATCTCTCACACACAGAAAATTTCGTAACACGTACAGAAAGGTTTCTATTTTTAATGTTTGCATCTCAAAGCTCATGTCTCTTTTTGTACTCTCAATGTGAAGAATTAAGTGGTAAGGTAATTGAAAGTGAGTAATACACTCCAAGTTGTCGTAGTCATTGACCCATGGAGTACAAAAGAGGCCAATTCAGCTATCGACAGGCTAAAAATATATTACTACAAATGATAGTCCTACTTTCCCTCTTTCGGCCCAAAGATTCAAATGATGTAACACTTCAAGGCACATCCAAGAACCGTGTAATTGTCTTGGGCTTTGATGCGTCAACTCGCCTCCCAGAAAATGTATTCCAGATTCTCACCAGCCTCGGAGTGCACACGTTATTATTCAATTCCCATTAACCCGTCTACCTTTCCTTTTAAAATGATTTCTCATCTAGTGTAATCCCTCGACTAAAGCGAATTGTTGCTTTCTGTTCACTACCTTATGCACATCCACCAATCCCTCCACAACTTTTACTTTGACTGAGTAAACAATCCGAGATCTTCCAGCGTCGTTTCACAGCAGAACTGTTCCAGCCCAAGCAACATTCTTGATAAGGGTGTGCATTCATCCAGTTCAATCACATATTTCCTATAATACGGTGCCCAGAGTGGGCAAAGAACTCCAGCTGCGGCCTAAACAATGTTCCACGCATTTCCAAAATGACCAGCTGCAACTCATTTCCTAACCAACCAAATGCAGTCCTCTATCCAGAAGCTACAAGAACTGTTTCTAACAGAATACAACCCACTCAACCAAATGAATAAAACACTAACAACACTCAAGAGATCTAGTCCATCCATCCATTTCATGGGCATCATTACATCAATATTCACTCTTTCAACTTCTGATACATGGTATAAGCAGTACGCACCATCAGTAAGATGCACTGCAGTAATTTAACCTGTCTTGGTCTGGTAACCTGCAACGACTCCCTTTAGGTGGCCACCCATCCTCGGCCTGTGAACAGTACACTGAATGCAGCGCCAGTTTGTTGTTGGTAAAATTAATAAAATTATCAAATTTAGAAGCAAGTCAAAGAATAGTTTATTAACTGAAAGCTTTTACGAGGACAGCGTGACTCTGACCCCAAATACGGAACTTGATCGTGCCATCTCTCTCTGAACGAAAGGCACAGCATGTTTTAAACTCTTGATGTCGTGACAAAGACGTCCACGTGGCAGTCTATACGTATTAACCTTTCGTGTTCATCGCTCTTCAGTTTCTGTTTTCACCCTGAATTCCAGGATCAACCTCGTGAAACATTTCTGCAATCCTGCCAGTAACCAGAAAATCTTTCTGATCTAAGGAGACCAAAAGTGCAGACAGTACTCCAGGTGTTGCCTCATCAGCACCTTGCACAGTTACAACATAACCTCTTTGATTTTAAATTCCGTCCCTTTACAAATGAAGAAAACAAAATCAAATTGCATTCTGAATTACTTGTACCTGCAGCTTTTGTGATTTATGCGCAAGGACACCCAGGTACCTTTGGATAGCAGCATGCTGCAACTTTGTTTTATCATTCAAGTCATATTCCTTTTTACTACTACTACGAAAATATATGACTTCACATTTATTTACATTGTACTCCATTTGCCAGGCCTTTGACAATGTGTCTATGCTCCTGTGAAACGTTTCCCAGCCTTCTGCACACTTTGCTTTGTCATTCGTCTTAGTGTCATCTGCATGTTTTGACAACGTCCACGTGAACCCAACTCAAACTAATCTATATACCTTGTAAATAAGTGCGGTTGCAACACTGATTCCTCAGGCACTCCTCTAGTCACTGATTGCCAACCATAATAACACTCATTTAGCACCACTCTTTGCTTCCTGTTAGTCAACAAATCCTCAATCCAAGCCAATATTTTACCCTAAACGCAATGCATACTTCCCTTCTGCAGCAGCTTCTTTTGCAGCACCTTTTTCAAGGCCTTTTAAAAATCTAGGTCCACCACATTCACTGGGTCGCCATTGCATGTAATGCCTTCCTTGTTCAACTTGCACGTAATATCTTCATAGAATTCTAAAAGATTAGAAAAGCACGACCTGCCCTTCATGCACCTGTAATGTGTCTGTCCAACTGGACAATATCTATCCAGATACCTTGTTATTTCTTCATTGATAATGGACTCAAGCAGCTTCCCTACTACAAAGGTTTAGCTAACCAGTCTGTAATTCAACATCTTTTGTCAACCTCCCGTTTGTTTTGCAACTGTGTCATATTTGTTGTTTGCCAATCTGCTGGGACTGCACCAGGTTCTCGTGATTTATGGAAAATTGCCGCCAATGCACTTGTTATTTCACCCGCCATCTCTTTACTTCCTCGGGATGATTTCCATCAGGACCGGGAGACCTATCAATCATTAGCTCGATTACTGAGCCTAACACTATCACTTCCATGATAATGATTAATTCCAAGTCCTCACCTGCCTTCATTTCTTTGTCAATTACTAGTATGTTAATAGTGTACTTGACTGTGAACACTGATAGAGAATGCCTTTTCAATGCCTCGGCCATTTCATCATATCCAATAACTAAATTCCCCTTTTCATCCTCTAAACGGCCAACGTTTAAGGTAGCCACTCTTTGGCTGTTTGAAACTTTTGCCATCTGTCTTTATAGTCGGTGAAAATATATTTCTCACATTCTTTTACTTTACTTTATGTCTCATTTTGTAGCTTTCTGTTGACCTTTAATGTTTTCCTATCTTCAATTTTCATGTCATTTTTTGGCTAATTTGGACACCTTCTCTTATAATTTGAGAGACGTCCTTCGACACACATGGCAGATCACCCCTTTCCTACAGTCCTCCTTTTCACTCGAAAATAATTGAGTAACTGTGAACCTATGAATTTTCCAGGAAGTATAAAAGGCTGCATATTACGTACATGGACAGAGATTCCAGGACTTTGTGATATATAGTGTAATGGAGGGTTCACTGTAACCCGTTCAAACATGTGGTTGTCCATCTCCCTGAGTGTCTGCTCCCTGATGTTGCCAGTATCTCTACTGCTTTCAGTTCACACTGGATATTTTCACGCAGTTGGTTGGCGGTGGGGTGTGATAAAGGGGAGGGTGTTTCATGCTGCTTAGCGAGGGGACTGTCTTCATTGGAAATGCCATCCTTTCTTTAGACGGAGACCCGAAAACAATTGGAATGCTGACAGCCTCTGAATGAAGAGGCTATGGCTGCTGCCTGGACAGTGGGTATTCACCAACGCGATGTACTGTACATGGTCACACTGCAGCATTAATGGAGTGAGAGACTGAGGGTCCAATCACAAGTTAAGAACATAAAATAAAGGCATTGCTAGCTGTGTTGAAATAGTTAGTTGTATCACATTCTCAACCACATTCACCTCACAGAACCAACCCAGACATCATTAGCCCAAAAGAGTTATCTGTTCAATACGGAGCACTGCGTAGACCAAGTTCTCTTGGGTCCAAACTTACAATCTGCCCAGATTGGAACATTGCATGGACCAGTGAAGTGCATTGATCTGTAAACTAGAACGAGATATATGACCGGAACGAAAAGCTTTGAAGACCACTGCAGTGCATTGATCCATAAACGTGCACGAGACATCTGTACTGCACTGGAGCTATGCAGACCACAGCAGTACAATTGTTTCAGACCCCTCTATCCACCTCTGAATAATTTTGAAAATTGAAATGTTTAGAAAGAAGTACATCAGAAAGATGAAATGAAGTGAAACAGAACAAGAACGAGTAGAGTAGAAAAGCTCCAGCTGCAACGTTCTGAGAACTTTGGAAGTGGTTGAGATGAATATCATTGCGATTTCACTAACCTGCAATGACTTTTCATGTACTCTTACAAGTTATAGAGAAAATGAATGCAAAAGTATTGACACAAACAGAACGGCAGCAAATGGACATGTTCATTTCATTTGGTTAATATTTTAGTGACGCCATTGCAAGGATTTGGGGAACAAATACTGCTTTGTGTCTCCAAAGTTATTCTTTGAAGAAGGAAACAGCTGCGTAATGTCCCAAAGGTGGTGACAGACGGAATGTCTGTCGTGGGGAGTCTGGCGTGGGGAGTCGAGTATCAGAGGCGAGCAAAAGACCAGTGGCTGGGGTGAGGAAGCGAGGCCTCGAATTATAACGCCCTGAGTGGTCTGCAGACTGGGCCTAGTGCGGTCTGAAGATTCACCCTGTGCAGTGTGGAAACTCGGCCCAGTGAGGACCAGAGTCTTGGCCTGGTACGATCTGGAGACTCGACCCAATATGCTCCAGAGACTTGGCGTGGTGCTGTCTGGAGGTTTGACCTGGTGTGATCTGGAGAAATGGCTAAGTGTGATCTGGAGATGTTTCAGGCATAAGCCCTTCATCAGGAATGAGGCTTCAGGACCAAGGAGGCTTCGAGATAAATGAGAGGAGGTGGGGTTGGTGCCAAGGTAGCTGAGAAAGTGATCGGTAGAGGAAGGTGGGGCAGAAAGTGATAGGTCGACCTATGTTCTCCACCTTCACGCACAGATTGCAACCTTGGTTTCTTGTGCGCTCTAATTGTTCCCTGGTTATTCTGTTCCACTTGATGTTTTTGCAGAATATCTTGGGATTCTTCCTCATCTTGTCTGCTGGCACTTCTCCATGTCCCTGTGTTGATCAGTCTCTCTGTGTGAATTTTCGAAGTTTCATGGCGATCTCCTCTCATTTCTTGAATTACTAGAAAACACAGATTGTTTTTCCCCATCAAATAATCTTACAACTATGAGGGCAGAAATGCAAGTAACTGTTTAGATCCTCTGTACTTCACAGCCCTCTGCAAAAATTTATCCTGTCCGGATATTCACCATTCCTTATTTGACCTTGTCTTCATTCTCTTTTCAAATATTGATCGAAACATTTGGTCGTCCTTCCGTTTCTTGTTAGTTTGCATTCAGGTTGTTTTTCATTTCCTGATTAGTTCATTGATCCTCGTTTGTTGTCTCTGGAATTTCTCTTAAGTCATGTCTGACCACAATATCTGGCATCGTTCCGACGCACTTCCTTTTATCAAATGTAATTTTAACTTCGTTTGTTAATCATCATTGACTCACCTTGCATTTTGCTGTTAGCACTGTGGTGTTTATATGTGTACTGTACATGTGACAGTATTTAATTAAACTACATTTCATTTCATTAAATCTTACTTGTTGTGTTCTTCCAAATCACTGAAGCCAACTTGCCCCTCACATTTTCATGACTCAGGTTTGTATCCGAAATGTCAAACCATAGCTGATTTCTATTCAGACCTCATATAAAACTCAATATAGTACGATGACTATCCCTAAACACTCCTTTAAATGAAGGTTTTCAAGAAGCTCTTCTGATCGCACAACACCAATTTCAAAACAGCTTGATCTCGAGCTTGGTGCTCAAAATACTGTAAATGCAAACCATTTCATGCACGCTCATAAAATCCATTTTTCTGAGCATGTACATTCGCTTGGGTTAACACAGTTTACATGTAACTTGAAGCTGTCCGTTATTACTGCAGTAACCATAAACGTGCATTCCAAATTTCCTGCTTCATAACATGCCCAAAGTTTGTATTGCAGTTTTCACTTTGATATTTAACACGGATCAATGTTTGCTTGTTCTTGCTGTTTCTAACCTCCATCTTAGCAAATTCCGTGAAATCTAAGTTACATGGACTCTTGGTAGACTAGTGTGGGATTAAGCCAACTTATTTCATAAGGCCTATCTGGACGGTGACATCATCTCATTTCATGTTATTCATTCTTCACAAGTGTCATTGCAATATTTTCACATAATTTCCCGTCATGTAAGTGGAGGAGAGAAAGACGATGATCTTTCAGCAATGCTGTGCGTCTCTCCAGACACTTTATGGTCACAGAAAAGGAAAGGATGAGCAAATTGATTCAATACCCAATGGAGGGTCCAAAACCAACAAACAAAATCTTATTTTACATATAATAATGAAAGAAGTAAGTAAAACAAGCCAATTTCACACGTAATGGAGGAAACCGTTCCGTTGCTCCAGCCTATTAGAAAGGAACAGCAAAAGTCTCTTCAGGCCCTCGACCTTGTTACATCAGAACAGGACGAGGCTGTTCAGCACCTGAAGCCTGACATACATTAACAGGAGGAAGACAATTGTTCCTTCACTTCTTCCCATTCTCGCAGGTGCTCTCCCTCCCACCTTCCTGGTCTCGGTCACTGATTTGCTCCCTGCTTCCTTCACTCGTTCCATCTCTCCCTCCCTCTCTTACTTTCTTCCTCCCTCCCGAACTTTGTCGCACCCTTCATCCCTTCTGTTCTCACACAGGCGCTCTTTCTCTCTCTCTCTCTCTCTCTCTCTCTCTCTCTCTCTCCTGCTCTCAACACCTGTTTCCCTTCTTCCCAGTCTTGCTCACACCCTCTTCATTCCAACCTCCTGGTTTTGCTCTCTCCCGCCCTCTCCGCCTTATCTGTCTCTCCCAACTGATGTGGACTCCACCCTCCATCCTGCTCTCTCGATATCGCTCACTCGCTCCAACTGTTGGCTTCCTCCTTGAATTGCTCACTTGCTCCCGTCCTCCCACTCTCACTCCGGTCTTGCGCATTTGCTCCTTCCCTCTTAGGCTTGTTGATTCCCTCTCTCACTTTAGTCTCACTACCTCCTTCGCTACCTCCCTCCTCTCCGGTCTCAGTCCCCCTCCAAATCTCGCATACTCTCTCACTCCCTTGCTCCCAGTGTCCTTCGCTCACCCACTCCATATCTGCCTCACTCACTCACTCATTCCGTCCCACTTTCCCAGTCTCGATTGCTCCTTCACTAGTGGTCTCAGTTTCTTCCTCCCTCCCGACTGGACTCACTCTCTCACTCTCACGCTCCTTCTCAGTCTTGCTCCCTCACTGACAGGCTGTCTCGTTTTCTTCATTTCTCTCAGCCTCACTTGTTCAGATTCTCACTGATGGTCTCGCTCACTCACCCATTCACTCAAATTGACATTCTGGTCTCGCTCACCCCCTCCGTCCTGGTCTCACTCGCTCCTTCACTTGCTCCCTCCCTCCTTGTCGTGTTCGCTCATTTCCTGTCTTGCTTGGTCACACGCTCCTGCTCAGTCAGTCTCGTTCACTGTCTCCATCTCCCCTGGAGTCATGTGGTTTCCCCCTTCCTCCTAGTCTCGCCCGCTCCCTTAATGCCTCCCTCCTTATCTTGCAGGCTTTCTCCTTCCTGATCCTTCTCGGCATCTTGCTCACCCCTCCCTCCCGATTTCACTCGCTCCCTACCTTATGCCATCCCAGTCTCGCTTGCAAAGTCCCTCCTATACTTCCTGGTTCGTTCATGCTATCGCTCTGTCTATCCTTCCTGATCTCTTTCGCTCTATCCCTTCCAGTCTCGTTCACTTGCTCGCTACCTCCCCACCAGCAACTCTCGCGCCGAACCCTCCCAGTCTCGTGCGCTCACTTGCTCCTCTTCTCCCACTGTCCCTTACTTGGTCCCTTCCTCCCTGACTTGTTCTTTCGCACCGTCCCTGTAAGTCTCACTCGTTCCCTCTCTCCTGGATTCACTCGTGCACTCTCTCTTTCCCTTCTGGACTCAGTCGCTTGCTCCTTCCCTCCTTCAAAGTCTGGCTTGTTTACTCCCGCCACGGCTGTCTCACTTCCTCCATCACTCCCTGTCTCATTCGGTCGTGCCCTCCATCCCGGTTTTGCGCGTTCCCTGCGTTCCTCACGATCTCAATTACTCACTCCCTTCTTATCAGTCTCGTTTCATCCTTCCCTCCTGTTCTCCCTCTTTCTCTCCCTCTCGGTTTTATTTGCTCGCTTGCTGCTTTTTTCTCAGTAATGCTTGTTCTCTTGCTTCTTTTCTCGTTTGCTCACTTTCTCCTGTTCTCACGCTCTCACTTCCTCACTCCTGCTATCCTGGTCTCGATCATTTGCATCTTTCTTTCTGGTCTTGATCATTTGTTCCCTCTATTTCAGTCTCAATCGCTCCCTCGCAAATCACTCCCCCCCCACCCCACTTCAGACTCGCTCCCTCTTACCCTCCCAGTCTTGTGTAATCTCTCCATCCCTCCTGGTCTTCCTTGCTCCCCCACCCCCTCCTTCCCTCGATCACTCCGTTGTTCCGACTCTGCCTCCATGTCTTCCTCCCTCACTCCCAGTCTTTGTCCCTCCCTCTCTCCTGGCCTCAGCCACTCACTACCTCCCACTCAGGCTCACTCCGTCCATCCATCTCAGGCTCTCTCCCTTGTTCTATGTCTCTCAGTCTCACTCGTACCCACTTTCGCTCACAATCTTGCTCATTCACTCCAATGCCCCCTCCCGGACATTCTCTCTCGGTCAATCTATCCCTCCCTATTGGTCTCGCTCTTTCGTTCTCGTGGTCTCACTCACTGGCTCACCACTTCCCTCCCAGTATCACTCGCTCCCTCGCTCTGTTCGCAATCACTCACTTGTGACCATTCTTCTGCTTTTGCTTCATCACGCTCTCCATCTTGGTCTCGCTTGTTCGCTCCTTATAACCTGCTCTCACTCGTTCGTTCTCTTCATCACAGTCTTGCTCACTACCTCCCGGTGTCACTCATTTGTGCTCTTACTGACTCTCGCCCTACCTCCCTCCCTCCTGGTCTGTCTTGCTTGCTCCATCCCATCCTCTTTATCTCCCTCTTGCCCTCCTTTCCGATCTCGCTTGTTCGCTCCCTCACTCCCAGTCCCACTCAATCCCTCCAAATCTTGCTCTTCCCACTCTTGCTCACCATGTCACTCACTTGCCCCCTCCCTCCCAGTATCCCTTGTTCGATCCATCCCTCCATCCTGTTGTCCCACTCGCCCTCCCTCCCTTCTTGCTTGCATACTCTCTCCGTTCATCACAGTATCACTGAGTCCTTCTCGTGGTCTCGTGCACGCATTTGGTTCCCTCCTCCAGCTCTCTCAGTTCTGGGTTTGATCCTTTCATCCCTCGCTCCCAGTCTTGCTCATTCCCTCTCACCCTCGCTCCTCCTGGTCTCACTCTCTCCCTCCCTTCCAGACGTACTCCATCGCTCGCTCTTGATTTCACTCCTTGCCTTCCTCCTGATCTCGCTCCCACCATTTTTCCCTGACTCCCATCAGCCTCACTCCATCGTTTTCTCCCGTCCAATCTCTGATCGCAATTTCTCCCACCATCCCAGATTCCCTCTCAATCTTCCACCCTGCTGTCCTGCTAGTCTCGCTTGCTCATCCCTCCATCCAGGTCATGCTCATTCGCGCATTGGCTGTCTCCCTCCTTGTTTCAGTCGCCTGCTCACTCGTTGCTTCCATCCCGATCTTGCTAGATTGCTCCCTCCCTCCCAGTTTAGCACATGCTCTCGGGTTTTCTCTCCCCACAGATCATTCCCTATCATGCCCTCCACTCAATCCTCTGCTGCCACCATCACTCCCTCTCAGTCTCACGCTCGCACGCTGACTCCCTCAGTAGTCTGCCTCACTCCTTCACATTTCTTGACGTTCCCTCGCGTTCAAATCCACAATGCCCCAACTCACAATCACCCCTGTGCACAATCCTACACCAGCACACGAAAGCACCATCATCCGCACGACATTGCACATTCCCAACCGTCACCCTCATTCCCCAACACACTCCCCCACCATAACAAGTACTTCTCCGTACAAAGCCACTGTCACCCAGACTCCCTCGCACACTTCCCACCGTCTTGATGACTCCTCTGAATAGTCCCCACCATCACGCTCATTCTGACACGCAGTCACCCACCGTCACGCTCACTAACCACAACCCCCCACACTCCCTCATTGTTATGCTCACTCCCTGTGCACTCTCTACTATGAACACTCGCCTGAGAACCCCTCGCCAGTTAACGCATTTCAAACAATCCCCAATTTGGTTCCTGACTAACAGACAATGTAACCCATCTGTCCCACTGCAACTCTTTCCCCTGTTGCTACTCCGACATTTATCACCAGTAACAGCCATTGACATCACACCCACTGTGTCGACGAGCATGGCTTTCAGGAAAAATACACACTGTTACCCCAGCAATGGCCTGAAGCTCCTCGCCCCATTCTGTTCGTTGAACAACGGACGTTTCAAGAAAGAGGTTTGGCGAGAGAAGATTGGGATGCAGAAAAGGCAATATGGAGAGAGTGAAGGAGAATGGGGAAGGAAGGGGCAAGGAAATAGAGTGTGTTAACGGAAGTAGGAGATAGAGACAGGGGGACAGTGTGAGATAGGGATGAAGATATTCAGGGAGAGGGACAAAGGAAGAGAGATTAACTCTTCCGAGGCCAGTTTGGATTAGGTGAACCAGAGTAAAAATCAACGTCAGAGTGACTTCAACACAACTGCACATCTCGGGACCGGATCTGCTCTGCTCTCCTGAGGACCAGGACTTGGGACCGAGACTGTCTCTCTCCAGCTCAGCTCCTTCATCACAAAAACAATCTACAATATCGTTCCCTCTGCTCCTTGTTATTTTTAGTGAACATGCTTATTATGTACAAATTGAAGTGATACAAAAAGTCGGTGGAATGGTGCCTTTTTTCACTGAGATGAGAGATATATTAAATGTGACCCTATAAACCCCTTTATGATAAAGTTGGACCCTCAGAATGTTACTATAGCGAGAGGCTGCATCATTGCAAAAACATTGAATTGAAATGAGAAAATCCCAAATGATTGATTAATGAGCGAATTGTATGGTTTGATGTAATTGGGTAAGGGGATATTTCAACACATTCTTCAGCTGCTGTCTGAACCTAGTCTGTGTCACGGGATAAATCATGAAGCCCAATTCCTGTCTAATGCAATGGAGATAAACAGCTTCATATGCAAACAAGGACATCCGGTTTCCATATCGAATACACCATTCATGTTGACCATAATAGAATGAAATTGGCTGAGATCACAAACAGTAAAATGATGGACTTTTTTAAATTTCTCATTTCTGTGTCACATTGAGCGTCCCCATTCGTGTGAACCCGGAGTCTCCTGCGGGCTCTGCTGGTCACTAAAATGTGTCTGATGGTGAAAACATTAAGCTACCGCATCAGGAGACACGGGAGCACAGGCGGTAGAATGCTGTGTTTGTTACCCAAACACTGGAGGAATAAACATCGAGTGTTACATCAAAAAACCAGGTGCCGTTCTTCAGACCATACCAAGCAGGGAGCATAAATTACCAAAAAAATGTTAACTGTATTCAGAGAATTATCGATTTGACTAAAGATGAAATAACAAATGGTAAGGAGCGAATTCATGACAAAAATGTGATGTAAACTGCAAGAAACCGTGCACCCCCCACCAAATGCACAGACGCACATCCACAAGAGCAGAAGGTTTACAGAACGTTCCCTCCCACTTGATCATTTGAGAGAAGAAATAGGTGCCTTCTTTACAGTTCTGAATACAGATGGTGAAAAGGTTGCCCTCCAGAAGAATTCTTTTCCACTTCCTTAAAGACAAACGGAGTTGGGAAATAGCAGTGTTTTTAGTCGAAACTGTTGTTGATTCCATTTTACTGCCTGAGGGGACTTCGAATCAGTGTCTCCTTTTCGCTTTACCGGGATCTCTTCCTTAGGCATATTTCTTTTGTTCAATTAACTGTCGTCTGGCCGTCCACAAATAATGTCAGTCACGTAAGGTTCCAGTCGACGTCGGTATAGAATGTTCCGGGGATTGTTGGGTGTAGAATGTTCCGGGACCTGTCTGGTAGAGAACAGACCTTTTAGCCATGAAGTCTGCCCTACTCCGAGACAACCACCTAGCCCTGATTTAAACATTATCCATCAATAGAAAGATGACCAATTAGGAGGAGCAGAGGCAGTTAGTTCCAATCACAGGGATATATCACGAAGGGGCCATTCGGCCTTCCACACCTACCCGCCCATTATTGAGTATGAATCTGGCTGATTTCACTGTGTGCTGAGGTCGCCATTCCCACACACCCACCGACAATTACTGACAAAGTCGTTATTCATAAATCTCTCTGGTTCTTTCTCAATGTCTCTGCCTCCACTGCTCTACGGGCTAGAAAGTTCCAAAGACTCTCACCCCTCCAAGAAAATAAAATACATTTCCTTTATCCTGTAACAAATCAAATATATCTTCATCAAAACCAATCTGCAGCCTCCCGCTGTAGTGTCACCGCGTTGTCTATTTCCATTCATGATTGGATACTCTCGCTGCTCCTCTTTGTGCACCATAGGTAGTTCATATTCTCAATGAGACTTTTTTTTAATGAAAATAAAGTTTTGCTGAGTGCAGTGAAATATTTGCTAAAATGACTGCCAGTGTTCGCAAAACCATAAAATAAAGAACAGAGTTCAGCCATTTGGCCCATCGAGACCATTCTGCGACTTGATCATGGTTGATAAATTTTTAAATCCTGATTATCCTATCCTCTCCCTATGTGTCCACTGGCCTCCTGCTGAGTGAATTTTCACATCCCGCTTTCGACAAGATGTAAGCCGATAACTGCAACTTCGATCCTGGTTCTTTTCAATCCTTCAGTCTGGGCTTCCCTGTGCGACTGAAGACATGGAGAGCTGACAGTGACTGCATTTACCCCGTTTCTCGGGATCTGTCACAACCTTTCAGGTGATGTTGAATTTCAGTGAGGCATCTCCGAAATGATCTCATTTTGTCTCACCCGAGAATCCCCCCAATTCCTAATGTACGGGACCTGCAGATGAAACTCGCCCACCTCCTGCACTTCTTTCATCTTCCTTCCCCACCTTCCCAGATAAAGTCATCCATTAATACTCTGCACATAAACTACTTGCCGACATTAAAAAAAAAGCAAAGAACTACAGATGCTGCAGGTCTCAAATATTTGCTTCACTGGTGGACAGTCCCCAGGTTTGAAATGTTAGCCTAGCTTTTTTATTCTGAGAGATGAGACCAGACCCTCTGAGTTTTGCCAACAATTTCTTGCCTGTATAATTTCCTGTTTATAAAGTGCAACATTTGCCCTGCAGTTTTGACTCGGATATCTAACTCCCACCATTATTTTCTTTTCCTTGTTTTTTCTGAGCTCCAGCCAAATGTTTCTCTATTCATCTGAGTGATGTGGGCTGTAGTAACATTAATGGGCAATTCAGCGATATGTTTCTTGAGGACTTTCTTGATGCAAAGATAATCTTGGTGTCTCTTGTTTATTCTACCCAAGGGAAATGGTGATATTCTCACTGGATCGCCCCTTTTGCTGATGCAGTGGAGATGGACAATGATCTTCCAATAATCCGCTACCTTCCTCCTGATGGTTGAAACTACAATAACCTGGTTGGCAAATTCAGAGCACGCAGGCTTGTGTCATGGTCCTGAGTGGGAAGGACAAGCCCTGCGTCTGACCCTTACCACTCAGGAGGAGCTCCATCTCCATGTTCACATTGTAGGTTTGCGGAAGCAAGTAGATTCTCCAATGTATGCCACTTGCAGGCTCAATATCAGTGGCTGTGCAGGGTATCTCCACATGGACTGAACTTGTTCCTGTGCACTATGGTTATCAAAGACTGGTTTCTGCGATGCTGTTAAATTCCTGGATCTCCGGTGAGTTGGTTTTGCTCTGAAAATGGTGGGCAGGAAGAAGTGGGGTAAGCCAACGTGATTCCCACTGGGAGGGCTCGGACAACAATTAATGTGTAGGCTTTGGTCAGATCCAGCTTCACGGTGGGAATCTCCCACTAACTCGACTAGCACCTTGCGTTAAAACAAATGAATTTAAGACAATACCTTGATGATTTCATGTATGATGGCCTTTTACAATCGCACAGATGCCATTCCTTATCTGTCGACCTCCCCACCTCCTTTTCAGTTCTGTATAACACTTCCAGCTGTAAGTTGTTCTTGATGTTAAGTGCCCGATGTCTTTCATCTTATAGCCATGTCTCTGTCATGCCAATAAATTGTATGAATTTACCTCGATGCATGCAGTGAATTCCTCAATTTGCTTTGAGAATACACATTCTGATAAAATGACTATCACTCTGCTGTTTAATCCATTATTCCTTGCTCCATTCTCAACTTTAGTCCTCACTTTGACTGGTTTGGAAACATTCAGACCGAATCAGACCTAATGGTAATGCTTCCTGAAGGACCACCACCATCGCTGGGTATATCCTGTCCCACCGGCAGGACAGATCCCACTAGTAATGTTGGCATCATTGCATACAATCAGGAAAGGTGTTACCCTGGAATCATCCAAAATTGATTCCAGAAACCAGGAACTCTTATGGGAACAGTTCAAAATATTCAAGGAACCCGTCTGAGGATGGACATCTACTGCCTTCCATACCATCCCTCTGTCAAAACTCAATGTAAACAGATTGGAAGAAGCACTGAGGGCAACAAGGACACAGAACATACTCTGGCCGAGATAATTCAATGTTTATCAGCAAGAGTGGCTCCACAATCGCACCATTGACTGAGCAGAGCGAGGCCTTAAATACGCAGCAGTTGGACTGTGGGAGGAATCGGTGAACGAACAAGAAGGAATCATTCTCACCAAACGACTCATCTGCCCCGCACAATATCTGCATGAGCAATCAGCCACACAGTCCTGGCGGAGGGATAGTCTCAGCCTCAAACTGAAGATACTCCCCACTGTGTCATGTGGCACTACCTCCAATGAATTTGGACATATCTCTAAAGGACAGACCGAATAGAAACTGGTCATTCATGAGGCAGTGTGAGCCATCAACAGCTGCAACATCAATGGCTTCCCTCCAGCATAAAGTCAGAAATGGGCTGTTAACTGTATGATTCCAAAACGTTGAGCACCATACACCACCACACTGATTCTGAAGCAGTCTACTCAGCCCATCAAGATATTTAAGCAGAAAGAGAAGTGAGCCATTCAGCAATTCGTTGCTGTTACTCAACAAGTGGAGCAGATCTTTTAACCTCCCAAATCCACTACATTGGAAAACGGAGATGACTGTTTTCCGAGCGGGAAGCAGGATTAAATTAGGATAAATTAGTCTTCATCGTTGTAAGAGAAATTAATGGCCACAATGACACAGTGGCTCGTGTTGGGTACTCAACGTTTTGCAATCTGTATCAACGGTTTCGATAGATGGATTAAAGTAAGAACTAAATTCATAAATGATGGTCAGATAAACAGGAAACGAAGGTATCAAGAGGAGGTAGAGAATCAGTAAATAGATGAGCAATGGAAAACTTGGCAGATGCAATGTAAGCATAAGAACATAAGAATTAGTAGCAGTAGAAAGTTGTGCGGCCGTCAGAGCCTGCTTCGCCATTCGATAAGATCATGGTTGATCTTTTTGTGGACACAAGTCCACTTTCCTGCACTTTCCACGTATCCCTTAATTCCTTTCTTTTTGAAAAGCTATTCATCTTAGTTCTAACAACGTTTACTGAAGTAACGTGAACTACTTCACAGGGCATGGAATTCCATAGATTAACAAACCTCTTGGTTGAAGAAGTTCCTTCTCAATACAGTCCTAAATCTGCTCCGTCTAATCATGAGGCTATACTCATTTGTCCCAGCTTCACCTACCGATAGAAATATCCTCTTTACTTCTTTATTAATCTATTCCCTTTAAAACATTATATGGTCCTATATAATGCCCCTCAATATTGTGAATTCCAATGAATGTAGTCCCGATCTACTCAGTCTCTCCTCATAAACCAATCAATTGAGGAGATCAAAACTGCTCACAGTATTCCAGGTGTGGCCTCACTAGCACCTTGTACAGCAGCAAAATGTGCTCTCTGCTTTTAAACTCAATCTTTTTCGTAATGAAGAAATAATGCATTCCATTTGCCTTACTAACTTAATTGTTGTACCTGCTTACCAATCTTTTTGCCAGCCAAGTAAGAATCCTTTTTATGATTTTTTCTACCAAAATGTATGAGTTCACTTTTTAAAATGTTGTGTTGAATCGGCCAGACTTTTGCCCTTCACGCAATGTATGTGTGTTCCTCTGCAAAGTTTCACACTCTGCGCACTTTTTTCTGCCATTCATTTTAGTGTCATCTGCAAATATTGATACCTTACAGGTAGTCCCCAACTCCAAATCATATATATAAATCGTAAATAATTGCAATCCCTACACAGATCTCTGAGGCACACCACGAGTCACTGATTGCCAGGCAGAATAGCAAATTTTATCCCCATGCTTTGCTTCCTGGTAGTTAACCGTATAACATGGAACATCAGAGCATATCGCATTACAGCGCAGAACTGACCCGTTGGATCTCGATATTGAGCCGGCCTGTGGAAACAGTTTGAAGCCCATTTATTTTCCACGATTCCATTTTCATCCCTGTGTTCATCCACTGACAATTTAAATTCCCTTAAATGTTGCGAATCTACTACAGTTTCAGCAAGTTTCACACCACTGCTACTGCCTGATTAAAGAAACTACCTCTGACATCAGTCCTATATCTATCTCCCCTCAATTTATTGATACGTCGCCTCGTGCCAGCCATCACCATCCGAGAAGAAGGCCCGCACTGCCCACCTTATGTAATCATCTGATTATCTTTTCTATCTGAATTAACTAACCTCTCAACCACATTTTCAAGCCTCAAGCCCCTCAGCCTTTGCTCATAAGCACTTTGTTCCATACCAGGCAACATACCAGTAAAAACCCTCTCAACCCTTTCCAAAGTTCCACATCCTTCTGATAATGCATGACCAGAACTGTATGCAACATTTCAAGTGCGGCTGCAACAAGCCTTTGTACAACTGCAACATGACCTGCAACTGCAAATTAATCCCCTCGACCAATAAAACCTGACACATTGTTTGTCTTCTCAATAGCTTAATCAACCTTGGGATGGGCAATTTTCGGGGATCGATGTAGATGTGCAGCAAGATCTCTCTACTCATCTGCAATGCCAACAATCTTAATATTAGCCCAGCACTCTTTGTTCCTGTCGCTCCTTCCAAACTGAATCACCTCGCACGTATCCACATCAAACTCAATTTGCTACCTCTCAACCCAGCTCTACAGCTTACACATGTCCCTCTGCAACCTTCAACACTCTTCAGCACTGTCCATAACTCTACTGAAATTGACTAACGCATCCTTCTTATCCCTCATCTAGGTCATTTATAAAAATGACAAACAACAGTGCACACCAATCAGACCGTTACTGTGCACCATACGCAACTGAAATTCAGGATTAACATTTCCCATCAACCGTCACTTTCTATCTTCTTTCAGTTTGCCAATTTCTGATCCAATCCAGTAAATCATCTTTAATCCCATGCCTCCGTTTTTGTGCAGTAATCTACAGTGGGAAACTTATCAAATGCCTTACTGAAATCCACATGCACGACATTGGCCACTTTGCATTCATCCACGTGTTTGGTCACCTCTCAAAGTACTCAATACGTTTCGTGAGTCACGACCTCACCTGCACAAAGTCGTGTTGACTGTCCCTAATCAACGTTCTCCCTCGAGATGATTTTAAATCCTATCTGTTGTAACATTTTCCAACACTTTACTCACTGGTCTATAATTACCATGGTTGTCTCTAATTCCTATCTTGAACAAGCGGACTCCCCTCCAGTCTTTGGGCACTCTTCCGAAAGACAATGACGACACAAAGTTCACAGTCAAAGGCTCTGTAATCGTCTTCCCCACTTCCTCGAGGATCCTAGGATAGTCCAATCCGGCCCATGGAACTTAATTATTTTCACATTTTCCCGAACAGCTAACATCGCCTCCTTGAGAAACTCAATCCCGCCTAGTCTCGTAGCCTGATTATCAGTATACATCTCAATAACATTGTGTTTTTCCAGTGTGAATACGACGAAAAATATATATTTACCGCTTCTTCTCTCTCCACAAAGTGGATACACACTTCTCACTACTGTCCTTGACTGGACATAACCTTACTCTCGTCATTCTTTTATTACTGACATCCAAGTCCACACGAGTCCTCCGAAGAGCCATCCAGATCTATTCCCCTACACTTACCCCTGATAATCCAATTAACACTACAGGCAATTTAGCAAGGCCAATTTACCTAACCTGCACATTTTTTGGACTGTGGGAGGAAACCCACATGACCCAGGGAGGATGAGCAAACTCTACACAATTACCAGAGGTGGGAATTGAACCCGGGTCCCTGGCGCTGTGAGGCAGTAATGCTAACCACTGAGCCACCGTGCCACCCCAAGTGCCATATCCAATGTGGCCTGCCCCTTGTTTCCACTGTAAATGCTGTGTCATAAATCCCCACTCCCACCTCCGCAGACATTGGACAAACTCTGATCAATCTAAAGAACTCCAACTATTTCCAGTCAAAATTTGGAAAATTCTAGTCTCCCACAACAACTAGCCTGTCACTCTCGGTCGTATTCAGATTCATCTTTGTAATTATTCCCTCGACATGTCTGGAACTTTCGCAGGTCAATAGACAACTCCCAAAAGCGTGACATCTCTTTTCCTTTTTCTAAACTCTACCGATGCGACCTCAATAGACGAGTGCTCAAACGTCATTCTGCTACTGTTATCCTATCAGTGTTTAACAATGCCACACCTCTGCTCTTTTACCATCTTCTTTGTTCGTGCTGAAATATCGATGTCCCTGAACAACCATTCCTGTTCCTACTGTATCCATGTCTCTGAATTGGGCACAATGTTGAAGCCCGAGCTACCACCTCACGCTGCAGGTCTACCAGCTTATTCCGGATGCTCCTGGCATTGAACTAGACACACTTCAAAACACTTTCCTGCTTGCTGCTGCATTCTTCGGATCATGAAACCAAATTTCTCACCTCACTATTCCCAAACACCTGGACACTGAAGCTAGGTTAATTCCCATCCCCCTGTTGAATAAATATAAACCTTCTCAACTCCGACCCCCGGCCAGGATATTGTCACTTCTATGGTTCGGGTGCAGAGCGTGCTGCTCGTAAAGCTCCCACCTACGCCAGAATGAGCCGAAATTATTTAGGTATCTGAAACCCTCGATTCTGCTCTATCCCTGTAACCACATGTTCAAGTGCTCTCTCTTTCTGTTCCTCGCCTTGCTAGTACGTGGCACTGGCAACAAAGCAGAGATTAATACCTTTGTTTGTTCCAGCTCCCAGCTTCCATCCTTGCTCCCCGAATTTCTGCCTTAAATCTCCATCCATTTTCCTACTTATATCGTTAGTACCTATGTGGCCAACACCTTGAGGCTGGTCCCCGTCCCCGTCATGGATACCGAAAACATGATCCATGGCATCATGAATCCTGGCACGTGGGAGGCACCACACCAACCATTAGTCTCTCTTGTACCTCATAGCTTACCCATGGTGGGTCGCTCCCCAAAAAGTATCCAAAACTGTATGCTAGTTCTTGAGGGTAACGCCCACATGCAATCCCTACATTCTGCCAGTTCCCTATCCATTCCCTATGTGTTAAACACGATCCATGGCATCACGGACCCTGGCACCTGGGAGGCAACACACCAACCGTTAGTCTCTCTTGTACCTCATGGCTTACTCCTGTAGGTCGTCCCCCCAATGATTATGCAAAACAGTATGCCAGTTATTGAGGGAAACGGCCACATGGAATCCCTACACTCTCTGCTTGTTCCATATGCGTTCCTCTCTGTATTTTTATTTTACCTGAGTTGTGACTATCTCATTGTAACTCCTCTCAATAACCACCTCTGCCTCCCGAATGATCTGAAGTTCACCCAGCTCCAGCTGCAATTCCTTCATGAGGTTTTTGAGGAACTGGGGTTGGGTGAACTTCCTGCAGATGAAATCAGCAGGAACAATTGTGATGACCCTTCCCTCCCACATTCTGCAGGTGGTAACCAATCTTCTACCCATGCTAATATCTTACCCCTGACGATATGCATCTTTCACCTTATGCAGCAGCCTCTTGTTCTGTACCCTGCGGAAGATCGTTTGGAAATCTGTGCACACCACATCCACAGGGTCCCAATTGCGCGTAATGTCTTCAGGGAATTCCAAAGGATTTTACAAACATGACCTGCTCTTCATGACCCAAGCTGCGTCTGCCCAACTGCACAATTTCTATCGAGATGCCTTGCTATTTCTTCGTTGAGAATAGACTCAACCATCTTCGCCTCGACAGAGGTTAAGTGAACATATGTATTACTCCCCATTTAAAACCAAGGAACGTATGAACTTTCGGCGGTATGTTACTCCTAATTTCCCTCAGAAGTGTACTCCTACACACTCTATTCCCGCAAGGAATTCACTTAATTCCAGCTGCCTATACCTGACGAATAAATCTGTTTTATTCTCGAGCAGAGCCTCAATATCCACTGGCAGATCCTGTTCTCTACTGCAGCTGGCATTGATTTGCACACTAACAGGAACATGCTATCTCAGAACTCTTGTTACATGACTTTTGAAAGACTCCCACTTTCCAGATCCGAGAGTATGGCGTTGGAAAAGTACAGCAGGTCAAGCAACATCCGAGGAGCAGGAGAATAGACGTCTCAGCGCAAGCCATTCATCACGAAACTTTATGCCAGAAACATAGATTCTCCTGCTCATCGGACACTGCCTGACCTGCTCTACTTTTCAAGCACCACGCTCTCGACTTTGATTTCCAGCGTCTGAAGTCCTCACTTTCTCCCACTTTCCAGATGACCCTTTAACTGAGAACACCCTACCCCAATCATCATTTGAAAGTTTCTGACTAGTAGTATCAAAATTGGCTTTTCCATAATTTATAACGTTGACTTCTGGTCAAGACCTGCCTTTTCCAAAACTATTTTCAAATGAATACAATTATGGTCACTGCTCACAAAGTGTTCTCACTCTTACTGCTTAGTCACCTGCCTTATTTCACAAGAGAAAAGGAAGTTGAGGCGAAGATTAGATCAGCCATGATCGATAGAATGGCACGGCAGGCTTGAGGGAGCGAATGCCTGCATGTGTCTGTGTGTTTATGGTGGTATATATGCGGGTTCGCTTTATGCGTGTGTTTTAGTGTATTAATGTGCATATCTCTGCATCTGTGTCTCTAAACATGTAGGTTTCGGTTAGTTTGGGAATAAATCCATTGAAATTGGAATCAAAATGTCCATTTTCATTCTCTTGCTCACTCTCTGTCCCACTTTCTTGTGTTTAAAGAGATGTTGGCCGCCCCCTACACTGCACAACCAGCAGCTTTGGTTTCAAAAGGCATTGATGACAGTGACTCTCTCAATTTGAGGTGTATTGGCTTTATTGACACATGACTGTAATGAGCACGTGGAAAAGTTTTCAATGCCCTCACTTATGTTGCCATCAAGAGGTACAAGATAGCTCGATATAGATTCCTGCAAAATTGAAAGAACGATAAATGAAATTCCAGCACGAGAATAACGAGTGAACAAAAAAAACCAGAACGAACTCGATTTTCAGTCACTTTACCCCAGTCTGTACTGGCACCGAACCTTCAAACCAAATTGGGCCGAATTCTCAGACTGCACTAGGCTAAGTCTCCAGACCACACCGGGCCGAATCATCAGACTGAACCAGGCGAAGACTTCAGAACATACTGGGCAAAGTCTCCAGAAATTACGAGGAGTCAAAACTCGAACCCTCACGTCCTTGCGACAGCTTTTGGTCTGGAACCCACTGCAATGAAGGAAAAGGAACAAATAACAAATAAACTTGCAGCACAGGAACAGGCCCTTAGACCCTCAACACCTGTGCCAATCCAGATTATCTATGTAAAACTGTCGCCTATTTTCGAGTGGTCTGTTTTCCTTTGCTTCCTGTCCATTCATATATCTGTCTCGATATATCTCGAATGATGCTATCGTGCCCGCTGCGAACACCTCCGCTGGCAATGCATTCCAGGCATCCAATACCATAAAGAACGTTCCATGAATATTTCCCCTAAACCTTCCCCCTCACCTTGAAACCGTGACCCTTAGTAATTTATGAAAAAAACTTTTTGTTATCCACCATGTATATATCTCTCATAACTTTCTAGAACTCAAGAAGGCCCCCGAACCTCCATATTTCGAATGGCAATAATCCTAATCTACTCAGCTCTCTTCGTCGCTTGCGCCCTCCATAGCAGCCAAAGTCCGAGAGAACATCATCTGTATCCTCTCCAAAGCATCAACTCTCTTTGGTAATGTGGAGACCAGAACTGAAAGCTGTTTTCTAAATGTGTCCGAACCGAAGCCGTTTACAACTGTAAAATGATCTGCCAATCTTTTACTCAATACTGGGTCCCATGAAGGAAAGTATGCTGTATGCCTTCTTGGCAACTATATTGACTTGCGTCACCACCTCCAGGGAACAATGGGCCTGAATACCCAGACCTCTCTTTGCATCAATTTCGCCCCCCCAGCCCCCTCCCCCCCCCACCCCCGACTTCCTCATTTACTGTATTGTTCGCTCTTGAATTCGATCATTCAAAATGCATTCCCTCGTATTTGCCCGAATTGACCTCCATCTGTTATTTCTCTGCACATCTCCCCAATCTATCTATTTGCTGATATATTCTCTTACAGTCCCCTTCACTATCTGCCACTCCAACAATCTTAGTTTCGTCTGAAAAATTGCGAATCAGACCATCTGTACTTACCTCCCATTCATGTCTGTATATCACAAACAAAAGTGGCCCCAGCACAGATCCCTGTTGAACATCTCGAGTCACAGGTCTCCATTTTGTGCGACTCCCCTCAACCACTACTCTCTTTCTTTTGTTTCCCAGCCAGTTACTTATCCAACTAGTTCGTCCACCCTGGACCTCATGCGACTTCATCTTCTCGATTAACCTACCATGCGGAATCTAATCAAACACCTTCTTGCAGTCCATGTATGTGACATCTACAGCCATCTCTCACCAATAAAACTACTCCTCTAAAAACTACCGCAACGAATAAACAACTAACCATTATATATAACTTCATCCAACACTCAAATAACCCCCAATCACGGAGCCAGACCAATTCCATTCTCGTCCTGCAATTTCTCATTCAGATTTTGAACCTTGTGTCTCATGCATGTTTAGTTAAATTGCAAGGACCGGATTGTCGTCCAGTTAAAGCTGCTGCAAATGTTCAGAACTGGACCAAATCTCGACAAAACAGATCGACAACATAGCCCAGATCCTATCTTTTATTGAGTTAAAGACACACGAAAAGTGCAATTTCTCCCTTCAAAACAGTTAACAGACAGAACACAATACAGAATTGGCATCACTTTCAGTTCATTTAAAGGCTAAATAAACGAATGCATTGAACAACTATTAATCATCAACTATTCACTGCAGCAAATTCACAAAAATCTATTAACTTTGTTTTCACTCTGGAAATGCTGCCAACCCTGCTCTGTTTTTCAGACATTGTCTGTTGTTGGGTTCTCACAAACACTGATCTTTTTTTTAACATCTGCTACCTCCAGGTATGGAGAAAAGAAAACCGGAAAAAAGAAGTAACGCTCTCGCAGCAGATAGATTCGGCAAGCTTTTTTTTGAGAGGGGACAGATCTGTGCCTATCAGCTTCAGTCTCTCTCGAAATACCACCCCAATTTAACCTGAAGGTAAACCTGAACCCCTGGATCTTGGTGAGCCTGACTCCACCCATTTTTGGTGTTTTAGTTTAATGCAACAACAACAAAAAGAGATTAAGATGCTCAATGCTGTTTAACCACATTTCGGAAGCAGAAATCTCAGCACCATTCTGGCAAAATCATTTTGACAAAAGATGTCTAAAAAGCTACGTTCCTGTTTCTGACAAAGGGTCGGTGATTCCAAAGTCATTCTGAAGTTGGACGAGGCTCTGTCCTTTTAAAGATTGCTTTTTATTTCTGCTCTTGAACAGACATTGTCAATACACGAACACTTGTTCGGATGAGCACAAGTTTGCCCGTTCCAAATGGGGAACAAAATGGCAGATTTCTGAACAGGTAGGTTTTGGACGCGGGGGAGGGGGTGTTGTTTTCTGATGGAATTCTATCTAATCGATGCCAATGTGAATTCACGCAGGGATATTTCACTTAAAAATTAATTCCCTTGTCCTCTGGAACTCATTGGTGTTCAGAGATGTAATTCACACTCTGAGTACACGTTCCTCAATATAACACTTTGCAAATGAATATGGGTCTTCGAAACATCAGCCAACGATTCTGTTCAACACCATCTTAAAGTTGTTGTTCCTCATATGAACGACTCACCGTTGAGTGAGAGAGGTTCATTCTTACAGTGGCTTGTGAGGCTACTAACGCTGAGCGCCGTTACAGTGTGAATGTCAACAGGCGTATCCAAACCACAGCAGCTGAGGCAAGCTGCACTGCTCCACCAAACAGCCTCACACAAGAACAAATTCGGAGGCAATGTTTCCCATCATTTGAACTCCAACTAGACCGAGACTGAATGTCACGGCCTCATTTTCTGCCGGTCAAGAGCCAAACTCTGACTAAACAGCAGCGAGCTGCTGCACTCACATTTTCAATCGGCATTGCTAATCACAGTCCACATTGAAACAAAGCAATTACAACTCGGAACTCCTGAGAGCTGCTCCCAGAATTTTATAAAGTGAAATGACCAGCCTTCTCCGAGTTCCTGTCCTTTCTCTTTTCTCATGGCCAACGTTAAAAGGTTCCAAGAACAACCCCACCCTGCCATTTTAACTGAACAGTCATTGTATATGCCTGAGTGAATAAGCCACCGAACGCCACGCCACGGTTATCAGACTCTGCCCAGCTGTGCCGACTCCAGTCTGGACTGGTCTCACCTCCGCCGCAACTGGTGCTAGGAAACCGAAACGCACCCAATCCACACTTTCTCACTTTCACGCCGCCTCTTTCGCCTCGTATTTCTGCTTTATACCCATATTGCTGGTAACAATTTGCTGCACGACCATTGAATATTGGCTCTCCACCTATCCTTCATTCCATCGGAACATCATGTTGCCGCTTTAAGACAGCCTTTACCAAAACATCAGTTTGGCCTCATATTCTCTTGCTATTTGGTATGGAAGCTTGGAAATTCCTTCTCCCATTCGGTGAAATCGGATCACAACAGCATTTCTCACTCCTTTTGCCATTGCCCTCGGCGCCTACAACATTCATGACTCTCCCTGTTCAATGCACATGTCTGAAATGGCCACAATATCGAAAACCCATGCTGCAAGTTCTCCGCCTTATTGTAGATGCTCCTAGTGTTGAAATTGACACACTTGATACCACCTTCCTCCATGCCGTGAATTTCATGTGATTTTGTAACCATATTTATGAAATCATTTTCCTCAATCTCCTGTACGCTGGAGCTACAATTCAGCTTCCCATCGCCCTGCTGAATGAGTTTCAACCCTTCCAAAGAGCATTGGCAAATACCACCCGCTTCGCCCAGCATATTGGTTGCCCCCTGCTTCAGGTGTAAACAATGCCGTTTTCTCTGGATCGACCTAACCGAGAATGAGACGCAAATATTCAAGTATCCGAATCCTTCCTTCGTCCACAATCCCTGTAGCCACACGTTGAACTCGTCTCTCTCCCTTGTCTCTCTGCCTCGCCTTGCTAGCACGTGACACGGGTTTCAAACCAGAGAAAGCAACTCTCTTTGTTCTCGTTTTAACTTTCACATTAGCTCCCTGAATCTCTGCCTTAAATCACCATCCCTTTTCCAAGCGAAGTCGGCGGTGACTATGTGGAACAAGATTTTGAATTACTCCCATCTCCATTAAGGTTTCTGAAAACAAAATCTGAGATATCACGAACCGTGGCACCTGGCAGGAAACACACCCAATGTTAGACACTCTCTTTTCTAAGAATCTACTATCTGTCCCCCAGTTATGGAGTCCCCAGTGACCAATGATCTGCTCATATCCCCCACACCCGTTACATTCTGAGCAAAATGGAAAGACTCTGTGCCAGAGAACCGTACCCCAATTGATTACATCTGATAAGTCGTCCCCGCAACAGTATCCAAAACAATGCTAAGGAAGTGTATATTGCCACTTTCTCTTCAACGTAACTCTAGTGACAGTCAAATGAAACAAAGCGACACCCAAAAGTGAAAACGTCAATTCAGAACAAGGCTCTCGTTTTGTCTTTTCTTTCAATGTCCTCTCAAAAACTATTTGAGGCGTCGAGTCATACAGCACAGAAACAGATACTTGAGTACAACCATTCCATTACAACCATAATCTCACACTAATTTATTCCCAATCGCCTCCTCCTGTTCAGAATCTGCCAAAACTCTGTTCATGTTCCAATCCAAATGTCTTCTAAACTTTGTAGCTGCACCCATATCCATGAATTCGTTTGGAAGTTCACTTCAAACATGAACCTCTTACTGTGTAAGAAGAATACGCCTCAGGTTTTTTTCCTGAAGCTTAGCTCTAATCAAATTTAAAAAAAAACGCTTTTATTTCGAATCACCCACCGTGAGGAAAGGTTGCATTCCATTTGTCTTATTTGTGCCTCTCAACGTTATTAAAACTATAAAAGGTCACCCCGCTACTTCCCAGGCTCAAGTGAAAAAGATTCCGGGCTATCTTTATTACTCAAACACTTCATTTCCAGCAACCTCCTCGCAAATTTTTTAGGAACCCTCTCGACCTCAATCATACCTCCCCAAGTAAGACTGACCAGTAATTCACACATTTCTCCAGGAAGAATTATGCACCCGTACCCCTTATATGTCTGTTCGATAACATTGCCCAATGCCCTAAATATAGTTGTATAAGCCCTGCCCTCAGTTGTTTTACTAAAATATAACACATTTCATTTATACAAATTAAGCTCCTTCTATCATTCAGCCTCTCGAGCCTGTTCGGCCATTCATGACGTTCATTCTGATAGGCCCATCCTCTTTTAACCACCCTCTCTATTTATCTTCTATGTCTATGTATTGTATCGACACAACAATGTTGCAAGTTTAAAATTCAATCATTTTCTTTGACAGTGAGGCCCACAGGCTGACAATTCCCCTGGGGTAAAAGAAAGTGAAAGAAACACAATAAGGTTCCTACTGGGCATGTTGTTGGTAATGCTTGTTCTGCTCTTCTCTTTTTTCAAGAATAATTGGAACTCGTTGGAGCTTTCCTGAGTTTCCCGCCATCATCTGTCTGAACACAAAGTTTGTAGCCAGCTTGTCCTTTTGTGTTGCACAACTGCGACTTACAGAGCTGCGATTTCAAAAGGCAAAGTGCATTCCTTACTGCTAATTCGATTGTCACGTTTTGAGATTATCAGACCAAACATCAACTTCATTGCAATTCGATATTCTGTTCCGGAAATGGACTCAGTCTATGATACGGATAACCTAGCAACAATGGAAAAAAAACTTAGCAAACGAGGAATTAAACTTGCCGGGGATGGGGAGGGAGCATGTTTGAAAGAGGAAGAGAATTTTCTTCAGAACTTTTCAATTTTTCTTCAGAACATCTTCGCTGTTTACAAATAGAAGACATTTTACTTTCATTGGTGTTAGTGTGTTGTGAGTAAGTAACACTGTCCGGTGAACTTAGCAAATCTAATTCACTCATCAAACAGAGTACCCAGTATGAATTAGGGCTATCACTGATCAGATACTTCTTACTTCTGTGTTTGGAGTCTGTGATTTGGCTGGGGAAATTTTGGAAAATTTGAGAGAGAAGTACCAAATTGTGCAGGGGTTTCTCCTTCAGAGCAGAAGTATTTTCGCTCTCCATCTGATCGAATCCTTCCCCATGTTTATGAACATGGTGTTTCCTTCAATGTGCCAGCTTTCCAAACAAAAGTCAGTGCCAGTCACCCATGGCAGGAACAGTCAGTTCTAGGCGTCAGTCACCTCCCTGTCTTCAAATCCGAAAGTGAACTTCTGTATAGCACTGTTGACTGATCTGTCTTTTTGGCACTGAGTGCTCCCCTGCATGAAATTCACACAATATCTAAACGGTAATTCTGATTCTATCTACTTCTCTTCGAGTATTTATATCTGCACTTCTGTCTATAGTCTTGCCTGGAAGATGATTCCCCTGTTAGTGTAGCGCAAACGAAGCACTGCAATCCGATAGTTGTTTTTCTGGGTACACCAGTATGCTCTCTTTATCACCTCTTTCTGTTTATTTGTTCTCATTTCAACTCTGCGGTTTGTACTCTAAGGTTTTGTGAATCAGAGGGTCGCAGCGCTGCCCCCTCGAATGTTACTCTCCAATGGGAAATAAAGACAAACATTTTCTATTTACCACCATGCGCCCTCCTCGGCGCCAACGAGGATTCCTTTCTTCAAGGTGTGAGAGAACTCAGCTTCTGTGGCAAAGCATGCATTCGGGATGGAATCATTGAGTGGGCTTCACCCTCCCCACCCTCGCCCAAAACACTGGCCCTAATCGTTAAGCAGGACCATTCCAGGAAAGCGAACACCAAGAACAATCAGACAAACTGAGAAATCATCACCATTTAGAAGGGTACAATTCACGAACTCTATTGTGCCTCCGTCATCGCGTTGATGTTTTATTTCCAGGCAGGAAGGGAAACGTGGCAATATGTTCTCACACAGGAAAAACATAGATCTATCTATCGGAGAAAGGGATGGATGTCTTGGTCACAAGAAGGGGCTCCTATTGGCTACCTTACATGTTTTGCTGTGCTCACTATTCTGTCATTCCACCATAAAACCTGAGCTCAGGGTGATTTCCGGATGTATAACAACAGGACTGCATGTGAGTTCGAAAGTCAGGAAACAGCGATGGCTGTCTTGCTATTCCTCGTTCTTTTCTGCTTCTCTCCTGGTAAGATGCTAACCACTTTGTAAAACTCTTTCTCTTTAGTGCGTTGGCAGGGTAGAAAGGGCATCTGAAGGAGTCCAGGAAACACTGTGACAATCAACATTTGTCACTTACCTTTGTTTTGATGCTGATGCCAATTCATTGTTCTTTTGCTGCTCAGAACTTAACCTGAAACGTTTCCTGCTCAGTGACTCCGATGGGGTTGCCGCATTATTTTAACGGTATTATATAATGTTAAGCTGTCTGCATTTGTATAATACGAGATTCTGGTTCAGCCCAGAAAACGATGAAAAGCATTCGGTTACATGGGGAAACAGAAAGCAAACAAAGCAAGCTTTCATTAGAACTCATCGATTTAACCAAGTCTATCGACAAGGCTCGCCCTTACCTCGAGAGAGTGAATGATCAGAGGCCTGATTATAATGGGAGAGGGCGTGAGATCCACTCCAATACCGAGCCCTGTGTGGTACAAGAGGGGATATACTGCAGATGCTGAAGGTCGTCAACGCAGGGGGACAGAGTAGATAGCACTGCTACCTCACAACGCCAGGGACCTGTCTCAATTCCACCATTGGCAATGGATTGCGTGAGTTTTCTGCATTCGCCCCCGTGTCTGCGTGGGTTTCCTCCGACAATCGAAAAATTCACCGATTATGTGGATTGGCCGGAAATACAAGGTTACAGGGAAATGGTGGGATGTTCTTCGGAGGGGCAGTGCAGATGTGACGGACCAAATTGGCTCTATTTCCTCTGTTGGAAATCAACAACAATCAGATTGCGTCATAAAGCCAGCCAGGCTCTTATCATCTGCAGGGACAGAAAGCAGAGTTATCAACTGTCACATACGTCACTGATCTGAAAACGTGCCCATTCTGTCGACAATGCAATCAGAAGTGAACAAAGACGCTTGTATTTCTGTCGACATAAGGGTGTATGTGAACTGTTCCAGCCGTTTATCCCGATTTCAGTTCTGGGAGAGCCCATATAGCCGCTTATGGCGCGTTTTTGTTTCCAACAGTGTCTTATCAAAGCGAAGTAACAAGATGGTCGAAATAGTCTCTCCGGACGTATTTCTCATTACCAGAACTGTTCACTGGACAGTCACTCCCTCCTTGTGGCCAAATGCGTTCCTGTGCAAGATAGGCAAGAAACACAAAAGTTCAAATGGCCCCAAACATTCTTGCCCATTCTTGTCTGAACGTCCCACATTGAAAAGCACCATAATTGGGATTAGCGAAATGTTAATGGAGTGGAATGATATTACAACTCTGCCTAATCCTGGACTGGGCATTCCGTCTTGATCTTCCAAATCAATTGCCTGCAGTGAAGAATAAACAAACTGCAATTCCTCTACTTCTGAAACGTCCTTTACATTTAGGGAAAGAGACTGAAAGGTTATAAGTTATTTTGAAATATTTATGAAAGTCCTCTGTGCTCCGAATCGCCCTTCGCAATCCCAATTCTCTGGCGATCACCCCTATCAGGTGAAACTGATTAACCAGTCACGGCCAACGCCATTTGATGCAAGTCCATATGGAAGATTGTTCAGAAATATTTGTAAAATGATTTGATTTTTCTCTCCAGGAGGGAACATGCTCTGAAAACGTTACAGTGGAGTAGAAACTTTTACCTTGACTTCTCTGACTCCACAGATGCTTTCAGATCTGCTGAGATCCTCCAAAAATAACATGTTCTCATCTCCTCGTATTTTGAAATTGCACGCACTCCTCCAAACACAGAGTGTCAGAAGCAATTTTGGTGCTAGCTAATCTGTCCTCACTACCCATCCCTATTACCCAGCCCTCAACTAAAACATGAGAATTTGTGTGTTAATCGTTTGTTGGAAACATTCCCTATTTAATCATAACCTCTCCAATTTTTCTGCAATCCAGTTTTGTCTACAATGTCCTGTTTCCAGTGTGTGGAAATTTCCACTAAGCTCCAGTCGCAATGGAGGGATGGTATGGACATGGGGACATTGCAGAAGAAAGTCTGCAACTCTCTCGCTCCTGAATCCAATTTGATGGTGAGTTCCAATGAGATTGAAAAGGAATGTAATGGGAAAACAACATCGGGAGTATCGTGAGCAGATTGTGTCTCCCTTATTTTTAGGAAATACATAATTTCGTTGGAGAACTTTCACAGAAGGTGCACCAGGACGGTCCCCAAGTAGGGATGGATTGCTTTATGAGCAATAGTTAAACAGAATGGGACGTGAGAATCTGGGAGGACAAACCAGTGAGGACATATGGTAGAGCCTGTGGAGTGCTGGTGAACAGAGGGACCAAGGGGGTGCAGGTACGCAGATAGTTGTAGTGACATCACTGGTAGACAGGGAATTGAACATTGGTTTTGATGCACGTTCCTTCATTGGTCAGAGCATAGCGTGCAGGAGACGAGATATTATGTTAGATCTGCATAAGAATTTGGTGAGGTTACTTTCCGAAAACTGCGAACAGTTCTGGTCACTCTGCTGCAGGAAGATAACATTATATGTGGATGAATGGAAGAAAAGATTTCCAAGCATGTTACCAAGACTGCAGGGTTTATGTTTTGACGAGAGGCTGGATAGGCTAGGATTAATTTCCCTTGAGTGTAAGCGGATGAGTGGGTACCATATTGAGATGTAGTAAATCAGAAGGAACACAGATGATGTGAATCACTGAGGTGTTCTCTGTTGGTTAGGTGGACCAAAACCAGAGAGCGTAAATTTAAGGTGAGAGGCAAGCGAATTAAATGAGAAGAGTTGTGTAACTTTTTCATGCATAGGGTGGTGCGTACATGTCGTCAGCTGGCAAAGGAAGTGGAGGAGCCTGGTACAATTCTAACATTCAAAGTACATCTGCATGTTATCAGCTGAACCTGTTTCCCTCTTTCCAACATCTTCTCACAGTGCGTGGATTTTATCAGAGACAACATCGAGGTGGTCACAAAAGTCGTCAAGATTCCGGGCATTTATGATCTGTGTGGGGTGAGTATCACGGACTCAGCATTCACTAAAATCTGCAACTCTGAGGGCCAGCACCTGAAGAACTCACTTCCTCCGAAATTACCTTTGTGTATTTCAGCAACAGACAGGGAAAGTGATCTTGCAATTCAGTTAAGAACAGCAAAGAGTCAGTGGGTCAAATTGGGCCTCCTGCTTTCCGTTACTTCACTCAAATAACTGAAGGTTTCAAAGAATTTTATCCCCTTAACTTCGTGATCAGCCACAAAGAGTGCCCGAGAATTACAGTCGTTTCATACCAGTTTCCTACTGGGGCATAGCCTGCCAATTTGACCCTATTCCATTCTGGGAGAGAATACCTCCAGCCAGCACCCCCCCCCCCCGCCACACACACACACACACACACGCACGCACACACATTTTCTCTCTCGAAGACGCATTCACTCAGACTCTCTCTCTTAATTTCACACTCGCACACATACACTCACAGATATACACATACACACATGCAACACATTCTTAAACGCACACACTCTCGCTGTTGAACACAGTGTGATTCACACACAAGAACAGTTACACACACACACACTCTGACACTCACACGCACTCACACAAACAAGGACACACGCACATGGTACACATACACATAGACTCACCCGCATATCCGCACTCACTCACTAACACCGACACACATGAACATAAACACACACAGATAAATATGCAAACGAACAGAAAAAAGTGTTATCGACATTTGGAAAAGGTTTGCATAAACCGGAGTAGATTCTCCATAAATTGTCAGATTGAAATATGATATTATTTTATCTCGTTGAGGGAGAGATGAAGCCTGAGTGCAGATATGTGCAGCTCAGCAGCAAAACATCCTGTTGACTGGAGGGAGGGGTTCGAGCAGTTGAAAGGGTTCTCTTGTTCCTGCGTTTTGCTCGTGTAGATAAAGAAGTAGAGTTATTCCAGGTGGGAATTGAGTCTTTCCCTAATCAGTATCAAATTAATGTGAAATTGAGTGAGGTGTCTTGTTTGATAAGGCCACCCGATCAAAGGACAAGTGTTTTATTACATAAGAACATGACTTAAGGAAGGACGTTGTACAGCGAGGGAGCCGTGGTTCACGAAAGAGGAGTGAGAAGGCTAACGTTAGAATAAGACGTGAAGGGTCAGTTAGGCACTTGAGAGGTAATGTCAGCAATGGAATCCCGAAAGAGAGAGCGAAGAAGACCGGAAAGGGGACATGAGAAGTTGTTGGAGCTTTGGATCAAAGAAAACCGTTAGTCTTTCCCTAGGTATACCAGGGATGAAAGAATGACAATAGTAAGGTTAGGGCCAATCGACGAAAGTAGTAGGAAGTTAAGCATGGAGTCAGAGGAGATAGGCGAAGTCCGAAATGAATATTCATTGTCAGTATTCACACTGGAAAAATGTTGTCGAGTAGAATACCGAGATACAGGCTAACTGACGAGATGGGATTTAGATTCTAAAGGAAGAGGTGTTAGCAATTCTGGATTGTGTGAAAATAAATTCTCTGGAAAATCAGGGAGGTGGTTGTAGAGCTTTGGCTTTGATCTTTATATCGCTATTATAAACAGGGATGGTGCCAGAAGTTTGGATGATAGCAAATATTGTTTCCTTCTTCAAGAAGGGGGTAGAGACAACCATGGTCATTCCAGATCAATGAGGCTTATTTCGGTTGTGGCTACAGTGTTAGAAAGGTTTAGTAGATAGGATTTATAATCATCCAGAAAGACAACAAGGTGATTAACGATAGTCAACACGGTTTTGTGAAGGGTCGGTCGTGCCACACAAACCTTATTGCGTTTTTTGGGAAAGTGGCCAAAATAGTGCATGCTGGTAAATCAATTGATGTGTTACATATGGATTTCAGTAAGGCGTTTTATAAGGTTTCCCGCCGAATGTTATTGCATAAAATGCGAAGTTTCGAGAGTTAGTTATTTGGTGGTCTTGATCAGAAATTTGATAACTGAACGAAGACAGCCCATTGTAGTTGATGGGAAATGTTCATCCTGGAGTTCAGTTCCTAAAGGTGCACGGCAACGATCTGTTATGGGACCACTGCAGTTTGTCATTTTTATACATGTCCTGAATGAGGGCGGATAAGGATCGATTAGTAAATTTGTGGATGACACGATGTTGGTAGAGTTGTGCCCAATACCAAAGGATGTTGGAGGTTGCAGGGCGACACAGATACACTGCAGAGCTGAGCTGAGAGTTGGCAAATGCAGTTTAATGCTGAAAAGTGTGAGCTGGCTCACTTTGGAAGAAGAAACAAGAGTGCAGAGCACAGGATGAACGGTAAGATGCTAGGTAGTGTCGATGAACTGAGAGATTTTGATGACCATGAACATGTATCCCTGCAAGTCGTCACCCAGTTTGAGAGGGTTATTAAGAGGTTATGCAGTATGTCAGCTTTTATTCTTAGTGATACGGAGTTTCGGAGCCATGAGGTCATGCTGCAAGTGTACGGAAATCTGGTGCAGCTGCACTTGCAGGATTGCGCACAGTTCTTGTCACCACCTTTATAAGATGGATGTGGAAATCTTGTTAGGTATCAGAGGAGATTTACCCGATGTTGCCTGATGTGCAGGAAAGGTGTTAGATGAAACGCTGAGGGACATGAGGCTGTTTACGTTCAGTGAAAGAAGGTTTAGAGATCACTTAATTGGAACGTATAAGATAATCAGACATGTCAATTGGTGAAAAATGAGAGCCTTTTTCCTCGAATGGCGATTGTTATAACGAGTGGGTATAACTTTAAGTTGAGGCTTGATAGATATCGGACAGATGTCAGAGGTAGTTTCTTTACTCAGAGTGCACTCGGTGCATAAAATGGTGTGCCTGCCACAAAACGAGAATGGCCCAGTTTAAGATTATCTAAATTGTCATTGGATAGACATGGATAAAAATGGAATAGTGTATTTTAAATGGACTTCAGATTAGTTTCTCAGGTCGCCACAGCATCGAGGGTCGAAGGGCCTGTACTGCGCTGTAATGGTCTAAGTTCTATGTTTAATATTCAAACATAAGAAATATAACGAGCATACGTAGGCGATCTGACTCCTCAAGCCTGCTTCATCATTCAGTAACATTGTGGGTGGTCGTTTTGCTGCTCAACTCAACTTCCCCGCCCATTCGCAAAAAACATGAATTTCTGCACTGTTCGAATATCAATCTAGTTTTGACTTTAAAACAAAAAAAATGGTAGACTTAATTGCTTCAGGTGATAGGGAAATTTGCAGATTCACAATCTTTTGGGTAATGAATCAATTATTCAACTGAGTCGTAAATCTGCTTCCCTCAATGTAGAATATATGTCACTCCGTTTTAATTTGACCTACATGTGGAAATAACCTCCCTGCTTCGATCTTAACTATTCCCTTCATAATTTTACTTGTGGCAAAAAGACCGCTCCCATTGTTTTCTAAATTCCAATATGTATCAGCTCAGCTACTCAGTCTGGTCCTCAAAAGGCAAAGCTCATTACTGTAGAATCAATTTATGGAACCTCTCTGCGTCCCTTACAGTGGCATGACATTATTTCCCACGTAAGAAGACGAAGATTAGACATAAGTTTCCAGATGTGGCCTCATCTGCACGCGATGCAACTGCAACATAACCTACGAGTCTTGAAAATCCATCCGTCTTGCAATTAAAGTAAATATACCAATTCCTTTCTTAGTTACCTGATGCAATTGCAAATCAACCTCCTGAGATTGATGCACATGTACACACAGGTCCCTTTGAATCGCAGCATGCTGCAACTTTTCTCCAGTTAAAAAAACAATTGTGTTGCTGTTATCCCTGTCAAAATGAGTGACTTTACATTTACCAGAATTGTAGTGAACCTGTCACACTCTTACCCACTCACTTAATCTTTCTCAATTATTCTGCTGTTTTCGCTATGCCCCTCATCATCGTGTCATGTGCGAACATTGACACTTTACACCTGACCTAAAATTCCAAATCATCGGTGTCAGTTCGAAACAATTACGATTCCAACGTTGATCTTTGAGGCAAATCAGTAGACATTGATTGCCAAAATTAAAAAAAAGAAATGATTTATCCACAATTATTGTTTTCTACTCACTAGCTTGTAATTTACACATGCTACCTCCTTACCAATAATGCCGTGCACCTTTATTTGTTGCACCACCTGTGTGCATTTCCTTGATCAATGTCACCTGGAGATTCAGATGCATCACATACAATGATTCTCCATGGCCCAGTGCATGACATCTAGGAATTCCAGCTCTCACAATATGTCGTGGGAATACGTGCAAACAGTACTTCAATCAGGAACGAGAGCAAAAGGAAAAATGTAGCATTTATCACAACCGAGACCACTGTACCCAAAACAGATAGTTCTAATCGTGACAGAACTAGAATTGAATTAGACAACGAGGACGTTCTTGAAAATTGGCCTAAATTACTGGTTAACCTTCCAGAGTAAAATCAACATGAGGTGAAAGAGTTGTATCAATTCTCTGGAGAGATATATGGGATTAAGCAGGGAACTGATCGCACTTCATGTTTAAATAGGAAATGCTGTTCTCTTGAAGCAACATTCTTTTTGGCCTAATCCACTAAAATAGATAGAGCTGCAAAAAAAGATTGTAAATATGTTCACTGAAAGTTGAAATGTTGCGAGCAGCTACTCCGGTCCACTGTTTCCCCTTATCCTGGGAAACTAGCGCAATATTTCCTCTGTGTGGTTGACCAGAGAATTGTGCTTACATCAATGTCACCTTTGTGAATTGGTTCACAGATACTGCAATTCTGTGCTTGGGTTAAATACGCAGGTATAGTTGGAAATATCAATGATAACTTTGACTTTCCTCCTGAGTTTCAATCGTAGAAGACGAACCCAGAGTAAAATACGCCTGCACAAATTCACTGTCTGTTCTTGTGCAGAATATGGAATATTTATAGACCGCAACTTGGCACGAAACTTTCATACTTCCCAAATCAATACAACATCTGGCTGTAAAATAAAGTTATATGGGCTCTGTACAAGCAAATTGAATTGCTTCCATCTGTTAAATCGTGAGGGCGTGGGCAAAGAGTCTGTTCCACTGATGCATACTTCTAGGAGCTTGTGAACAAGGCTTCATTTATTGAATTTGTCCTTTCAGCTATGGGAGCCATGAATTGAGACATCGATCACCCTCTGTCTCTTACTGTCATGGCCTGCCAGGTTACTCACAATCCCGAACCCCAGAAAGGCAAAGTTCACTTTCCTGCTCTTCAAACCGAAACCCGTGAAAGCCTGGATCAGAATGAAAAAATTCTCTGGCCCTAACTCTCCCGCCTCCTCCAACTCGCTTCTGATGCCATTGCATTGACCTCCATAGTCAGCCTCGGGGAAACTGCACATCATCTCTACAGGGTGATGGTGATTCCGGGGAGTACACCACAAATTTAAGACATTGCTCAAAACTTCATCCAAATGGATAACCAACAGTGGAAACAGTGCTGGATGACCTTAGTAACACAGATGTATGTGAATGGGTGTCCCATTTAAAGCACACTGCTGTCGTGACTATTCCAACTCGTTGCATCATTTAAAGTGCGTATTGCTCAGAGATGATGACCCCTCTCAGCCGAGACATGGAAACATTACAGTTTCTTCAATATCACAGCGTTTTGCGAAGATTTATGTTTCTCAAATCAGGTCTGCATTTTTCACAACTGCCTGCATTTTGACCTTTCCTTCGTCTTTCGTAAAGCTTGTCTTTGCGAGGGGCATGGCTGGATCTTATAGCATGCTGCAAATGTGAAAATATCTTTCTGCTGCAATGTATCACAATGGCAGTGAACCAAAATAATGTGAGAATGTATTTGCTTCGAACTCTCATTGAGGGTCACCACCAGGAAAAAGATGTGGCAAAAGATGCTCAGCCAGTGTCATTCATGAAGGTAGTAAAGAAAACCCCAATAAAAGCCGAGGAGATACAGGACAGAGCACAGCCTGGGCAGAGGGTGGGTATGAAGTTCTGAACTGATCGCTGTAAATAACTGACTTCAGTGGGTAAAATTTACTTAGAACGAATTGGGGAGAAGAACAAGAAGTTATTATTTTTAACATACAGGACCAACCAGTGGCTGATAGTAGGGGATAAGCTAATTCACACTCTTTCTGATTTGTTACCCGAGTATATGGCAATTTTTGGTAAACATGGACATAAATTTAGCGTTGCCTATGTCAGATCAGTTTGGACTGCCAACTGAAGACTGGGGAATTACCAGTGGGAGTGATTGACAAAGTGTCAATTCTAGCAGTACAGTTTGTTCTTGGTAATGAGCTACAGAGAATCAAGGTGGGAGTGACTCCCCTTTGTTGTGAAGAAGCCCAAGGATGACAAAGAAACTGAGGAGTTACAACGTAAATACACTGGCATTTTCGGAGACTGCGTATTAACCAGATCTCACGATTAGAAGTTAAAGCACGAACAAAAACGAAAGAGACAGAAGAAGCAATTGAGTTGCAGATCGCGGGCACGCTGTTTCACAGAATCATGAGGGACGAATCGGTAATGGCAGATGTTCAGAGAGAAGCGTTTAGGCCCTGAAAGTTTGAGTTACTGCAAAACCAAAACAAGACAATAAAGGTATATATTACATGCATATTCCGAAAAGGAGGCAGAGGATATTCATGAGTATAATTATCTAGAAGATAAAATCCAAAGACGGAAATGGAGACCACGGCAGCTTCGCGTAGAAGAGAAGTAGGCCGAAGTGCACCAGATTGTGTTGCCAGTAGCATTCGAGTAGTAGGTGTCGCGGGTAGCACATGATCCACCTGTAGGTGGTCACCTAGTGCTACACAAGACTCAGGCTCAGAGACGAAAGCATTTTCATTGGGCTAGAATGCACAAGTATGTGACCACTCATTGCAATACGTGCCATTCATGACAAATGGTAGGTAAGCCAGAGGTAGTATTAAAACCATCACTGTTGTTCAAATTCCCGCATCTGAAGAACCTTTTACTAGGGTTATATTGACTCTGTAGGTCGCCTCCCAAGAGCTGAAGTGTTAATCATAATGAGGGCAATTCCATTACGGAGTATCAAGGCAAAAAAGATTGATAGAGCAGTTAATAACTTTCTTAAAAGGATTTGGGATACCCAGAGAGATCAGTCGGACTAAGGGTCTAATTGCGCTGTGATGTTGTTTAAGGAGGTTAGAGAAAACTTTTGATTTGGAGATGCCGGTGTTGGACTGGGGTCTACAAAGTTAAAAATCACGCAACACCAGTTTCTAGTCCAACAAGTTTAATTGGAAGCACACTAGCTTTCGGAGCGAAGCTCATTCATCACCTGATGAACGACCGTCGCTCCAAAAGCTCGTGTGCTTCCAATTAAACCTGTTGGACTATAACCTGGTGTTGTGTGATTTCTATCATAGAAAACTTTAGTATGCATCACTTTAAATCAAGTATGTATCACCCTGAATCACAGACAGCGTTAAAAAGGTGACGGTGAAGACCATGTTGCGAGCATACTGTCAGGGTAACCCTAAAAATTAGGATAAATGAATTCCTTTCGTATTGTTTATGATTCGAATTTCCCCAAACGAGTCTACTCAGTTTACAACATTCGAGTTGATATTCGTTGATGAAATGAGAGGGTCTTTGAAATTAATTAAAGAGAAATTCACTGGGCCAAAGTCAAAGATATCACACTCATATTATGTACCGCGGTGAGGGATAGATTAATTCGAGTCGGTGAATTACCTGAACAGCACAGAAAGAGAACACAGCTAACAATGAAGCAGGTGGCAGATGAAAACTCTGAGACTCGGACGTTTGCCCGCAGGGCCTCGGGGATGATGTATTCGTGTGGCAACCAGTGATAGGAAATCCCTTGGAAGCAACGTTTAGTGGCCCCTATCAAATTCAGAAAAAGATGACTCATGTGAATGATTTAGTAAACATGCCAGATTCAAAGAAAGACCTGAATTGTGTATGTCAGGAGAACATGTTGAATCCGGACTATACGAGAGAGAAAGAACTGGAGAAGCAGGCGTTTTTTGCTGTCCCATCGAGTAAGGAATCGAATCCTGATATTAAAAATTTTGTTGTGCGACAAAATAAGTTAAAATTGAGTAAGTCCTTTATGAGTGAGATAGGTTATTACAACGGCAACGAACGTAGTTGAGAGGTTTGTGACAGCAGTATGAGGAGATTTGTAGCAATCAAATGGGGAGGACTAATGCTATTGCACAGGGAATGTTGTTCCAATACTGGAACACGCTTATCGGGTTCATCCCTTGAAAGTCAGACAGGTCCTGAATGCGGTAGATGCCATACCTAACGAGGATATTATTGTACCAAGCCAGAGTGAGTGGCGTTCACCGAAATCTTAGTTCCCAAACACGGACGAGTCTCAACGATTTGGCGTGGATTATCGAACAGTTTATGGTATAAGAGAATTGGACATATATCCAATAACAAGATTGGAGATCTGTACAGAGAAAGTTGTACAAGTTCGTAATCTCACCAAATTAGATTTCCTGTTTGGTTATTGACAGGTACTTTTATCAGTTACGGCGAAATAGATTTCTGTTTGTAAAACCCAAATGAGCTATATCAAATGAAAATGATGTATTTCGGAATAAAGAATGCACCTGCCACATTTTAAAGACTCATGAACAGCGCTGTGGCTGGGTTAATACAGTGTTCAGTGTATTTGGCTGATGTAGTGATCTTTCAGTCCATGAAAGGTCACATGGTACAATTTGCAGAGCTCTTTGAACGATTAAGAGTAGCAAAGCTGAGAATAGACTTAAACAAAATTGAATTCGCTAATGGAGAGGTGACGTTCTCGCGATATATCATTGGTCATGGAAGGTTGACCCCATGGCCAATTCCATCAAGGAATTCCTTCAACCAGTCTCGAGGAAAGAGTTGCTTTGATTTTTGCGACGAAGCAGACTCCATCAGTAGTTTGTCAAAACGTCAGCAGTGTATATGTAGCATAAACAGATTTCATGAAGATAACCAGAAACTTTCGGTGGACAGAACAATGCCAGGTGCCAACTGTATATTTAAAAGCAATACTAACTATCGCACCAGTTCTAGCTACACCAAACTTTTCAAACCCCTCAACGTTGCGAGCGATGCTCTTGACATAGGAATTGGATCTGTATTACAACAGGAAGATAGTCATGAAATTCAACTGCCAGTTGTTTACTTTTCAAAGAAACGCAACATCCAAAAGAGAAAATACTCCACGATGTAAAAAGAACTATTGAAATTGGTACAGACCTTACAACATCTTAATGTGAATGTTCCAGACAATGTGTCAGAGACGTTTCCTTTAATGAATCAGAATATACTCATTTTCTTCGCACACTTTAAAGAACACTTTAAATGTTTCATTGGAGTCTTATGTTACATACATTTAATTTACAAATTCTAAGTGTTGCAATACATAAGAATGTAATTGCAGACGTCCTTTCACAGATTTAACTGACAGACGTTAGATGAGATTGGTTTCTATCCAATGTCTATTTGTAGATTTATGCATATGTGTATGTATGTGTGTGTATATATGTCAAGATGAACTTAGATTAATGTTATAAGTATGCTGTGAGCATAAGGTTCAGAAGTACAAAAGAAAAAGGCCCCATCCGTTCATCATGATCGTTCAGTTTTATCTTAAGTTGGCAGATGTTACGAACTTCTGGACATGTGCTCCACTTTTAAGCGAGCTGAAACACCTGGCTGGCAAAGAGTGTGCTGGTCGATTATAAAAAGTAACCTTTGGTTGAGAAACAAATACAGGGAGCAGCATTGTCATAGTATAAAACAAATTCAAATGTGGACCAACTGTTTAAATTATGCTGCAGATACCAAACTCCAATAGAACTTGAATTTTAATGATTTGGATGACATCAAACCAGTGAGCCGGTCCGATGTTTCGCCGTTGATCGCCAGGAATTGAACAGATTGATCGCGGATTAGTGATTTTGGTCGTCTGAGAACGATACAGTCTGGTCAGAATCGGACAGATTTGAATATATTTAGTGTCCAAGAAAAGCCGTATAGTTTTAAAGCCTTGCAGGTTAGTGCTCTCGATACTTAAATGAAAAGTAGTTGAGACAATTTGTTTACTTTCAGCGAATTGTGGTTTGTTAAAATAAAAGTGAGAGACATAGCTCTTAAAATTTCGAAAGAGTTTTTGGGATTTGAAGATGATTCTCAAATTTGCCACGAAAATGTTGAAGGAAATCAATAGGTCGTACTTTTAGAATGGCAAACAGCAGCCAATCAGCAACAGACTGCAGCAGAATGTTACCTTGGAACGGTACATGGGCATCAGAAAGTTTTGCAGCAGAAGAACAAAGACACCTACAAGAACCAACAGAGGAACTTCGAACAGGCAAAGCGGACAACTGTTTTGAAAATTGATTTGCCATAGATTTAAGGGCGAATTTATCATAACAGTGCTGTAGAATGTGAGGTTAAATAGTTTTAATACAAATGAGTTGTAACAATTCGTTGCCTAATGTTCTCGTTTTTAGAATAAAAACAGTTATTGTTTTCTTCTTTAAATTGTGATATGTGGGATAGCACAATGCCACTAGAAATTTAACACATTATGGCATGCGGTGAACTTTCATGTGTGTCTGGTTTAAATTAGCAGAAGGGTTTACCTTGTGTTGTAACACGAGAAATGTTAAGTATGGCAAAAGAAAATACTGGAGAAACTTAGCAAAGGTTAGGCAGAGAAAAACGAAGTAAATTTGAGAGACGAATACTGTTCATCTTAATTACTGAAAGAAACTGAAACCGTATATTTTTATGAAATAAACAAGCACTGTTGTGTATGAATGTGGATGCGTGGTGAAGAAGGTCAAAGCGAGACGATTACAACAGGAGAACGTTGGACGGTTGAGCCCAAAGCACAAGACAAAGTGGATGAAAAAGGTCAGAAAGGAGATTCAGAAACTTACTATAGGTCGAAGTATGAGATGTGAAAAATGAGAAATTCTGTCAGCTTTACTTGTCGTAAGACAAAGCAGACACAACTCGATATGGCTGTTGTGGGATTGTCATCAACAGACGTTATGCTGTGAAGTTACTCAGCTGAAAGCCGAGTCCAAATTGCCATGAAATGCCTCAAAAGTAAACGAAGTATTTTACCCTCTGCATGCGTTGAGCTTTTTCAACATGATAGTGTCACAGTTAAAGAAGAAAGAACTGTGCAGCAAAGGAACAAGAATTCCCACAACTGAGCCTCCACATAATACCTTTCTAGACTAAGCAACTTTGCATCGATATGCTCAGTATCCGTCCATTCCATTCCTGTTTACAAATCTGTCAAGATAACTCTTTAACCGAGCCATTGGTTCCGCCTTCAACACTGCTCTGCATGTGCATTCCAGACACTAAGCACTCTCTCTCATCGCCATTCTTCTGAAACGCTCTCACCTTCAGACTTGTGTTCCAAGTAATTGTTATTTCATACTTGGGATTAAAAAATACCTGTACCTATCCATTAATCCAATCCTCGAAAAATTCTCTGTCCTTTTGCTTTTATCGAATTGCCAATCATCCTCCAAATTTAACTGATTTCAATTCCGGTTTATTTTTCAAATTTATGTTCAGAGCTAATACATTGCCAACCGGGCAATGTCCTGATAAACAAGCTATGCAGCCCCTCGAAATCTTTCACATCCCTCTGGTCATGTGACGACGAAAACTGTACACGACATGCGAAATGTGGCCGAACTAAATTTCTATAAATCGGTAACGTAACTTGCCAATTTTATATCGCCTCTGCCCCACGAATAAGGATTGGCATGACATCTACATTCTTGACGCCCTCACCTATTTCTGGTGCCACTTCCAGGAAACTGCAGACCTCTAAGCTACATCCCTTTGCAGGTTGTTGCAACGTTTGATGCAGTTTGCGGTTATTTATCTCCTGCGTTCGAGATCTCACTTAGGTCACCTCCAACTCCTCGTTTTTCCACGCTGGTCTCAAACACATTGACGTCCTGCCGTGTCCTTGGCAATGTTCGTGACATTTCTTAGCACCCACAAGCTTGATAAATTCTGTGTCTAATGACCCTCTCCAAAAACGACCTGATGAAGGAGCTGCATTCTCAAAGATAGTGCTTCCCACATTAGCTGCGTGTATAAATTTGAAATATAAGCATTGATTGCGTTCAGTGGATAGCAAACTTACATTCTTGTCCACATAATTTACAGGTATCCCAGCATTGATCCTTAAGGGACATACTTGCTAAGAGTTTTAGCCTGAAAATTATCTTTCCGTTTTAGTTTCAGTCTTCCATATCTCAGTCTTCTCTGAATCCACGTTAGTATCTCATCGTAGATCTCAAGTGACTTCACATTTTGTAGCAGGCTGACTTGAGGGGCTTTATAAAAAGTCTTCCAAAAGTCCATAGAAGCAACATATCTTGCTCGGTGCTCATTAATCATCTTTGACATTTTTTTCAAGAAAAAATAATTTCTGTTTGTGAGATACGACCTTCTCTCAACAAAGGCTATCTTTCTATGCCAAATAATGATGTGGACGCTCCAGTGCTGGACTGTCGTGGGCAAAGTAAAATGTCATACAACCATAATACCATATAATCCAACAGGTGTATTTGGAAGCACTGGCTCTCAGAGCCCTGCTTCTAAATCTGTTCGTTTTGGGATGGAATTATTAGACACACAATTTATCACAATAGATTACAGCATCATGGAACAGAGGTTATATATCTTGAACAGACCTGAATTGTTGTTAAGTCTTTCATGTAAAATAATGAAAGCTCTCCGAAAGCCACTGCTTCCAAATAAATCTGTTGAAGTATAACCTGGTGTGTGTGACTATTGCGATTGAGTTCATTTTCCGATTCTAAATGCGAGTTGCCCCTGTTACGAAGAAACGTCTGCCACAACTTTCTTGCTGTTGTAAGAGAATTAGTGGCCTGTAATTTCACGAATCTTTCCTGCTGAACATGTTACTAAAGTAAAGAAATATGTTCAATCTCCAGGCCTCTGGCAAGTCTTCTGTTGGAAAAGATGATGCACATACCTTGGGCAAGACGTTAACAATGTCCTCACTTGCATTCTACTCAGGTCTGTGATGTTTGTGATCAGTTCATGGGGACTTGTCTACCGTAAACACATTACAATGAAGTGAAGCCGGTGCACCCTGCATCTAGCAAGCTTGTGTCTTCACGTGTTTAAACTGTCTAATAAATATCATACAAACTAGGAATTACTGTAACTCAGAGTGGTCCATTTAGTCTCCCATGTGTGCATAAACTCTCCAACTGATCAATACCTCCAACTATTCTCTTGGTTTCCTCCCATATAACTGCACATTTCTTCATCTCAAATGTTAATCGAACTTTGTCTTGACTGTATGGATACCAGCTCCTTCCATGATATTCTTAGATCATGGATGAAAGGCATTGAGTACTCGCTGTGGAAAATATTTCTTGTGATAAAGATGTGTCAAACATGAAACTTCTCAACAACTGAATAGCAAAACCTATGTCAATGGATTTGTTCCTGGGAGAAAGTAGATTCGTGCAAATTGACCGAAAGAGCAGAAGCTGGAAACGATAGCACACAATGATCTCAATGAGAGACTGGAGCAAAAAATCTAGTGAGAACAATTACCGAGAAATGACGAATCAATATTATATGCGAGGATGAGTAACTATTTATGAAGGTTGAAAATCACTTATTTCATTTTGTCATCTCTATCTTCATTAAAAGCTCTACGCTGACTACATTTGACAATCGATTGTCCTTACATTTCTAAAAAATAAAGAAAGCGCACCAAATCAGTGTGTTCTGTTTATGACTGATACCTTTTATTGGAATTGTCTGCCCTCCCTCCACGCACATGATATATCCTGCGCTGTCAGCTGCATGAAGCTCAGATTGGCTACAGTGTGGAAACTGGCCATTAACCCAACTTAGAGCGTTTCCCATAATACCAAACCCTCTCTTTGAAAAGCATCCGACTCCGATTCACCCGCAAACTATCCCTGTAACCCTATACTTCCTTTGGCGAGCCTATATATTGAATGATACTTTGGCAATTTAACATGACCAAGCCACGAATTCTGCAGTTTTTTTGGACTGCGACAGCAAAATGGAGCACACGAAAAAAAAACACACGCAGACATGGGGAGAAGGAAAATACTCCACACCAGTCGTTTGCAGCGAGTCATGAAGCCAGATCATGGCGCCTTAATGCCACAGTGTTAATCAAGGAGCCGCAGCGCCACCCAAGTGTATATGACCGAGAAAAAAAAGCTGATGTCTCCAGAATGCCATCAGAGCAATCAACTTCTCACATTTCCTCTAATTTTCAATCTTGTAGTCGATATGTCGAGATTATCACTTCTGTATATTCAATTGTATTAATGGTTTTCTAGGCAAGACAGTAAATTCACTTGAACATATTTTTTTCTGAAGTACACCAATTAACTGAGTGACTTTGGCAAAATATTTTGTTCACGGATCTAACCTGATTGTGCCTACAAAATAACTATTTTCAAAGCAACAACGTATTTCCCGACATATTGCACTTCAAATATTTCCAAAATATTCGACAGATATAAAAGTTGTAAGACATGATTATGATGTTTACTATTTCTCGTTTTCTATATAGACGCAGATATTTCCAACTCTGCAGAGCCCGTGTAGATCTTTACACTTATGTAGGATGGACTGATTATCGACAGTCCCTCTGCACCTTCCATAATGACTTCCTTGATCAAACTGAATAAATCCTAACCCCACTCATTACAACAATTCACGGGATTGGGTGATAGAGCAGTCCAGACCCACATTAAACGTGCCAAGAATGTAGCCCAGACCCTATCCTTTCTGATTGTTTTAAACATATGTAGAGTGGATATTCCAGGCGTGATGCAGCTTGCGAAACCACTCAGTTTTAATAAAAACAGTATCTATTTCGAGACTACCATTTGAAAAACAAGCGAAAAAAGTACTGTATTTAGAATAACTGAGCCTATCTGGAATCCCCATCGAATCTATTAGAACTTAATGATAATGTTGCAAAATTCACCTAAATATACCATTGGTCAAGAAAAAGGTAAAACCAAACGTAGATTCTTACAGGAGAGACGTCACAGGAAGAGAGAGAATGGACAGATTAGAACTGCTTCTTTCTTTAGCCAGCAGTTTCTCTGGGTTTGCTTCTGAAACTGGATCAAACAGAACAGCTGGACAAACCCAAAACAACTGAATTTTGAACTGCGGGAAGAGGCCACTCCCTTTCCTTTGAACAACTGCTTTAGAAAACCAACTCAACAATTATTCCAGTCATATCCGAACCTCAACCTTTATGACTCCTGTGAATATAACCAACGGCAGCACTTCTGTGAGAAAGGAATAGCATTGTCACCATAGAAAGCTTTTGAATTGAAAAGGGTTCTTTGAAGCTGTTCCTACAGTTAAAGGAGTTAATGCCAAATTCCAAGGATCCTAATTCTCTCATTGGAGGGATTTCATCTTCTCTTAAGAAGAGACATCTTTCGCAATCTTAAAGTAACAGCGCGAGCATCACGTGCGACATGATAAGGAATCATCAGTTGCACAGAAAGGGAGATCAAGACCAGTATCAGACAGCAACAGATTGGAAATTTAAACCAATGGATCAAAGTTTGTCTTTGGGACTTTACCAGCTTTCCCAAAATTGGCCATTGTTAACAATGCAGATATAGTTTGTATTTCGGGTGATTCAAGCTGGTTACTATCCTATCCTCACTATTGTTTGTCTTCCTGGTAAGTAACTCCATCTGACTGTTAAGTCAATAAGATGTTTAACTATATTAATGTCCTCGTTATTAAAACTCGGAAAACATCGAAACAGTTAACATAATTTCATCCTGCAAACCCCGTTCTTTATTAAGCACGTGCAACTCCATTATCTGAAAAGGAATCTAACCACTAAAAGCGATTGGTGATATTGCTCTCAACTGAACGCATTTTTGTCACCAAATCGTTCCCTGCCCCGATCCCGTTAACTGCCTCCTCTGCATTATCGCAAGTTTGAAATTCGACGTCACTCCAGCTGCTGAATAAATCTTCTTTTCTCTCGTTGTTGAGTCCAGAGAGAACAGATAAAAATTTTGGACTGCTAGTGTTGTCCACCAGCTATGAGGAAAGCCAACTAAAACGATACATGAGTCCATGTCTTCTGGCATTAGCATCCTATTAGAAAAAAAAACAATTCCACTTCCATGCACATCGAATTCTCTGCCGGAAGTTTCTCCTTTTTTATGCGGTGTGCGAGTCTGCCGCCGAACCTTTTTTCTTAGCTTTGCAAGCAACCATTTTCAGACATTAGGAACTCTCGTCTAAAGAAATTGATGCGAGCTACACTGCTAAGCACTTATTTGGAGGAATAAACTGTCCATTTTGCAGGGTGAGGGGAGAAATTGACAATGTATCTTCAGAACAGAAGATGCAAAAAAAGAGCCAAGATAGAGGAAGGGATGGTTCTAATAATTATCCAGATAGTATCCCATGCATTGCTGCAACTGATATCCTTCTCTCATTGGAAATTTCGTGGCATGCTATGAATGGTCCCCTGCATTGGAATAGAGCTATTATATAGATTCAATGCAGGTTTGGAAAATAACCAACAAATTGAGCAAACAATACAACTGGTACGATCTTTCTGGTAAAACGGAGGAGGAGGAGGAGAAAATTTGATTGCTGCTGTAATCTATTTTTTCCCAAGAAAACTTTTCGAATATATCCGTAACCCGAGAGTTCTGTGAAATCCACGTACACCACATCAACCAGTGTACTGTCATCTACCTGTATGATCACTTTGTCAAAAAAACTCAATAAGATTCGTTAGGCACGAGCTACCCTTCACAAAACAGTGCTAACTGTCCCTGATCAGATTATTATTTTCTGGATGGTTATAAATCCTAACTCTTTTCACCTTTTCCAACACTTTACCAACAACTGAAGTGAGACTCACTGGTCTGTAATTACCAGGGTTGTCGCTACGACCGTTTTTGAACAAGGGAACCACATTTGCTCTCCTCCAGTCCTCAAGCACTATTCCTGTAGACAATGATGATTTGAAGATCATTGCCAAAGGCTCGACAATCGCTTCCCTTGCTTCAGATACCATGCGGTCCAGGGACTTGTCTATTTTCACACTCTGCACTATTTCTAATACCTCTTCCTTGTGAAACTCAATCTCTTCTTGTCTAGATGCAAGTATCTCTGTATCTTTGTCGCCAACATTTTCATTTTCTATAGTGAGCACTGTCAAAAAATATGTATTTAGTGCTTTCTCTATCTCCTCTGACTCCACACACAACTTCCCACTATTATCCTTGATTGGCCCTAATTTAGCTCTCGTCATTCTTTTATTCCTGACATACCCATGGAAAGTCTTAGTGTTAACCCTGATCCTATCAGCCAACAACTTCTCATGTCTCCTCCTGGCTCTTCTGACCTCTCTTTTTAGGTCATTCTTGACTTCCTTGTAAACCTCAAGCGCCCTAACTGATTTTCCATAATTTGTCCTAACATAAGCCTTCTTCTTCTTCTTCTTGACCAGGGATTCCACTTCCTTCGGAAACCACTGCGCATGCGTTCTATATCTTCCTCCCAGCCTGACAGATTCATACTTATCGAGAACACACAAGAGCTTTTCCTTGAATAAGCTCCCCTGCAGTTTCCTTCCCCATTCTACGCTTCCGAAATCTTTCCTAATTTCATCGTAATTTCCCATTCCCAGCCGTAACTCTTGCTCGGTGGACAGCACCTATACCTTTCCATCACTAAAGTAAATCTAACAAAATTGTGATCGATGGCTCTAAAGTGCTCGCCTACTTCCAAATCTAACACCTGGCCAGGCTCATTTTCAGAACGAAATCTAAAGTGGCTTCTCCCCTTGGACGCCTGCCTGCATACTGTGTCAGGAAGCCCTCCTACACACACTGGACAAAAACTGACCCACTTATAGTACTCGTACTGTTGTGATCCCAGTCAATATTTGTAAAGTTGAAGTCCCCCATGATAACTACCCTGCTTCTCTCACTCCTATCGAGAATCATCTTTGCTATCCTTTCTACTACATCTCTGAGACTATTCAGAGGCCAATAGTAAACTCCCAGCATATCCTTTCCTGTTTCTAACCTAAACCCATAGTACATCATTTAACGAGTTCCCAAACATCCTTTCTACAACTTTAATATTATCCCTGATTAATAAAGCCACATCTCCCCCTCTTTTATCATCTTCTCTGTTCTTACTGAAACATCAGAGTTCCGGAACCTGCAACAGCCATTCCTGTCCCTGCTCTATCCATGTCTCCATAAGGGCCACACCATCGAAGTCCCAGGTACCAACCCACTCTGCCAGTTCACCCACTTTATTTGATCCTCCTCGCGTTGAAGTTCAAATCAGGTTCTCGCTTTCCAGTATCAAATACTTGATTTGGGAACCCCCTACTCTCATCCTCTTCTTTACCTGTCCTACAAATTTTGTTCCCAACCCCCTGCTGTATTAGTGTAAATCCACCTTAATAGCTTTAGGATCATAGAGTCATAGAGATATACAGCACGGAAACAGACCCTTCGGTCTAACCCGTCCATGCCTACCAGAACCCAAACTAGTCCCACCTGCCAGCATCCGGCCCATATCCCTCCAAACACTTCCTCCTCATATATTCATCCAATTGTCTCTTAAATGTTGTAATTGTACCAGCCTCCACCACATCCTCTGGCTGCTCATTCCACACACGTACCACCCTCTGCGTGAAACATTTGCTTCTTATTTCTCTTTAATATCTTTCCCCTCTGACCCTAAAACTATGCCCTCTAGTTCTGGACTCCCCGACTCCAGGGAAAAGACTTTGTCTATTTATCCTGCACATGCCCCTAATAATTTTGTAAACCTCTCTAAGCTCACCCCTTCAGCCTGCGACGCTCCAGGGAAAACAGTCTCACACTGTTCAGCCTCTCTCTGTAGCTCAGATCCTCCAACCCTGGCAACATCCTTGGAATTCATTTCTGAACACTTTCAAGTTTCAAAACATCTTTCCGATAGGAAGGAGACCAGAATTGCACGCAATATTCCAACAATGGCCTAACCAATGTCCTGTACAGCCGCAACGTGACCTCCCAACTCCTGTACTCAACACTCTGACTAATAACGGAAAGCATACCAAACGGCTTCTTCACTATCTTATCTAGCTGCGACTCCACTTTCGAGGAGCTATAAACCTGCAGTCCAAGGTCTTTTTGTTCAGAAACATTCCCTAGGACCTTACCATTAAATGTACAAGTGACACTAACGTTTGCTTTCCAGATTGCAGCAGCTCGCATTTATCTGAATTAAACTCCATCGGCCACTTCTCAGACCTTTGGCCCAACTGGTGCAGATCCTGTTGTAATCTGAGTTAACCCTCTTCGCTCAGAGAAAGTGAGGACTGCAGATACTGGAGTTCAGAGCTGAACAATGTGTTGCTGGAAGAGCGAAGCAGATCAGGCAGCATCCAAGGAGCAGGAGAATAGACGTTTCGGGCATAGCCCTCTTCGTTGTCTACTACACTTCCCATTTTGGTGTCATCTGCAAACTTACTAACTGCACCTCTTATGCTCGCATCCAAATCATTTATGTAAATGACATAAAGTAGAGGGCCCAGCACTGATCCTGTGGCACTCCACTGGTCACGGGCCACCAGTCTGAAAAACAACTCTCCATCAACACCACCTGTCTTCTACCTTTGAGCCAGTTCTGTATCAAAATGGCTAGTTCTCCCTGTACTCCATGAGATCTAACCTTGCTAACGATGTCTCCAGTTGGGAACCCTGTCGAACGCCTTATTGAACTCCATATATATCACATCGACTGCTCTGCCCATCGTCAATAATCTTTCTTACTTCTTCAAAAAACTCAATCAAGTTTGTGAGACATGAATTTTCACGCACAAAGCCATGTTGACTATGCCGAACCATTCCTTGCCTTTTCAAATGCATGTACATCCTGTCCCTCAAGATTCCCTCCAACAACTTGCCCACCACTGAGATCAGGCTCATCGGTCTATAGTTCCTTGGATTGTCTTTACCGCCCTTCTTAAACATTGGCACCATGATTGCCAACCTCCTATCTTCTGGTACCTCACCTGTGACTATTGATGATACAAATATCTCTGCAAGAGTCCCCACAATCACTTCTCTAGATTCCCTCAAAATTGTCGGGTACACCTGATCTGGTCCTGGGGTTTATCCACCTTTAACCTTTTCAAGACATCCAGCACTTCCTCCTCTGTAATCTGGACATTTTGCAAGATGTCACCATCTATTTCCCTATTTCCTATCCAGGATATCGGTACCTCTCTGGTTTAGATGAAGACCATCCAACTTGTAGAGGTCCCACCTTTCCCAGAAAGAGCTCAAATTATTCAAAAACCCGAAACCCTCTCTCCTGCTCCATACCTGTCACCACGTGTTCAACTCCTTTCTCTCCCTATTCCTCACCTCACTAGCATGGAGCACGGGCAGCAAACCAGACAAAACAACTCCGTTTTTCCGAGCTCTAAGCTTCCATCGTAGCTCCCTGAATTTCTGCCTCAAGTCCCCGTCTCTCTTCAGACCTATGTCGTTGGTGCCAATGTGGACCACGGCTTGGGGCTGCTCCCCATCCCCCCAGAGACATCATGGACCCTGGTATCCGGGAGACAAAACACCAACCATGAGACTCTCTCGTGCCCACAGAACTTCCTATCTGTTCCCCTAACTGTCGAGCCCCCAATGACTTATGCTCTGCTCCTCTTCCCCCTTCTCTTCCGAGCAGTAGGTGCCCCACTGCTTTCTCCTGGTAAGTCATCCCCCCCAAAATGTATCCAAAACAGTATACTTATTGTTGAGGGGAATGGCCACAGCGGATCCCTGCACCACCTGCCGGTTCCCTTTCTGTCCCCTAACTGTCACCCATCCGTCTTTTTCTTTTATGTGGAAGTGACGACCTCTCTGTAAGTCCTGTCAATAACCCTCTCTGCCTCCCGAATGATCCGAAGTTCATCCAACTCCAGCTCCAGTTCCCCAACGAGGTTTTCGAGGAGCTGGTGTTGGGTGCACTTCCCACAGATGTAGTCAGCAGGGACACTTGTGGTGACCCTTACTTACCACATCCTGCAGGAGGAGCATTCCACTGCCCTAAACTCCATTCCCACTATTTTAACTCCTGAAGTGACGACTGAAAAAAAAGGATTAGGAAAGAAACTACTTACCTTACCTTGTCAATCTGGCGCCCACAACTTTTTTATCGGTTAGAGGAGGAGGATGTGTGGGAGACATGACCGAGTAATGTCTCAGTAACGCAACCACGCAAATACAAACTGTTCTACTTACCCTTCCCAAAGTCTTTGCTCGCTCCTCCCTTGCTGGCCTGAAGGTAAGAAGTTTAAATATAATTACCAGCCTTCCCGACAATCACCTGTCACCAACGTCACCTCGTCCTGGCTCCTGCTTCTCGCTGCTCCGAAGTGGACCGTTGGCCTTAAGCTAATCTTCTTATTCATCACATCATTCAGCACTGACAAACGGACCCCACCACCAGCAGTAAAGTTCCCTTCCCACCGTTGTCAACTTTCCGGAAAGACTATTTCCTCTGCGACAACCTGTTCACATCCAAAGAATGAGCATGAATGAATTGTGCGGCATGAAATGAATGGCATACTCCTGCTTCATTTCCGTATTTTCTTGATCAGCTATCACTCATTCAGCAGTTGATTTCCTGGAGGCTACGCTGTTAAATGTTGCATACAGGGTGATCAGTTTGTTTGTTCAACTAAGCCTGGCCAATGATAGATGCTCCGTACACAATGAATCTTGGTTTATGGTAGAACCGACAAATGAAGCAAAACTTGCAGAGGGAATAAGCTGTATAAAGCGGGGCCTGTCAGATGTTCGCCAGCCAACCCGTGTTTCCATCGCACAGTTTCTGAGTCTACAGGCCACGGTACATGACAGTCTTTCGGGACTCTCGAAACTTATCTCCTGTTTCGATCCACAGGTTTGAAATCTGAAATGCTCTCCCATTGCACCTGGGAAGCAGATTCCAAGTGCTGAATAAAACAGAGGAATGTATGATTTTGGAACAGGAGTAGGTAACTTGACGATTCGATGAAGTTCTTCCAATGATTTAGACCATGGCTGATCTATTTGTGATCTCATCCGTACATTTCTGTCTTTCCATGTCATCCATCATTCGCTCATCTGTCAAAAATCTAACCGAGCCTCAAAATAAATTAAAGACACAGAAGGCGTGAAGTTGTTTGACACACAATTCTCCATTCTGGTGATCATTACTAAGTCTTCAAAACTGCCTGGCTGATTTTTGGAATAATTACTCTTTCACTCATCCACAGGTCACAGAAAATCTTTAATGTCACCAGTTCTTTGACATAGCCACAAAGTTGAACGGAAGCCGTTACAAAAACAGAACCCTAGCCTGATCTGTGGAGAGAATGCAGATTGAAACGTTCAGGTTCAGAGACTCGTGTTCAGAAGAGCATCGTGTTATGGTCAACTATTTAACTGTGCCAGGTTCAGCGTAAAGAACAAACCAACCTGGGTTCTTTAGTCAGCAGTAAGTAATGTTTCTTTTTTCAAAGATCACTTTCTGCAACAACGGTTCAAAGACATCGGACGAACATTATAGAATATGCAATGATGCTCAATTATGTACAATTTGATAAAATGGTGACACATGTGTACACAGTGACACGACACAGAGAGACACGCTGACACAGGCACACTCACTCACCCGCTTATATTTGAATACATACTAAACACAGACACACACGCAAAAAGACACACTGCCATAGAGACACACCCATGCATACAGACACACACAAACCCATTCCCACATTTAGATGGCCAGATTAAGAAATCCGGACGCAATGACTCATACAGGCACCCTGGAACGAACACACACACAGGTACACAACACAAACAAACACACACACATTCTCGCAAGCATTTATACACACACACACGTGTCAGTACAAGCACAAAAATAAAAATTTCACACAGCGATTACTTGGAAACACTTTGTCGAACGAACAGACAAAGTACTAACAAAACGAAAAATCACTGATTGTGACGAATGCCATTACAAAGTTCTTCATACCATGCAATCGTCTGCCTTTGGAGGTTCATTCTCGTGCATCCACATTTGATTCACTTCCCCTTTGCTATATACAGTGAAAAGATGCCAATGTAACATCCATAGGACTTATCAAGGACGAAAAGATTTTCACAAAGCAGAGAGAAAAATAAATGAATTTCAACAATGTTATATTCTGAACAAAGAAGTTACGTGTTGTATTCCTTAAAATCATGCGCCATCTATGAATCCACAATCGGATATTCCCCATTCATTGATCCGTGAACATTGCAAAACGTTGGGAAAGCATCATTAGAGAAAATGCTTTCTGTTGCACGGTATTGAAAGCTGAGCAATTTCTCTGTCAAACCATTTGGCGTACTCTCAAACCCTTTGATGGCAGTTTAGGATGCATATTGTCAAATTATTTTATTTCACTTGCAGCATTAAGTGCATTTTAATTTTATCTGATGTCTCAGGTATGGTATCCTTGGAGCAGGTGTTGTCTCCACATATCTTGAGACTGTACATAAATTCAATCTCCAGTGACATAAGTGAGACCAGCGCTTGCATCATTTTCCAGTCCCAAGATTACTGTATGTTTTTGAGACATTTGGAAAATCCTGCTTGTTCCACGACAGAAATTAATCTCTGAGACAAAACTTGTGACACTTCGGAACAGCGCATGAATTACTGTCGCACAATTAGGCATTAGCTATCGAGATTGCCACCGTCAGTGCCATTATCATCGGTGCATTCCAATTGGAACATTACGGTGTGCTGAAACTGCTGGGAAATTAAAACTTTGAAAGTGAGAGAGTGGGGAGCGCGAGAAAGATAGACAATCAAGAAATACGAGGTAGAGAGCAGTGAAAAACACAAATAAAAATGATAAATAAAATAATTGAAATAAAATTACCTGATGTTGTTTTATTTCAACAACTTCAGACAATTGTACTTCATTTATTTTATTTATCTTTTTTTATCATTTCACCTGCACTATCATAGAGCCATTAGATATGGACAGCACTGAAAACACAGTCTTCGGTCGAACACGTCCATTCCGAAAGGATGTCCTCAACTGATCCAGCCACGATTGCATGCACTTGACCCATTTCTCTCTAAACCATTCCTATTCAAATACACGTCCAGATTCCTGAAAAGTATTGAACATCAACTCGCTGGTCCATGCCGGATCTCAGCTGCGTTGCTGTATTTCCAAACAACGTGCTCCACGAAACCACGATGCAGGAAGCCTCACCTGCGCAATAAAACATTTGACAGGGTTAGACGCACGATTTGATCGCCGTACCCGTGATGACTGGTGGATGTAGTCTGCAGCAAATCAATCAGTCTCAATTGTTTTCACAATCAAATGCAAAACATGAAATATATGCAGTATTAAGCAGACCTGGCACAGTCTCGGAGGAGAACCAGAGTTCAGGCTTCAATTCAAATCAAAGATTCGTTCATGTTATTTTCCTGGATCTCTGTTAATACTTGTCACACGACTTCCAGAGGGAATTCACCCTCACGCTTGCTCACCTCTTATGCACCGACACTGGAGTTATCATATCACCAGCAACATCATAGAGCCATTAATAAAAGCAAATTACTGCGGATTCTGGAATCTGAAACGAAAAGGCAAAAGGTTGGAAAATCTCAGCAGGTCTGGCACCATCTGCACGGATAGAGCTGACGTTTCGAATCGAACTGACGCTTTGTTAAAGATAAAAAAGGGGGATAATAAGGAAGCTATTTATACCAGGCTGACAGAAGGTGAGTCAAGCCTCAGATGCAAAGGTGATAATGATAGTGCATGGAGAGATTAATGGGAGATTAGGAGCCGTGAATGAGACAAGCTGAAGACAGTGCTATGTGACAAAATATGTGGGGGATGGGTGAAGCAGAGACAAAATGGAAACAGGGGAGAAGGGTCGCAAAGCGGGAAGAGGAGAGGAAAAAGGTATTGAGAGAGTGGGGAGCGAGAGAAAGAGAGACAATCAAGAAATAAGAGGTACAGAACAGTGAAAAAAACACAACTGAAAAAGATAAATAAAATAATTGAAATAAAATTTCGTGAAGTAATTTGAATTCAACAACTTCAGACAATTTTACTTCATTTATTTTATTTATCTTTTTTACCATTTCACCTGCACTATCATAGAGCCATTAGATATGGACAGCACTGAAAACACATTCTTCGGTCGAACTCGTCCATTCCGAACACATGTCCTCAACTGATCCAGCCGCGATTGCATGCACTTGACCCATTTCTCTCGAAACCCTTTCTATTCAAATACACGTCCAGATTCCTTAAAAGTATTGGAATGATACCATCCATCACCAAATCGTCTGGCAAGTTATTCCAAAACGCACCACCTTCTGCGTGCACCGTTGGCCCTCACTGCCTTTCGAATTCTCACACGCCCATACTCCCAGATTTATACCCTCTCGTTTTGCACTGCCACATCTGAGCGAAAGGAACTTGTCTATTTACCCGATTCATGCCCCTCATGATTGGAAAACCTCCGTAAGATCAGCTCCCAGCCTCTGACGCGCCAGTCAAAATAGTGAGTGAGTGTTCAGCCTGTAAACGGTTGCACCTTTTCCATTTTCAAATGTAGGATGTATCATGCTGTCTGAAGCAATCATCTTCGCAGCTGATCTGTCGCTAATAAACGCTGAAGGAAGGCGTGATAACTTGCAATATATGCTGTCAAACGAAGATTGCACAAGCAACATGAGTCCTTGAGCAAAACGTACAATTGACTTCTGAGCAGTTGCTGACACCAAAGCAACTGCGTCGTTCGGGAGCAGAAAGAATCCCACTGTTAGATTACAATTCAAATGCATTTGTCATAGGGTTCGTAGCAGTTTATCAGCAGCACATAACCCTGACTCCAAAGGTCTGTGAGTATCCAGAAGAACATTGTGCGACCGTTGAAACTACGTTTCTCCAGACGATATTTGTCAACATGACAAGCTGCAGCTGAGCTGGTGGCATCGCGATTGAAATTGCATGCGTCCGGACATTGTGCTTAATTTTGGATATCAGAGCAAATGGTTAACTCGAATATACACGTTCGGAAAAGTAAATGCTTTTTTTGTTGAAAAGCTTTGCAACAAAAGGAAACACTTCAGACTGTCGTGCGATCGATGTGAAGCAGAAAATGAACAGCCGCCGTGGTTTTGAGCTCTGGCAATATAGGCATTTGCTTTCGAGCAGAAAGCAGAATTGGTCGGTTAGCTCAGCTGGTTAGAGCGTGGTGCTAATGACGCCAAGGTCGTGGGTTCAATCCCCACACTGCACCATGCGAAGCGATGGCGTGGTAAGCGGTGCGGTGTCAGGGATCGGTGACATTTTACTTTCACTGTCTGCAAGAACTTGTCACATGATCGCTTGAGATGTGTCTTCGTTCGAAAGCCGACCATCGCTGTCATGAACATCAACTCGCTGGTCGATGCAGGATCTCAGCTGCGTTGCTGTATTTCCAAACAACGTGCTCCACGAATCCAAGATGCAGGAAGCCTCACCTGCGCAATAAAACATTTGACAGGGTTAGACACACGACTTGATCGCCGTACCCGTGATGATTGGTGGATGTTGTCTGCAGCAAATCAATCAGTCTCAATTGTGTCCACAATCAAATGCAAAACATGAAATATATGCAGTTTAAGCAGACCAGGCACAGTCTCGGAGGAGAACCAGAGTTCAGGCTTCAATTCTCTACATATGTACCTATACACGGTGAGTTTACCAACAATTTCTGTTTTAATTTTAGTTTGTCCTACACGTTTCTCCTGCAGATGCCTGAAACAATGAGTTTCTTGTGCATGAAACAATTAAGATTCTGCAATTGGTGACTGTAGCGTTAACATTGCACGATGGAGTTTTTTGCAGAAGGACTTAGTCATGCCATTCCTTGTGTGTCTTACATCTGGAATGACAACCACGAACAGCTGATAATGTCAACATTTAATTCTGATCAGGTTTTGCAATTTCTGTCCTCAAAATGTTAAAATATTAACGTTCTAATATCAAAACCAGACTATAAATATTTTATTGATCCAGTCTTTTATTTTCTCGTTGACCTAACAATGCGATTAAAAGTCATCACGCTGACATCATCACCTTCTGAAGGTCAGCACTGAAAATTAATGCTAATCCCTCAATATTTACACCCGTTGAGTGAATCATAATGAAATAACCTTCACGCGTACCAGTATTGCTGCCTGACCTATAGAATGTTATTCGAATTTTCTGTTGTCCATTCAGATTAGGACCATCCAGACTTTTCAGCTTCATGCAGAGTTCAAACGCTTCAGGTTGTAATCAGTGACTGTTTCCACGGATATCGTTGTCAGAAAGTGCATCAAAATGGCAACATTGAGTTGGAAATGTGTAGCCAATGCTGATGTGAAACTGACAAAGGTCGATGCCTTCTTAAACCAGAGGAGCCTTACTCACGCAGCAACAGAAAGAGTGCTGTTAGGAGGGATGTTTCAGAAAGTTGTTCGCTTGACAGTGAAGGAACGGTCAAAGATGTTTTAAGTGGGAACTGCTTAGATCTTGTTTGGAAACGTGGTTTTCCCACACTTCCGGTATCCTTCCTCATCCAGGTGTTCGAGAAAGCAGGTTCAAGAGTCATGTTCAACACGTTTTAACCGGTTACTTCAGTGCATTGCATTGATGTTAATCAATGCTGTCATTACACCAGTGGCAGAGTGAGAGAATGCATAGCCTGGTAGATGTACTGTCTCTCTGATGGCCTGTCTAATCCTATCGTGTGTAATGTTTCCTGACATTGATTGGTGCTTCACTCATCCAAAGAAGTGCGCAGTATGCTATCACAGACTTGACTTGTGGTAATGAAACCATGGACGTCATTTGGTGTTACAGGACTTGCATTCAACTCACAGATCTGCATACGCATCGAATCTTTTTTATCTGAACTTACTTTTTATCTCATGAAAACTACAGCAATTCCAGTTTTCAATTTCTAGACAATAATTAAACCTATACATGAGGACAGAATTTTCCAGCGTGCATATAAGTGGCGCTTCAAGCGTTATTTAAAAATTACAAGTTTTACTTTATGGCACATGGTTTTTGCTGCACTGTGTTCCCTTTTTTGTTCTTGGCATGTTCCTCCTCACAATGATAGGTGGACTTCAAATTAATGCCACAATGCAGTTTAAGGAGGGTGATAAACCGCTATTGTAACAAATTCTTCAGACCGAAAAGCACACTGTGGTTCTGACATTTTTCAGGAATTAGAAATCAAGTTTAACATTTCTGGTAGCAGGATCTTACTATTAAGAAAACTGTGAGCCGAATCTGGATTTTGAAGCATTGCCTGAGGTCTCTGACGGTTTTCCGCAATGGGACTATTGAACTACTCTTTCTCTGACTGGCCAATGCTGACTGGAGATGCCAGTTTTGGATTGTGGTGGACGAAGTTAAAAATCACACATCAGATTATAGTCCAACTGATTTGTTTCGTAGCACGAGCTTTTGGAGAGCTGTACCTTCTTCAGGTAACTTTTGGAGAAGATCGTAAGACACAGAATTTACAACAAAATATTACAGTGTCAGGAAACAGAAATGATATACTGGACATGCGTGATTTTCATTAAGTCTTCCATCTTTTAGAATGGCTTGCAGGTGTCAGTTCATTAATATGAAAATCCCAGAACTTTTATTCAGTCACGTTCCCGAGATAACTTAAGATTTTCTATTTTAAAAAGCTGAAATCTCAGCTCAGACAATGCTTTAAATCTGCAAGGTTAGAATCTGTTTTTATCCCAAACTTGAGTTGGACTGGTTGTATTTCCACAGTAGGAGTTTATAGAACATGACATGAATTGACTGTCTGCATTTCCTGCCCACAGAACGTGTGCGTTTTGAGCAAAATAAAATAATATCTCCATGTGTAATTCAGAAAATGCAAATTCACCCCATCTACTTGTATGTGTGTGCCTGTCTATGAGAGATGGAGACTGTCAGTGTGTGCATGTAAGTGTGTGTGCTTGTGAGTGACTTGAGAGAGTTTGTGTTTGTGTTCGTGTATGCCGGGTAAATTGTGTGTGTGTGTGTGTGTGTGTGTATGTGTGATGGAGTACAAAACTGTAAGACGGTGTCTGCACGTGGGTTTACGTGTGACGCGTATATGTGTGTGTGCATGAGAGAGTGCGTGTGTCTGACAGCTGGTCTGCGTGAGTGTGTGAGTATGTCGGAGTGTGTGTGTATGTGTGCTTGTTTGTGTGTATGAGAGAGAGAGAGTGCAGGGTGTAGTGTGACATGAACCCAAGGTCACGTTTGAGGCTATCTTCATAGGTATCAAAATTTGCTGTCAGACTCTGCTCTGCCACACTGCATTGGTGCATATCCCAAAGTCCACCTTGGAAGATGGTCACCCAAATATCTGAAACTGAATGTCCCTGTCAGCTGAAGCATTCCCTGACTGGGAGGGAACACCCCTGTATGGCGTTGTTGCGCAGTGCCTCTTCAGCAGTTGTCACACATCTGTTTGGTCTCGCCAATGTACCATGCTTTGGGCCATCCATGCTCGTAGCGTACGAAATAAGCAATGTTGGCCAAGTCACGTGAGTGCATACCTCGTACATGGGGGGTGGTTTCCTCACGTGTGATGCTGGTATTCATGTCGATAGTCTGACTCGTCTTGCAGTGCTTGCCATGACAGAGTTGTACGGTATTGTGGTCGATGTTGTCTTGAAAGCAGGGCAATTTGCTGCAAACAATGGTTTTGGTGCAGCAGGTACTAAAGGCGAGAAGCGGAGGCAAAGGGAAGGTCTTGACGAGGTGCTGACCCTCATCGATAATGTGTACCAGGCTGCGAAGAATATAGCATAATTTCTCTGCTCCTGGGAAGTACTGGACAATCCTATCCGTTGCATCCCATGTCTATCTCCTAATGAGGTCATTACAATATCTCGTTGTGGCATGTGTGAACTGGCTTTCAATGAGTGAACATTGTATCCTGTTCATATGAGGGAGTCCTTGAGCATCTTCAGACGTCCGTCGCATTCCTCCTCAACTGAACGGATCCTGTCTGAGCTGAGATGTCACCTTTCTTGAAACAAAACCTCAAGCTATCTCGAGAATGCGACTTCAAACAAGTTCTGGGGTTTACAAATTAATGAACAAACCTGCAAACCTTTATAACAGATGAAATACTGAGCAGCAATCTCGGTTTGTTCAATGTATCTTTTCAGTTGCAGGACACTGTAATCTTTTGCTTTAAATTCTGTGTCTTATGATCCTATTCCAATGCTACCTGATGAAGTTGCAACAGTCCAGTAAAGGCATCTCTTGTGCAGTACTGATCATTCCTCAGCAGCGGAATCTCGTGAGATTGGAAAATTCCAGCCAAGTGGTTGAACGAGAAATTCAAACTTTGGTTGTAGGTTTGCTGAGATGGGAGGTTCACCCTCCTAGGTAACATCTTCAGTGGGCCTCAAGCAAAGCAATGTACATGATTCCTGCTTTCTATTTATATGTTTGGGTTTCTTTGGGTTGGTGATGTTATTTCCTGTGGTGATGTCATTCCCAGTGGTGATGTCATTTCCTGTTCTTTTTCTCAGGGGGTGGTAGATGGGGTCTAAATGAATGCTTCACCCCCTGAGAAAAAGAACAGAAACTGAGATCACCACAGGAAATGACATCACCACAGGAAATAACACATCACCAACCGAAAGATATAAATAGAAAGCAGGAGTCATGTATACTGCTTCGACTGAGGCCCACCGAAGAGGTTACCTAGTAGGGTGATGAAACGTCTAAATATGAACCTCCCAGCTCTGCGAGCAAACCAACATCCAGAACCTCAACGTGAGCTACGAATATTCTCAAAACTTACAAAGTCTAATATGTAAGTTCACACTCTGACGCAGTTGGGAGCTTTCTGTTGCTTTCTCTTCATTACTCCGAATTAGTATGTAAGAAGTTATTAATCATGGATGTGGGTATGTCGTGAACTTGATGAGATTTTGACGGACCTTATCACGAATTGTTTTAACTCTTGCATTCCAATTTCAACCCTGCCGTTCTTACTCACTCGAAAATTATTCTCACCAACAATTTTCTTACTCAATTCTCATTCATCTGTTGAAGTTAATCTGTGAGCCATTGCGATGCTGGCCCGAGGGAAAGTGTGACCATTCCACTTGCACAACATATTACCTGGTGGCCATGGCCACAGCGGATCGAATGGTCATCATCACTGAGGTCATAGTGAAACAGTTCAGAAATATTATTTTAATTATTTTTGACCTGGACATCACTTCCGTGTGCAGCATTATACATTTTCGAGCTCGTGAAGAAACAGACTGTTCCTTCTGGTTGGCCGTTACTTTTAACATTGATCGATTTATGGCCATTTGTTACCAGAAGCTGAGAATTGTCAGACTGAAGTTCTGGCAACTGCAGTTCTGCTTTTCTCCAAAACGTGTTTTTTTTTTAAAAGAAATATTCGCTTCTACTTTTGTAAGAATCTGGAAGGAATATTGATAAAGTATCATTGTTCTGTTAGAGAAATGCACGTTTTTGTATTAATCCTGGAATTTTGATTTTTGACTGGTAAGATATGATTTTAACACCAATTCTCCCATTTGCTCCAAATTATATTCCTTAATGCTCTTACTACAATGTGCATTTTATTGACTAGTCAGGTTCACAGGGAACTGAAGGTGTAGAGGAAGAGCCAGTGTCACAGAGACCCAGAGTTGGATCGCAGAAGGAAATCAGTAGTTTTCCACTTCACCATGTGTGACAGTTTCATACCCTGTGGCTGACCGATATTATAGAACATAGATCATAGAACATCACAGCACAGTAGAGGCTCTGTGTACCTTCCTGTGGAAGCAATCTGAAGTCTATCTGTATTACACAATTTCATTTTCATCCATATATTTGTCCAATGACCATTTAAAAGCCCTTAAAGGTTGCGAGTCTCCTGTTGCAGCAGGCAGTGTGTTCCACGCCCTGAATACATTCTGAGTAAAGAAACTATCTGCGACATCGCTCCTATACCCATCACCTCTCAATTTGCAGCTATGTACCCTGGTGCTAGCCATCACGATTCGAGGAAAACTGCGATCACTGTCCACCCTAGCTCACCTTCTGATTATCCTATAGGTCTCAATTAATTCACTTCTTAACCTTCTTCACTCTAACTAAAGTAGCCTCAAGGCCCTCCGCCTTTCCTCATAAGACCTTCATTCCGTACCAGGCAACATCCGAGTAAATCTCCTCTGAGCCCTTTCCAGAGCTTCCACATCCATTCCGCTAATGCATTGATCAGAACTACATGCAATACTCCAAGTGCGGTCACATCAGATTTTTGAACAGATGTAGCATGACAATGTGGCTCTGAAACTCAATCCCTCTACCAATGAAAGCTAACAGATCGTATGCCTTCTTCGCAACCCTATCAACCTCGGTGGCAACTTTCAGGGATCTCTGTACATGGACACTGGAATCTCTCTGCTGTTTTACACTACCAATAAACTTACCATTAGCCCAGTGTTCTTTATTTCAGTTACTCCTTCCAAACATATATTACACATATTACAGATTCACAAGCGTTAATCTCAGTGATTATGTTATGTCTTTGTGTATACTTGGAGAAGTTGGGTGGAAGCGGTGCAACTTAAATTGCTGCAGATACATTTATTTATCGGGTGACTCAGTCCAAGTCCGGAATCAGGTCAAAAGTGCTGTGAACCATCCACTGACAGCAATTATTCGATGAATTAATAAAGACATTATACGAGAAAAAGCCCATTGTTTCCACTCCATCAATCAACTGAAGTGTGGACTGTCTTTCGGTCTATTCATGCATCCAGAATGAAGATGGAGAACGCGATGGTGCGAGTGAGGAATTGAGTGCTGAGAGAGACACAAAGCTGGTGAGAAGCGGCAACAGCAGCTACACACACTTCCCCTCAATCAGTTTAATACTCGGAACCTTACCGCTGCCCAAAAGACCGAGTTGATACATTTTGTTTACTGGCTTTGCAGACCCGTCATTTATGACCATTACCAACTGTGAAGGAAAGAGATACTGCGTTGGGGGGAGTGTAGTGGTGAATTGGTGTTTGACTTCTGGTAATGTGAGGTACAAGCGCTTGCGCGGTGATCCAGAAATCTGGGCAACGCGATTGTGCGCAAGGGACAACCTGGCTGCTATTTCACATCAACCTGGGTGAACAGGGATAAATGGTTTCTTGGTCCTCCCGTGATGTGAAGGTGCTCCGAAAGCGAGGCAATTCGACACTTATGAGCCAACGTGGTTTGCTCACAACTCGACAATTCAGTGTCCCTATTCCAATGAAGCGGGTTAGGTCATTTAAAAATGCAAATGTGTGACTGTTCACTGTTATATAGATAGAGGAGGCTTGAGATTATTATTTACATGTTAAGCAGATTCGTTTCCTTAAGGTGGAAGGAAAACTCGTCTTCACCACAAACGACACAGTTTGAGAAATCTTAACATGTTCTGAAATTTACAAATATGTCATTCATTTACTGATAATATTATTTTGTCGATTTCAAATCAGGAGAAGAGACCGATTTGGTTTTTTTTCCAGATGCTTACTTTTGATTCAACGGACTCTTACCAATCATTTGCAGGGAAAGTGTGAAGATTTCTCACAGAGAATGAAATACCATCACAAAACCGAGAACTCAGCTTCCAATAATTCAAAAACTGCTGACCAAGCACCCCAGATCTGGAATTTGAACAATGTAATCTTCTAATAAAATAGACGAAAAAGAAAATCAGAATTACGGAAATCTGTGGTTAAAAAAAAATCCTGCTTGACAAATTTCAGCAAGACTGGTGACTTCTCTGAAGACTCCTCAGATTTATGAGACAGAAAATATCAACTCTGTTTATCAACAGGTGCCGCCAGACTGCCTTAGGTTCTTCAGATATACCTGCTTGCATTTGAAAAATAAAATCAAGGGAAAGGATTCTCTCAAATACTCTATACTCAGTTCGAAGAGAATAACCATATTGCTTGTCTGGAATTATTGTGAACAATTGGAATTTGCTTTTCTTCAAAGAATATCCAAACTAATCATCGTTCTTTTTTTGGTCCGAACCGAAAGCAAGCCTCAGTGATTACAATGACTGTCATACATCAGCACCGGACTAAACATCTTCCTCCAGACAACGTTAACATAGACTGGATTGGTTCAACGTTCCAGGAGTTTTGAAACCCGTTGTAAATTTGAAAAAGCTCAAGTGTCACTGAAGAAATACCAAACTCAACTGATCTTATAGGAGAGAAAGTAAAGGAGAGGGAGATCCTTTCAAAGCAATGCCCGTGTCGAAACTTTCTGCACATTTAACTAGTGAGCAAGAATGGCACAAATGATGGAATTAATAGCAAATGCCTAGCCTCATCCAATTCTTATCAATTCCGACATTTTACAATATCATCTGAAAATACATACACGAATCCAATAATTCAGGACGATGCCACTGTTTCAGATTAGCTGTCTGACAAGTGGCATTGCATGAGAAGAATTACCTTCCACTGCAACACTGGGAGGACTGACACACTATGAATCTATTACCCCCAGTCATGATTAAGATTGCTTTCACTACGCTGACAGGATTGAGGTTGTCCTCTTACCACCTAACATAAGAAAAGTTGCAACGTCCAAAGCCATCTCCAAACCAGAGGAACGAAGGAACAGAGACGTGTGGCATAATATCAAGTGGAATGACAGCGAAGTCAATCCTTTTAATTGTCCTTCTAAGCATTTGCTGGAAATAAACGTGTCTCTGCGATCTCAGGCATGCACAAAGTCCTCTGAACAACTCGTCCAACAACTCCACCAAAATATATCCATCACCATTCAAGACAGGTTGTGTTATCACTTCAGACTTTAGACCTTATACATTGGTTTGTTTAATTCAAATATCGAGAAAAGACAGATTTTTCTTTTTTTAGATGCTTATTCTTGATTCAATGGAATCTGGCAAATTATTTGCAGGGAAATTTGAGGGCGGCTCTGTCTAACACCTCCTGCTTATACTGCGCAACATGCAAGTAATCATGCTCAGTACGTTCGCCAGTTTGATACCACATTGACAACTATGCTTGCTGCTGCTTCTAGCATGTGTCATAAAACTCTCCATTGAACCAGGATTGATACCCTGGCTTCATTGGAGATATGCTGAGGCAGGATTTTGAGACTGGAGATTATACAAGAGTACAATTCTGCTGGTTTTGATGATCAATAGCACTTTTGCGGATTTTCAGTCTTGAGTTGCCAATTCTGTTCAAAGTGTGTTCCTTTAAGCACAGTGAACATGCCATGTAATACATTATATTGACACAAGATAAAGCGAATGATTAAACACCACACACCAATCTGTCACATTCAGGTCTGTCACACTATATCTGTACCTGAAAATGTGATGCTGGAAAAGCGCAGTAGGTCAGGCAGCATCCAAGGAGCAGGGCGATCGACTTTTCAGGCATGATCCCTTCTTCAGGAATGAGGAAAGTGAGCCAAGCAGGCTAAGATAAAAGATAGGGAGGAGGGTCTTGGGGGAGGGGCGTTGGAAATACGATAGGTGGAAGGAGGTTAAGGTGAGGGTGATAGGCCGGAGTTGAGGTGGGCGCAGAGAGGTCAGGAAGAAGATTCCAAGTTAGGAAGGCGGTGCTGAGTTCGAGGGTTGGGACTGAGACAAGGTGGGGGGAGGGTAAATGAGGAAACTTGAGTAATCTGAGTTCACACGTTGTGGTTGCAGGTTTTCTAGGTGGAAGATGAGGCGTTCTTCCTCCAGCCTTCGTGTTGCTATGGTCTGGCGATAGAGGAGTCCAAGGTCCTGCATGTCCTTGGTGGAGTGCGAGGGGGAGTTGAAGTGTTGAGCCACGGGGTAGCTGGGTTGGTGATACACCAAATCTGTTACCCTACCATAAATCTCCTGGATATTTGCTTCATTTTATGTACGTTTCCACTCATGTGCATCGTTTCTGTGTATTTTGAAATTCCTCATAGGTGGTAAGAGTCACTGCCTCGGCCAGCAATTTTCTCACGCTCTTTGTACTGCTCAGAAGTGCCGACAAGCTGATTGTCTGGGATTCTCTGCAGTTCATGCGATTTCGATAAGCCAACAATATAATTAGAGAGCAAATTACAGTTTTCCGGTGCAGGTAATACCCAATTCTGCCATGGCGTGCTGAAGTCATGGAATTACATTTTAGCATTTGCCTGTCTCCGATGGATGCAAGATTTTAAAAATTAAGCGCGTGCTGGCAGGAATAGTCTTTCATTTTCAACTATGTTGCATCCATTCGAAATATTTCATGATTCTGCTTTGATATTTCTGATAACCATAATTGTAAAGAAGATTTGTGCAGAAATATCGTGCTAAACAACTTTACTACTTCTATCTATCTATCTATCTATCTATCTATCTATCTATCTATCTATCTATCTATCTATCTATCTATCTATCTATCTATCTATCTATCTATCTATCTATCTATCTATCTATCTATCTATCTATCTATCTATCTATCTATCTATCTGTCTGTCTATCTATTTATCTATCTATCTATCTATCTATCTATCTATCTATCTATCTATCTATCTATCTATCTATCTATCTATCTATCTATCTATCTATCTATCTATCTATCTATCTATCTATCTATCTATCTATTTATCTATCGATCTATCTATCTATCTATCTGTCTATCTATTGATCTACCAATCTATCTATCTACATATATATCATTCATAAGTCCAAAGAGACGAAGTACTAGAGACGAGCTGTTCAAAAATAGATACTTTGAACAATTGGCTGCTAAATGAACTCCTGAACTTTGGTTGCTGTTTCGGTAACACTTCAAACTCAACCAATCAATTTAAATTATTCCCACAATACTTAAGTCCAACTGAATTTGAATTTATTATATGGATGAGATCCAACCAATGAGAGGGAACCGTGTTGGAAGTATAAAAATACAGGTATTTTGAAAATCTGTCACACAAACTGCCATACACCGAGAGAGCTCACTGTCCATCTAATATGAAAAGTTCTAAAAGTAACCAGATGGCACTATCTATCAAAGGCTACATTTACCAGTTTAAAAAAAAATCTCAAAGCAAAAAGGACGAAGACAGCAAAGTTGGGAAGACAAGGAAGGAAGATTGAAGAGAGATGAGAAGACCATCTGCATGAACTCTGAGAAATTAAGTTAATGTTACCTTTAATATTTGTGTTATGAGAACAGCATTTTTATCGAATTGTGGTCAGAAAGTGTTGAGTTAAGAAAAGTCAGTTTGGAATTTATTAAACTTGTTGGTTCACGTTCACTATCAGAGTTAGGAAAATAAATTATTATTTCTCTTTAAATAGTGGAAATTATGTGTTCTCTTTCACTCATGCACACATTTGAACATTTAACGAGGCGAGGTAATCTTCTCTGGTTGCTTGGTTTAAATTAATAGAGGGGTTCATCCTCTGTGTGTAGACAGTTTGAGCTCATCATCCAGAATTTGGGCAGGTTTGGAGCGATCCATTTTGGGATTTGGACAGGGTTAGATATATTTAGGCGGATGTGGGCCGATTTCGACAGATTAATGAACAGCTTTGAGATGTGAAAGCTCCCAGAATATTTAATCACGCTGTTCGATTACTGTGCTGGAATGTAAAATAAAATTTAGGCGAGAAAAAATTGTTTAATTTCAGATGCTTCCCTTTGGTAAAATTATAAGTGAGAGAAATGACACTTTCAGTTACTAAGTATATTCTGGGGTTTGAAGAAGTGACTTAGGGAGTTTTATAAGCCTTGAGCAAGGAAAAGCTGCTACAGTTAGCAGACAGATAGAGCTGGACTCGCCTGTCTCTCGGGAAAAAAAAGCGATGTGGGCATTACCGGAATAGTTCAATATTTACATCTGCTGGAAAGGCCATTTACAACTTTGGAAATGGCTAAAATTCAATGGCAGATGAAACAGCTTGAGATAAAGGAGAAAGATAGTGAGAAAAGATTCTTAGGCAATAGTGAAGAACGCAGATCCTGGAGATTACAGACGAGAATGTGGTGCTGGAAAAGCACAGGAGGTCAGGGAACTTCGAAGGAGCCAGAGAATCGACGTTCCAGGAAATGAAGGGCTTATGACGAAAATGTCAATTCTCCTACTCCTCGGATGCTACCTGACGTGCTGTGCGTTTCTAGTACCACGCTCTCCACAGAAAAAATCTCAGCAAACCAAAGACCCAGAGAGAGAAAGAGAGAAGAAATTTTCAAAATGAAAGAACAGCTATGTTAGAAGATCAAGAAAAAGAGAGAAGTTTCCCAACTTGGCAAAAAGTGAAAGGGATGGAGAAAAAAGAATTTGAACTCCGGAAATAGCAAAGTGAACACGAAAGTCAGTTTAGAACGATGAAACTATTCGGCAAACTTAGGGCAGTGGAGAGTGACGATGAACAAACCCATCTTAGACAAAAACATGGTAGGGATATCATATTTATAAAATTGGCTCGGCAGATGTGGTGCCCAGAGAACGCATGTGTAATGCTGATTTACAGGAAAATCGGCATTTCAGACAAAAGCCCTTCATCAGAATTCTTGATGAAGGGATTTTGCCCGAAAAATCGATTTTCCTGCTCCTTTGATGCTGCCTGACCTGCTGTGCTTTTCCAGCACTACTCGAATGTTGACTCTAATCTCCAGCATGTACATTACTCACTTTCACCTCATACTGAATAATGCTGTAGGCAGGGCTGGTGAGATATGCGCAAGTCTGTCACGGGGGTCCAGAGAGTATGCATTTGCCAAACATGTTATTTTGAGTGTTTATGAATTGGTACCAGAACCATATAGACAACAGTGTACAAATATAAAGAAGGAACCAGATCGGACTTACCTTGAGATCTCAAGAGTTAAACATGGAATTACGATAGATGTGCAACTGAAAAATAGACAAGACACATAAGGCTGTAAGAGAGATTGTTCAGTGGGAGGAGTTTAAGAGCTCACTTCCTGAGGTGATAAGAACTTATGTGGGTGAAGAGATGGTTCAAAAAGTGAGAAGAGTGTCTCGGATGGCAGAGGAACATTCATTTTTGCAGACGGTAAAATTTAATTTCCAACAGGAATTTCATCCCGGGAGGGATATTAATCAGAAGAAGGGGAGATCATTTACTACAAAACAAAGAGCGAATTACCATGGAAATACTTATCACACGAGAAGAAGAATCCCAAGGAATTGAAAAGGAGGTGAAAGTCACCAGGAGTTTCCACTGTGGTAAAGTGGAAAATGTTAAGTACTAGTGCTGGTCGTTAAAGAAAGCCACGAGAGAAATAGATGGTGTAAAATAGGCTAAACCAGTGGGCTTAGTGGAAGGCGTCAAGGAAACCCGAAGTAAAGTCGACGAGCTACAAGAGAGTGCAGAGCCTAGGCAGGGGCTGGGTATTGAGATAGTGCCTGGTCTCTATAAAGACTTCAACTCCGTTGGGTAAAGTTTACTCAGGAAGAACGGACGGTTGGCGGGGGGTGGGGTGCGGTGTAGTGGGGAAAGGAAAGAAGTGACAATGTTGAGAGATACGGAATCTGGTCAGTCTCCAATAGTAAACTGAATGTATCAGCACTCTTTCTGACTTGTTACGCAATTGGATTGGATTCCATTCCTTATACAGCGGAAACAGGCCCTTTGGCTCAACAAGTCCACACCGACCCTACAAAGAGTAATCCACCCAGAACCATTCACCTACTCCCCACTAATGCACCGAACACTATGGGCAGTTTAGCATGGCCAATTCACCTGACCCGCACATCTTTGGACTGAGGGAGGAAACTGTAGCACCCGGAGGAAATCCACGTCGACACAGGGAGAATGTGCAAACTCTACACAGACAGTCACCCGAGGCTGGTGCTGCGAGGCAGCAGTGCTAACCACTCAGCCACTGTGGAATACAGGGATAGAAATGTAACATGTCCCTCTAACAGATCATATTGGAGTGGCAAATCAAGACTTGGGAAGTAACGTTTTGGGAGTGATTGGCAGACTGTTAGTTCCAGATATACGGCTTATTTTGGGAACGACCCGACAGGATTCAAGGTGGGGGTAATGTTCCTTGTCATGCAGAAAATCGAAGGAAAACCAGGGAACTAAGTAGTTCAAAGCAAAATTATTGGAATTATTCCAGGCCGTGTAGTAAATAGATCCCATTATGTTAAGTTACAGCAAGAACGAAAAGCTAAAGAAACAGATTAAGAAGTTGATCTTCAGTTAGGTGACACCCTGCTTGATGTCATGGTACAGCAAAAACCAGAATAGATAGAGGATCAGGCAGAGTTGCTTTGTCCTGAAAAGCAAATGGACTTACAACCGAAAAATGAGACGGTAACAGATCTATATCATGGTGCATACTCAGAAAAAGAATCTGAATGTATTCCCCAGTTTTATTATCTTAAGGGCAGAATTCGAGGGGTAAAATGTACATAACAGCAGGTTCATGCAGAGAAGAAATGGGCGGAGTGCACCAGATTGTGTTGCAATTATCATATGTTCAGGAAACATTGCGAGTAATGTCCGAATCACCTGTCGGAGTTAATCAAAGTGTGAGGACGATGCAGGCTACGTCCGTTGTCCTGCACTGAACAAGAAGGTTGGTAAAATATGCCATAAGTTCATCCGTGCCAAATGGTGGGGAAGCCACAGGCAATTACAAAACCAGCACCTTTGTTGCTAATTGCCACTTTTTCAGAACATTTCACACGGGTTATACGCTTAATTGCGTATGTACCCTCTCTAAAACTAAAAATGGGACCCAGTACTTACCAACCGTAATGGCTGTGTCTCCCCGTTTTCCGTAGGCAATTCCATTACCTACTGTTACGTCAAAGGCCATTTTGTTTAGATGGTATGGGCTACACAGGGAGATTCAGTTACTCCAATGGTCGAAATTTACTGCTAAACTATGTATGAAAATCATGGATAGATTAGACATGAAGCATGTTCAACCAAGCATGTACCATCATGGAGACTTGGGAACGTGGCTTCAGAACCTGAGGATAATGTTAAAAGTGTACTGTCATTCTTTCCCGAATGATGGGGATAAATGCATCCCCTTCATCTCGATTACCATTAGAGATGCTCCAAACGAATCTACTTAGTTTACTCCCTTGGAGTCAATATTTGTGTATGAAGTGAGAAGGCATTTCAAACTAATAAAGAAAACAATTGACAGGACCGACGTCAGAGATTTCACATTTGGATTGTATATCTAAAGTGAAGGAAGAAATTAAATCGAATAAGTGAATTACCTGAAGAGGGAAAAGCACAGATGGAAGCACGAGGCAGACAAAAGAAGCTCGAAGCTGAGTACGTTTTCCCATGGGTATTGTTACAAGTGAAAGGAGAGCCTCTCAAAGCCAGATTGAGTGGTCCCTAACAAATTGAGAAGAAGTTGAATCAGACAAACACTCTGGTAAAGAGGTCAGACAAAAAGAAACTCTATCGGATGTAATGTGAGTATGTTGAAACCTTACAACAAAAGTGACAGCGAACTGAAGAAACAGGTCTTAGTTACTGCCCTGTATAGAGAAGCATTCCAGTTGGCGTTGATTTTGATATGCATCAAAATATGTAAAATAACGAGGAATTCCTTGAAGAATGAGACAGGATAGCGAGATATCTGTCCCAGGAGGAAAAAACCTAATGAAAGTTTAGTTGCAAGACTCTGAGGACATCCGCAGGAACAAAATGTGGAGGACTAATTGTATTGTCCAATATGAGCTGGAAG